>NC_092873.1:356207630-356853381 GCF_028372415.1 Notamacropus eugenii | reverse complement strand
TAGACCCTGCTGGGAGTCTAATGAAAACTATGGACCTTTTATCAGAATAATGTTTTGTTTTAGTTTTGGAAAATCCATAATTGAAGGAAATGCTAAATATTTCAGTTTGAGGTTAATAAAAATAAAGATGTAGTTTTTTTTCCTTTCCAAGTTCATAAAAACCTGGAAATCTACTTATGAATCTTTTGGGGGAGGGGATTTAGAGGGGCTATGGAAGCCTAAGGCAAGAATCCCTCATTATTGTTGCTGCTTGTCTGTCACTCTTGAAGGGGCTCAGTGTTTCAGGAGGGTGATTTCAAGGAAATTGGAGTTGTGAGACAGGGTTGTGCAAAACCAACAGCCTCACTCTCTCCTCCCGAGTCATCAGAGTCCAGTAGCAAGACATAGGTCAAGACAACTGATGATGGCCCCAGATGCAGTGGGAGACCCTGGTCTTTTTAAGCTAAGGTCTTTCCCAAGTCTTAGACCCTTCCTCAAAGGGAACAGTGCAGTATTTGTAGAACACAGCTTATTAGTATTGTTAGGTTGGGTCTCAATAAACCAGAATCTTTTACTCACTTCCCAGCTATGTCAGATAACAGGGATTGCCAGAATTCAATTAATTTCAATTTAGGTCTAGAAATATTTTGTTATTGTCTGCTAGATGCACATAAAACACCATGCTAGGCACTGGTGATACAACAATGAAATAAGACATATTTCTTGCCCTTGAGAAATTTGCAATCTAATGGAGGCAAGTTCATAAGAGTTGATGCTTCTTAAACCTCTCTGAAGACTATTCTGGTAACTTCTACTTATCTGAACCTTTATTTTAATTATTTTCTCCAGGTAAATTGAGAACAAAAGATCAGATTGTGAAGGGGATTATTTTGCATGAATTATGTTAATCTGTTTTTATTATTCTCCATTTATCAGTTGTTGTTTTTTTTAATATCACCGGTACTTTCCCAGTAAACCTTACCTTAAATTGTATGATATTATTTCCTAGGCTTCCCTGCAATCCATGTGTCACAGAACGTAAGCCTTCACCCTGTATGCCCTGCATATCTCAGACTTTGGAATGTACGTCCCCAGCTTATGTAACATGCAGGCCATGCAACTCTTCGATTTGCAATGTAAGAGCTAACCCCTGCAATTTTTGCTCATCCCTGCCTGCGATCCTGGCCAGAATCTATACCTTAACCCAGGAGTTCCAGGACGGGAAGGTCATTTCTTCTCGAGAACATGTACAACCTTGTTACATCCCTCGCCTCCAAGTCCGCTTTGTCAACAGGGACAAAGAAGGTATCAGTTGAATGAACAAGATGATACTACCCATCCCATTCAGAATCTTTCCAAAAATATTCTGCAGTTGTTTTCATTGGAAGCTTTCAGACTTTCTTATTCTTCAACATAAATTCATAGCATCATATAGGTTTAGATAATACCATAGATTAGAACTTAGCAATTATCTACCCCAACATTCTTATTTTACAGAGACAGATGCCCCAGAAAGCTTGTTATCTGCCCAAAGTCAATTAATTCAATTTGATTCAATTCAACAAGAATTTATTAAGCACCTACAATATAGTAAACACCATGCTGTATGTGAAAGTACAAAAACAAAAATAAAAACAATCATAATGATGAGAACATCTAGTATTTATATAGCACTTGAAGGCTTTGCAAAGTGCTTTACTTATCTGTTCACTGAATCCTCACATTTCTGTGATGTTAGGATGGAGTGCCTGGCACATAGTAGACACTTAAGGTTTATTGGCTTACTGTAAGAGGTACTATTATTAAGCACATTTTACAGATGAGGAAATTGAGAAACAAAGAGGTTAAGTAACTTGCCCAGGGTCACACAGCTGTTGAGTATCTAAGACAGGACTTGAACTGACTCCAAGTAGTGTGGTCTCTCCACTGTGCTACCTAGCTTCCCTAAAGTCTTTGCTTAGAAGGAACCTGTTGCAGTTATGAAAGAACATGGAATTTAGAGTCAGAAGACGTGGTTAGGAATCTGACTCAGCTAATTACTACCTACAGGACCTTGGACAAGTCATTTCCTGTCTCTGGGCTGTAAAAGATACCAACTATAGCAATAACACAAACTATATGCAAAGCCAGTTGAGGGAAAGTAGAGGGGAATCACATAAGGTAGAAAATGTCAAAGCTCAGAAACAAAAACAAGTCACTGGACACCAAACCAGCCAACTGACCGAAAGCATCTTTGTCATTAAACACCCAGAACAATGGACTAAGCTACCTGACTTCACAGACACCAGGTAACCCAAACCCCTTTTGCATGTCTAGGCTTTGTTTATTTATCCTCAGTACTGGAGCTGGTTGGACAAGTTCTTTCACAAGAATTGTTTTTGGCCACAACACAGGAAGATGAGAATATAGAATTAGGTATCCCAAACTCAGACTCCCAAGTACTCCTTTTAATAGAGACTGAGTGTGTGATTTTATTTTTTTTGGGGGGGAGGTAGCAATCCCCTTGATAAAGGAATGCCCTCTACCAGTGCTGGTCATTACTGTCTAGTTTGGAGCAGGGGTGAGGAATCTGAGGTCTCCAGGCCACAGGTTCCTGACCCCTGTTTTAGAGAGTTGCCTAAGGCACTGAGAAGTTAAATATCTTTCCTGGGTTCCAAACCCTAGATGGGTCAAAGAATGGACTTGAACAACAACATTCTGAAGAGTACAGCTGCCCTCCTCAGACACATTTGCTAGGTGTCTTGCTGTTCTTGGTGGGCCAGAGGGCATCTGAAGGTGGTGCTTCTTAGTCATTAGTATAAAATCTGACATGGCAGCATCTTAAGCAGTATGACCTGGTGGCTAATTTGGACTTGCTGTGTGAACTAAGTAGGCACCATAGGCAAGTCACAATCTCTCTGACACCCACTAACTGGCACTAACTCCCTAACCAGGACAAATCACTCAAGACATCTCTGGCACCCACTCACTGGGTGCCATAGGCAAGTCCCTTAAAACCTTTCTGTGTTATAATAATAGCTAGTGTTTATATGATATTTTAAGGTTTGCAAAGCACAGTGCACGTCATCTCATTAGATCCTTACAACAACCCTGGGAGGTCAGTGCCATTATGATCCCTGTTTTACAGAAAAGGTATCTGAAGTACAGAGAAGTTAAATGACTTGCTTAGACTCCCACAGCTAGTAAGTGTCTAGTTCAGGATTTAGACTCCAGTCCTCCAGACTCCAAGTTCAGCACTCTATCCAAGATGCCACTTCCAGACCTATGCATCAGTTTTTTTAAATGGAGGGAGTTTCCTTACTGAAATAACCACAGGTCCTTGATGTAATGTTAATGACATTTCAAAGAGGACTCAAACAGATGGATTTTCTTGTAGGATTATTTCACATCTTCTGTGTCTTCTGTAAATAAAGCCAAATCCTGTTTTCTAAACACATCTTTCTACTAGGCCATACGTTCTAATGCTGGAACTTCCTAGACTTGTTAGCTCTCAGCTTGTTTTTTTGCTACTTCCTCACATCCAACTCTCTCCTCAGTGATTCACAATAAACTTTTTCTCCATAAATTTGTCTATTTAATCATACATATTTAATCTGGAATCTTAATATTTCATAGCTCTTGAATAAAAGACTATAACAATGTATCCATAGGTCTTACAAACAATCTTTATTCAATATAGCAATTTTTGAAAGTCTTGGGTTTGCATGTCAGAAATTATTTTTTAAAAAATATATAATATTTTATTTCTGCCCCAATTACATGACACAACAATTCCAAATTCTATCCCTCCCTCTGTTCATCTCCTTACCTCTCCCTGAGATGGTAAGCAATCAGATATAGGTTATATATAAAATATTTCTATATTAGTTATTTTGTACAAGAAGACTATAATGGTTATTTAAATGGGAAGCTCTTTCCCACCCATTATGAGCACAAGACCTGCTTAAATCACATGAAAGCCTAAGTCACATGTGGTAGGAGGAGCTTGCACCAAACAGGTGGAACAGGAAGTGTGGAGCAGAACTGGGAGGAAATTGGTGAGAAAAGTTAGGGCGAAGGAGAGAGAGTACTCAGGCAGGCACAACTAGCCTTGTGAGTGTTTGTTTGTAGAAAGCAGGGTGGGGAAGCTTGGGAATGGCTTTGTCTCTTGCAGTGCTAATGTGTATTGACTTCTTGGTTACTATGATGGATGTGATTTTCTGGTGTTAGGGTCTGGCTTTCTGGTGTCTGAATAACTTTTACTTCTGCTTTCTGTTTTTTTTTAAATTTAATTTTATTATTATTATTTTTTAATGTTTAAGAATCACTGCCATTAAACTAAGATTTTTTTCCCCCCACTCCTACCCCCTACTACCCCCTCCCTCCCCATGATAGCATACAATTCTGTATAGGTTCTATATATACTTTCCTATTGAGTACGTTTTCACTATAGTCATGCTATGTAGTCAAACTAAAATAAATGGAAGAAATCATATAACAAATCAAAACATGATACACAAAAACACACACACACACAAACATGATCTGCTACATTCTGCAAATGACTTCCATATTTCTTTCTCTGAGTATGGAAGGCATTTTGCCTTAGAAAACCACCACTGGGATTTTTTTTTTTTAATAAGTTCTTGCGTTATTACAAAATTCCAAGTCTACCAGAAAAAACTCTAGCACACTGTGGTCATTGCTGTGCACAAAGTTCTCCTGGGTCTGCTCCTTTCACTCAGCATCAGATCATATAAGTCCTTCCCGGCCTCTCTGAAGTCTTCTTGTTCATCATTTCTTATGACACAATAGTACTCCATTACATTCATATACCATAATTTACTCAGCCATTCCCCAATTGATGAGCATCCCCTTGACTTCCAGTTTTTGGCAACTACAAAGAGTGCTGCTATAAATATTTTTGTACATGTGGGACCCTTTCCCATTTTGGGGAATCTCTTGGGGACACAGTCCTAGTAGAGAATTGCTTGGTCAAAGGGTATGCACATTTTTGTAGCCCTTTGGGCACAGTTCCAAATTGCTCTCCAGAATGGTTGGATGCGCTCGCAGCTCCACCAACAATGAATTAGTGTTCCAACTCTCCCACATCCTCTCCAGCATTTTTCATTTTCTTGTTCTGTCATGTTTGCCAATCTTATAGGTGTGATGTGGTACCTTAGAGTTGTTTTGATTTGCATCTCTCTAATCAATAGTGATTTAGAGCATTTTTTCATATGACTATAGATATCTTTAATTTCTTCCTCTGAAAATTGCCTGTTCATATCCTTTGACCATTTATCAATTGGGGAATGACTTGCATGGTTATACATTTGAGTCAGTTCTCTATATATTCTAGAAATGAGGCCTTTATCTCCGAGCTTAGCCATAAAAATTCTTTCCCAATTTACTACATCCCTCTGAATTTTGATTGCATTGGTTTTGGCTGTGCAAAAACTTCTCAGTTTAATGTAATCAAAATTACCATCTTGCATTTCATAATGCTTTCTATCTCTTCTTTAGTAAAAACTTCTTCCCTTCTCCATAAATCTGATAAATACACTATTCCTTGCTTCTCCAGTTTATTCATGGTATCAACCTTTATACCTAAGTCATGTACCCATTTGGACTTTATTCTTGTGTACGGTGTCAGGCATGGGTCTATGCCTAATTTCCACCACACTGTTATCCAGTTTTCCCAGCAATTTTTGTCAAACAGTGAGTTCTTATCCCAGAAGCTGGGGTCCTTGGGTTTATCTAACAGGAGTTTGCTATATTCCTTGCCTACTGTGTCTTGAGTGCCAAGTCTATTCCATTTGTCTACCTTTCTGTTTCTTAGCCAGTGCCAAGTGGTTTTGATAATTGCTGCTTTATAGTACAATTTGAGGTCTGGTAGCACTAGGCCACCTTCCCAAGCATTTCTTTTCATTAGTCCCTTTGGTATTCTGGACCTTTTGTTCTTCCAAATGAATTTTGATATTATTTTATCCAGCTCTAGAAAATAATTATCTGATGGTTTAATTGGTATGGCACTAAATAAGCAAATCAATTTAGGCAGAATTGTCATTATATTAGCATGGTCTACCCATGTGCAACTGATGTTTTTCCACTTACTTAAATCTGACTATTTGTGCAAAAAGTGTCTTGTAATTGTGTTCATATAATCCCTGGGTTTGTTTTGGCAGGTAAATTCCTAAGTATTTTATAGTGTCTACCCTAGCTTTAAATGAGATTTCTCTTTCTATCTCTTGCTGTTGGACTTTGTTGCTAATATATAGGAACGCAGAAGATTTGTGTGGATTTATTTTGTAACCTGCAACTTTGCCACAGTTGTTAATTATTTCAAGTAGTTTTTACTTGAATCTCTGGGATTCTCTAAGTAAATCATCATATCATCTGCAAAGAGTGATAACTTAGTTTCTTCTTTGGCTATTATTATTCCTTCAGTATCTTTATCTTGTCTAATTGTTACAGCTAGCATTTCTAGTACCATATTGAATAATATTGGTGATAATGGATATCCTTGTTTCACCCCTGTTCTTATTGAGAATGAATCTAGCTTATCCCCTTTGCATATAATGCTTGCTGAAGGTTTTAGATAGATACTGCTTATTATTTTATGGAAAGTTCCCTTTATTCCTATGTTCTCCAGTGTTTTTAATAGGAATGGGTGTTGTATTTTGTCAAAAGCTTTTTCTGCATCTATTGAGATAATCATGTGGTTTTTGTTAGCTTTGTTGTTGATGTGATCAATAATGCTAATAGTTTTCCTAATATTGAACCAGCCCTGCATTCCTGGTATGAATCCTACCTGATCATAATGTATTAATCTCGTGATAAGATGCTGTATTTGTTTTGTTAAAATCTTATTTAAAATTTTTGCATCTATATTCATTAGGGAAATTGGTCTATAATTTTCTTTTTCTGTTTTGTCTCTTCCTGGTTTGGGTATCAAAACCATATTTGTATCATAGAAAGAATTTGGGAGGACTCCTTCTTCCCCAGTTTTCAAAAATAGTCTATATAGTATTGGAATTAAGTGTTCTTTAAATGTTTGATAGAATTCACTTGTGAATCCATCTGGCCCTGGAGATTTTTTCCTAGGGAGTTCTTTGATGGCTTGTTCAATTTCTTTTTCTGAGATGGGGTTGTTTCTTCTGCTTTGTATATGTAGAGTCTGTTGTACTTTGAGATTCAAAAGTACTCCAGCATAATCATGGTCGCCCTTGGTGCTGTGAATATTGCCTTGGAGATATAAAGATTCAAATAAAAAAAAAATGAAAGTAAAAAATAGAATACTTCAGGCTATATTCAGATAATAACAGTTCTTCTTATTGTGGCAGATAGCATGCTTTATCATGAGTCCTTTAGAATTGTCTTGGATCATTGTATTGCTGAGAATAGCTAAGTTATTGATAGCTCTTCATTGTACAATATTGTTGTTACTGTGTACAACATTCTCCTGGTCCAGAAATTGATTACTGCAAGACTTCCACATTTGGGAAGGCAGTCTGATTCCTGCATCAGCTGAATCATGATTCTGCCATGGGCTTGAAATAATTCATTTATCTATACACATGATAAGAAAAAAAATAATACTCAGCTCTCTTTCTATATATTCTTTCCTTTGAACCTCACAACAGCCTATTACATAGATACTGTGGGTAGTATTAATTTTTCCATTTTCAAGATGAAGAAACTAAGGCCCAGAGACTCTCTACTGTCTGTGATCCCACAGCTTTACATATGTCATCTCATTTGAATTTTACAGAGGTCTGGAGAAGTAAATGATATTATGATCTTCATTATATAGCGGACAGAACTGAGGCACAGGAGGTTAAATGATTTGACCAGGTTCACACTGATAAGTGTGTCAGTGGCAGAATTTGATTCCAGTTCTCTTTAAACCCAGTGCTCTGTCTGTTGTACCATGCCTCCGTAAGAAATCAAATAGGCAAAGAGGGTACAGAACTCTTAAATGAGACCTTCTCCTAATGTTGTTGTTCAGTTGTTTCAGTCATGTCCAACTCTCCTTGACCCCACTTGAAGCTTTCTTGGAAAAGATACTGGAATGGTTTGCCATTTCCTTCTCCAGTTCATTTTACAGATGAGGAAATTGAGGCAAGCAGGGTGAAGTGACTTGTCCAGGGTCACAGAGCTAGTGATGGTGCTTGGGTGCATGTGCTTGGGCCCCAGTTCTAAAATCACATTTCTCTCCTGCCTCAAAACACTAACCCAGGCAGTTTATCCCCAGCCCAAGGACACAGCCTGCCCCAGCAACAACCGTTATCTCCTTTCCTGACACAGCAGCCAGCTGCACCTATAGAACTTATTAATCTGAACCAGCTGTGTATTGGCTGAAGGAGCTGTGCACTGGGTCATAACAACATTTATTTCTCACTAACCAATCATAGGTATGCTAGACTTAGACATATGTATACTCCCTTCCATTTACCTTGTCTAACAAGACATTGATGAGAGCAACCTGTTATTTCTAAGTCAGTCCTGACTGCTAGTTGACTTAGTGACATTTCAGGCCTAAAACCACACTTTCAGGTAGCCCCATCTTGGGTTATTTCCTGATGAACTCTGGGTAAAATATCTGTGCAGTAGATACCAAAAGTGCATGTTCCTTTAAGAACTGATCGCTCCTTAATCACTTCCTAATCCCACCCCAAAACACCTAGTTAGCATATTTGGAACATGTTTCCCATAGAATGTCCTATATAAACTTTACCTGTACCCCTCTAAGGTTGCAGGTTCCCTAAGAACTCTTGCCCACTGAAAAGCATAATAAATCTTTACCTTGACCTTAACAATGCTTGAGTCTGCGAATTCCTACCAGGTGATTTGCCCCTGGTACCCCAGTCTTTGTGGGGGTCTCATCTCCCCCATCTTCCAGCCCTCATCACTAGGAAGTGTCTGAGACCAGATTTGAACTTAGGAATATGAGTCTTCCTGACTCCAGGTCTGAATCTCTGTATACTGTACCACCTAACTGTACCCATCTTCCTAAGTACCTTTCAGTACCCCTCCCTCATTGATTCCAGTCTCCTCTGAACTCCTTTTGTACTCTGGTTTTCTACCACGTCATTCTCATCTCTGATCTGCCATGATTTGCTACTCTCTTCTCATCAACTAGATTGAGGTCTCCTTGAAGGCAGGGATTTTTACAACCTCTGCAATCTTACTAAGGGAATCACCATGGGGTAGTGTATCAATAAGCACCCCAACATATGCGGGAGGACCTGCTACCACAGGTTCTTAGATGTGTTTTATAAAAGGAAAAGCAACTTTCAAGGGTTTAACAATCACTTTGTTTAAGCACAGGTTATCAGAGAAAATCAAAATTTCAGAGAAATAAAAAATGAATCAACAGACAGCACTTCCAAACTGCCTGACCATTACATGCATACACATGTCTGACCATTACATACATACACAGTTACTACAGAGGGAAGCATCAATTTCTGGGTTTTAGCCTGGGGGTGTAAGGGGACTCCTTAGCAGCTTCCCAGAATCTCTCTGGCCAAAGAAACTACTCCAGTCAGTAAGACCCAAAGTAAAACCTCACCTTCAGAGTATTTATACATTTTTTAGAGCCAGAGGGCATCACCCTCTGACACAGAGCCTAAATAGAAAAAAAAACACAAGGTACTTGGGACCCTCCTACAAAGCAACTCCCCTAATCAAGCTTCCCATCAATGGGTGGGAGAGATCCTCCCCAATCAAATTATTCAATCAGAGGCATTTTTAAAACAAAAACAGCAAAAGATTCTAATTTGATTGCCATTTATAGGTAGGGAAAGGGTGCTTAACCTTTTGTGTGTCCTAAGCCCCTCTGGAGGTCTAGTGAAGCCTATGGAACTTTCTCAGAGTAATGTTTTTCAATATATAAAATAAGATACACAGGATTACAAAGGAAACAAATTCTCCTGAAATACAGTTATCAAAATATTTCTTTTAAAAAGTAAATTTGTTTTTTAAAGACTCCCAGATTAAGAGATTATACCTGTGTCACCTTGAGAAAATCACTCCCTCTCTGAGTTTGTTTTTTTTTTCTGTAACATGAGAAACATGAGCTAAGATCCTCCCAGTTCAAAATCTCCTACTCCTGTGCCCCTGGCACAGTGCCCATGACAGGTGACAGTCACCTGGACTACTTAGTTGATTGATTAATAAGTAGATGTGAGAACTATGGAATTTAAAACTCCTCAGCTTTGAGATTTAAATTTCAACAGACTGAACTCAAGGCTGATGGACCTCAGTAAAGTTCTTTCAAAACTGCTGCTGAGCTGCAGTATCTTGGCTGCTTCCAAGAAGAGTGTTGTCATTTCCTTTCCCTTTTCTCCTACTCACAGTGAAAATTCTTCAGATCTCCACTACTGCAGGTATATTGATGTGGCATGAACAGTGGTGGAAAAGAGCACTGGACTATGAAACAGGAGGACACATTGATTCATTCACTTATAAATAGAATGGGCATGAGAAACCACTGATGAAACCCCCATCATTTTATAAAAGACACAGAGCCCCAAAGAAGGAAAGACACCTGCCTAAATCAGCCCAGTAACAAAGTGGATGGAGCACTATGTCTGGAGTCAGGAAGACCTGCTTTCAAATCTGGCCTCAGATGCTTAGACAAGTCACCTAAACTTTGTGTGCCTCAATTTCCTAAATTGTAAAATGAGGATAATAATAGTACCTACCTCACAGGGTGGCTGTAAGAATCAAATGAGATAATAATAAGCTTAGCACAATGCCTGGTACATAGTAGGAGTTTAATAAATACGTATTCCCTTCTCTTCCCCCTCTGAATGCACTCAAGGATCTCTTCCACATTTACCATATATATAGAATTCTTTCCTGATGAAGAATGGATCTTCTTATGAATGCTCAGGGCTATTCTCTAGATTGAACCTTTGTTACCCTAGGCAACTATGTGATACAGTCAGAATTCAAACTCATATCCCCATCTCTCTGTCCAGTACTCTTTCTATAATGTGTTCAGCTCCCTCTTAGTACAAGCCCTGTTTTTGCCATTTAACAAAGAGCTGTTATGTGTTAGCCTACTGTGTAATCCTGGACAGCTAACCTAACCTGTCTGATCTTATTTTTGTTCCTTTATCAGTAACATGAGGGAGCTGGAGAGATTTTCCCCAAGGACACTGACATTCTATGACCTCCCAGACAAGATGAAGCCTGTGATGAGGAATACTTCCCCAATGTAAGTTGCAAAAAGACTTACTGTAGGGTAATCAAACCTATTCTAGTCCTAGAAATAAAAGGTCAATCCAAAGGAAATGTAAAATGACTTTTAGAACATTTAAAGTTACTTTTAGAATATTTTAAATTGCTTTTAGGATTACTTTGAAATTTAGAGTCGGGTGACCAAGGGTTTGCCTTTCATCTCAGCTATTTACAAGCTGTGACACTGACCAAGTTCCTTAACTTCTCTGTGTATTTAAGTTCATAATAATAAAAAATAAAATTTAATAGAAGTTATCTTCACCATTTTATGTATAGCTGTGGAAGCCAAAATTACGTTACTCTTAAGAGCAAGCATGGGTTGGGATCATAAAGTGCTGAACTGAAAGGAACTTGGAGATCATCTCCTCTTGTGTCTTTACTGTTTAGAGGAGACTATAGGAAAGAAGAGACCATGACCACTGTGATTATGTCCAGAAGAGGCAGAATTCAATCAATCAATCAATAAGATTGTTGTTCAGTCATTTGCAGTTGTGTCTGACTCTTTGTAACTCCTTTTCTTGGCAAAGATACTGGAGTGGCTTGACATTTCCTTCTCCAACAAGGATTTTTAGGACTATTATGTGCCAGATTTTGTGTTAGACACTAAGGAGGGGGAATAAAAAGGAAAAAAAAGTCACAGCCCTGAAGGAGCTCAACTTCTATTAAGAGAGACAACATGTACACATAGAAGTATATACAAATTCAATAAAAGTTAATTTTTTGTTATTGTTCAATCATTCAATCATATCTGACTCTTCATGACTCTGTAGACCATACTGTCAATGGAGTTCTCTTGGCAAATGTACTGGTGTGGATTGCCATTTCCTTCTCCAATGGATTAAGACAAAGAGAGGTTAAACCCAAGGTCAAGTTAATTTTACAGGATTCAAACCCAGCACTTCTGAATATACATATAAAGCTCTTTCCTTTACAGCCAGGCATTCTTTACCTTTTGTATTTCATGAGCTCCTAGGACTGTCTGGTAGAGCCTCCAGACCATTTCTTAGAATAATGTTTTCAAATGTATCAGATAAATTACATGGGATTATGAATGAAACTAATTAAATTGAAACAAATATGTAGTTTTTCCATTCCAAGTTCATGAAACCTCTAAAATATATCCACACACCCCTTGAAGATCCATGGGCCAAAGGCTAAGAATGCACCTTCTCTGCACCATGCAACCTGGACTAAGAATCAGAATGTCCTTTGCTAACTTGAATTTCTCTTTAGGTAACTTTCTTGAAACCTTTTGGAAGCCTATAAAATGTAAGTATACAGGCCCTTTATGCAGAAAGGAGAGCCCTTGGGACATGTTTTTCCTCACTCTTTTGTAATTCAGCCTGTCATTGATAATGTAGGAATGGGTCTAAAACTCTTCATCCCTTTTCTTACATACTCAGAAATTGGATTAAGTTGTGTTCCTCTATTTTCTTACTTACCACATTCAAATTCACCTAACATTCACCTCAGATCCATTTCTCCAAAATACACTTAGAGTACAACTAATCCACGGAGAAAAATAAATTCAAATAAAACTTCTGGAGTTTAAATTTGGATGCCTGGATTCTGATACCTCAAAACTTTTGTGTGTATGTATGTGTGTTTGTTTCATCCTGGATTTAAATGTTGTAAGGTGATGTAATGAAAAGGCATACCTTCTTCAAAGTTCCCTCTGACTCATGTAAAAAATAAGGGTAAAGGCCACATTATTTATTTTTAAACACTTTGATCTCAACAGGTTGAAACTATCACTTGACCTGTTGTAATTGTCTCCTAGAAGAAAGAGAATTGACATAAATGACAAATAGCGTCTCATCTTCTCAGAGGCCCATTATGTAAATCACCTAGTGAGAAAGGGCTAAGAAGTTTTTATAAGCATATCACTAACATCAGTCATCCTGCTTGTTGTCTAATTAGATCAGTGACCAAAAGCTATTCCCAAAATGATCTTTGGAATGAATATGGCACTTTAGAAGATGGAATTTTAGACCACAACATAGGATTTTAGAGTTGGAAGGGATGTTGGAGATAATCTAGCCCAACTTGATTACAAAGGTGAACAAACTGAGCCCCAGAGAGGTTGTGATTTGTCCAAGCCTACACAGCTAGCTAGCGGTTCTTGCCTTTCGATCCACACGGTGCAGCTTAGATAGACATATCATTATGTCATCGCTTCTATACGCCCAAGTGACTCCATTTGTTAGAAGGTAATTCTACCATGACTAAAGTTCACCACCTTCCTCATTCTTAGTGATTCTTTTAAGGTAATTAGATGGTGACAGTAAAGTGCTTTGAAGCCCTTAGAATAAGGTATTAATTGATTAAGAAATATTATTACATTTTACATGGGTAGTTTTAATTGGTCTAGCAGTGGATTCACTCCTGGAATGGTCAGGAATGATTTCATGACCCTGGAAGTTTTTTCTTATTCTTGCCCCTTTGATCTGTAATTGAAGTCTGAATAATCAGAAGTTAAACCCTTCAGAAAAGCATCCACATGGAGGGATATAAAAAGGGAGAAGGAGAGAGATTAAGATTCAGGAGAGAAGGGAATATGCCAAAAGGAAGAGGAATAACTCTGTCTACTATAAACAAGAATAACAAATTTATATAAGCAAAAAGATTTGCAAAGAGCTCTACACATATTGTCTTATTTGAGATTCACAATGACCTTAAGAAGTAAGTGCTGATATTGTCACACTTTATGAATGAGAAAACTGAAGTAGGTAGCAGTTAAGTGATTTACTCAGGATCACACAGCTTGCAAGTATTTGAGGCTAGATTTGAACTCAGATCTTCCTGTCTACAGGTCCAGGGCTCTATCTACTACCACTTAGCTGCTAGAATTTATGAATAAAGACAGTTGAATAAATTCCAAAGTTTGAAGTTAGTATTATTATAAGTAAGCTTGGAATATAAGGTTTTTACCCTAAGATTAAACAATTTCAATTCAAAGAATAATTATTAAATAGTGACTATATGCAGAGCACTCTGCTAAGATTTATAGAAAATAAAAAGTTTGGAAAAGAAAGGGTCCTTATTCTCTAGGAGATTAAAAGCCATTAGATACGACACAAATGCAATGAGTAGAAAATAAAATAATATAGCATTAAAAACTTGAAAGGTACCAAGAATGTATTGTTAGTTGGAAGAGGAGAGGACATTTTGAATGGAAGAAGGAGAAATCATGGAGGATTTCCTGAAAAAGGAGGCATTTGAGTTAGACTTTGAAGGATGAACAGAAATTCAACAGAAGGAGATCAGTCTTATAACTTCTAAGGAACAACAGGTGGATTTGTTATTCAGTCGTATCTGACTCTTTGTGACTCCATGGATCATAGCACACCAGGCCCTTTATCTTCTACTGTCTCTCAAAGTCTGTCTGAGTTCTAGTTCCTTATTTCCATGATACTATCTATCCATCTCATCCTTTGACATTCCTTTTTCCTTTTATCTACTATTTTTTCATGATCTTCTTCAGCAACAAAGGACAAGCACACAATCTTTCCCAGCATCAGGGTACTTTCTAATGAGTCCCATCTTCACACTATTCAGCCAAAGTATTTAAGCTTCAGTTTCAACATTTGCCCTTCCAGTGAATAATCTGAATTAATTTCTTTAAGTATTCACTTATTTGACTTCCTCATTGTCTGACAGAATCTCAAAAGTGTTCTCCAGCAAAAGCACATTCTGTGGAGCTCAGCTTTTCTTAGAGTTCAACTCTCACAGACATATATTGCTACTGGAAAAAAACATAGCTTTGTCTCTACTGACCTAATAAGACATGGGGAATGTATGGAGGGAAATTAGTAATTTGGTTTTGCTCAACATAATGAAAATGACATAAGTCTAGAAAGGTAAGATAGAGATGGATTATAGAGGACCTCAAATGTCAAGTAACATGATTTGAACTTCAGTTAAAGCAGGTAATAGGGAGACATAGATGGATTTTGAGCAGAGTAGTGGCATGACCAGTAGCTTCAATATTTTTGTAGAAGCTGAATACTTTGGCTTATGTGGCTGATTGAAAACCCCGATGTCTACGGCACTATGAATCACAAGGTTTATAGGAACAGCCCACACATCAAGTTCAAATGGGAGCAGCCCTGTTTAGCAACTCTAGACAGGTTTGTTAAGATGTGACTTACACTTTCAGGCTGAATATCAATCATCAAGGGCTTATCATTTCCTCATTAATGGTTTTAGATCAGGAGCCACCCACTTTGTATTAAATACATACTCAGAAAAAATATAACAATATATCTTTGCAACCCATTATGTTCAAGGGATGGTTAAAGTTGGTTTCTTACTGCTGTTTACCTCCTTTGATCACCTTTGTCAACCATTTACCAAAGGTTTAGTCCAAAGAAAGAAACAGAATCAGTTTCCCCCTTAACCAAAGGTTTGCCCTAGAACATATAGAATGGGGTCTCCCTTAATCAAAGTTTGTCCAAAAGAGAAAACAGAATGGGGTTCACCTTACCAAAGGTTTGAACAAAGAACAAACAGAATGAGTCTGTGTGCTATCATGTGCTTATTTTTTATCTTTAAGCCACAAAATCATGCATGGAGTCATAAAACAATTCTAAATTCAGAGGTAAGCAAGCTGAAGGAGACACTTTATATACTCTTAGAGCAATCCCAACTCAAGATGCCTGTGTCAACCCAAAATTACAGTTTCCATCTATATTTAGGCATAATGTGAGAAAGGAATTTCTTTTTTTTAATATATAATTTATTTATTTTTCAGTTCTTAACATCACTTCTACAAGAATTTGAATTCAAAATTTTCTCCCCATCTCTCCTCGCCCCAGGAAAGCATGTACCCCATCCACCTCTTCCTCTAGTCTGTCCTCCTTTCTGTTACCCACCCTTCTTCCATCCCCCTTCCCCTCTATTTTTCTGTAGGGCAAAATAGATTTCTGTACTCCATTGCCTGTATAGCATAATTTCCAGTTGCATGCTAAAGCAATTTTTAACATTCATTCTTAAAGCTTTGAGTTCCATATTCTCTCCCTCTCTCCCCACCCACCTTCATTGAGAAAGCAAGCAATTCCATATAGATCATACACGTGTAACAATGCAAAGCAGTTCCATAATAGTTATGTTGTAAAAGACTAACCACATTGCCCTCTGTCCTATCCTGTCCTTCATTTAGTCCATTCTCTCCCTTGACCCATCCTCCCACAATAGTGTTTGCTTCCAATTATCCCTTTCCCCAATTTGCTGTCCCTTCTATTATCTTCCCTCTCCTATCCCCTTCACCTTGCCTTTTGACAGGGTAAAATAGATTTCCATATCCAGCTGAGTGTGTATTATTCCCTCCTTCAGCCTTCTTTAGCAATGAAGGACGAATGCAATCCTGTGAGTAGACGTAGCTGCCTGAATGGGGACCCAGCTAGCTGGGTAACTCAGCACCTCCTCTCTTGTATGCCTCCCCCTCCCCTTCCTTTTCTTCTTCAAAGGAGGTAAATTTGGATGGCCAAAAGATGCTCAGTTGACTTGGGCTTTGCTGGCTAGTTCCCTTCCTTTCCTTTCCCTTCCCTTCCCTTCCCTTCCCTTCCCTTTCTTTTTCTTTCCTTTCCCAAAACCTTAAACATACTGCACTGTGAAGCTGGGACACCAATGGACCCCTGCCTAAAGGCTCATCTGGACCCTCCTAGCTTTAGAGTGATTATCAATAGTAACTGTTACTGCTTCCCTCAACCCTGATGTCTTACTTTTTCTTGGCCTCATTAAAGGGGCCTTGCCCTGGATGCTTCTTAAACAGGCCTATTCAATGAATGGGCATTACCTCACCTTAAGTGAGTACCTACAAAGATCTTGGTCTAAAGGACCCCAGGTCTTCCAGTGTATCCTGGGTCATCTCCAGTAATCCTGATGAATATCTGATCACTGGATTCATATGGCTCTGGAGGAGAAGCGAGGCTGGTGACCTGCATAGTCCTCCCTCACTCAAAACAAAGTCAAGTGCAAGTCATGTCACATCATCATTTCTCTAATGACATAGTCTTCTTCAGCAATGAAAGATGAATACACAATGAGAGTAAGGCTCAGTTATTTCCTTTCACCTCCCCTACACTTCCCCTCCATTGTAGAAGCTCTTTCTTCCCTCTTATATGTGAGATGAATTTCTACATTCTACCTCTCCCTTTGTCTTACTCTAGTACATTCCATTCAACAGTAAATTTTACTTTTTTAGATATTTTCCCTTCATATTCAGCTCACTATGTGCCCTCTGTCTGTATATATATATATATATATATATATATATATATATATATATATATATATATATATATATATATATATATATATATAATATATACACACATATATACATATACACATGTACATATACATACCTACATATATGTAATATATACATACATACATTCATATGTATACGTACCTACATACTTTGGTGTTCCTCATCTGAAAAGATGGAAGAAAATACCTTTCTCATCAAGAAAGTAATTTTCTATAGTCTTATTTATTTTCCCTTTTGGGGGCATTTTTCTAGACAGTTACTTGACTTTTGAGTCCTTTGTCAAATGGAGGGTATACTCTATGGACCTGTAAGTTCTCAGTTCCTCCAAGGTGGCACAATCATGGGAGAGGAGTTTACTCCTCTCCTGGCTTGTACTCTGGTCTAGGAGGAACCACAAGCTTTTTTGCCCAGGATCTGCAAGTAAGATTCCCTCTCCAGAGCCTCCACCAGCTCTACCACACCAGTGCTCCTTCTCACCCTAACAATGCCACTCAGGACTGACACCCAAATCGGCCACTCAATTCCCCCAGGGCCTTTAGGCAAAGGGCTCCAAAAATGGACACTGCTTCCCCAGTGGCTGCCACCACCCTGGGGTTAGGACTGAGACCAACCTACTGCCTTCTCATCCAGATGAAAGAGCTTTCTCACTGACCTTTGAAGCTGCCTTTGGTGTTTGTGGGTTGAGAAATCTGGGAATATCAGCTGCTATCTGTGATTCTGTGCCCTGAAGCCTCCTCTAGTACTGTCCAAGCCTCATCCTGCTGCCAAGGTTGGGCCATGCTCTGCTCTGAGTCTGGTGTGATAGACCTTTCCTGCTGGCTTTCCAGGCTGTCTTGGGCTGGAAATGTCTTTCACTCTGTCATTTTGTGGCTTCTGCTGCTCTAGAATTTGTTTAGAGTCATTTTTTACAGTTATTTTAAGGCCTATAGGGGGAGAGCTACAGCAGATCTGTATTTCTACTCTCCCATCGTGGGTCTGCCCCATCTACACAGATGGCATAAACTCTATTACTGAACCACCAATACTTTATCAGAAATATTTTAGTGGGGATTCCTCATTTGATAAATTAAAAGTAACCTCTGTGACCCCTTCCATTTTGTAATCCTAGATACCATTTAAGGTTATATGTTTATTGCCTAGTAATTTGGGGATGAAAATATCCTCTATAGTCTTCTATGATATCTGGATGAACATGATTATAATATAAGTACTCCCCCCCTCTGATGTAGATTGCCAATCACCTATGCCCTCATAACCTGCACAAATCTTATTCATGTATGGACCTGCCTTTACTACCAAAATCCTTGGCATAATTAGCAAAAATGAAAGCACTTGCTAGGAAAGGGTGTACTACAGCCACTTCTTACCAGGTAGATCAAGGCTAGGCTTGTTGTTTGATTGATTATCCAGACTGAAGACAGTGTTGTAGAAAGTCTAAATACTGCAGATTAAACTTAAAAGTATGTCCTATGTACATTATTTTTCATTGAGTTGGTTGCTAAACATTTACAAGCCAGTTGTTAGCTTCTACGTTTTATGTTGGGAAACAAGGAACTCTCTGTCTCTGCAAATAATCCTGAACAGCCCTCCCTTCACCCCTTTCTCCTCTAGACTTCTAGAAGAGGAACAGAGAAGTAAAGGAAAGGGACAAAAGGAGGGAAATAAAGGGAAAAGAAAGAAACATGAAGAGAAATAAAGAGAGTGGAGAAGAAAAGGAAGAATTGATACAGTTATGAAGAAGCATAGATTTCCAGCTAGAAGGTATTTTAGGTGCCAGCTAATTCAAACCCTTCTCATTTTTCAAATGAGGAAATTGGGTCCCACACAAGTAAAATGGGCTATCTAAGTTCACCTAGTTAATGAGTGACATCACTGGGATGTGAATCCAAGTCTTGTCTCAGAATCCAGTATCCCTTCTTGTGAAGCCAGAGGCAATATCCTGGAGCAGAGATGGGGAATCTGCTATGGACTGAGGACCTAGACATGTAGCCTTGAGGCAACAGATTCTCCACCCCTCTGATTCCCATGCAGTCCAAGGATATGGAGTCAAATTAAATGATGTGAAATAAAGAACAGGAAGATTCTTACACTCAAACTCCATTCCTTCTGAAGTCCTAGCTGTGGTACAACTGGGTTCTCATAATGACCAACAATATGTTTGGGGTGATACCTGCACTGGGGTCATGCTGAACTACTAATATATTTCTTGGATCAGCCCCAGGTCATTTGAGTACCCCTATCTAACTTTTCAGGAAGTAGTGTAGAGGATGGAGGGATAATATGAAGCATAGTGGTGGAGGAGTCAAAGCTGGAAGTGTTGACCCACACAGAAGATACACCTCTAGGGAGAGGTTCTAGGGAGAGAGGACACCATGAACCTACATGGAAAAGGCAGGTGAGAAAACCAAGGATCTAAAAAGAAAAGTAAACTAAGGAAAATACATGCATGACAATATAAACAAATTGTCTATTACTATTATTCTCTTCCTTCCTTCCTTTCTTTTTCTTTCTTCCCTTTTGAGTTTTCTTGAACAAAAAGACTAATATGGAAATGTTTTACATGATTGCCCTTGTATAACCTAAACCAGAATTGCTTACCTGTCAGGGAACAGGAGAGGAGGAAGAGAGGAATGGAACTTGAAACTCACAATTTAAGAAAATGAATGTTAAAAATTATTTTTACATGTAATTGAGGGGAAAATAAAATAATAGTAAAAAATTTTAAAACAAAAAGAATAAAACAAATATGCAAAAACCACATACAAAAACGAATGACCTTTGTAAAGAAATAATATTTGGATTTTTTTAGAGTTGTTCTAAGTTCAAGAAAACTAAACAACATTGAAGAAGTCTGCCATTACATGCAATGTTTCACATCAACTTTGGTAAAGAGGAAGAGTGATACCTTCTTCTACCTCTTCACTGAGGCCAAACTTGGTCATTGTCATTTCCCAGCATTCAGTTTCAATTATCTGGTAATTGTTGTTCTATTTCCACTGTTGTAGTCTCTGTGTATATGACTGTATTGGTTCGGCTTACATCACTTCAGTTTACACTCACTGCCAGTCCCAACTATGTCTGGGACACAAGACACAACAATGTCACCTGCCAAGAAATCAGGCTTCCTTATGCTCCCAGAACAGGCAGAGACATTGAACTACTTATCACCTGTTTTCATCAGTGGAGCTCCTCCCATCCACTGATACTCTTTCTGGACTCATACCCCAATGTCTGGCATACTCCCATCTGCTCTTACTTTCCCCATTCCAGTGATACTGAAACTCCTAATTGCCAAGAACAAACTCCCTTACTTAGCTCTTGTAGTCTGTGTTCCCTCATTGCCATACATCTTAACCTCAACCTTCTCCACAGTGTTCCACTCCATTGTACTCCATGAAAATACTTCTCCTTAATCAACAAATTTCTTTTCATTTCCTTTCCTTTCATTTTATACCTCTTTCTCTCCTACTCCTTTCATCTCCTAGCATTCACTGGAACCCGGCTCTCCTCAAAATGACATTGCAACCCTAGCCACCCTTTCTAATACTAATTACACCTTTTTTTTTCATACCCTCTTATTGGTCCCAGTGGGGGAGTTAAGAATATTCCTTGCTTCCCATTCCTAGTTTCAGGCTATCCATTTACTGCCATCACTCAGCAACCTCCCCTCCTTTAAGGTTCACTCTAACAAAGTTTAGCACTTCATTGAAATTCTTTTGTCGCTTATGCTTGGTCTCCTCCATTCCAATTCCTGCTATCATACTAAGGGACTTCAACATAAATGTTGACACTACCTCAAAAAAATGTAATTCTTATTTCTTCCCTCACTCAATTCCCATGACCCACTTCCATGATCCACCTAAGCTACTCACAGGATGGAACTAGTCTTGCTGGTATTCACAATAGTTCCAACTGTTTCATTCAAGAACCATGAAATTCTATTAATGCTGGCAATCTTTTTATCATTCACTCTCTCCCTAAGCTTTATTGTACCTAAACCTGTTCTTCATCCCCATTGTGATCACTAATCTTTTTAGTTTTCAGTACTTTCCCAGGCATTCCTGCAACTGGTTGTATTCTCCTCCCTTCCTAATCTTAACCCCTTAGAGGGTCAAATTTGACCACATTATTCTCTTATCTCTTGATCTTTTGTCTTATCAGTGTTGGAAACTTTATAAACCCCAGCTTTGAACTACTTCTGCTGGTTTGGAAAATGAAGGACAATAACCAACCAGCAAGTTCCTTCACTCCAACTCACATGTCATGATGACATGACTTGCACTTGACTTTGATTTGAGTGAGGGAGGGCTCTGCAAGATTACCAACCTCACTTTCTTCTCCTGAGCCATCTGAATCAGTGACCAGATATTCATCAGGATGACTGGAGATGGCCCAGGATGCAATGGGAGACCTTGGCCCCTTTTGGTCAAGGTCTATTCAGGAAAAGGGGCTTTTTTAATGTGGGTTATATCTTTTGAAACTTACACTATTAGAAATTAAAAAATATTTTTAAGTATTTATTAATTCATTTAAAAATAATAATACATCCACATTTATGCAAAGGTCTGAGGACCCTGAGAGGTCTTCAGATCACACTTTGAGAACTCTAGACCATCACTTTGCCAAGAGATAGGAAGCATGACTCATCATCATTCTTCTGGTGTCATAGGTGTGTTCATTTTATTGATCAGAGTTCAAAAGTCTTCCAAAGAACTTTTAAATGAAGCCAGTTGACACAACCACTGAATCCAACAGTGCATTTAAAATCCATAGTCTTCTATCACTGTCCTTAGAGGATAGGGATGTATTATTGCCTGATCAGTTCTCTGTTACCTGGATTGTTCATTACAATTAATTCACCAGTGTTCCATGACTTTCATAGTATGATATTCATTCTATTGCTCTCCTAGTTCTGTTCACTTCACTCTGCGTGACTTTATATAAGTTTTCTAAAAATCCTCATTTTCATTGTTTCTTTTCTTTTAGATTTTCCATTTTTTTTTTTGCTAATTTGACAAATATGAATATTTCCATATACAAAGAGTAGAAAGGTAGAATCAACACATGGTATATGGAAGCATCAATTTGTATTACATGCCACTTGTACTTTTTTAAGGAATGTACTCAATGTAACACAGTAGTCCCAAAATTTCCTTGCTTGTCTGTATCATCTCCTGAATTTGCTTCTTCCCTCTGCTGTATATTTTCAAAATGTTTCAACAATACTTTTTTTTCTGTTTTTAGTATCACTACAAATATCCCTTCAATCCTTCCATAACTCTTAATCCCCTCCCCACAAAAGATTCCCTATAGGAATAAGTGTAGTCAAGCAGTGCACATCCACCCACTGGTCACACATTTTTGAAAATGTATGCCTTGTCCTGTGCCACTAGACCATCACCTTTCTTACAAGAAGTAGAAAGTATGATTCATCATTAGTCTTCCTGGCATCATTGAAAAGTCCTCAAGCCTTTCACAGATGTTTTACTTACATATTTACTTTATATGGTAGTCATTGTATAAATGGTGCTTCTGGCTCTACTCTCCTTGTCACTGCACTAGCTCATACGTGTCTTCCTAAGCTTGCCTGAATTTGCCCCTTTTGTCACTTTGTTCAGTCAAATAATATTCCATTACATTCATATACTATAATTCATTCACCCATTCCATAGTGAATACTTGCCATGTTTCCAGTTCATTGTTAAACACAAATGCTGCTATAAATATTATTTTTATTCATATGGAACCTTTTGCTCTTTCTTTGATCTCTATCAGGTATATGCCTAATAATAGTGTCACTGTATTTAGTGATGTGGGGAGTAAATTTTCAGATTGTTTTGCAGAATAATTCACAGCTGCATCAAACATGTCCTCCCATAACTCCTCCAACAATTGTCATTTTCTTTTTCTTTCATTTTTGTCAAACCAGTAGGGTTAAGGAGGAACCTCAGACATGCTTTGATTTGCATTTCTCTTATTATTAGTGATTTGTAGCATTTCCATGGAGTTATTGGTAGCTTGCATTTCTTCCATGGATACTCCTGACAATATCTTTTTTGGTGTTGTTCACTCATTTTCAGTCACGTTTGATTCTTTACAAATTTGAAGTTTTATTGGAATGGTTTGTTATTTCCTTCTCCAGCTCATTTTACAGTTGAGAAAACTAAGGCAAATAGGGTTCAGTGACTTGCCCAGGGTCACATAGCTGATAAGTACCTAAGGACAGATTTGAACTCGGAAAGATGAGTCTTCCTGACTCCAGGTCCAGCACTCTATCCACTGCACCACCTAGCTGCCCCTACATCTTCATCTATTGGAGAATGTGTGTGTGTGTGTGTGTATTTATATTACTTCTCTGCATAAATTGGATATGGGGACTTTATCACAAAAATATACTATAAAGAGTATCTCCTAGTTCATTATTTCCTTTAATTCTAATTGTGTTGAAATTGCAAAAGTGTTTCCATTTATGTAATCAAAATTGCCCATTTTTCCTTTGTAAACATCTCTGTCCCTTGTTTGTGGAGAATTCTTCCCCTATCTATTCCCATGAAAGGCAAATCCTTCCCTTTTTCTCTAATTTGTTTATATCACCTTTATATCTGGGTGATCTATCCATTTGGACTTTTGGGGCTATAGTGTATGATGCTGGTATATAATTGACTTCTCCCAGACTACTTTAAAGTATTCTCAAAACTTTTTTTGTCAACTAGTGAGTCCTTTTTTCCAGCACTTAGTCCACCTCTTTTTTTTTAAAAAAAAAAAATTAAGTTAGTTACTGGTTTGACTATTTTATTTGCTTTTTTGAAGTAACTAATTTCCAGTCTCATAATTCAGTTTTGCAGTTTTCAATTTTGTCTCTTTATTTTCAGAATTTTAAATGTAGTTGCATTTTTATGATATTTTTGCTTACGTAGTGTGTTTATCCAAGATATAAATTTTTCCTGCACAAATTTAAAATTTCTAATATTTCTATATATTGTCTTATTGTTGTCATTTTTATGACTAATGTTTGTATTTGTTCTTAGGATTACATATTGTTTAAAATTAAATTAGTATCCATTTAATTTTTAATCCTTCCCTTAAATGTATTTTATTAATTATGATTTTACTGCATATAACAACAAATAATGTAATAAATATATAAATATAATAAACAAATGTATATAAAATAATAAATATCAATAAAAGATGTGTTTAATATTTGTGCCTTAGCACATTGCTTTATCAGGGGTTTTTTCACATAAATAATTTTTTATAAAGGTATCATGGACAACTAGGAAACATGTATATTCCTTTCTAGTCACACTTAATAATGGCCAGAATTTTATCATATCTAAGATTTCTAAAGCTATATTCAGGTACTTTTTTTTTTCTTATTTTTGTTAAGTTCCCTGAGTCTGAAAGAGGCACATTGAAGTCCTCTTAGTTTTCTTAATCTATTCCTCCCTGTTGAAAAATAGTTTTGCTGTATATATACATGTATATCTCACCTCAGACACTTGACATTCACTAGCTGTGTGACCTTGAGCTAGTCACTTAACCCCAACTGCCTCATCCTGGGTCATCTCCAGTCATCCTGATGAATATCTGGTCACTGGATTCAGATGGCTCTGGAGGAGAAGTGAGGCTGGTGACCTGCACAGCCCTCCCTCACTCAAAACAAAGTCAAGTGCAAGTCATGTCATTATTTCTCTGATGGCATGGTCATCTTTGACAATAAAGGACAAACACACACACACACACACACACACACATACACAGATACATATAATTGATATTATGTCATTATCTGTGTTATGTCATTATCTATATAGATATGTCATATATCTATATTGAGTATATTATAATTTTTCTTATTGTCTCCTTTAGCAATGTCTATTTTTACTGCTGCTTTGTCCGAAATCATGACTGCCTCCTGTGTTTCTTTGAATTCTCCTGAGTCATAATTAATTCTACTCCAGCCCCTCATACTAACTCTTTGTGAACCTTAAACTTCATGTCTCTATAGCATGTACATGTATGCATGTAGTATATTAGAGGTCATTTTAAAAGATGTCACTAGCAGTAAAGGAGATCAAAATAGGCTTCTAGAAGGTGGAATTTTACTGAGACTTAAAGCATGCCAGAGAATCCAGGTAGCAGAGATGAGGAAGGAGAACATTTCAAATGTGGGAGAAGAGCCAATGGAATTCCCAATTGAGAAACGGAATATTCTGTATGAGGAAGAGCAAGTCAATGTCACTGGGTTAAACAGTACCAGGAGAGGATATTGCTTAAAAACACTTTCTAACCCATTGCTTTTCCCTCTTCCATTCTCTGAATGAATCCATCTTATTCACATTCATGGTTGTGATTATTAAATATCTATTTCCCTTCATCTTATCTTTTTTTTTAAACTTTATTCCTTGTTTTGTCACCTTTCCTTCTCTTTACAAAGAAGATGATGGTGAAAGAAAGAAATGTAGTGACAATCTATCATTGAAACAATCAATTCCTGTTTCTCTGCTCTTCTTCTGCTCAAGCCCAGGACCTATTCACTAGTTCTGACACTTTCTATGGTTTAAATTGTCTTCTCCCTTTATGATCTACCCTTAAAAGCTTAAGTTCATTTTCCTTGTGACTGTTGCCTCCTTGATTATCTCTTCCTTCTTAAACATTTTTCAGCCATTTCTCTGTACCTATTTATTTTCTATTAAATTTAATGTGTTACTACAACAAATATTTTGTGTTATGTGTGTATGTGTGTGTGTGTGTGTGTATGTAAGTTCAGCCTTCCTTAGTTCAGTTGAGATGAGAATAAGATTCATGAGATGCCCAGTTCTTGCTTCCTCCATATTGTATGCTCCTCTTCTTAGGCATCCCAAATATGGGAACTCCTTTCCCCTTCTGTTCCTAATTTAGGACACCTTCTTGCACAATTCTAGATTAAATGGACTTTCTTTTTGATCAACTAAATCATTGTGCATCTAGTATCCTTTTAAAATCTTTCTTGGAAAAGATTGACTCCTCTATGACTTTTTACATTTTATGAAAAGTAATAGCCATTGTTGCTTATGGTATAACAATTTTCTATTGCATTTAAATACAATGATTTAGTCAGTCATTGCTTGATTGACTGGAACATTTCAGTGGGGTTTTTTTAGTTTTATTTTTCCCAGTTTTCTCAGTTTTTTCCCAGTTTTTATTTTTCCTTCCTCAAAGAATAAGAACCCCTGCAAATGTTTTGCTATATATAGAGAATTTTTCTTTCTGTCTCACCTCTTTTTATAAGTTGAGGGAGGGAGTATCGCTTAAGACAAAAGAATAAATCTTCTTTATTTATTTTTGTTGCATTTTAAGTTCTACGATGTCTCCCTCCCTCTCTCCCTACCCGATATTAGAGAAGGCCACCATTTGATGTAGATTTATAAAAATAAAAACATTCTAGGCATATTTTTATTTATCAGTTCTTTCTCTAGAGGTAGATAGTATCTTCCTCCAATGCATCCTTTGTAAGTATTTATAGTACTAAGAATGAGTTAGTTGTTCACAGCCATTCTTCAAACACTCTTTCTATTACTGTATATATATATTCTCTTGGTTCTGCTCATTTTACTTTTCAATA
The DNA here is from genome assembly GCF_028372415.1 of Notamacropus eugenii. Classification (NCBI taxonomy): domain Eukaryota; kingdom Metazoa; phylum Chordata; class Mammalia; order Diprotodontia; family Macropodidae; genus Notamacropus; species Notamacropus eugenii. Next base: position 356,826,292 of record NC_092873.1, on the reverse strand, counting down.
TTTCATACATCTTTCTATATTTTACCAAAATCAACCTACTCATCATTTCTTACAGTGCATAGTATTCCATCACAATCATATACTGCAACTTGTTCAATTATTACCCAGTTGGTGGACATCTGCTCAATTTCTAATTCTTTGTCACCATAAAGAGAGCTGTTAGAAACATTTTAGGACATGTAGGTTCTTTTGTTATTTTCCCTGACCATGTTGAGTATTGGTATTGGCATTTTGGGTAAAAGGGTATATAGTTTTATAACTCTTTGAGCATAATTCCTGAATCCTCTCCGAAATGGGTGGACAGTTTACAATTCTGCCAATGCATTCGAGTGCATTAATGCCCCAATTTTTCCACATCTCCTCCATTTGTCATTATCCCCTTGTATCATTTTAGTCAATCTGATAGATATGAGATGATATCTCATAGGGGTCTTAATGAGTGCTTCTCTAACGAATAATGATTCAAAGCATTTTTTTATATAGTTTTGATTTCTTCATTGAAAAACTGCTCATATTCTTTGATCATTTATCAATTGGGGAATGATTTATATTCTTAAAAATTTTACAAAGTTCTCCATATATTTATGATATGAGATCTTTATCTGAGAAACTGTCTACAATTTTTTTTTTTGCCCAGTTTTCTGCTTTCCTTGTAATCTTGGCTACATTGGTTTTACTTGTACAAACTCTTTTTAATGTAATGTAATCAAAATTATCTGTTTTACATCTTGCAATGGTCTCTATCTCTTGTCTAATCATAAAGTTGTCTCCTATCCATAATTCTGACAAACAATGTGTTCCATGTTCTTCTAATTTTCTTATGACCCCTATAATCTAGGTCATGTATCCATTTTGACCTTATCTTGCTAAATGGTGTGAGATATTGATTTTTACCCAATTTCTGTCAGACTGCTTTCCCAGTAATTTTACCAAATAGTGTACTTATCCACAAAGCTAAAATCTTTACTTTTGTCAAGCACGTTACTGTATCATTTGTTATTGCATATTGTAGGTCTAGCCTGTTCCACTGATCAACCTGTCTATTTTTTAGCCATTATCAGTTTTTATAATTACTGTCTTATAATATAGTTTAAGATCTGCTACTGCTAAATCTCCTTCTTTACATTTTTCATTAGTTTCTTTCATATTCTTGACCTATTGTTCTTCCAAATTAATTTAATTATTATTTTTCTAGTTCAATAAAATAGTTTTTTGGAAGTTTAATTAGGATGGCACTGGATAAGTAGATTAGTTTAGGTAGAATTGTCATTTTTATTATATTAGCTCTGCCCAACCATGAACAATTAATAATTCTCCAACTATTTAAATCTGACTGTATTTGTACAAAAAAAAATGATTTGTAATTATGCTAATATCATTCCTGGATTTGTCTTGGCAGGTATACTCCAAGGTATTTTATATAGTCTGCAGTTATTTTAAATGGGTTGTCTCTTACTACTATCTCTTCTTAAAGAGTTTTGTTGGTGATATAAGTGATTATTTATTTAGGTTTATTTTGTATCCTGCTACTTCATTAAAATTATTCATTGTTTCAACTCTTTATATTTAAATTGTTTTTCTTTTCGTTTTGCCTGTAGTATTTTCTCCTTGATTTAGAAGCTAGAATACATGTTCAACAGTGAAATTTCAGACACCAAGTGGGGAAAGGAAGTGTTTTTTTAAACCATCGAAAGTTTTCCCACACTCTTCATGAGACATGGTCTACTCCAATATGAAAAAATCCCGTGGTAGAGATCAGTCTGACAGGACCAAATCTCCACAGATTGACATGAGAAGAAAAGTCTGCAAAATGATACTGCTGAAAATATCTGAAACATGTCCTTATACGATAAAAGAAAGTCAAACCCAATGAATATTAAAGATCATAGATTTAGAGACGTATATAGTACCACACCTTATATAAATTCAGGGATTATTGAATTAATAATTTTAAAAATCTTTTTATAAAGGATTTGATTCCTAAACCTATTAATTAGGATGAGGTCATACATGCATAGGTAACTCTTTCCCTGGTCACATTTCTTACTCAGCCATAAAAAGCAAAGACTATTGAACAAAATTGGTGTCATGCTAAACCAAGGTGAAAGAACTTACGGCTATTTTCAAAGCTTCCCTGGTGCCAATTTTCCTTGGCACTGCATTCAAAAGAGGGTTATCTGGATGAAACCTCTTTTGCTTTCTGAGAGTCTCCTTGTCAGCACAAATAGAAATCTGGCAAGAAAAATGCAATGGATATACCATGTGGAACACATATTGGCATAAGAATGTGCTTTCAGGTTCAAAGGATTAGTTGATCCATTCTTCCAGTGATTTACACCTAAGATCTTAAGGCATCAAAGGTCAGTGCTTTCACTATTTGCAATGATGTCATACCTATGTATGCTGAAAACACTTCAGCAATCTCTTTTAGTTCATTCGTTCACTGATTTATTTATTCGACAAATTCACTTACTAAGTTTTTCTGGCACTGTGCCGAGATCTGCAAGTACAAAAATGAAAACCTACCCAGAAGGAATTTGACTTCTTTGGAGCATTGTGGGGAGGGAAGAACATGAACATACATCCAAATATTTTATCCAGCTCTGGTCTTTTCATCAGGAATATTTGAAAAGTTTTTATTCTATAAGGTATATTTTTCCTCAAAGAGTTATGCTTGGTTTTCAAGTGTGTTATTCTTAATTATAATCCTTTCTCTTTTGCCTTTTGGAATATCACATTAAGACAACTGGGTGACACAGTAGATAGAGCACTAGACTTGAGCTCAAGAAGCCCTGAGTGCTCATACTCATTAACCTAAGTAAGCTGCTTCATCTCTCTCAGTCTCAATTTCTTCCCTTATAAAATGGAAGGCAGTAATAACATTTATCTCACAGAGTTGTCCCTGAGGATCAAATAAGACAAAATATGTAGTGCACTTTACAGTCTTTAAGGTACTACATAAATACTTAGCTATTGTTACTACAGAAAATATAAAGTATAAAAAAAAGTAAATACCACGGGATTTCCCAGGGGAGAAAGTACTAACAAATGAAACCCTTTTATTATAATATCCCTCCCTGCTTTGCCACATGACACAGGGATTGTCCAAGTTTTGTGTGTGTTTATCCTTCATTGCCGAAGAAGACCAAGCCATCAGAGAAATGATGACATGACTTGCACTTAACTTTGTTTTGAGTGAGGGAGGGCTGTGCAGATCACCAGCCTCACTTCTCCAGAACCATCTGAATCCAGTGACCAGATATTCATCAGGATGACTGGAGATGACCCAGGATGAGGCAGCTGGGGTTAAGTGACTTGCTCAAGGTGACACAGCTAGTGAATGTCAAGTGTCTGAGGTGAGATTTGAACTCAGGTCCTCCTGACTCCTGCACTGGTGCTCTATCCCTGCACCACTTAACTGTCCAAGTTTTAATTCAGAATTGGAAGAGTGGGAAGTAAAACACAATAGGGGCCTTGCTAGGACCTTTTTATCAGTCACTGCCCCCTCTCCATCCACCCATGGGCTGGGTTACCTTTTCCAGGATCATACAGTAGAGAACTGGGCTTGTCCTTAAGTAAACAAGAGAAGATGTTACCTGAATTCACTCCCCTGTGGATTATGGCTTAGGTCTTCAGGGGAGTTACAGTAGCTTCTTTTTCTCCAACACAAACATTTACCTTATAATTTTCACAGGGGTGGGGCCATAGGGAGAACAAGGAGAAGAGATACAAAGAGGAAAAAAAAGATTCCAAATGGAATTTATAGGGTTTAAAACAAGTTCCAGTCCATAGGAGCCTATCTGTAGAGAGAGAAAGGACATATAAACAGCATATATCCCAATTTCTCATTTTAGCAAGGAGGAAACTGAGGTCCGGTGAAATTAATTGAGTAGCCCAGAGACGGGAACCTCAAGTGGGAAGTTTGGATTCAGTCAAAGAGCTGCACTTGAGGACCTAGAGGGTCATATGTGGCCTTGAGGCTGTAGATGCCCCAGCCCTGCACTAGCCTGAGGTCATTCAGGTAGTATCTAAGACAACCAAGATTTGAACCTAATGACTCCAAATTTACTAATGCTCTTCCTTCTGCACCAAGCTGAGTCTGAAACATATGTGCACACATGCATTTATACAGTTATGAGGATAATTTTTTAAAATAAACTTTAAAAACTTCGCTCTCTTTAATGAAGCCTTGCTCACCCTGACATGTGAAGAAAATCAGAAGCTTTGGTGGGGCCCAGTTGTGAATAGAGGGAAGGGCTCACCTGAACCATTAAGAAACTCCTCTTTCTTAATTGGAAGGAATTAAATGCTATACGTCTGCCAAGTAATTTGGAAATTAAGGTCGAAAGAGTCAATTCCTTTTCTGCGGGGAATGTGAGCTACAACATTGATGGCTTATTGACAACTTTAGAAAGAAAAAGAAGGGCAGACATATTATAAATAATATCGGAAAAGGACGGGAAGATGGTATTGGCAATAATGCTGCTCAGTAGCCTGGTAACAGAGCTGAGACTGGAACCTAGAATTGCTGGTTCCCAGGACAGTTTTCTTTCCCAATGGGGTGCCACGTTGTTTTAATTAGGCCAATGTTCTGGAGACATTTTTGAAATCATACAGTGCTTACTATTTACCAATGAGCTGGCTAACATGGTATGTTAAAAAGAACATTGACTCTAGTGTCAGACCTGGGTTCAAATCCCAGCTTCTATGCTTTTATGGCTTATGTGACTTTGAGCAAGTCAATTTATCCTTTCTGGACTTCATTTACTTCTTCTGAGAAATGAGGAGATATGGTTAAGATGGTCCTTTCTAGTTTGAGATCTATAATCCTATTGATTTCATAGACATTCTTTTAATTCTTTTAGTTATATTGTTTGAGATTTTGTTTGGTTAAGCAGTAAAAATGATTCTGAAAAACAATATGAAATTATACTGGGAAATGGACCATGAATGTGAAGCACTTTGTAAACTTTAAAATGCTATGTTAATGCCAGTAGTCAATAGCAGTAATAGCCTCAAGTCTAGTGATAACGTCATTCTCCAAGCCTTCTACTACATTCCTACTGAGCTCAAGCATTGTTTTTAGAGCTATACAGGAATGTATAGTAAATGTTTAGTAAGAGGAACAAAATTGTTTGCACATACATTTGCAAATTTAATACACATTATTCATACTGTCTTTAGTCTAGAGTATAGGTTTCCAAAGCAGGTGATGGGGTCCCCAGGAGGTACAGGAATGATCTAGGGGGATAGTAGTAGCCTCAGTGCAATTAGGGAGCACTGAATAAAAATAAAGGGTCAATGGAAGCATAAAGAAAGAAGAAAAGAAAATTTTGAAAAACCGTTCATGCAAATTTCATCTGTTGTGTAACAGAGTTAAAGTCATAATGATTACATTATTTTCCAAATAATCACACAAAATTCAAGTTACAACCAACCAGCGGTCAAGTCCACCGACAGGTCTTAACAAGCAAGTGTTGGCAGGTGAGCATGTTGCACATTGTCCGGAAGTCCAGCATGCATTGGCAGGAATATGAACACATAATGGCTTGTTTACCATATGATGCTATATGGTTGCATGATACAATATTGCATCATCAAAATTTCAATGCAAGAAAAAAGCAAATTTACAAGAAATTATTGAATTTAAGATGCATCATTTTTTAAAAAATATTTTATATATTTTTTGAAATGATACAAATTTCAAAAAGTACTATTAAAGGGTTAAAGAAAGAAATTTCCAGTGTGGGCAATGAGAAAGGGGGCAGTAGGCCAAATAAGTTTGGGAACCTCTGGTCTAGATAATCAACAAAACCATGCATCAAGCCCAGATTTGTAGCAACAGATATTTCTGAATGCACACACTGAAAATTTAACAATTTTTCAAATTTTATTTATTTTATTTTAATTTATGGAATGAAACAAGCATTTCTACAACATAGCAAATAAAAAAAACATGATTGCACATGAAACTGAAAGTCTATTGTGTACAATTTGCTATTCCTTTTAAATATATAATAAAGCTATCATGTAAATTTCATTTTTTTCTTCCCTCCCCCTCAACAATTTTTTTTCTTCAGCAGACTCTGGTATTCCCCTGAGAGAACAAGCTAAGCAAACTTTACTTCATGAATGTAATACAATATTAATAACTGTGTCTTATGAAACAATGGGTAGGAAGAATTTAGAAAAGTATAAGAAAACATATGAACTGATGAAACATGGGAACATGAAGACATGCTGAATAATAATTCCTGACTTCAAAAAACCAACAAGCAACTGAGAGATACAACATAAGCACAGATCAGTAAGGATAGGAATAGGCCCTAAATGTATGACTTCATTGGTATCGGGGAATCATGCTTTGGGAAATTCCCCCAGTGAGCACAGGCCAATTCAGCACTTTCTCTCCAATTTAGAGTCATAAAGAGGTACCTAAAGCATAGGGAAGTTGGCATGTTGAAGGCCATACAGCCCATATGTGATAGTCATAGACTCAGAGCTAGAAGGGCTCATGAGAGCCACAAAGAATAAATGACTTATCCAGGGTCACATAGCTGATAAGTGTCTTAGGTTAAATTCAAACTCAGGTCTTCTTGATTGCAGGTCCATTATACCACCTAGAGGTGAATCTTGTACTCATATCTTCTCAACTTTGAAGTCTGCTTTCTATCCATAAGACCATACTGTTTTTCAAATAAATTAATATAAGATAACTGAGATGAAGGGAGTGATTTATATAATCAAAAAGTTTACAATAAAGCTAGAGAAATTAAACACAACAACATTAAAATACAAGATGGTATGTGATTTCTGCATAATAAGTGGACATATGTGTCCTTTGGGACACCAGAGTAGTTCAGGTTAGTGTTGTTGTTTAGTCATTTTTCAGTTACATCCAATTCTTCATGACCCCATTTGGGATTTTTTTTGGCAAAGATCCTGTAGTGGTTTGCTATTTCCTTCTCTAGCTCATTTTACAGAACAGGAAATTGAGGCAAACAGAGTTAAATGATTTACCCAGGGTCGCACAACTAGAAAGTGTCTGAGGCTGGATTTGAACTCAGGAAGATGAATCTTCCTGACTCCAGACTTGGTGCTCTTTCCACTTCACCACCTAGCTGCCCACATGGACCATAGCTAACAAGTCAACAAAAAGGTTTAAGTAAGGAAAGGGGAAACATTCAGAGCAGGGAAGGGATATTCAGCTGCAGATGCAGTTGAACAAAGCTTCTCTGACAATGTGTTGCCCATGGTGTTTCACTGTTCAATTCTCAGGGAGCTACTGGAATTCCATGTGATTTTTTTTGTACTTAGGTGACCAAAAAAGCATATCAACAGACTAAGTGTTAGTCCCTTAAGCCATTCAAGTCTCAAGAAGACTTTCAACAACTTTTTGTCCAGTTCATATATGGTGGGAGTTGGTCCTAGTAAATATTTATTCTACCCACAGGAGGACTCCAAGGTCTTAATAAATGTTTATTGAATTGAATTAAGCTGAAATGAACTGAAATGATTTTGAGATCAGAGACAGCCAGATGGCACAGTGGACAGAGAATGCTGCCTGATGTCAGAAAGACTCATCTTCCTGAGTTCAAATCCAACCTCAGACACTCAAACACTTACATACTTACTAGCTGTGTAACACTGGACAAGTCACTTAACCCTATTTGCCTCAATTTCCTCATCTCTAAAATAAACTAGTAAAGGAAATGATAAACCATTCCAGTATCTTTGCCAAGAAGAGTAGAATACAACTTTAAAACAATTGAAAAAAAAAAGAGATTATATCTTCATAGCATCTACTGAATTGTTGGGGAAAGGGATACCACTATCTGGAAATGGAGCAGAAGTCCAGAGAGAAGGAATCTTAACCATGTTTAAGGTTGTATAATGAATGACACAGACAATAAACACTAAAGGATTTTGGAGAAGAGGGAGTAGAAAAGAGTCTGCAAAAGCCTCATAAGGAGGAAGAACTAAAGATAGGCCTTCAAGGATAAGTGATGGCTAGATCAATGGAAGAGAGAAGGAAGGTCATTCTAAGCAGGTGACAACAGTATCACTGGAGCCTTAAAGTCAGTGATAAGTGATAAGTGCCTGCTTAGAGAATAATGAGGGTACCAAGCTGGATGAAGAAGCTAGTTAGTGTGTGCTGAGGAATATGACTTCATACTTCCAGATCTGTGATTTCATCAGTGTAAGCAGCCCCTCCACTGAAGCAGATCACAACCTCTCCAACTCCTACCAGAGCTTGACTACTCCTTGAATAATAACCCTGGAAACACTGGAGTCACCAGTAAGATAAGAAGAAGGAGAATGATGTATAATTCTAGTGAACATGCTGAGGATTAAGAAAAAATAAAGTTGAACAGGCACAGCAGGACCAAATTACAAGAATTTTCAATGCTAGACTGTAACATGTAGATAAAGGGGAGCCACAGGAAGTTTTAGATCAGAGGAGGAACATTGTTTTATGAAATTATTTGGTAAATATTCATTTGAAGTTGGAGTGTAAGGTTGGACTGATGTAGGTAGACTGAGGAGCCTTCAGCCACCCATTGTTGCCTCAGCTCAAATTCAAATTTCTCACCCTGGTATTTGAATCTTCCATCACATTAATCTACCTGACCAATGACAAATCAAGGTAACATTCACCCCTCTCCCCTGAGATGCCCTTTAACCAAAAAGTTCCTTCCTCAGGTTCCCAAGAGTCCTCACCCAACCTCCTTACAAAATCACTGATTGCCTTATAACTTTCTTCTGCTACCACCCAGGGATTAAAAAAGGAGACATCTCTTCTCCAGAGTCAAAATTTCCTTATACTTTGTATCACAGGACTACAAATCTCCTTCCCTTTGTCTGGAGACTAAACCTGTTGTTCTGGCAATGACATAGGACATAGGACATAGGACATCTCTGACAATGGCTTTCTCCTGATGAAGTATATTCAGGGTCTCTAAGTTGAGTCACCCACCTCTCTTCAATAAATCATGTTTTCCTTTCTCTTCAACACCTCCTGCTTCTGGTCTAACTCTTCTCCCTTCAACTCACTCTTATGATGCTCCAGCAGGGTGTTTTTCCATCCTCACTGCTCTATATCACCTTGTGATACTGACACTAACTTCTTTCTCAGTCCAGAGTTTTCATTGAAAAGTTCCCTTATGTTGTCACTCCTACACAGCTTTGAACAAATTCATCCCCACTTCATCACCAATCCACAACATAGCATGGAGATCCCTTTCTCACCCTTCTTGTAGGAGGTTACCGTTCCCCTGCCTCAACATTCCATGTAGCTCAAACAAACATGAGTGTGTTATGTTCAGTCAAACCTTTGTTCTTGGAACTCCCTCATTACTTTCCCTTCTTTGGAGTAAACATTTATATTTTATCACATCTACTTTTGCCCTTAACTTATCTCATTATCATAATCATTTTGGGGAGCTTGTTTCCACATAACTTTTCTACTCCTCTCTGTCAATTCAAACCTTACACTTTCTCCCAAGTTCAGCCTAAGAAGTCTCCTTCATTACCCTTAGCTACAATCGTCTTTCTCATCTCTGTATGTGCATTCATCCTTCGTTGCTGAAGGAGACCACGCCATCAGAGAAATGATGACATGACTTGCACTTGACTTTGTTTTGAGTGAGTGAGGGCTGTGCAGGTCACCAGCCTCACTTCTCCTCCAGAGCCATCTGAATCCAGTGACCAGATGTTCATCAGGATGACTGGAGATGACCCAGGATGAAGCAATTGGGTTTAAGTGACTTGCCCAAGGTCACACAGCTAGTGAGTGTCAAGTGTCTGAGGTGAGATTTGAACTCACTATACTCCTGTACTGGTGCTCTATCCACTGCACCACCTCGCTGCCCTCTCATCTCTGAATTCCTATAGCACTTACCTGAAACACACTTCATCATGAATTATGTTAAACTCACAGAATCACAGGATTTTAGAGTGGACAGAGATCTCAGAGATCATACAATCCAGTTGTTCTCAAAATGTGGTCTGGACACTCCTCAGGATCCCTAAGACTCTTTCAGGGAGCCTCTGGAGTCAAGACTATATTCATAATAATACTAAAATGTTTTAATTTCTAGTATGGTAATCAATAGATAAAAGCCACATAAAAACTTTTGGGAGAGAGGTCTTCAATAATTTTTAAGAGCATAAAGGGTCTGGGGACCACAAAATCTGAAAACCTCTACTCTAATATAAACTAGATCTGATCAAAACTCCTTTCTACAACATTACTTAGAAGAGTATAGTTAGTCACTATTACAGAAATTACAGTGAGAGGGATCCCACAACTTTCCCAGGGAATCCCATCCCACTTTTTTTTAATGTTTAATTTTTTTATTTTGTTAAACATTTCCTAATTATACTTTTTCAATTTTTTCACAAATTTTTTTAGTGCTTTATTTTGCCCAGTTGTATGTAGAAACAATTTTTAACATCCATTGTTAAAACTTTGAGCTCTAAAGTCTTTCTCTTTTTCCCTTCCCACTCCACCCCATTGAGAAAGCAAGAAATTCAATATAGATTACACATGTGTAATCATGCAAAACATTTCCATAATAGTCATGTTGTGAAAGAAAACATAGACAAAAAGAAAACCAAGGAACTAAAGAAAGCAAGAAAGTATGCTTTAAACTGTATTCAGACACCATCAGGTCTTTCTCTGCAGATGGATAGCATTTTTCCATCAAAGTTGTCTTGGATCACTGTATTGCTGAGGATACCTAAGTCATTCACAACTGATCATCTTACAATATTGCTGTTACTTTGTACACAGTATATTTCACTTTGCACCAGCTCATGCACATCTCTCCAGGTTTTTCCAAGAGCATCCTACTCATCATTTCTTATAGCACAATAGTATTCTGTCACAATCAAATAGCACAATTTATTTAGCCATTCCCCAATTGATGGGCATTTCCTCAATTTCCAATTCTTTGTCATGAGAAAAGAGCTGCTATAAATATTTTTATATATATAAGTCCTTTTTCTTTTTGTTTTTTTTTTAATCTTGGGATACAGATTTTATTTGGGGATACAAACCTAGTAGTGGTATTGCTAAGTCAAAGGGTATGAGTGGTTTTATACCTCTTTGGGGTATAAATTGTATAAATTGTTCCAAATTGTTCTACAGAATAGTAAAATCAGTTCACAACTCCACCAAGAGTACATTAATGTCCCATTTTCTGCATATCTCCTCCATCATTTGTCATTTTCCTTTTCTGTCCTATTTGCCAATCTAATAGGTATGAGGTATTGTTTTAACCTCAGTATTATTTTAATTTGCATTTCTCCAATCAACAGTGAGTTAGAACACTTTTTCAGATGACTATAAATAGTTTTGATTACTTCATCTGAAAACTGTTTATATCTTTTGATCATTTATCAACTGAGGAATGACTTTTATTTTTGTAAATTTGATTCAGTTCTCTATATGCTTAAGAAATGAGGCCTTTATCAGAGAAGTTTTGCTTCAATTTTTTTTTACAGTTACTATTGCTAACTGCATTTCTCTCCATCCTATTTCCTTCCTCATCCCATTTATTCTATTCTCTCTCTCCTTTCACCCTGTCCATCCTCAAAAATGTTTTGCTTCTGACTCCTCTTTTCCCAGTCTGTCCTCTCTTCTAACATTCTCCACACTTCTCTTATCCCCTTCCCCTCCTACTCTCCTGCAGGGTAAGACAGATTTTTATATCCAACTGAGTGTATATGGTATTCCCTCTTTAAGCCAATGCTGATGAAAGTAAGGTTCAATTACTTCCCTCTCACCTCCACCTTCTGCCCCTCCACTACAAAAGGTTTTTCTTGCCAAAATGTTGTCAAAAATGTTTAGTCAAATTTTCTATTCAGCTCTGCTCTTTTCATTCAGAATGCTTGAAAGTTCTCTATTTCACTGACTATTCATTTTTTCTCCTGAAGGATTATACTCAGTTTTGCTGGGTAGTTGATTCTTGGATGTAATTTTAGTTCCTTTGCCCTCTAGAATATCATTTTTAAGTGCTCTGATCCTTTAATGTAGAAGCTACTAAATCTTGTGTTATCCTGCCTGTAGCTCCACCATAATTGAATTGTTCCTTCTGGATGCTTGCAATATTTTTCTCCTTGACCTGGGAGCTCTGGAATTTGACTATTGAGAGTTTCTGGGAGTTTTCATTTTGGGATTTCTTTCACTGGGGGATTGGTAGATTCTTTTGATCTCTATCTTACCCTGTGGTTCTAGACTATCAGGGCAGTTTTCCTTGATAATTTCTTGAAAGATGATGTCTAAGCTGTTTTTTTCAGTCATGACTTTCAGATAGTCCTATAATTTTTTAATTATCTCTTCAGCATCTATTTTCCAGGTCAGTTGTGTTTCCAATGAAATAGTTCACGTTGTCTTCTATTTTTTCATTTTTTGTCCTGTTTTCACTTTGTCTTGTTTTCTCATAAAGTCATTAGCTACCATTTGCTCCATTCTAATTTTTAAGGAATTATTTTCTTCAGTGAGCTTTTGAAGCTCCTTTTCCATTTGGCCAGTTCTACTTTTTAAGGAGCTTTTTTTCTTCAGTGAATTTTTGTGCCTCTCTTTTCCATTTGACCAATGGTGCTTTTTAAGGCATTCTTCTCCTCATTGACCTTTTGTACCTCTTTTACCATATGGCCTAGTCTGTTTTTTTAAAGTATTGTTTTCTTCAGTATTTTCTACATCTCCTTTGCCAAACCATTGATTCATTTTTTCATGATTTTCTTGCATCACTCTCATTTCTCTTCCAATTTTTCCTCTACCTCTCTTACTTGATTTTCAAAATCCTTTTTGAGTTCTTCCCTGCCCTGATACCAATTCTTACTTTTCTTGGAGGCTTTAGATGTAAGATATTTGACTTTGTTATCTTCTTCTGAATGTGTGTTTTTTTCTTCCTTGGCACCACAGTAACTTTCAGTGGTTTGAATTTTTTCTGTTGTTTGTTCATTTTCCCATCCTATTACCTGAGTTTTAACTCTGTTAAAGTAGGGCTCAACTTCTAAGGTGGAAGGTGCACTATCCCAAACTTCAGGGATTTTGTGCAGTTGTTTTCAGAGATTCTTCTAGGATATGATCTAAGAAGAGGTGCTTACTTCTCTCCTGGGCTGTGCTCTGATGTGTGAGAGACAACAAGCAATCTTTTCTGACTTGGAACAGGGGAGGAGGGTTTCTACTACACTGTGACAGCAAACTCTGGTGTGCTAGTCCTCCTCCTCATCCTGTGACTGACATCTAGGTATGTGACCCAGATCTGAGTATGGGCATTTAATCTCCTTCTGACCAATTGCTTGACCGCCTTACCATCTATGGACTGAGAGTTCTAGAAACAGTTGCTTCCACTGCTGATTCAGTAGCTCCAAAGACCTACTCCTAGTTTAGGGGGCCAGGACTGGCACAGCCTGCACTAATCCCTGCTCAACTCTCATCCCTATGTGACAGACCTTTCCTGCCCACCTTCTAAGTTATCTTTGGAATCTGTGAGTAGAGAAGTCTGGAAACTGCCACTGCTGCCCCTGATTCAGTTGCCCAAACTGAAAAACACTCCTAGCTTGCTGGGGCCAAGTCTGCTGGTGCAGCTGGGCTAGACTATGTTCCTTTCCCACCGTCATTCAACAGACCTTTCCTGCTGACCTTTCAAGTTGTCTTGGGCTGGAAAATTGTTTCACTCCATCATTTTGTGGGTTCTGCCACTCTAGAATTTATTCAGTCAATATTTAAAGGTATTTATAGGGGTTTGAAGAAGAGTTCAGATGAGTCCCTGACTTTACTCTGCCATCTTGACTCTGCCTCCTCCCCACCCCACTTTTGAACAATTATAATTCTTGAGAAGTTTTTCCTAACGACCTTACTATGATTAAATCTAAATTTACTCCTCTGAAGTTTCCATTCCTCACTCTAAATTCTTTCTTTTGGGAACAAACAGAGCCAGACTAATTCATCTTCCTTTAAATATTTAAAAGCAATGTGCTTTGTATTTCCTTTCAATACTAGAGGCAGCAAAGTGACTGGGAGGATAGACTACTGGACCTGGAATCAGGAGAGCTAAGTTCAAATCAAGTCTCAGACATATACTAGCTTTATAACTTGCCAGATCACTTCACCTCTGTGGACTCAGTTTCCTCATCTGTAAAATGGAAATAATAATAGCATCTATATCTCAGGATGGTGAGGATCAAATGAGATATTTGTAAAGCACTTTGCAAATCTCAAAGTGCTATATAAATTGAGCTAGTATTATCATTGAAGGCAGTTATTATGCTTCCCTAATCTTCTCTTTGTCAAGCTGAACATTCCCAATTCTTCCTTGAATACTTTGTATTCCTATAGTATTAACTACCCACAGTGAGTTCATAGCAAATCTATGACCTGACCTCCCATCAATTATTTCTTGTTAAAAATCTGATTACTTTATTTTGTTATTTTTCCCCTTCCTCCTTTCTACTTCCTCTCTCAGAATCCCAAATGCTCTAATCAACTTACAAAATTTGTGCCTGTCTTGAAATTTTCTACTAATCTCTCTTAGTTTTTAAGAGCCATATAAAGAAAAGTTTTCCCCACAATTACCCCATTGTCTTTTGTTCTGGCAAAGCTAGCATACTCTTGAAGATATTTTGGCTGTATGTGACTTGAAGTATGAGGCAACATCATGTAGTGTATGGGACACTGGATTTCGTAAAGAAAACTTGGATTCAAATTCCACCTCTGTTATCTCCTAGCTATGTGACCTTTAGCTTCTCTGTGCCTCAGTTTCCTCAATCAACCAAATCAGACTCTATAACTAAAGTCTCTTGCAATTTTATACTTATGACGCTCCATGTGGATAAATTTGCCCACAAAATCCTGCAAATGGTGAGAGTTTTTAATATCTCCATTGACTACTTATGTAATAGATAATCACTCCCTGAGTGCTGCATTTCTACTTTAAATCCCTATTTCTTGGACACCAGCTTTCTTAAAACTTTTGACTGTACCTTTTCCCAAAGATAAGACCTTTTCATATCTTTTGTCTTAGCCCCTCTCTACCTTCATCCTGCACAAGGATGTCTCAGAAAATATAAATCACATACTTATAATGGAAGTAGGTTTCTTAGTATCCATACCCAAATAGATTCCTATTTGGGATGTTAGATGATTCTTTTACATATAGACTCATTGCTAAATCATAATACAAAAATTTGTCAATCTGATCCTTACACTTTCTCCAAAGCTGAGCTTAAAAAGTCTCTCTCTCTGTCCTAAGTTACAAAGGTCCTTTTCATCTCTAAATTCCTTTGGTCTTTATCTGAAAAGCACTTCATTATGCATTATTTTCTGTTCACAGAATCACAGAATTTCAGAATGGATGAAGACCTCAGGGATAATCTGAACCAACGGTTCTCAAAGTGTGGTCTGGGTCTCCATCTGGTCACCAGTGACACAGTGAAGAAGGAACCCATGTCTCATCACTGACATAGGTGTCATTGCATGTGTCAGAGAGAGACCTAAAATGAAATCAGCATGAAAGTACCCTGCGCAGGATAGGGGCCCTTGGAGATTGAACAGTCATTACTGCCCCAAGTGATATAGACCAGCACTTCTTTTTCCTTTTCAATTTCTTTTTATTACTATTATTAATTTATTTGTTTTCAGTTTTCCACAATCACTTCCATAAGTCTTAGATTTTATCCCCCTCCCTCTACCATCCCTCCCTAAGATGGCATGCAATCTTATATGGATTCTACAATACATTCTTATTAAACACATTTTTACATTAGTCATGTTGCATAGAAGAATTAAATGAAAGGGAGAAACCATGAGAAAAACCAAACCAAACCAACACATAACACAAGAGGCAATATTCTGCTTCATTCTGCTTTCTAATTCCATAGTTCTTTCTCTGGATGTGGATGGCATTTTGCCTCAAGAGTCCTTTGGGAATGTTTTAGGTCCTTGCATTGCTGTGAAGAGCTAAGCCTATCAGAAAAATTCCTTGCACACTGTGGCTATTATTGTGTACAATTTTTTCCTGGTTCTGCCCCTTTCACTCAGTGTCATTTCATATAAGTCCTTCCAGGCCTCTCTGAAGTCTTCCTGTTCATCATTTCTTATAGCACAATAGTATTCCATTACATTCATATACCACAACTTGTTGAGCCATTCCCCAATTGATAGGCATCCCTTTGATTTCCAGTTCTTGGCTGCCACAAAGAGGGCTGCTATAAATACTTTTGTACATATGGGACTCTTTCCCATTTTTTTATTTCTTTGGGATGCAGTCTTAGAAGGTATATTGTTGGGTCAAAGGGTATGTACATTTTTGTAGCCCTTTGGGCATAGTTCCAAATTGCTTTCCAGAATGGTTGGATCAGCTCACAGTTCCACCAACAATGAATTAGTGTTCTGACTCTCTCACATCTTCTCCAACACTTATCATCTTCCTGTTTTGTCATGTTAACCAGTCTGATAGGTGTGATGTGGTACCTCAGAGTTACTTTGATTTGTATCTCTCTAATAAACAGTGATTTAGAGCATTTTTCCACATGACTATAGATAGCTTAAATTTTTTTCCTCTGAAAACTGCCTGTTCATATCCTTTGACCATTTATCAATTGGGGGATGACTTGAATTCTTGTAAATTTGACTCTGTTCTCTATATGTTTTAGAAATGAGACCTTCATCACAGATATTAGTTGCAAAGGTTGTACCCCAGTTTTCTGCTTCCCTCCTAAACTAGATTGCATTGGGTTTGTTTGTGTAAAATCTTTTCAATTTGATGTAATCAAAATTATCCATTTTGCATTTCATAATGTTCTCTATCTCTTGTTTGGTCATAAATTTCTCCCTTCTCCATAAATCTAACAAATATACTATTTCTTGCTCCCCTAATTTGTTTATAGTATCAATCTTTATACCTAGATCATGTATACATTTGAACTTTATTCTTGTGTACAGTGTTAGGCATTGATCTATACCCAGTTTCCACCACACTGTTATCCAGTTTTCCCAACAGTTTTTGTCAAACAGTGAGTTCTTGTCCCAGAAGCTGGGATCCTTGGGTTCATCAAGCAGTAGATTGCTATGTTCGTTGACTACTGTGCCTTGAGTACCTAACCTATTCTTCTTAAACCGTGAGTCATGACTCCATATGAGATCTTGAAAAATTTGTCAATAATAAAAAGTTTCTGAATGCATGAACAAAAATTAATTAAAAATCAAAAATCAAACACATAATGAATCCTAGGTGTTTCTGGCAGTCCTTACCCATGTTACTTACCCATCCAGCAACTTCACTGCAGCTTTGGTACTGAACACAAAGCATGTGCGCTTTGCACTGTGCATACCCTTGGACCATGCAATACCAGTAAACATTGCAGAAATGTGAAAAGGGATCACAGAGGAAAAAGTTTACAAAGGTCTGATATAGATTACTTGATGATGTCCCTATAATAGAACAACAAAGAATGATAAACCAATTCAGCACTGAGGTAATGACCTACTTGTCGCACATTAGATATTAGTGGCACAAATGAATGAATGAATCATTTATTAAGCACTTACTATGTGTAAAAGCACCATGCTAAGTACTGGGAATACAAATGGAAAATTAAAACAGTTCCTACTCTCAAGGAGATCAAATTTCAGTGAAAGAGACAACAGGTATGAATGGTTTCAGCAGCAAGTCAAATGAAAATGTCCCATGATCCTTAGGGTACAGTGATAGAGTAGATGGTAATGACTCTTCTTTACTGTTATTTCTACTGACAAAATATGTCTGTTTCTGATACTGAGTCATCTGAAAATGCAAGAATTTTGGTGGTAAGGATTTCTTTTCTGGGTCTGCAGTAGCTGTGGCCTTAGATAGTCCTTATAGAAGTAGCTGCCATGCTTGGTTTCCACAGGGATTGTTTCCCAGGATGACATCTGTGGCATCCAGGTTGAAAGCATTGTTATTCCCAAGGCTCTTGGGTTCAGGGTCCTGGGCTGTCTCCATCAGGGTTTGATGAGAAATGGTGGTCAAAGTGGTGGTCGTCCTTCTACTTGCCTGGTGCATGCTCCCTTCAGTATCCTCCCCTCATTGCTCCCTCAGGGTACCTTGCTACTTCAGTAAGATTAGGACATCTGTTATGGGTGGTAATTAGCTGACAATTGGTGAGGATGGCTGGCCCCCTCTACCCAGGAAGGAGGAATAGTCTGAAAGCAGGACCTTACTCTGAGGTGGTAGAGAGCTGAGATGAGGGGATTCATAACTGACTTCAGAATACAAGAAGCTAAGGCCTGGAAACTGTCAGACTAAACAAAACTAGTTAGTAAAAATGGCCCACAGGGCTACTGATTTCCACTTGATTTAATGACTCTTTCTATAAACACCTCTAACCTTACAAATCTCTCTCATGCAAGCATTTCTAGAACCTCATGATTTAGATCTCAGCAATCAGGCCAACACAAATCCAGATTCTGATTGGATGTCATTTTGCTACATCATCTGAAGAAGATTCATACTATTTTCTCCTCCTACTTTGGAAAACTATATAACAAATACCTTCTTAACCCACATTAATCTGGACCCTCAATCTATTGACTTCTTTCTAAAAGAAATGAAAACAGAGGAAGGAATCTTTCCTGTACTTCTTGGTTCTCTATGGAGCTAGGTGGAACAGTGGATAAAGTGCCAGTCATGCATTCAGGGAAACCTGAGTTCAAACCCGGTCTCAGAAACTTTCTAGCTGTGTGATCCTTGGCAAGTCCTTTAACCTCTTTGCCTCAGTTTCCTCATCTGTAAAATAAGCTGGAGAAGGAAGTGGCAAACTACTTGGCAAGCATCATTGCCAAGAAAACCCCAAATGGGGTCATGACTAATTAACTAAACTACAAAAAATGATCATAATATCTTACAGAATCTCTAACCCATTGACACTGCAGAAGCTAGGCTGTTTCTGTAAGTGTCTTATTTTTTTCATTGTAATCCCAAGAATCACAGCATAATAACAGAGCAATAACATCTAATGCTCCATTAATCATCTGTCCTGAAATGTCATTTGCTGTAAAATTCTATTGGAGTATTGCTCTGGTTCTTCTGTCATCCACAGCAATACTGTCTAAGGAAACATTCAGTGATAGAATGATTGCTTTTTAAAAATGCAGACAAGCACTGGTACCAATTAATGATTGTTGACAAGGTATCCTTCTGATTCCTGATACACCCACACAATCCCAGCTCACTCGTTCATCACCTCTCCCATAAGATCCACCAGATACTGACCTCTTTTAATGATGACACTGAAATGGGTGGAAGAAGGAATGTAGGCTCCAGGTCATTTTCAATGTAACAAACATTTATTAAAGAACCACTATATGGAAGATTTATGATACACACACATACACACACACACACACAAACAGTCCATATTGTTAAGTAGCCTACATTGTCCTAGATATTCAAAATTATACTTCAAACTATAATTCTTTTCCTTGTTAAGCCATCCAAAGAATATTATTTATGCATTCCCCACAAAGTATTCAATTCATGAGTCTATAACAATCAAGGACTTCTTAACTAAAAGGATGGGTAAATGCTGGAAGTTTGCCATTCCTGGAGACCTTTGAAAATAGGATGCAGAAATCATTCCTGATCTGGCAGACATCAAGAAGCTACCCTAGATGACATATTGAACTTCCTTTCAATTTTAGGAGTCCTTGAAATAAGACAGGTTTCAGACGACTTCATGGACGATTTAACTTCCCTTGAAAATGAAGGGTTTCAGAGTCTGAAACTTCTGACATATCTTTTGACAGAACTACACAGGTTTAGGGTTGCAAGAAAACTACACTCCTACTTCTTCAAAACCTGGCAGAAGAAGGTACATTCTTGGGCAAAACAATTTTTTTTATCATTTTCCAGCATTTGATTTATTACAGAACATGACAGAATAACATTAAGCCTGCCAACTAGAACTGTCTCAAGGTAATTTGCCTAATAGTTGTGTTTCTAAAACATTGCCATTCAAACTAACCCTAAAGGGGCAGGGAATTAATCCCTTCCATGACGGACTTTGATTAAAGGGTCTAGGGCACATGAGTACAACTTGGGATGTGGTTTACCAATGCCATGGATCCCTGTTCATTTCCTTTTAAGGTTAGCTCTATGTACTGTAGCAAAAATTGTCCTGACTGTCATTTTCCATCATAACAGTCTCCCAAGAAATGTTCAAAGCAACAAAAACAGTTCTTGCCCCCACATGTTAGATGAAGTCTTGGAGTTTCATTTATTTACTTTTCTCTCCATCATCTCTCTCCTTTCTCATATTCTTGGTTTCAGATATAAGAAAGAGGAAGATATCTGTTTACTTTTCTTTCCTTTGTGGCTCCCTTTAATATTTGTTGTATCTTTCAGACTGTTCAGAAGAAGAGTTCTCTAAATCAGAGAGGATACTCTTCAAACAACTTCCAAGCAAGTGAAAACCCACTGGAAGGTTGCATTTTCAGACCTTTGACGTCTATCTGGCAAATACTATATTTTTGCATGTAGCTGATCTGCTTCTGGATGAGCTACTAGCTTGTTTTACTCTCTCCTTGCCATAGTTCAAATTCAGCAGCAGCACTTATGTGCATACTATATACCAGGCAACTGTGCTAAACTCTAAAAAGCAAAAGCAAAGTTCCTGCTCTGGGGGGGGGGGGGGGGGGATTAAAATTCTCATAAGGGAGACCACAAACAAACAAATATGTACCCATAAGATGTGGACTCGTCCTTCTTTCCCAAAGAAAACCATGCCATCAGAGAAATAATGACATGACTTTCACTTGACTTTGTTTTGAATGAGGGAGGGCTGTGCAGGTCACCAGCCTCACTTCTCCTCCAGAGCCACCTGAATCCAGTGACCAGATATTCTTCAGGATGACTGGAGATAACCCAGGATGAGGCAGTTGGGGTTAAGTGACTTGCCCACCATCTCACAGCTAGTGAGTGTCAAGTGTCTGAGGTGAGATTTGAACTCAGGTCCTCCTGACTCCAGCACTGGTTCTCCATCCACTGCACCACCTCGCTGCTCCACCCATAAGATATATACAGAGTAGATGGATCTCAGATGGAAGGCACTGACAATAGAGGGGACCATGAAGGGAAATCTGACATCAGGGCAAATCATAAAATCCTTGAGACAGATGGAGAAAGAATTACGAAGAATAAAATAGTAGAGGGAAAAGAACTCTGGCTGTAGAGTCATAGAACCTGGGTTTAAATCTTGCTACTGGCACTACCTTTGTGACCTTGGGTAAGTCACTTGAGGGTATAATCCCTGCGCCTTAGTTTCCCCATATGTATACTTGGAGGGTAAAGAAAATTACTAAATCTATGATTATACAATTAGCAAAAGTTTGATCTGCATGTTTAAATTCTTTGTGCGTATGCATGGGTGTGTGTGTGTGTGTGTGTGTGTGTGTGTGTGTGTGTGTGTGTGTGTGTGTGTGTGTGTGTGTGCTTTCCTTATTTGACTCCCTCAAATTCAAGTGTCAACAGCCTGGAAGTGGTTCTATCCCATTTTATTCATGTCATCCCCATGCTTAAAAATCTTCAATATCTCCTCATTGCCTATGAATCAAATACAAACTCCTTAACTTAGTATTTAAGGCCCTCCATGCTGTGGATCCCAGTTACCCTTGCAGTTCTATGCCATATTACATACAAACCTGGCTAGCTATTCCCCATTTCTGGAACACATCCCTTCCTCATCTCCACCTCTCAGAATCTTCATCTTCCTTCAAAAATATGCTCAGGCACCACTTTTTTGAGAACGTCTTCACTAACCTCCACCTGTCCCTATAATAGCCTGCCCCTCCTCACTGTTCCTTATTCTAAAGTTCTTTGTGTACATATTATATCCCCCAGTAGAATGGAAAGTCTTTGAGGACAGCCTCTGTTCATTTTTGCCTTTGTATTTCCAGCACCTAATATAGTGTTTTTTATATAGTACATATTTGATACACATTTGTAGAGTTAGATTTAATTTAATTAACCTGAAACTGGGTGGTCCAGTGGATAGGGTTCCAGGCCTGAAGTCAGGAAGGTTCATTTCCCCGAATTCAAATGTAGCCTCAGTCATTTTACTCATTATATGATCCTGGGCAAGTCACTTAACCCTGTTTGCCTCAGCTTCCTCATCTGTGAAATGAGCTGGAGAAGGAAATGGCAAACCACTAGCTAAGTGACCCTGGGCAAGTCACTTAACCCTGTTTGCCTGAATTTCCTTATCTGTCAGGTGGGCTGGAGGAGGAAATAGCAAACCCCTCTAATATCTTTTCCAAGAGAACCCTAAATGAAGTCACAAAGAGTCAGATGTGACTGAAATTAAGCAGAAGAAAAATTGTCATTGTCATGTCATTTCAGTCATGACTACATTTGAGGTTTTCTTGGCAAGGGTACTAGAGTGGTTTGCCATTTCCTTCTTCAGATGATTTTGTAAATGAGAAACTGAGGCAAATAGGATTAAGTGACTTACCCAGGGTCACATAGCTAGGAATTATCTGAGACCATATTTGAACTCGTGAAGATGTCTTCCTGATTCCAAGCCCAGCACTCTATACACTGTGACATCTAAATACAACAAATGATATTAAGAAATTTGTGTCAAAGAACTAGGAATGAAATAAATGCCTAGTGATTGGAGAATGGCTAAAGGAATTGTAGTACATTAGTATAATATGATGTAAGAATATGATGACAATAGAAAAGCTTAGGAAGAATTATACAAACTGATCCAAATTAAAATAAGCAGAATTTGGAAAACAATGGTAACAGCAATGTCAATGAAAAGACAAAATAACAACAAAACAAGAGAAACTAATTTCTAGGAAATTAAAATGACTCGGCTTGTTTCTAAAGATGAGATATGAGAAGGTGCTTCTCCCACCTTTCCTTCTGTGCAGAGGCAATCAGTCAACTGGCATTTAATCAGCACCTGTCCTGTGCTAGGTTCTATGCTAAACTCTTGAGATTTTGGGTAGAGAATCATGCTTATAATGTCAGACTTTTTCTATACTATTGCTAAATTAATTTTTAAATTTTTCCTATTTTTTATTAGAAGGCATGACTGAGAAAAGGAAGGAGCAAGAAATACATTAGATGATATAAAATATACATATAAATATAGGAAATGTATCTATAATTTGATATATACAATATTTTCTTCATATAATTATGATATAAAATATTGATTTACTTCTACATTAAAATATATAATATATTCTAAATATAGATGATATAACAAATAATAATGATATATGATAGAATGAAAATGAAATAAGCAATATAGGTGTTATGAAAACAAAAGATATTAATAAAATTTATTTTTTCAAAGAAAATGCAGCAGACATTCCCCAAGTATTTCCTCAGATTCCTCAAATTGTCTGTTGGCTTCAGACCGTGCAACATCTTCCCACTTTCTCAATTCAACTGTTTAGCCAAGTTGTCAAGAGATTGTTAAGCAACTGCCGCATTCCTCCCAGAGGCTATATACAGCACTCAGCTAGGAGTTTGTTTAGTTTTGAGGTATGCTGGGATGAAAGGCACCCTGGAAATGAGGGATACAATTATTAATTAATTAATTCTAATTTAGGGTTTGCATGTTAAAAGCTGTCCCTTTGAAATGACTTTCATTAATGTTCTTTACTTCATGCCAACAAGGTTCAGGACTGTGAATGGTTGACCAGTGTTACCATTTCCTTGACATAAAAGGATATCCTTAAAAGTCTTAGAGCCGGTTCTGAACTGGTTGAGCTTAATGGTTTAGAAATGTGTTGTTCCCTGTTTTAAAATGTAGGTGGATTGTTTTTGTTTTTGTTTTTGTTTTAATTCTGTGACTTTTACAAGGAAACTCCCAGCACCACACCCGGTCAACTTTTCTGGATTTTAATCTGTTCTTTTGTCAGATTCTTTTGATCTCAAAGGGAAACATATAAAGCTTCTACTCAAAGATTAACAACCTACTTGAATCTAATATACACCTAGGACCTTGGGCCACACCTCATGGTCCAGAAAGAAGGACAGGAAAAAAAAAAATGTATGTTGTTGTTTCAAATGGCAATGACAACAACCCTTAAAGGCTCCAGAATTGACCAAGAGGAAACACAGATTGCACAAGACAAGATCTTATTTCTCCCGTGGCCCGGGGAGGGAAGGGAACTCCCACAGAGAAGGAAGGGCATAAAAGAATGAGGGCCCAGGCAGCTAGAGGCAGTTCAGTTAAGCAGGTGCCAGTGGGAAGGAAGAGCCCAGTGCTGCATTCCTGACGGATGGGAGCATGAGCTCCAGCCAAAATCCCTTCCAGTCTCCTTCGTGTGCCTTCAAGGGCTCAGGCCATGGCTGGGCCAAGCCTAGGATCTTCCCTAGGGCACCCAGTGTCCATGGAGGTGCAGGAGGTGTACGGGTCTCCATCTCCTCCACTACATCATTCTGCTCATCCCCTGAAGCTAGGGGCTATGGAGCTGGTTTTGGTAGAAACCAAGGAGGCAGCATCCTTATTCGTGGGAATGGGAAGCAGATGATGCAAAATCTGAATGACCGCCTGGCCTCTTACCTAGAGAAGGTTCGCTCTCTGGAGGCAGCCAATACAAAACTTGAAAGTCAAATTTTGGAGTGGCATAAGAAGAGGGACCTGGACAAGAAACAGGATTACTCTCATTATGAGGAAAATATCAGCCACCTGCAAGAACAGGTAAGTGGTGCCTGCACTAAGTTGACTGCACTGTAGTTCCCTCTTTTCTGGCAGGCAATTATCCTGGATAATTATTGGAATGTCAAACCAATACAAATCAGGAAACGGAGAAAGTACATGGGTTTAAACCTCAGCTTGGCTACCATTTGTGTGTCCTTGGGCAAGTCATTCAACTTCTCTGAATGTGTCTGTTTCCTCCTAAGTGAAATGAAGGGGTTGGATTAGATGGCCCTTTGAGCTTTAGATATATGATCCTAGGAAAATAAAAGCCCTAAATCAGTCCACTGTAAATGTTTCCAAGTATCTTCTTCCTTTCTGCCTCTCTTTCTCTCTTTTGAAAGCAATTGGGGTTAAGTGACTTACCCACAGTCACACATCTAGTAAGTGTTTAAAGTCATATTTGAACTCAGATCCAACTGACTCCAGGACTGGCACTGGATCCACTGCACCACTTAGCTGACCCCAAGTATTTTCTTAAGATCATCGATCTAGAATTAGAAGAGACCTTACTGATCATTTACCCCCAACTCCTGTCATTGTACAAATGAGAGGACTGAGATCCAGTGAGGTTAAATGAACTACCCCAAGACTTGCAGGTGCTAAGAATCTAATTGGACATAAGGTTTTGGGTTGACCCATCACTTTTTGTATAAACTAATCTTTTTAAATAACTTCTCTGACAAATAAGGGAGGTTCAATCTATAAAAATCATACATAATAAGCAAACTATTCCTGACTCTAGGCAAGGGTGTCGTAACATGGTGAAAATAGACTTTGTACATCTTCCAGTGAAACCCTCTCAACTTACAAAGAAGGTAACCAAGGACTACAGAGACTCAGTCAGTCAGTCAGTCAGTGAACTACCATTTGTTAAGCACCTACTATGAGCCAGCAGGCACTGTGCTAAACACAGGGGATACTAAAAAAAAGTCAAAAAATACAACCTCAAGAGGTTCTCAAGGTCATATAGGTAAAAGCAGAGCCAGGATTTAAAACCAAGTCTTCTGATGCTAGATCCAAATGTACCACATTGCCTCTCCCAGGACCAAGAGGGTACCTCCAACCCTTCCTCAAAATGTTACTGCAAAAGAATAAGAGAAATTGTCCCACTCAAGACCTCTTTCCCTAATATGGTTCCACCTTCTTTCCAAGTCAGGCTAGGCTGTGTCATCTTTGGGACTATACAGAAAAACCATCACTCCTTTGAAGAATATCACCAGGGACATCCCTTGATATCCCATTTTGGATAATTGTTTGAAGGGAGGCTTGGCCCAACACAATGGTTAGATTGCTAGACTTGAAATCAGGAAGACACCAGTTCAGATTAAGGCACCTAATTGCTATGTGCCTCAGTTTCCTCATTTGCAAAATGGAAATAATAAGACTTCCCAATGTTCTTGGGAAGTTCAAATAAGATGATACAGGTTATCCTAGAAATTGTGGTATAGTTTTAAGCTTTAATAATTTAGAACTACCTTAAGACTACTTAATAGAATACAATAGAAATGTTATTATTATTTTTCTGAGAACAAGATAGTTCCAGGGTATATCATGAAGTGAACTATTGACAAATTCCTATCCCAGAACTGAAAAGTTTAGTCATGTACTTTCCTGAGTTTTTTTTCCAGTTGATCGTAACTTAAAGACAAGCACAGTATTGGGAAAAGAATAGAAATATTTAATAAGTTGTTGGTTTATTGTTTTACTTTGTAATTTTAACAAACATAAAATATCCTCAATAGGTCATGGGCTCAGAGACAGAAAAGGACCTTAGTTTTCATCTAGTCTGGCCTCTGCATTTTTGCAGATGAGTTCACTGAGACTCAGACAGTTTCAATGAGAACTGCCCAAGGTCACACAAGATAGAATGTAGCAAGGCTGAATTTGAACCCAGACCCTGTGGCTCTGAATTGAGCACTCTCATCACTGTACCCACCATGGTTTAACCAAACTAGAAGAAGGATCACAGGCTTTAGAGAGTCTATTTTGTATTGGTGTTATAACACCCCATATTCCCAAGTTGCATATTATGATAATATAAATCTGTCCTCATAATGAACCCTAATTACTGAATAATCCACCTAATAACTGACTCTGTAATTATCTTAACTATAGAGTGCATGGTTGGTGTTAGGAAAAAAACAAGGTGAGTCAACAAACCTTCACTATGTTTATGGTTAATGATGGTGTTTTGGTTTGAGAAGAGGGAAACTTGGAGAAAGTGGGATATTGGCAATTCCAAACTCTGATCTAAATGCTTGCAACCTGCTTGACCTCGGGCAACTCACTTCACCTCTCTAGACCTTAGTTTCCTAATCTGTAAAATGGGAAGGTTTTTGACTTCTAAGGTCCCTTCTAGAACTATGGTTATGATTCCATGCATTAAGGACATGGCTTTTGAGGAAAGAAATCGGAAATTGATGCTAATCGGATCATTATCAAATCAATATAATTGGGAGATCTCAATTGCAAGTGGTAGAAGAAAAGCATTACAGTAGATCCAGGGCTTCCTTCTCTCACTTACTAAACCTGTGATCATGAGCAAAACACTTCTTCGGCCTGAGTTGTCCCCCATGTGAAATGAGTAGCACCGTTGAGCACTGACAGTCTCACAGAGATGTTGTGAGGAGCCAATGAGATGAAAGGAGGGAAGGCACTTTAATATATGGTACTATTATAAAGAGGTCTTATTTATCTATTACTGGCAGAGGTTGCAGGAATGCAGACAAACAAAAAAAGACTGAGAGGGCTCGTTGAAAATGGAACTGGGCCAATAGAACGATGAAGAAAATGGACAGTGGCTTACAAAATTCCAAAGAAGCCCTGAATTCAAATCCTACCTATTTATTAGCTGTGTGATCCTGGACAAATTTTCACTTAGCCTATCTCAGCCTCAGTTTCTCCATCTGTAAATGGGGGTTATTATAGCACCCACTACCCTATTACTATAGTGGATTAAATGAGATTATATATGAAAAGTTCCTAGTGCAGCATCTGGCAAATAGTAAGTACTTAATAAATGTGTTTTCCTTTCCTTTCATCATATAGTTAGAAAGTTCTGTCAGGATCACAGTGATTTCATTCTCAGTCAATCAATCAGCAAGTATTTATAAGGACATACAGTATGTATGTAGGGGCGACCAGGTGGTAAAATGGAAGAGTGCCAGGCCTAGAGTCAGGAAGATCTGAGTTCAAATCTAGCCTTACACATTTATTAGCTATATGCCTCAGGGCAAGCCCTTTAACTTCTGCCTGCCTCAGTTTCTTCACCTATAAAATGGAGATAAATAAGGCACTTACCTGCCAGAGTTGTTATTAGGATCAAATAAGAAGATATTTGTAATATACTTAGCATAGTATTGGTACATAATAGATGTTCAATAAATGTTTATTTTCTACTTTTATAATAAGAAGTAAAAAATACCTATGTTAAATCCTAAAAATTATCTCAGATAAATAATAAGACATAGTTGTACAAGATGAAATGCAGTGTTCAGCATGAGGGGGAAAAGACATTATTAGTTAGAGATGTTGGGTTTTGATGGAAAATGCTAGACAGCTAATCTACGTTTTACCAGAAAAAGTTACTTTAACTTCTCTAGGCCTCAGTTTCCTCATCTTGAAATGGAGGGATTATATTAAATTACCTCTTCCTGGGATAAATCCTCCTTCTGACGTTTACCAGCTCTGTAACCTTGGGCAGCTAGGTGGTTCAGTGGATAGAGCTCTGACCCTGGAGTCAGGAAGGTCTGAATTCAAATCCAGCCTCAGCCAGTTGCGTGGCCCTGGGCAAGTCACCCCACTTGTTCCTCATTAGTAAAATGAGCTGGAAATGACAAATCACTCCAGCATCTTTGCCAAAGAAAACTCAGAAATAGGGTTACACAGAACTGGACACAACTGAAAGGACTCAACAACAAAGGTCTGCGAAGCACATTGCAAATAGTGGGTCATTTTTTCCTCACAACAATCCTGAGAGGTTGGCGCTATTATTATCACCATTCCACAGATGAAAAAACAGTCTCCACATGACTTGCCCCTGACCACACAACTAGTAAATGTCAAAAGCTGGATTTGAACTCTGATGTTCCTGCTTCTAGCCTAGTGCTCTATCCACTGTGCCATCTAACTGCCTCGTGGCCAGACCTGTGTTCCAGGAATATCAATTTGGCAGCTATGTAGAAAATGTATCAAGAAGAGGAGAAATAGGAGACAGGGAAATAAATTAGTATGCTATTACTGTAGTTCAGGTGTCTTCAGCCAGATGTATACTGACCCAGGTCAACAGTCACAATGGCATGCAGGGAATTGTTGTTCTTCAGTCATTTTCTGTCATTTCTGACACTTCATGACCCCACTTGGGGTCATGGCAAAGATACTTGAGTGATTTGCCATTTCCTTCTCCAGTTCATTTTACAAAAGAGGAAACTGAGGCAAGCAAGATTAAGTGACTTGCCAGGGTCACATAGCTAGTAAGCATCTGAGGCCAGATTTGAACTCAGGATGATGAGTCTTGTAACTCTAGAACTCATTTTAAAGATAAGGATATTGAGGCCAACAGGGTTAAGTGACTTGCCGAGGATCACACAACTAATAAGTATCTGAAGCCAGATTTGAACTCAGGAAGATGAGTCTTCCTGACCCCAGGCCCAGCACTCTATCCACTTTACCACCTAGCTGTTATAAACTATTTACCAATCTAAGCTGCTTCAAAATGCCATAAAAGTAAATATTTAAAGCTGTTCTCACAGATCGTCTTATTTATATCTCCTCATCATTTAATAAGTACTTGTTGATTGATTGATTAATTAGTTGTGGGATGTCATGGTCCTCTTCCAAAATGAAGGAAGAACAAAACAGTTGGGAGGAAAAGGTTTGCGTTGATATTAGGTTACATATATGGATGTGGAAAATTACACTTGGCTCAGCAAATAAAGCAATGTATTTCAATCAACCAATCGATTAATATTTTGTTTATTTACTTAGACGATGGGATTAAGTGACTTGCCCAGTTCACTAGCAAGTGCCTAAGACCTGAGTTGAGCTCAGGTCCTCTTAACTCCAGGGCTGGTGATCTATCCACTGTATCACCTAGCTGCCAAAACAAACATTTTTAATTGCCTACTATGTGCCAGGCATTGTGCTATCTGGGGATACAAAAAAAGACAAAAGGTAGTGTCTTCCCTAAAGGAGATCACAGTCTAATGGGAGAGATTACATACAAAAAAATACATGCAAAGCGAGCTATATGCAGGATAAATAGGAAATAACAGAGAGGAGGCACTAGAATTACGGAGGGATGGGGAAGGCTTCCTTTAGATGGTGGGGTTTTAGTTTGTACTTAAAGGAAGCCAGAGGTCAGTAGATGGAGGGAAGGAGGGCGAATGTTCCAGGCATGCAAGACAGCTGGAGAAAATGCCCAAGAGACTGGAGTGTCTTGTTCCTGGAACAGCCAGGAGGCCAGCGTCATTGGCTAGAAGAATGTGTCTCAGGGAGCATAAGGTGTGGGAAGGCTGGAAATGTAGCAAAGGGCTAGGTCATGACGGACTTAGAATGAAAAAGTGTTCTGTATTTGATCCTTGATGTCAAACCCAGTGACATGTACTAGTTGTGAGACCAACAACAGGGGATAGAATCATCATTTTGGGGTTGGAAGGGACCTTAGGGTTCATCTAGTCCAGGGGTGGGGGCAATCCACAGCCTGGAGATCCCATGTGACCCTCTAAGTCCTCAAGTGTAGCCCTTTGACTGAATTCAAACTTCACAGAACAAATCTCCTTAATAAAAGGATTTGTTCTGTAAAACTTGGACTCATCAAAGGGCCACACTTGAGGACCTAGAGAGTCACAAGTGGCCTTGACTCCGCAGATTCACCACCCCTGATCTAGTCCAACACCCTGATTTTACAGGTAAAGGAAACCAAGACTCATGGAGAGATTCAGTGATTTGACCTAGATCATATAGGTAGTACTCCCAGAGCCAGGATTCAAATCCTAGTCCACTGACTGCAAGGTGATTTGTCTTTTCACTGTGCTGTGCTACCTTATGCTTTCCCCTCAAAGCTTCAGTTTCCTCCTCTGTAAAAGGAGGATACCAGGAATTACCAGCCCCTAGAACCCTAGCTAGCATGATCAGGGTTTTGCCCTAGGAAACTAAAATATGGAGGGTGTAGAAAATGTTTTTGCTGCCTCAGAAGGTAGAAACAATAACAATTTGAAGTCTGTTTCTCACTACCTCCCCAAATATATCAGAGCTTCACAGTGTCTCTCCTTTGTAGCCTTTCTCCTGCCAGGGGAAAATTAGTTCCCTTTGGTCTCCCCTGAGAGACACTACATGGAACTTTATTTCAGATGTTCAAGACCTCACCCTGAGGTCTATCCACATATTCCCACATGCTTGCCCTGGGTGTGCAGCTTGATTCAGGGTCAACAGTGGCCCTGTTGTTGATGCACTGCCCACACCAGTGTGGTTGTGAAATGAGAATGAGCTATTGTCTGTAAAAGTCTTTGCAAACCTTAAAGGATATGGAAATTAACGAAGGAAATTGAGACCCAGAGAACTAACGTGACTGGTCTAAGGTCATATAGGAAGTAAAGCAATTGCTATTGTTCAGTCATTTCAGATTCTCCATGACCCTCTTTTGGGTTTTCTTGGCAGAGAATCTAGAGTGCTTTGCTATTTTCTTATAGATGAGGAAACTGAAGCAAACAGGATTAAGAGATTTGCTTAGGGTCATACAGCTAGAAAGCATCAGAGGCCATTTCTTTGAGACCCCACTTGGAGTTTTCTTGGCAGAGATACTGGATACTTCTCCAGATTATTTTATAAATGAGGAAACTGAGGCAAATAGGCTTAAGTGACTTGCCCAGGGTCACCCAGCTAGTAGATGTCTGAGGTCAGATTTGAACTCAGGAAGATGAGTCTTCTGACTCCAGGCCTGGTGCTGTATCAGCTGCACTTCCTAGCTGTCCTTGGTAAAGCATTAGCAGTGATTTATCATTCTCATCATCACTGATTACTTCTATAGATTCAGAAAGAAGCATCTAACTGGAGGTGAATGCCCAAGCAATGCTACTGAATGTATGTGTGCATTGTGTGTGTGTGTGTTTATGTGTGAGCAACTGCAACCACTAGAGAATAAAAAAAATTATCATGTGTTGGCTGCTTTTATATATATATATACATATATATATAAAATTATAATATATAATATAGTATAATATATTGCATTATGATATATAATATGTTTATATAAATATGTACATACATATATGACATATATGTATGTACATATATACACACGTACATATATAATTAGTATACATAAATATAAAATTAATCAGAGGCAGCAAGGTGGTGCAGGGAATAATGAGCTTGCCCTGGAATCAGAAAAACCTGAGTTCAAATCTGGCCCCAGACACTCACTAGTTGTATGACCCAGAGCAAGTCACTTCATCCTGTTTGCCTCAGTTTCCTCAACTATAAAATAGAGATAATAATAGCATCCACCTTATAGGATTGTTGTGAGGATCAAATGAGATAATATTTGTAAAGTGCTTAGTTAGCATAGCACCTGACACATAGTAGGGGCTATATAAATGCTAGCTATTATTATTTATTAGTAAGTGGTTACTTTTGCTTAAAATGCAATAACCACCAGGTTTAATAACTCTCCCATAGTAAGATTGATTAATAGAAACTGAAAGGGCCCATAAAGACCAGACCTTGGAGCCTTATTCTGTTAGAGGCTACAGATAACCTCAGAGGCTATCTAATCCAACCTACTTATTTTAGAGATAAGGAAACTGAGGTCCAGGGATCTTAAGTGACTGATCTCAGGTCATTCAGGTGACCTTATAAGCATTAGTGATGGGCTTTGAATTCAGGTCTTCTTACTATAATAAGGTCAATTCCCTGTCTACACCAGGGCGCCATGTCATTTGGTAAGAGATAAAACAAAACTTTCTTGCTGCATCCCTATGGACCTTGTCTGCTGAACACACACACACACACACACACACAGATGCAAAACTGACCATTCTTCAGTCCCTGAACTTCATGTTATTATCAAGTTATTCTTGTGCCTCTTATGCCTTGCACATAGTAGGCCTTCAATTTGTTGATTAACATGAGACAGTAGAATGAGTATAGACTCTGGAGTTAGAGGACCTGGTTGCAAAGCCCACCACTAATGCTTGTAAGGTCAACTGTATGATCTTAGACCAGTCACTTAAAATCCCTGTACTTCAATTTCTTTATCTCTAAAAATAAGTAGGTTGGATGAATTGGACTCTGAGATCTTTTCTAGATTTATATTGATGATCCTGTGACCTGGATTCCAATTCTTACTTACTATAGTGATACTTACTATATTGGATAATTTTCTTGATGTCTCTTATTGCAACATGAGGTGGGTGGAATAGTTGATCTCTGAGGTCTCTTTCAGCTCTAAGTTTACGCTCCGTGATGTCTTACTCAATTGCCCCAAAAGAAAGATCCACTCAGAGAGAAAACAACAGAGCCCCTCAGCTGAGGAAGTTCCTCTCCCTACTGATAGGGCCCTTGGACAACTGACAATCAATTGGACTGACTCCCGTGTGTTTTACAGATTATGGAGGGAAAACTGGCAAATGCTAAGATTCTCCTCCATATTGACAATGCCAGGATGGCAATGGATGACTTCAGCCTCAAGTAAGTTCCTTCTTGTCACCATTTTCCATTTTTTCAAAGGATAATTCCAGGAAAATATCATCTAGTCCATGTTAGCCTAAGAAAACAGCTTGGGGTTGTGAAAATAGTGTTGGACTTAGGTTTGAGTCTTGGGAGTGCTCAGTGCTACCTATATTACTTCAATAGACCTATGTATAAATAATAGTAAATAAAATTTGCATAGTGCCTACTATGTACCATGCAATTTACATTTCTTATCTCCTTGGATCACCACAACAACTCTAGGAGGCAGATAGTATTATTATCCTCATTTCACAGATGAGGAAACAGAGACAAACCATCAAGTAACTTACTCAGAGTCACAGAGCAAGTAAGCATCAGAGGCCAGATTTGAACTGAGATCTTCCTGACTCCAGGCCTGGAGCTCTACCCACTGCACTACTAGGTTCCCATAAAATGAGGGCCATTGGACTAAGTAATCTCTACAGTCTATTGAATCTATGATCTTGTACTCTCTCTGGCCATAAAGAAATTAGGTTGATGGCCTCTGAATTTGGTTCCTATCAGCTATGATTCTAGTCCATGGCAAATCTACTGAAATGGTTTCCTTGGTCAGATTTACAGTGATTGAATCAATGAATCTCATCTTCTGTTTGCCTAAGTTTCTTCAATGGTAAAATGGGAATAATAATAGCTCCTACCTTGCAGGCTTTTTATGAAGATCAAATGAGATAATATTTGCAAAATATATTTAATACAGTGCTTGGCACATTGTAAGCACTATATAAATGCTTAGGTTCTTTTCTTTGTCTTTCCCTTGTTTTTATATCACCTTTATTTCTGGATTTATCTCTTTCCTTCCTTACTCAATTAACTATCCCTTATAACTAAGATTAAAAAGGAAAGAAACAAATGTTTCAACAAAACCTAACAACCATGTCTGCCAATATAGAGGCAATATATTTTCTAAACCCTTCTCTAGGGCCAAACTGATTCATTATACTTTCAGAGTCCAATCTGGTTTTATTCTATTTCTTCCCATTGATATCACTTTAGTGTATATTGTTTTCCTGGTTCTGCTGCCGGGCTGAACAACTTGTGAGCCACTTGTGACCCACAGGTCAGATGTTGTGCAAGCTTGTTTTACATTCTGTACATTTTTGGGGGGCAGCCTGAAAGCCTTTGGTGAGTTAAATGGCCCTCTGTTGTGCAGGCCTGCCCCAAGGGAACTTCACATAGTCAGGTTTGCTGAGGGATTTGCATTTTTCCTGGCCTCCCAAAATCCTTTGGCTGGCCACAAGGATGGGAAGGAGGGGAGAAGGGGGAAAGACAGGGGTAGGCGATTATAAGCAGCCCATGATGCTGTACAGGCCTGTTCTACTGACTTCCCTATTCAAAAATGATTCATTTAAAAGAAAAAAAGTCATATATGTCCCAGGATGAGTTTTGACAGATTCTCTAGCCTTGAATCAATAAAGGTCTATTCCCCTTCATTTTAACCCAAAGGTATGAAAATGAACTGTCCTTCAAGAAAGACCTGGAAACGGAAGTGGAGGCACTTCGGAAGATCTTGGATGACATGACAATTTTCATCACGGACCTGGAGCTAGAAGTGGAAGGCATGAGGAAGGAGTTGATTCTCATGAAGAAACACCATGAAGAGGTAGGTGGAGGAAACCAGTGGTCTCAAGCTCTCTTCATCCAGAAATTCTTTAAAAACCCTCGAGTCTTGGGTCAAATTCATGGCTAAGAAGAAGGAAGTGCCAATAACAGAATGCCAATCAAGCCTCTTAATAATACATTAAACTAAAGGATGTGAAAAAATCTTTCCTGGATTGTAGGAGGAAATATGTTTGTCCAAAACTCTTCACTTTAAGAACCCCATAAAGCATCTTTATCCTAGGTAATGTGGCCAGTTGGATGGAGAGCTGGGCTCAGAGCCAGGAAGACCTGGGTTCTCTATAAGATGTATAAATGGCATCTCTATAAGACGCAAAACTGAACCTCAGTTTTCTCATCTGTAAAGTGGGATGGAGAATAGCACCTGCCTCATAGGTTAATTGTAAGGATCAAATGAGACAATATATTTAAAGTGCTTTGCAAACCTTAAAACCATATAGATAGATAGATAGATAGATAGATAGATAGATAGATAGATAGATAGATAGATGATAGATAGATAGATAGACAGATAGATAGAGAGATATGTATATATTTTGATTTCTTGTTAAGGAAATTCCAACTAATCCAGATAGGTACCTACTCTGCTATTTAAAATCTTATGGAGTTGCCTGCTATAAAATTGATTAACCCAGGGTCAGTCATATAGTCAGGATGTATTAGAAGCAGGATCTGAACCCAGGTCTCCCTGAGTCTAAGGCTGGCTCTCTCTCTCTACCAATAGCCACTACTCTATCTATCATAATTACGATCATTATTGTGTAAGTTATGGATGGGTTACGATCTATGTTGATCGAGAGAATTCCCATACCTACAAGTTTCCAGACCACTGATGAAAATACAGCATTAACAATAGGAATTTCTGACTGGTGAAGATTAGGAGACAGTTTGTCTTAGAAATATACTATTGTGAGAACAAACATCTAATGAATGCTGAACTTCCCTAATTAAACCATTATGTAAATATACTAGTGGATAATATTTTTAAATTAATCCACCACTGCTCATAATCTATTAAGTTATTGGATGGGCCATGAATGTTCATTCCCAATAGCACCAAATAGACTTAAGGGGGAAAAATTATCCAAAGAAAAGTATCCTTATTCACCTGAATTAATTCATGGTGCCCAAGGACATGACAAAGAAGTTTTCTCTCAATGGAATTCAACAAACCTGGAGCATACTGACTCTGACAAATCTGTTCAGAGACAATGGCTGTTAAATAAACCCTTCCTTTGGCTGCAGGAGGAGCTAGTGGGTGTTGGTTACCTTCTATCAATCAGCATTTACAGTGAGGATTTTAAAAGCTGTCACACCTTTCTGCTCTAGGTTATTGAACCAATTCCCAAATCCCTTAGCTGGTAACCTAAAAACGTTCAGTTTCTCAGTTTCATAATCACTGCACAAGTAAATGCAATTTGTTAGGTATAAATGAGACTCCCGGTTATAAAGAAGAACTTGAGGAGTAGAATTCTTCCTGGAGCACTTTGCAATTAGAATTAAAGTGGTTGCCACACAGGTCTTTTGACTGACAGCCTAATGTCATTTGTTATATAAAATAATAAGGAAGAAGGCACGAAGGGTTTATTTATTTTGAGGTTTTTTGTTTATTTTTGCACATGATAGGCAAGTAATATCTGAGAGTCTAATCCCGGTCAGACTGAGAATAACCCCTAAAGACCACCATGGCTTGCTCCACCTTAAAGCAAAGCACTTAAGGAGAGCAGTAACTCGCAATGTTGACACCTCTGGGCAAGTAGCACAAATGTTTAACCACCTTGGGCCACGGTTTCCTTATTTGTAAAACACTTGAGTTGGGCTAGATGACCTGGGTGGACAAACATTACAAAGCCTGCCTTTGAAATAACTTTTTTAATTCCCAATGAAAAATGTATACAAGAAATAATGAAGACATTCACAGTTAAATTAGAGGAGGTATTAGTATTTCTACCTAGTTTTTATATAGACTACAAAGTTTACAAACCACCTAATATGCTTTATCTCATTTGATTACTTACTATCATGGGATCTAAGTGGTTGAAAGAGTACTCTGTTAAATTTTTCTACTTTCTAAATGTCACACCCTGGAAAAGCCTCAGTTACTCCACCCTAGTTATGGTTCTATTACAAAAGAGAAGTGAAAAGGCCCAGGAACCTGATTGTAATTATGCATCCTTCTCTCCACTTCCAAAATACACAGGAAATAAGCAAACAGCACATGACAGATGACATCAAGGTTAATGTGAGGGTAAACTCAACCCCAGGAGAAGATCTGATTAAGATCCTAGAGGACATGAGGCAAGAATATGAACTGATAATTAAGAAGAAACATCGAGACTTGGACACATGGTACAAAGAGCAGGTAAAAAAAAAAAAGTCCAAGATGCTGAGGGGAAGCTGTTTCCCTGGGTCATTTGCTGATGCTAATATACTCTGTCCTTTTCTTTTGCCCCTACAGTCAGAATCAGTGTCCCAAGAGCTGGAAAAAAGAACCTCCTTTGTGCAGAGCAGCAAGGACAATATCCATGAACTGAGACGTACCTTTCAGGCCCTAGACATTGACCTTCAAACCGAGAAGAATAAAGTGAGTCTCTGCTCAGGAAAACAATGAGGCTATTTCCTATGGAAAGCCCTCTCTCAGCTCTCCCCTATGGCTTCTGATTATCCTTCAGCATAGTTGAGCACCAGCTTCTCCAGGTTAACAATATGGAAGATATGGGTGTGTTGTGAACTGAAACAACCAATGCAATCCAGTTCCATTCGACTCAACATTTAGTAAATTCCTACCACTTATAAGGCACTGGGGACAGAGAGGCAAACACAAAGCAGTCCTTGCCTGCAAGGCACTTTTATTCTTCTAGAATTGTCCAGAGGACAGGAATGAACAGCATTCTAACACCTAAGCTAGAAGCTGGGACAGTTAGGTGGCATAGTGGATAAACCACTGAGCCTAGAATCAGGAAGACATCTTCCTGAATTCAAACATGGTCTCAGACACTTGCTGGATGTGTGACCCTGGATAACTCACTTAACCCTGTTTGTCTTAGTTTCCTCATCTATCAAATGAGTTGGAGAAGGAAATGGGAAACTACTCCAGTATTTTTGCCAAGAAAACTTTATAGAATGTCAAGAAGAGTTGGATGCAACTAGATAACAATAAAAGCTGGGTGCTACACTTCAGGTCTGAACTAGCCTCAGGCTCATGGGAGTGATAATTACTGTTTGTGAAGCATACTTCAGCTAAAATTAAATAATTGATGCACTGTGCTAGTAACTTAGTAGGGATATATACACACTCATACAAACATATACACTCACACAAAAGAATAGTGGGAATTGCGAATGATGTTTCAGCACAAGGAAGTGTTTGGACATAACTGTTTCCAAGTTAACTCTCTTCCATTAGGATATTGAACATGGAGTTGATCGATGTCTATTGTTCATGATAAAAACAATAAAAAATTTATTAAGTTCCTTCTATTCACAGAGCACTATATCTGGGAACATAAAGGGTGATGGTAAAAAGGAATATAGTTCAACCACTATTAAGCACCTACGATGCGCAAGGTCTTACTATGGATGATGGGAATTTAAACAGTGTCTTACTCTCAAAGAGTTTGCAAGCTATCTATCAAGAAATGACTAAGTATTTATTAAGTAACTAAAATGCTCCAGTCTTAGACTGGGAAAAGAAGGAAATGGTGAGGGATGATATCAAGGAGATGTGAGAGGAGGAGCAAATGAGATGAGAGAGATTGAGGTAAATGACTCTGATTTTGTCAGTAAAACATGAAGCAAAGCCTTTCAATGGAGAGGATGGATTTGGGAGAGAAAGGGAAAGAGTTATAGCGGGAGTTTTGAGTAGAGAAAAGAAAGACTGCCAAAAAACCGTTGCACTAAGTAGGATAGAGAATCAATTAGAGAGGAGTTAAAGAATTGCCTTGATTACTGTGGTTCCTGTTGAGACTGAATAACATAAATTTGTACCTCCAGAGGGGAAAAGATAGGAAACCAAATAACTGTGATACAAGGAAGAATGAGATAAGCAAAGTGTAATGAGAAATTTGAGAAGACTCATTAGGAAAAGGGTTCAGCTGAAAGGAGAGAGGTACATATAAGGAAATGACTTTGGTGGAAGAAAAAACAAATGACATCAATATTTAAATGAGTAAAAAAGAAATAAATTTGAGGAGGGAGATTTCCATCTAAAGAGGTGATCCGAAGAGACTTCCTGGAAGAGATGACATTAAAGATGGAGGATAAAGAAAAGAAAGAATTTTAACAGACATAAAGTCATGGTCTTTGCCCTCAAGTTTACCTTGGAGGCAAAGCTGGAGATCCCAGATCTGAGAGACCAAGGGTGGGCAAGGTAGAGAGCCAGCCATATCACGCAAAATATGAAAGAGAACGCAACAGGGCATGTCCCCTTTTATAAAGACACAGAATGTTAATCCCAGCTCGTCCTCTTTGCTGTGTCACTGGGAAGTTAGTGATACCCAGTCTGCATAAGTGACAGCGAGGAATGTTGCCTCCCTGTATGAGCAGGAGGGAGCCTGCAGGTAAATGTTTTAACGGTTGCCTCCAAAACATGCACGTTTAAGTTGAATATGCATTAACATTTTCTCCATCATTTTCTAAAGTCTAGATAGCCAGTAAAATACTATATAAAGTCCACCTTTATAGCCTTTACTAATCTCCAAGGGATGAAAATTGAACAATTGCCATTTGCTAGCCAGTGTGAGTTGGCTCCAGCATGTCACTCTCGTCTGATGTCTCCTAGAGCACACAGATACTTTACTGTGACCCTGAACAAGGCACACACATCCATATATGCATGAAAAAGTGACCCATCAACCCAGAGGGCAGATGGTACATGGTCGCTGGCCAATGAGTACCACAAACAGGAAGCACTGAATGCCAGGACCAAGATTCTGTGTAATGTAAGCACAGCTGTGACCACCTGGCGCATTCATTTCCATTTCAGAAATGTGCGCTGGAGGGCTTGTTGGCAGACACCAGGTCCCGCTACTCCTGCCAGCTTCAGGACATGCAGCAGATCATCTCCCATTATGAGGAGGAGCTGATGCAACTTCGCCACGACCTGGAGCGCCAGAGCAATGAATACAAGATCCTGCTGGGCATCAAAAACCACCTGGAGAGCGAGATTGCCACCTACCGCCACCTCATGGAGGGCGGGGACAAAGGGTAAGTCAAAGGCATTGACAAAGAACCCACATGGTATAATGGAGAGAACGCTGACTCTGGAGTTAGAAGAGCTGTGTTCAAATCCTGCCTTTGCTGTCTTCTACCTGATCCCTTGGGCGAATTACTTACATTCCCTGGGACTCAGTTTCTTCTTCTTTAAAATGAGCTAAATGGTCAATGAAATCCCTTTCAGCTTTAAAACTATGGATCTAAATCATGTGAAAACAGTATGTGGTTAAGCATTTCATTTGAGCCTTTGTCTGTGGAGGCTTAATTAGGGAATTAGAGTCAGCATCATAGCTGTATGGTTGGAAGACATCTCAGAGGCAAATCATTCACCTGGGCAGAAGCAGGGAGAGGCAGTGGCTGGGAGGATGAAGTAGAAGTGGGGGCATAGGGGGACAGTCCAACCATGGAGCACTTCCACCCAGACAGCAGTGACTCATTCCTTAGGGAGTCTCGCCTGGAACTCCACAGGGATAGGATCCCAGAAATTATGATTACTGATGATTATAGTATTAATTCACGCTTACGTCGCACTTGAAAGTTTTAGAAAATGCATTCCTAACAACTTCTGTGTAAGGCAGGTAGTATAAGAATTATTACCTCCATTTTACAGATGAGTAAACTGAGATCTGATGATGTAAAGTTGTTTGCCCAAGACCTTACAACTGGAAAAGGTCATAGTAAGATTTAGAACCTAGCTTCCTGATGACTCCAGGTTTTTCATTTCAAATTCAGACTTTGATTATTTTTAAACATTTTCTCTTTTCAAAACTGTATTTCTGACCTCACCAGACCCTGATCAGAAATGTCCACAGTCAACATTCCATGACTCCTCAGTCTACTTTCAGGATAAAGAAGGGGGTCAGGGAAAATCTCACTGAACCAAACCCTTGCACCTTCTGATAGCTGTGATTTGAACGCACAAAATGTAGAGCCTCTACATCCTAGGCATCATGCTGACTCTCCAATGGCAGCAGTCTATATCCAAGCATGGAAGCTCATGAGAGGTAGCATCGCTTAGTGGTGAAGGCAGTGACTCTGGAATCAGAGAGACCTGCATACCCTGATACTTTCTAACTATTGGCCTTTGGGCAAGTCTCTTGAATTTTTGGAGTCTCAGTTTCTCCACCCATAAAATGAGTATAATAACACATGCAATAGCAAATACTACTATTCTCCCAATTCAACTGAAATGATGTCAATTTTATTATTCATGATGGGGTAGTTTTCCTCTAAGTCCTTTTATCTTTTACAGAAAAACAGAAGATTACAAATCAGAGTTGAAAGGTAAAGAATTTTATTGTTTCAAACTATTTCTCTAAGTAACTGTCCTATTGTGCACATGTCATAAGTTCATGTCTTTGGATGTGCTCCTAGGTCTGATAAAGAATGACCAAGAGTCTGCCCTAGCTTTATTGACTAATAGCAAGATGTCAAGGAACTGAGGAGAAGGAACAGATTGCCTTCTATATCCTTATTTCATGAGTTAGGATCCCTTTGCCAATATCCTTGTCATACACTAGGACTCTGCTTTTCAGAATCCTAATAAATGAAAAGAAAATTACTCATATCATCTGCTAACAGTAATTCTATTCTCAGAGATCACAGAAGCATTGACTCAGAGTTAGAAGGAACCTTTGAGATCATATAGTCCGACCTCCCACCCAAAGAACTAATCCCCTCTCACTTCTGTGACATCCCTTCATGAATAGTCATTCAATCTCTGTTGAGCATTTTCAGGGTATCCCACTCTTTTGAAAAGTAACCCACTCCATCCTACATCAGCTCCACTAGAAAGTCCTTCTGCCTATGGAGTCTATATCCCAAATAACAAAGAATAATTTTACCTTGTCCAGACTCTTCATTCATTCACTTACTGAATATCTACCAATACTTTGTCAAGATCCCTCTTTACTGCCATTTAATATGTTCTCTTCTATTACATTTATTTGTTTCCATGTGTTTTGCCTAAGAGCAAAGTATACATCATCTTTATTTGTGTATCCTCTAACATCTAAGATAGTATCTTCTAATATATTGAATGTTGTTGTGTTTGTCCTTTGTTGCCAAAGGAGACCATGCCATCCGAGAAATGATGACATGACTTGCACTTGCCTTTGTTTTGACTGAGGGAGTGCTACGCAGGTCACCAGCCTCACTTCTCCTCCAGAGTCATCTGAATCCAGTGACCAAATATTCATCAGGATGACTGGAGATGACCCAGGATGCACTGGGAGACTTTGGCCCTTTTAGGCCAAGGTCTATTCAGGATAAGGGACTTATTTATGTGGGTTATATCTTTTGATACTTACAGTATTAGAAACTAAAATATATTTTGAAGTATTAATTCATTTAAAAGTAATAATATATCCACACTTATGAAAGGATCTGAGGACCCTGAGAGGTCTGCAGATCACACTTTAAGAAATCCGGACCATTGCTTATATTGAATAAATGCGTAATGAAAAGAATTGTAAAATATGGACACTTCATTTGATGTTTCAGAATTGAGGAGCAGCTTTCATGTTCTGTCTTACCATACTTAAATCTTTTTTCTGAAGACTTTTTAAGTTCCTAAAATGGCATTGTTTCTAGATGCCTCCTCATCTTTGCCATCCTAGGAATACATCCAGGAGTTTCAGTTTTCCCTTAAAATATGGTGCCCAGAGCTTAACATGGGACTCCATAAGCACAGAGAATACATGCTATGAAAAACCATCCCATTCCTTCCCAAACACATACAGGAAAAGGTTCTTTGGGATGTTTGCTCATAACCAGTGATGGGGGTTTGGTGCCAATCCAAAAGCTAACTTGAATTAATCTTACAAATTGAAATTTGAGGATGCTCTAGCAGAATTTTTCTTAAATCTAAGTGTGCATCTCGATTTGACTGTATCCAGTTAATTGTAGCTGTTCCCCATCCCCATTACAATCAAATGTGAGTTCACAGCACAAGAACTAAGGTGTCATCCACACAGTGCCTCTCTCTCTTAAAATACATTTGCTGAGGATCTAAGACAACTCCAAAAGACTCATGATGAAAAATGCTGTCTACATCCAGAAAAATTACCCAGAATGTAGACTGGAACATACTGTTTTCTCTCTTTTTTTGGTTTGTTTGTTTCTTCTTTTTCATGGTTCATCTCATTGATTATAATTCTTCTTTACAACATGACTAGTGTGCAAATATAGTTAATATTAAAGTATAATGTATAGCTTATATCAGATTGAACGTGGTTTTAGGTGGAGATAATTTAGAACTCAAAATCTTTAAGAAATGAATGCTAAAAACTAAAACTAAATAAAACGATAGCAATGATAAGAAACAATAAAATACACTTGAACCCTAGAAACTAAGAAAGAGAAGAGAAGTCTTGATTGGGGGTTGTCTCCACCAACAAGTTTACATGGACCCAGCTTTACTAAGTATTTTTGCTCCCTCTTATCTCAGAAGTTACAAAGCATGCAAGCTTCAGAGAAAGTCATTCTTGGTGTGGAAACACTGAGGAAGGAACACGCTCATCGTGTATTATCTGATTGTTTTACTTTCTGTCTCTGCAGCTCCAAAGATCAAGGCCATAATGCAGGAAACTGTGAATGGAAGAGTCATCGATTCGAAAGTCAATGAGATTCAGACCTGAATAAAGCATGTAAA
The DNA here is from genome assembly GCF_028372415.1 of Notamacropus eugenii. Lineage (NCBI taxonomy): Eukaryota > Metazoa > Chordata > Mammalia > Diprotodontia > Macropodidae > Notamacropus > Notamacropus eugenii. The sequence goes on along the minus strand of NC_092873.1, from coordinate 356,782,365 downwards.
AAGTCTTGCCAGTTGTAAATATTTTTCTCATGAAAATGCTGGCAGGCCTAAACCACTTATGAAAGTGTTGTACATGTCACATTCAGAGTTATTAGTGTATCATACATCAGAACTCATGTTTTTCTCCATAACATGACTACTTTCTAATTCTCCTTGCCAAACTAATAAAAATTTAAATAGTTTCCCTCTTATTATCACCTCCAGATTCTTTTCATTTTGGATCTTAGTTTCCAATAAAGCTCTGTGTCAATTGTGATGTATATATTTTTTATTAATTAAATTTAATGATTTGTGATTTTTTTTTTAATAATAAAGTAAGAGAGAACCTTAAAAGATCATCTAATTCAGGGGTTTTCAGAATGTACTTCATGAACTGGTGGTTGAAAAAGGTCCTTCATAAGAGTTATAGAAAGTAGAGCTGGAAATGACCTTAGAGGTCATCATAGCCCTCCCCAAAGAATTCACACAGCTCTCCTCCCCCTTATTTTTCTTCCCTTCTTGACTCTTTTCCCAGCACTTCGTGCTTGGTGCTTTCTGTCATGGGTCTCTGACACACTCTTTTGGAAAAGTAAGTGTTGTGTTCTTTTTTCTTTCTCTGCTTGGTAGCTTTCTACCATTTACCTTTGGTCTACACCATTTTAGGAAATGGCATCTTTTCCTCCCAGTACCATGCCTGCATGAGCCCTCCTGCATCTCTCCCCTGCCCTTTGTAAAAGGGGTTAGAAAAGGGAGAGACTTTGTTGCCAACCTCCAGGCATGTCCCATAACACAGTTATTTCTAAATGCATTCTAACTGCCTCTTCTCTCCACTAAGATTTTTCTTCAATACTTTTTCTGGGTGTAAAGGTAACCTTAGGTTCAGAAAGACTAGACAGAATAGGAACTGTAGGAAATTGTGCCACACTTGAGGTATGTGGTCCAGTGAAATCCACTTGAAATCAAAAGAGTTTGACCCATCTTCTGACCTCTTGACATGGTGATAGCCAAACCAACTTATATATCCAAGACATCCTGGCCACTGTCCTATTTTTTAAAATCTTCAGGGGCAATGTCACAGTTTCACTCTGGTTCATCCTACACTCTCACATTCCTTATATTCAGGAAGTTTATCTAGCCTATGTCCTCCTTGTACAGATATCTGAGCCCTTAACAATGAAGAAGGAATAGGACCACAGGATTTAAAACTCTGCAGCCCATCATTACATAGATGCAGAAGCTAAAACTCAGAGGTGTTAAATGTTTGACTTTGGAGAGATATCACTGAAATCTCAGTATAGTGTAACATTATATGTCATTGTGAAGTGTTTTCAGGTTGAGCCAAGTACTTCCACCAAATAAAGCCATGCAGCAGCAAGATCTAAATCCAATCCCAAATCCCATTAAATTGCCTCCTGCAACAAGGAACTATATTTCCCAAGTGCCTATGAGATTACTTTCTGGAAGTTTGACTCACAGGTGGAGGACTAAAATCATTCATTTTTTAAAAATTTGCTAATATCTGCACTAATCAAGAATTATTTAATAGAAATAATAAGAGCTAACATTTATATGATATTTTTTATATATGAAGCACTTAGTAAAAGCTAAGCACTTTTACAATCATTATTTCATTTGGGCCTCACAACCACTTTGAGAGGTAAGTCCTCTTCTTATCCTCATTTTACAGATAAGGAACCTGAGGGGGATAGAGGGTAATGATTTGCCAGAGGTCACACAGCTACTAAGTGTCTGAGGTTTGATTTGAACTCAGGTTTCCTGACTCCAATGCCAGCACTCCACCCATTGTGCCAACCTAACTTTCTGAACTGATGAAGATAACTGGGTACCCTACCCACTGCACCATAACCAAAGGAGAAATAGGGAGAGGTAGGGCAAAGATTTCAGAGGCAAGACAGTGGAGCCTTGGTCCTTCATAACTAAATGGCATCAGATATTGTACTTCCATGCTGCAGTTTAGCAATTCTCTTGCTGTTAAAGTCTTTTGGATAATCTGGTTCAGGATTAGGAGACTTAAAAACAGTAACAGGGGACAGAGTTGTACAGTCAAAATGGACCTTGGCTCTAGAGTCAGAGGAACTCAGTTTACTATATGTATGTGTATGCCTTTGGTCAAGTCCCTTAACCATCCTACATCTCAGCTTCCTCATCTGCAAAATGACAGGGGCTGGATTAGCTGACCCCAGGGGTACCTTCCCCTTTGTGTCTAACAAGAGGGTAACTCATGTTCCACTCTACCACAACAGAAAGAATGTCTGATTTTTGTAATAGGGAATCAGCCAGTCAACAACCATTTACTAAGTGCCTTCTCTACACTGTGGACATTTTGCTAAGTGCTGAGGATACAATGATAAAAAAGAAACTGTCTGGACCCTCAAGAAAAGTGTGTTATGCCTGGTGGGAGAGGCGCTAGCAACTAGGTAGAAGGAGGAGTCTCAGGAAAGGACATGTTTGAGATGACCTGGGGAACAACGTACATAATTTTTCACCCAAGAATCTAAAAGACATTCATTATTTCTATAAACTGTTACCCACATTTGCTACCTACATCTGATACTCTTCTGCCTCCAATCATCTCTGGCTTCCTTCAAGCTCCTTCTGGATACCCTTCCCTTTGCTGACTGTCTCCAATTTATTCTGTATATTTCTTCTATGTTCCTTGTTATTAACAGATAATTTCCCCTAGTTATTAACAGATAGGGACTTTTTGGTTTGTTTATTTGTTTGGCACAGTGCACTTAATAAAAACCGCTGACCAACTGATTTCATGCCCAGTAGACACTTCCTCTGCTTATGCATATTTTCATCCCTCTTTATTAGAAAGTTTTCCTGAGTTACTACTACAATAACAAAATTCACCTCATGGCTCATCTTCCAGGAAGCTTTTCAATAATGGATCTCTATGGCCCTACTTCTCTTTGGAGAGTTCTGAGACTAAACCGAAATTTTTCCATGTTGGAGAAAACTTTAGGCTTTAAAAGTGGAGTCAATGACCAGAGAACGCTCTCTGTGAGAACTTCACAGAAACACTAATTGATTGTTGATCGATTAGATTTAGATTTGGTAAAAAGGTTAGGAGAGGAGGAGAAAGTAAAGTAAGGTCACTCCCAGAGCAAGCAGAACTGGGAATTGACTGGAGGAAGTAAGAAGCCTGTAAAGAGAAATTAACAAATCTGTCAAAGGTGGGAAGTCTGTGAAAGTCCTGGGGTGTATTTCACCTCCAAATTCAAAACACCTTAAAAGTCCCATAGAAAGTCAGTTAGTGTGTATTTAGGTGTGGTTTCCACTTTGAGTGTTTACAACATGCACAGGGCTCTGAAGGTTGGCACCTGTCTCCTAAGAAATGTGCTCCACACTTCTGATAAGTCTTACTGTTTCCATTATAGAAAGCTATTGGTTAAAGTGACTGAAATAGACAGAACACCCATTTAGATAGTAATTGGCTAATCTGCAGGTGTACACAGCATTGATTGTAAGGAAATATTTGTTTGAGATGTCTTTAAAATGCAGGCTGGACGATTCCTTACCTAATTGTAAACTCAGAGGTGTACTTGATTTCAGGGTTCTTACAGTCAGATTGTTAGTCTCCCTACCTTGTTAAGGAAGGAATCAATGGGAATTTTCCTTTAAAAGAATCTCTATAGGTTTAAACAGCTAAGGTCAATCAGTCGATCAATAAACATTTATTGTTTTTTATTTATCATTTATTTATCTTTAACATTTTTTTAAATTTTGAGTTCCAAATCCTCTCCCTCTTCTCAATCCTCCCCTACCCATGGAGAAGGAAAAAAATGTGATATCAATTATGCATTTGAAACCATGCAAAACATATTTCCATATTAACCATGCTAAAAAAAAAAAAGGAAGGAAAATAAAGTGAAAAAAAATATTCTTCAATCTGCACTGAGAGTTCCTTAGTTCTCTCTGTGGAGGTGGATAGTGTTATAAATTCTTCAGATCTGACTTGGATCATTGTAATCAATAAGCATTTACTAAGCACTGAGTGGGATAGGTTTAGTGAAGACTTCTCAGATTGTAATTCTTCTCTCAGGGGTGAGGTAAGGCGTAAAGGCTCAAGGTTACAATATTTTTAGAATAGAATAGTTCCATATAAGGATATAAAACTGTGTAGTGTATTAGGGTCTCAGTGATTGGACAAAACTCACATAATTCCTCAATGTCTTCATTTCAAAAAAGATTGGTTAGATTTTGTATCTAGAACGTAAGATCATATTTTGATTCTAATGAGGATAATGGTGAGTGGGGGGAGGAGGGACTTGCGTTAGGGTCTATATAAATCACTGCCCTTTTCTTTCTCTTCGGCTTTCCTACTGCTACAGGTTAGCCCCACTTCTCGAGAATCGAATAAATCTCTTTTCTGTCATCACTTTGAGAGGCCTCTGAATAATTGATTTATGTAGGGATCTGAGCCGTCCCACACAGTACTGAGTATGTTCCAGGCACTGTGCTAAGTGCCAGGGATACAAAGAAAGGTAAAAGAGTCCTTGTTCTTGAGGAGCTCACATTCTAATGGGAAAGACAACTCACAAATAACTATATACAAACAAGTGACAGGATTGTTTGGAAATACAGAGGACATATTGGAAATTTATACAAAATAATTTGTAAATGATCATAGAGGTCCTGTAAAAGGTAGAATTTTAGATGAGGAGGGAGAGCATTCTCCATCCTGGTGTATGAGGGACAGTTCATGAAAATGCCAGAGTAGGGTCATGGATTGAATTAATCAAGAAACAGCAAAGAGGCCAATGTCACAATCATAGAGAGTGTGGAGCATAGAAAACTATGGCAGGGGGTAGGAGGAAGAGAGGAGGGGAAAAGGGAGAAGATGGAAGAGCAGAGAAAGGAGTAACAGGGTGAGTTGAAAAAAGGTATTTAAACAGCAAGTGAAGGAAAGTTTTTTTTCTTTTTATATGTTCCCTGTGACCATAGTGATTCTTCCTCCTCAGTGCTATGGCATTCAATAAAATTCAATTCAATATTTTTTAAGAATCTTCTAATATGTATATGCATGAGAATTGATAGAGTACTAAATATGAAGTCCAGAAGATCTGAATTCAAACTCCACCTCTGATACTTACTCATGTGACCATGCCAAGTCCCATGAGCATTAAGCAGCATTTGGTCCTCTGAATTCAATAAGGGGAGTAGCAATTGCAATGGCACAACAAGTAACCACACTGAGGAATGTGCAAGGTACTTCTCCTGGGAAAGCACCAAATTACTGCCTTCAGGGAGTTCACAATTTACAGGGGGTAAACTTAGGACAACAAAGAGGTGTAACACAATGCAAAATTCTTGACAAAAATATAAGAAGGAAGAGAAGTGCTAGATTTGGAGAGAGGAACTGAACACCACTCTGCCATTGATGACCTGTGTGATAGGCTAAGTCACAAGGGAGGTCAATCTCAGGATCTCATTTTCTTCATCTATAAAATGATGAGTTATCTAGATGACCAGTGTTGTTTGGAACACTGAATATATAGATTATATGCTAGGTATAGGATCCTTCCCCTATAAATGATTATAGTAGATGACCAAACTGGAGAGGTCAAGTTGAGGTCAAGTTTTCCAAGTTTACATCTAGACTCTCTCCCTTTCTGCTAGGTGATGAACGGTTATCAACATTTTAATGGTCTAATTAAAACAAACTGATGGTGTATGGACCATACACCTGAGTGGACAGATTATATTGACATACTCATTTATAGTGTAGGGATATGAGCTATAGAGCACTGCAGTCTGGAGAACTTTGAAATGGGTGTGTCCTAAAGGGCAATGGAGACTTGTGCATGGGCACTGCAATAAAGGATTGTAAAGTGGTGTGAAGAATGATACCAAAGAAGTATATGTGTGAAAAAAGAAGATGGACTTGGTCATATTGTGAGAGTGAGCTATAACTGATGGGACAGGCCAACCCTTTGTGATATGAAGAGAAGAGAAGGAAAGTGCTCCATGATGGGTAGAGTCCTCCTTTCCCCACAGTGGCAAACTTATAGGAGGACACTGACAAGAGTCGTATAGGATGGTCAAGCAAAGAAGAAGCTGTAACCTGCTCTGTGTCACTGGAGGTAGTACCCAGTGAGGTGACAAATTCCTTGGAATATCTGAATGATACTTGCTTGACAACAGTCAACTAATTTAGAATAATTGAATGCTAGGGCTAGAAGAGACCTCAATTAAGTTCATTTAATTCAATTGTACTTTACAGATGAGGCCACTGAAGCCCAGATTGCTGAAAGGATTTGTCCACAGTCATACAGGCAGTAAATAACATAGCCAGGTTTTGAATCTAGGTTTGTTGACTCCTAGTAAAATGTAATAACATATACATACATAATATATTAAATATAATATAAAAAGGACATTTGTAAAAGGGGTTCATAATCTGGGGTCTATAAACTTGTTTGTTTTTTAATGACTTGTAATTTCATTCCAGGTAATTGCTTTCTTTTATTATCCCGTGTATTTTATTTTATGCATTTAAGAATGTTGTTACTCTCACCTTTGTGCAGAGGCTATATCCCAGTAAAATCATCTCAGCAAATGGGGTAAACTACATTGAGGGCAACCATCAAGCTTCAAACATATCAATGAGTTCGGGGAATGTCTACCTCAAACATAGGAAGACTTTGCCTGGTGGAATGGACACAGGACAACAATTTGTTCCAACATCCCTGAAAGCAGGTGAAGGAGGTGCTGTGGAGTACTGAGAGCTTGGTCATATACAGAAGACACCAAGGTCATCCACTGCATCCCAGGCCATGACTAGTCATCTGGACTTTTGTCCTGCCACTGGACTCCAAAGACTGTAGAAGAGAGGATGAGTCTGAGGACTTTGTACAACTCTGCCTCATTTAAATCCAATTCATAGGCAAGTCAAGGTATCACTCAGGGATGTCAGTGGTCTCCATTGGAAATGAAGGAAGAACACTAATCTATTTTTTATGTATAAAAAACTATTCTAAGAAGAGTTCATAGACTTTGGCAGATTGCCATGACACATAAAAAATTAAAACCCCTCTTTAAAAAAAATAAATATAAAAATGAAATATCAAGAAAATGGGGGATTTAAAAGTTTTCAATTCAAATAATGAAAAATGTTTAGTAGAGAAAGACACTCAAAAACTGGAAAAGTCACATGTCAGAAATAAAAGTGGAATGGCACATTTTTTTTATTTTAAATTATTTATTTATTTAACTTTTAACATTCATTTTCACAAAATTTTGGGTTCCAAATTTTCTCCCCATTTGTCCCCTCCCCCAACCCCAAAACACCAAGCATTCTAACTGCCCCTATCACCAATCTACCCTCTGCTCCATCATCCGTCCCTTCCCTTGTCCCCATCTTCTCTTCTGTACCATAGGGCCAGATAACTTTCTATACCCCATTGCCTGTATTTCATATTTCCCAGGAGCAAGAACAGGACTCAACAGTGGTTCCTAAAACTTTGAGTTCCAACTTCTCTTCTTCCCTTCCTCCCCTACCGTTCCCCCTGGGAAGGCAAGCAATTCAATACAGGCCATATCTGTGTAGTTTTGCAAATGAATTCCATAAGAGTCATGCTGTGTAAGACTAACTATATACCCCTCCATCCTATCCTGCCCCCCATTGATTCCATTCTCTCTTTTGATCTTGCCCCTCCCCAAGAGTGCTGACTTCAAATTGCTCCCTGCTCCCATTGCTCTCCCTTCCACCATCACCCCCACCCTGCTTATCCCTTTCTCCCCCACTTTCCTATATTGTAAGATAGGTTTTCATAGCAAAATGAGTGTGCATTTTATTCCTTCCTTTGGTTGAATGTGATGAGAGTAAGCTTCATGTTTTCTCTCTCACCTCCCCCCATTTTCCCTCCACTGAAAAGTCTCTTACTTGCCTCTTTTATGAGATAATTTGCCCCATTCCATTTCTCCCTTTCTTCTCCCAATATATTACTCCCTCACCACTTAATTTCATTTTTTAAAGATATGATCCCATCCTATTCCATTCACTCTGTGCTCTTTGTCTGTCTGTGTGTGTGTGTGTGTGTGTGTGTGTGTGAGTAATCCCACCAACTATCCAGATACTGAAAAGTTTGAAGAGTTACAAATATTGTCTTTCCATGTAGGAATGTAAACAGTTCAACTTTAGTAAGTCCCTTGTGACTTCTCTTTGCTCTTTACCTTTCCATGCTTCTCTTCTTTCTTGTGTTTGAAAGTCAAATTTTCTTTTCAGCTCTGGTCTTTTCATCAAGAATGCTTGAAAGTCCTCTGTTTCATTGAAAGACCATTTTTTCCCCTGAAGTATTATACTCAATTTTGCTGAGTAGGTGATTCTTGGTTTTACTCCCAGTTCCTTTTATTTCTGGAATATCATATTCCACGCCCTTTAATCCCTTAATGTAGAAGCTGCTAGATCTTGTGTTATCCTGATTGTATTTCCATAATACTTGAATTGTTTCTTTGTATCTGCTTGCAAAATTTTCTCCTTGACTAGGGAACTCTGGAATATGGCCACAATGTTCCTAGGAGTTTCTCTTGGATCTCTTTCAGGCGGTGATCAGTGGATTCCTTGAATACTTATTTTGCCCTCTGGTTCTAGAATGTCAGGGCAGTTTTCCTTGATAATTTCCTGAAAGATGATGTCTAGGCTCGGTTTTTAATCATGGCTTTCAGGTAGTCCCATAATTTTTAAATTATCTCTCCTGGGTCTATTTTCCAGGTCAGTTGCTTTTCCAATGAGATATTTCACATTATCTTCCATTTTTTCATTCTTTTGGTTTTGTTTTGTGATTTCTTGGTTTCTCATGAAGTCATTAGCCTCCATCTGTTCCATTCTAATTTTTAAAGAGCTGTTTTCTTCAGTGACCTTTTGAACCTCCTTTTCCATTTGGCTAATTCTGCTTTTGAAAGCATTCTTCTCCTCATTGGCTTTTGACCCTCTTTTGCCAATTCAGTTAGCCGATTTTTCAAGGTGCTGTTTTCTTCAGCATTTTTTGGATCTCCTTTAGCAAGTGTTGACCTGCTTTTCATGCTTTTTTTGCATCTCTCTTATTTCTCTTCCCAGTTTTTCCTCCACCTCTCTAACTTGATTTTCAAAATCTTTTTGGAGCTCTTCCACGGCCTGAGCCCATTGAATATTTATTCTGGATGTCTGGGATACAGAAGCCTTGACTTCTTTGTCTTTCCCTGATGGTAAGCCTTGTTCTTCCTCAACCGAAAGAATGGAAGGAGATATCTGTTCACCAAGAAAGTAACCTTCTGTGGTCTTATTTTTTTTCCCTTTTCTGGGCATTTTCCCAGCCAGTGACTTGACTTCTGAATGTCCTCTCCACACCCTCCTCACCTCCAGATTCACCCAGCCAACACTTGGGGTCTGAAATTCCAATGCTGCTTTCCAGCCTCAGGACTTTTGGCGGGTGTGGGGCTGCTATTCAGTGGGAGATTAAGTTCAGGTGCTCAGGTGAGGGCAAGGCCACCACACAGGGCTCAGTTCCCTCAGGGGGTTTATGTGGAGACCTTCAACAATGAATCTGGGCTCCTGCCTCCTTGGGGAGCCCCTGTCCACTGCTGCCTCTGCTGCTGCTTCCCGAGGGTGCCCAAGAGATGGAGACACCCCGCTCCCCTTCCGGAGAGCCAAAAAGACTCTCTCACCCCTGGCGCCTCTGGGTGGAGGGACCTGCGCAGCCTGCTGAAGATTCTGTCCCTGAAGCCTGCTCGGATGTGCTCCTCTTGGTGCCACATGGCCAAGGCAGGGCTGGTCTCTGCTCTGGGTCTGGTGTGCGACGGACCTCTGGTGTCTGTTTTCAGCACTCTCTGGAACAAAAATCTCCTCCACTTTGTTGTTCTGTGGCTTCTGCTGCTCCAGAATTTGTTGGGAGTTCTTCTTTACAGATATTTTATGGATTGTGGGTTTGGAGCTAGCATATGTGTATTTTTCTACTCTGCCATCTTGGCTCACTCCTTGGAATGTCACATTTGAAGTACTGAAAACAGGTCAAGAATAATAGCCATCATTTTATGACTTGGTTAAAGACAGAAGCTGTAACATCCCCCCAAAAAAACAATAAAAGCTAAGCCCTGGGTGGAGACTTCACCACTGATTTCTGACTTATTCTCTTAGTAAACATTTAAGTACATGAAGATAATTGCAGGGCTTAAAGAGGTTACTTAGCAAACATTGTAGAAGCAGAGATTAAAATTGTCTTAATATTAACTTGTATAGAATGTGCTTTCCTTTCAAGCAAAGACATAAATTAGTATGTATTCTTTCTGTACATTTGTGAAGGAAAAAAGCAAGTCTGCTATTATATTTGCTAATGTTAGCCCTATGGCTATGTGTACAAAGTATGAACATATTAGAAAGCAAATAATAATGGTATCATTTTCTGAATATAAGTAATGGAAAGATAGGCAGCATGATATGGTAGAAATTCACTCTTGTAGTCAGAGACACATGAGTTCCAAGTACTGCTTTGACACATTACCAGTGTGACCCTGGGTACAATATCTCAAAGGTTTGTGTAGGGTGTCATAGAGCATCAGTGAAGGGAGTTCCCATACCGGGAGTTCCCCTACACTAATGAAGTCAAAAGTCTGGACCCAAAACAAACAAAAATACTACAAAGGTAGTTCAGCATAATACAAAGAATGTTAGGTTTGACATGTGGAAACCTGAATTCATAATCCCACCTCTATCACTTACTAGCCCTGGAGAAGTCACTTAACATCTCTGAGCCTCAGTTTCCTCATATGTATAATGGCAAAAATACTGATCAAGACTGGGGTTGACTATGTCATGTGCAAGATGTATGATTATCTGAACAAATACACAAGCCTCTACTTTTCACTGCTACTGGCTCATTTCCTTTTAAGTCTCACTCCTGATATAAAAATATCTTTGAGATACCTCAGAAATGACCAATCTTGAAGAAATCCTCTTTGTAACTGACTTGTCCTTCATCTCAGTCCGAGTCAAGGAAAGGTTATACAAGACTATCCTTCTTGGATAGTCTTCCCTACTTGCAATCTGTACACTTACTAGCTAGGCTAAAATCATTCAAAATGGCCATCCATTTTAATGATGATGTAAAATAACACCCCCAAAAAATAAAATACGATCACACAAAAATGTAAATAAACACTTAAAAGGAATAGACTTCTACTTGTAGGATATTTGGCTGTAGATTGGGAGTTGGTCGTTTTCTTTTCCCAATATCTTTCTCCCAGCTGGTAAGAAAAGAAATACAATGTACATTGGTCAGATTGATAAAGAGGAGATATGACCTTTCCTTAGAAGAGTTCTAGAAAATCTGGGTAAAGGCAGGGACTGTAGACTACATTTGAAGTTCTCATGAATGACTTGCTGCTGTTTGCTCCAATATACTGGTGCTAGCCCACCCACAGGTCTCTCCTTGCTTTTATGCATCCTTTACCACACCACAAAGTCTTAGTTTTAGCACCCATTCCCACTGTTTCCTGGCCTTTTGCAAGAGAAGCACAGCTCAGAGTTTTCCTTCTCTTCTGTCTTGCCTCCAAGATTTCTCTGCCTTGACTGTGTGGCTTCTTCTTGGAAGAAAGTTCTTTCAGAGATCAAATGCTCTCAGAAAATTAGGCAACTCTGGGTGATGCCTTCATAGTGACATTTCCCCTCCACAAAGTCCCTGTAGCAACATCCCTGCCTGAAGGATTAACAGACTAGAACTATGTTATGGGAATGTTGAAAGGAAAGGTCTTTGCAAACCTTAAAATGTAATAGAAATGTGAATGATTATTATATGCTGCCACTTCCAATTAACACAAGCAGCCAGTGTCTTAAAGCTAGCCCATTATTATCTCATTATGTTTTTCATTTAGATTTCTATCTTCCTGCTATTGAATAAAATGGAACTGGACACAAATCTTGTCCCAGCAACTTGAGAGGAAACATTATGGAATTCCAAGAAAGGTCTTTAACTAGTTTTGTTTCAATGACTGTGCTCCCTTGAGGCAGCCCAGGTGGATGACAGGACTGTTCTTTAAGTGTAAATGTGTGAGGCAGACAGACAGACATTTCTGCACATTCCCCCTTCTGCCTGCTAAAGTGCATGGGCAGAGCCAGTCAGTTTCAGTGCACCCCTACACACAGCTGGAAATGTATTTTCCCCTTCTCCAGAAAGCATGGTTGGTTGCCAAAGTCAGTCACTCATATTTCTCTTTAGATTACAGTCCCCTTTGACCAAGAGGTCTTTTAAGTTCCTCATTCCAAAGGAGTTGACTTAGCTTTCCTTAAATGTTTGTGCATGCATTCACCTATGGCTCCAGTTTCACCAAAGATGGTTATATTTCAGGGTTAGATGGGTACTATTATACATCCTAAAGAAATGGGTCAACCCCATTGGGAATCTCCTGGGTCATTTGTCTCCACATAAAGGATAGCTCTTCATTTCTGGGTTTTGTGTTAAGTTCTTTGAATGGTTAAGTGATTTGAAAGCTGTCAGGTTTAAAAAGGCAAACCTAAAAAATAAAAACTAAAATAATCCAGGCCTGCTCTAGCTGTCCCAAGACTTAGATTATCTAGTCAAAATGTTCTATGTAACCAAGGTTACACTAAAAGAGTTGCTATGTCCAGATCTAGGAATAAGGAGGTGATAATCACTGTGTAATATGCTTCAGTCAGACTATATTTGAGTGTTAGACTTAGTTTTGGCTACCACAGTTTAGAGAATATAGAGATTAATAAGGTTAAGAGACAGTTTAGGAAGGACACAGAGGAATTTCAGAGTTTGTAGAAGAAAGTCTGGAGTTCATTCCATGTGGGGATGACTTAGGGCAGGGATGGGGAACCTGTGGTCTCAAGGCCACATACGGCCCTCCTCAAGACCTAGACAACAAACTTTTTTATTTTTAATGTTTTTTTTTTTAGGGTTTGTTCTGTGAAGTTTGGATTCAAAGACTTCCACATGTGACCAGGTTTCCCATCCCTGGCTTAGGAGAATTGGAGATTTTTAGCCGGGATAAGAGAAAATTGGGTGGGAGTCTGGGTAAAGAGAATCATGATAACTGTAGCTGTCATTACTCAATCATTTTTCAGTCTTGGATGGCTCTTCTTGACCACATTTGGCGTTTTCTTGGCAGAGATACTGGAATGGTTTGTCATTTCCTTTTCCAGCTAGTTTAACAGATGAGGAGATTGAGATCAACAGGGTTAAGTGAGTGAACCAGGATCACACAGTTTAAGTGTCTGAGGGTCAGATCTGAACTCAGAGCTTCCTGGTTTCATGCTCAGCACCCTATCCACTCACTGTCCCACCTAGATGCCCACAATACTTATCTTCAAGGATATACAAAAGGACTTTTATGTGGAAGAGGGATTTAAAATATTCTCTTTGGCCCCATAAGGCAGAACCAGGAGCCGCAGATGGAAGTCATAAAGAGACAAACCTAGACATAATACAAATAAAAACTTCCTAATAATGGAAAGTATCGATAAGTGAAATAGGCTTTTTCAAGAGACAATGGGTACTCTCTTATTGGAGATCACCAATTAGAGGTTGAGTGATCACTTGACATATGGAAATAATAATAACATAATTTCTGCAGGAATACTTTCTCAGGCATAGTTTAGGCTAGATGGTGGATAAGGAACCTTCAAACTCTACAATTCTGTAGTTCAGTGATTTCATGTAAATAAATCAAATTCTTGTGGCTGTATAATGTGTGGGATCCATATATGATTTCCATAGTTATGATTTATATCCATCTATGACTCTAAAACATTGCCTAGCTGACTTGCATATGGTCACATAGCCAATGAATTTCAGTGGCAGGACTCAGACTCAAGTATTCCTAAACACAAGCCTAATGTTCTATGTAAGCTACATGTGTCTCTTGCTCTCATTAACTGCACAGCTAAGTGGCATAGGAGATAGAGCACTGGCCCTGGAGTCTTCCTGACTCCTAGCCCCTGAGTTCAAATCCAGCCTCAAACATTTACAAGCTATGTGATCCTGGACAAATCATTTAACCCTTTTACCTCAGTTTCCCCATCTGTAAAATGAGTTCAAAAGGAAATAGCAAGCCACTTCAAATCTAGCCCCAGACACTTAACTGTATGACCCTGAGCAAGTCACTTAACCATGATTGCCTCCCCTCCAAAATCTCATTAACTGCATAAAGATGAAACATAGTGTGTTACAGAGGGGAAAACTCTTGATTTGGAGTTAGAGGACCTGGGTTCAAATCCTACCTCTTTCCATTGCTATCTATATGACCTTAAACAAGTCCCTTCAGCTTGTTTTTTCCCTTGGCTTTAGTCTCTTGAAGTCTCTTGTCTGTAAAGCTGGAATAGATGACCCCTAAATCTATGATCCCAACTTATATGTCTCGGGGGTTTATACGTCTTCTGAAGTATTTTTGTTTGCTAGTTGTTGGTCATAGCAAAACTGGTTTCTCTGCTTCCCTGGGATGACATACTTGGGTTCATTCCTTTGTGTCTGACTCATCACGTACTTCATTGAGACATTTTTATGGTCTTGCTCAAGTAGAATGAAGAAGTCCAGAGAGACACTCAGGGAGGTCATGTACATGGGAGAAGACAGCATTTCTGATCTTCTTAATTCTTTGATGACCTAACCATCCTGAGGAAGTTTCTATTCCTTTTACAAGTGTCAATGACACAATTCACTCTGGTTCAGGAACCCATTTGGGTAATAGGTAAGTAATACTCATTAAAAATGAAATCTCTTTTTATTCACCATATGCTAATAACCATAAAACTAAGCAATTTCTATCAATTCTACAGCACATACAAAGATTAATCATACAGGTAATCACATATGCATGTAGACTAACACACTCACACTTTTTAATTGGAAGAAAAATTAGAAATGAATAAAGTGTTGGACTTGAACCAAAGAAGAACCAGGTCTGAATCCCACCTAAGGCATTTATTATCTGTGTTATCTTGGGTAACGCAGTTCCTTTCCTGAGTCTCAATTTTGTCACCTGCAAAATGGAAGAAAGAAGGAAGGAAGGAAGGAAGGAAGGAAGGAAGGAAGGAAGGAAGGAAGGAAGGAAGGAAGGAAGGAAGGAAGGAAGAAAGTAAGGAAGGAAAGAAGGAAGGAAGCAAGGAAGGAAGGAAGGAAGGAAGGAAGGAAGGAAGGAAGGAAGGAAGGAAGGAAGGAAGGAAAGAAGGAAGGAAGGAAGGAAGGAAAGAAGGAAGGAAGGAAGGAAGGAAGGAAGGAAGGAAGGTAGGAAGGAAGGAAGGAAGGAAGGAAGGAAGGAAGGAAGGAAGGAAGGAAGGAAGGAAAGATTTATTAAGTACTGGAGTTACAAACAAGAAATACAATCCCTGTCTTCAGGGAGCTTATATTCTAATGGGGGTGCACAATACAGAAAAGGAAACTGAGAATCTGGGGGGATGGGTGAAACATGGTTTTGAAGTCCAGACCCAGGGTCAGGAGAGGAAAGAGTCACAAGTCACACAATTAATAAGTATCAGAGGAGAGATTTGAAGCCCAGAACTCTCCCCACTCCATTGCCCTTTCCCCTTAGCCCACACTACCTCCCCCACAGCATATAGAATTGACTTTTGAAGTATTGCTTGTCAGTGAGGCAGGTCACCAGAGAGATATAACTCATGAACCTAGAATAATAGCAGTAATAACAGCCAAAGTAACAACAATAGCTGATATCTCCACAGCTCTTTAAGGTGTACATAAGAACTCTGCACACATCATGTCATTTGGAAAAGACATTACTGGCCAAAATTTATCTAGGTTCATATCATAGTAAATATATCAACAGGAACTTTGGGATATTAAAATACTATAAGAGAAAGCAACTTTCCCAACCAAGAATTTTTCATCACTTCCTTTAATCTAGGAAAAAAAATACATCTTTGGTTGACGTTGTTGTTGTGTCATTTCAAAGGTGTCCCAACGTTTCATGACCCTTTTGGGTTTTTCTTAGCAAAGTTACTGGAATGGTTGGTCATTTTCTTCTCCAGCTCATTTTACACATGAGGGAAATAAGGCAAACAGGGTTAAGTGACTTGCCCAGGTTCATATAGCTAATAAGTGTCTGAGGCTGGATTTTAGTTCAGGAGGATGAGTCTTCCTGACTCCAAGCCCAGCACTCTATTCATTGTACCACTTAGCTGTCCCCTGTGTTGAAGTGAGGGACCCAATAACTAAATGAAAATTTTGAGAGAAGAAAGCTGAGAAGATAAACAGTGAAACTCCAGTTTTGGCCGAGTTTCTTGGAAGTAATCCATTTAAGTGGATAGAAGATACCACAGTGGGAAGTGGCTGAGCCCCAACTATGTGCCTAGATCCTTGCTAGGCACTATGAGGTATTCAAGATAAGAAAACTCTAGAAATGGGAAATTCAAAGAAGGAAATAAGGAACTGAAATCCATCTTTTGCCCAACCAAATTTCTGGGCAGCCAGACTTACCCTGCTTGTCCAACCACTATAATTACTACCTTTGTTTCTCCACTTGTCTCTCCAGTTAACAGAAGTAATTGGATTTGGGTTTACAAAGACAAAAAGAAAGTATTAATTTCTTCCTGTGATAGGTTATCCCCACCCCCACCCATACATCCTCCATCCTTACAGGAATTCTACCTGCAACTAAGGGTTTTGCCTTAAAAGCCTTTTCAAAGTCATTCACCTTTTCACCTTAGTTCCAATACACAGATTCTCATTACTAGCCTTCCACCCTTCTCAAATATCCATGCATTACTATGTAGACCTGCCCCTAATGATGCCTTGGCATGTGTTTTTTTTTGAGGGCAGAAGTCATTACTGGAATGACAGGTTCCAGTAGAAGCTTCGCTAATACAGAGCTTTGTAGAAGTCACACCTGAGTTACCAGCAGTGACCCATACAGGAGTAATCAGTTAGTACAGAATAATAAAGCTTTCTCAAACCAGGTTGGAATGCCTCATCCTCAGTGGCTCTAAGAGTTAAATATTTCCCTCAGGATGCCTAGAATGTCTGAGAAATGACTCAGGAGGGAGTGAGAGAGGCAGTATGGTGCAGTGGATAAGGCTTTGGTTATGGAGTCAGCAAGACCTTCAATCGACTCCTGCCTTGTGACTAGAGGCAAGTCAAGTAAGCTCTCTGTGCCTCAGTTTCCTCACCTAAAAAGTGAGAGAGTTAAACTCAATGAGGCTTCTTCCAGAGGGAAATCTATCATTCTAGAATCTTGATTTAAAAAAAACAAGAAACATTCAGAGCTACCAGCTCTACCACTTCTTAGCTTTGGAACCATGAACAAATCCCTTGACCTCTCTGGGTGTTAGTTTTCTCATTTTTATTTTTTTAAAGTTCTAATATTTTATTTTGAGTCTGTTTGGCTCTCTGGTTTTATAAGGAACATCATGCAACTGCTTTATTCTTTACTTGCCATTCTCTTCCTTTTCTGAACTTAAAACAAGCATTTCCATAACATAATAGAATAGAAAAAAAGATGATTATATATGAAATTGCAAATCTATTATATACAACTTGCTGTTCCTTTTAAATATGTAATAAAGATGTCATATAACTTTCTTTTTTAGTTTTATAAATTTGTGATAATAATACCTATAATGCCTGCCTCTCAGAGTTAATTTACATTTACGTTGACTTACTATGTATCCAGCACTGTGCTAAGTGCTTTACAACTGTCTCATGTGACCCTAACAACAACTGTGAGAGATAGGTGGTATTATTATCCCCATTTTGCAGGTGAGGGAACTGAGGCAAATGGAAATTAAGTGATTTGCCCAAAGTACAAAGCTAGTAAACGTCTAAGATCAGATTTGAACTCAAGTCTTCCCGACTCCAAGCCCAAGCACTCTGTGCACTGACTGCACCACCAAAAAGGCCTAACAAGGACATAAGAGAAAAAGATCTAGCACTAGAAAGAACTTTTAAGGCTATCTCACCCAATTCCTTTGTTTTATAGATGAGGAAACTAAGGCTCAGGTAGGTTCTGTGATATATCCAAGGTCATACAGCTAATATAAGTATTAAAGGAGTCACATATCTGCTGTGCCACAAAAAGATGAACATACCGCAGGACAAAGTCACAGTTACTAAGCACACAAGGCAATATTTGAGTCCAAATCTTTTAACTACAGAATCAGTGCAGACTGTTAAGTTCTGGATTTTTATGAGCCACTGTTGGCCATTCTAATATTCATCTATTTATTAATTCATCTAGCAAACAAAAGTGAGAATATTTGATCAAAGCAATGACAGCCATGTAGTGCAGTAGACCGAACAGAGGACCTGGAATCAGGAAGACCTGAGTTTAAATCCTGCCTTAGACACTAGCTATGTAACCTTGGGCAAGTCTCCTAACCTCCATCTACTTCAGTTTCTTCATCTCTAAAATGGGGATAATAATAGTATCTACCTCCCAGAATTATGATGAGAATCTTAAAGTAATCTTAAATTACTACTAGTACTGCTACTTCTACTACAACTACTGCTACCACCACCACTACTACTGCTGCTGCTGCTGCTGCTGCTACTGCTACCTCCAACTACTGCCATCATCACTACTACCACATAACAGAAAGGTATCATGGCATACTGATGACAACTTCACCAAGGGTTTGGAAGTCTTCCCTCTGATATATATTAACCAACCACAGGCAAGTCACATAATGTCGCAGTCCCTCGGACAATTCTCTAATTCTAAGAGTTATAGATGAGTAGCCATTCTGCATTAGTAGAGGCAATTTCTGCAGTGGAAAACCCCTACACTGAATCAAGTCACAAGTCTGGACCAAAGGAAGAAACAAATGAGATGCTCATGTTTGGGTAAGAGCAGGGCACAAGCAATATTATGAAAATTCATACAAGCACCAAAGTCTAGCCTCCGGCATCCAATAATTCTCTTTTCATCACTTCCCATTAGCTCTCTCTCCATGACCAGCCTTGATCCTAATCTCTCACCAATAGATACAAGGGCAAGGATACTGAGGGGAAGCCAAAGGTCCTGGGTTCAAATTCCAGCTCTTCTGCTTAAGTGACCTTGGACAAATAACAGCACTTCTCTGAGGTTCAGTTTCCTCATCTGTACAATAAAGGAATTGGACCAGATGACCTCTGAGGTCTATTCCAACCCTAGATCTGCATCATTTAGAGGGGTGGGATTATATCATCTATAATCTGTCATGGAGAACTGGAGAATGAAGAAAGATCAGTGTCCTCAAAGTTACAATCACATTTATGTGGGCTTTTTTCCAGACCCTGAGTAAAATAAGGTTATCCTACTCAAGCCCACTCAAGCTTCCAACAAGCCAACAACTGGAACACAATTTGCAAACTGCTTAAAAAACAGGAGGGCCTTAAGGGATTCAGTCAATGGAAGAAGAAACTTTAGTCCCTGCACTTTCTTACAGAAGCTTCTCTTGTGGATATGATTGATGAAGACAAGAATTCTCGTTAAAGTGAATTTGAGCATCAGCGGCAAAGGGTTTTAGGCTCCCATAATTATCTCGTGTGTCTTTCAATGTATCAAAAGAAGGACCATGATACTCTTGGATGAACTTCTGAAAAACCTTAAAATGATATATTCCTGGGATATTTCAACCCTCCAGAGGCTGTCACTGTAAACAATGACACCTTTCCTTTCGAGGATGGATTAAAGGATGAGATGAATAAAAGGATTGCCATTTTTCAATTCCATCTGCACTGGTTTCTGAATGGCTTTGAAATCAGCATTCATGCATGTTTCATCTGGGACAAGAACATACAAACACACACACACAAAGACACACACACAAAGATGTCTCAGACCTCTGAACATCCCCTTCATCTTTTAGTTGCACAAGCTAATTTATAGGGAAAATAGGAAAGATATTGATCATGAGAAAAGAATTCCACACAGAAAAAAAGGGCAATAGCATTTTCAAAACCAATCAAAGACAAACCAATAAAAACAAATTACAATCACATTCATTGCTTTGGAGGTCAGATATATTCAGGGACCCAGGCTAGGTAAAGAATATCCCTTAGAGTCAGAAGGACCTGAGTCTGAATCACTCTCTTCATACACACACACTGGGTAAGTTACTTCCTGAGCCAAATTCCTGATCTGCAAATGAGGGGGTTGGATTACATCATTACTTAAACCTTCTCTAGTTCCGAGTTTTACAATCTTACTTTGAGAATTTCCCAGGATGCCACAGATGCCCAGTTCTAAATTTGAAAGTCAGTCAATAACACCAACTGCCTGAATAATTACCCTTCACTTGAAACTTCTCTCCCAATCAAATAACTAAATTTGCAATTAAAGTCATTTATCCAGACAAAAGAAGAAAAAGCTACCTCTTTTAAGAAAACTTGAGACCTAAGGAAGCAGGTAGAAACATATTCTGTGGCAGAGTGATCCTAGAAATCAGCAAAAGCCCACTCTCCTGGACTCAAGTGGAAATTTAGCATTTTTTTAAAAGGTATTTTAGAGGGAGGTCAGATCATATTGTGTCCTTATGAAATGACCTAGAAAATCTCCTATTTAAGCAAAAGGTGGTGGTCGTGGTGGTGGTGGTGGTTTAAGATGAATGTTGAATCTAGAATCTGCTTTTTGCTTTCATATTTGTGAAGTACCTAAATGTACTTTCAGAGGACTTTTTTTTTTTTACCCCTGATTTCCTACAGGCTTGACAATAACTTTGTAGTTAGTCGACGTCATCTTCAGTTTATGAAGAGCACGTCTGACATCTATTGGTCAAACTAATAACTGCAACCTGACAAGGGATTGGCTTGCCCTCTGAAGTATGTGGTAGGTTTATCTGGGATTCAACCCATAGTAAGCTTACTAAGAGAAGGACAACTGTAGAGTTTCATGTCAATAAACGCAAAGGTGTTTATATCCCTCAGCACTTAAGGGGATAAGCAGAGTAACAAAGGATGGCCCCTAAACAATAGCATCCAATTCAATAAAATATCATTAAAGAAACACCACTCCACTCAGAATACAAATGTACATGCCACATAGCCCCAGGATTCATGGAGATTGCAATCAGCTATCAGGAGTGGCTACTTCTACATGTAACTGTAATTCATGGTGGAATGTGATGGAACTATGAAAAGAGCTAGAAAAGTGATGTAGGCTAATGTGATGAGAGAAAGCATGATATGGTAGTGATTAAGGTCCTCATGGAGGACACGTCATCTAAGGTGAGTCTTGAAACAAGAGGTTTTCACCAAGTCGTGACGAGGAAAAACTGAATTCCAAGCACAGATCTCCTCACCATCGTTACTGGTCCTCTTACACTCTCAACACCTAGCATGTGCCCTTTAGCAGACTGAAGGTGTCATAGTGTGGGGAGACCATGAACTTCATAGTAATCTGGTATATCATAAACACAACGACCCAAGTTTTGGGAACAAAAACTCATTATTTCACAAAAACTGCTGGCAAAACTGGAAAACAACATGACAGAAACTGGGCATAGGCCAAGATTTCACACCATATACCAAGATAAGGTCAAAATGGATATAAGATTTACATATATAAATTTGTCCTAAGCAAATGAGGAGGGCATTGAAGAATCACATATATGGTTAAGGAGAGAGTTTATGACCAAACAAAAGATAGAGAACATTACAAAATGTAAAGTAGAAAAGTTTTGATTATATAGTTTTAAAGTAGCACAAACAAAATCAATGAAACCAAAATTATAAAGAAAGAAGAAAAATGGAAGAAAAAATTTTCAACAAGTATCTCTGGTAAAGGCTTCATTTCTCAAATCCATAGAGAACTCAGTCTAACTTAAAAAACCACAAATCATTCCCCAACTGACAAATGGTCAAAGGATATGAACAGGCAATTTTCAGACAAAGAAATCAAAGGTTTCTGTAATCATATGAAAAAATGCTCTAAATCACTACTGATTAGAGAAATGCAGATTAAAACAGCTCTGAGGTACCACCTCACACTTATCAGATTGGCTAATATTGGCTAATAAAAAAGGAAAATGATGGATATTGAAGGGGATGTGGGAAAACTGGGACACTAATGCACTGCTGGTGGAACTGTGAACTGATCCAAATATTCTGGCAAGCAATTTGGAACTCTGCCGAAAGGGCTATAAAACTGTGCATACCCTTTCATCCAGCAGTACCACTACTAGGTCTACATCCCAAAGACATCAAAAAGGAGGAATCTATTTGTACAAAAATATTAATAAAAGCTCTTTTTTTTGTGATGACTAAGAAGTGGAAATTGAAGGAATGCCCATCTGTTGGGGAATGGCTAAACAGTCTGTGATATATGTTGTGATGGAATATTACTGTGCTATAAGAAATGAACTATTTTTAAAATTCCAAGTTTCCCTGCAGGCCCATCCTAATGGGTCTTCAGTGATTTCAAGGACTCTTCTGCCAAAGAAAGTAGTTTTGTGACACTGACCTAGTTGTTGTGAGGATCAAACATCATAATGTTTATAAAGTATTTAATATGTAGTGCCTGGTATGTAGTAGATACTTAATAAATGCTTATTCCTTCCCCTTTCTACTGATTCGCTTATGTAACTTTAGGCAAATTTCTTAATCTCTCCTAGGTCTCAGTTTCCTCACCTATCAAGTGGGAGAGTTGAATTAGATAACCTCTAAGGATTCTTCCAACTCTAAGTTCCTATTATATCTTTGATTTGATTATGTCATAGTGAAATTGCATACTCTGGACCACAAAAAAGTAGAGAATGAAAGAATGAAATGCCATAAATAATTTGAGGACAAGGCATTTATCCAACCCCAAACATATAGGAGGACTGTTCTGAATGGGCAGAACCAGTCTAAATAAATTATTACTCCATTCATTTCTTTCCACATATAGTAATCAATTAACAATTTTAGGTTTAGCATTAAAACAGCAGCTTTTTAGCTGTAACTTTTTTATCAGGCCAAGGTGAAAATACCTGGTTTTCTAAATAACATAACTGACTTTACACAACTTTTCCAACATCTTTTAGTTTCAACAAAATTCAGATTACAAATTGCTTTCTCTAACACCATTTCTGGATTATAGAGTAAAATAGAAATCTTGATGGTTCTAACTTTTACTCAAGAAAATTTAGCATCTGTGTCCACTCCTTAAAAATGTTTTTGAAAGAAAAATTTGTGAAACTGTAAGTGGAAGTGAGGGAGATTCTGGAACAAAGTCCAGTGGTGCCTAGTCTCCTCCTTTCCACTTGGGAGTTTCAAAGCTTTATCTCTGAGGTGTCTTTTCTTTTTCTTTTTTTTCTTTCTTTCTTTTTTTTTTTTTTTTGCATTTTCTCAATTTGTCTACTTCCCCATGTGTGGGGAAGCTTTAGAGAAACCTTAGGGTTAGGAAGGGGAATCTAATCTATCCAGATGCTGATATATGGGATCTGATCCGGATGGCATGGATCCCCATTCACTATTCTCTGCACCCATCCTGCAAAGGATTTATCAAAAGTCCCCTCAGGTGGCCAATCCACCCTGAAGGTGGGCCATTCCTGTTGACAGAATAAAGTTAATTTTTCCTTGGAGACTTCGTACCCACCCAGCTGCAGCTTGTTCGAATTGTTTAAAACACTTTATCATGAACTGCAAGGGGGTCTCGGGATGCTAGTGGCCCCAGTTTGGGCATCAAGTTGCTAGT
Organism: Notamacropus eugenii; assembly: GCF_028372415.1. Taxonomy (NCBI): domain Eukaryota; kingdom Metazoa; phylum Chordata; class Mammalia; order Diprotodontia; family Macropodidae; genus Notamacropus; species Notamacropus eugenii. Next base: position 356,758,758 of record NC_092873.1, on the reverse strand, counting down.
GGCCCCACGTTGGGTGTCAAGTTGCTATGGTGACGGCACAGCATACCAAGAGGAACAAGTCTTATGCCTGACCAGCAGGCTGCTCATCCTCCTGTGGGAGTAAAGAATGAGGTGGGAGAGCAGGTCATGAAGTAACTCTGATTTATTCAAGCAAGCTTTCTGATTATATAGTCTCTGCCAGGCAGCCCAGTGAACCATGGTAACACACAAACAAACCTGAAACTATAGTAATGAACACAAGCTGGAACTATAGTAACAAACACAAACCAGGGGTGGGGCTGTCCCTTCCAGTGCCATCTTGTTCACCCTTCCCTGCACCAGACTCAGTTTACCTGATGTCTGTCAGTGTGGTGTCCCAGATGGTGCAGTAGTCAGCGCCCTTAATATCAGGACCTAAATGTCTTTATCCCATGATCCCAGGAAAGGAGAGTAAGATACAGAGTCCGATTAAACGGGGGCTCTAACAAAAAAAAAAAAAACACCACAAAACAAGAGACAGACAAAATGCCCGGACAGACACAGACAGTCCGGAATTAAACAAAAACAGGAAACAGAATGCCGACTCAGTCAAGCAGTCCAGGCTCTCAGAAACCCAAAATACAAGAGAGCCAGACAAGATACAGAATTCAGAGTCAGTCAAGCAGTCCATACCCTTGGAAACCCAAAATACAGGAGAGTCAGATCAGGACCACACACAGAGTCCCGCGGAGGCCAGTAAGGGAGTTTCCTCCTGCGTCCAGCCTCACCACTTACTCCACAAGAGTACTCACCTACACAGACAGGGCACTCAAAATGCCCAGATCAGAGGAATTTTCCCACCGGGGAGCCTGGTCCACATGGCTATGCTTTGAGATCGGGGTCGAGGAACATCAACCCCAGTGGCTACCCCCTGAAGTCAAAGCACAGTCTGGCCATCCAGGGCAGATGGTTTGCCTGTGCACACAGAGCCAAAGGCCATCTCGGTGGGACCTCCAAGTGGAATGGATGGACCGAGACAAGCACAGGCAAGAGTAAATTGAGAATTTGGGAGCGTCTTTATTAGCCAGTGGCTGTCCTCAGAGGAGGCAGCCCCAAACAAGGAGTGTGAGTGCCTTTTAAGCATCTTAGCACTTCCTGGTACAGCCTTACAGTTCCAATAGCACATCTTTTTCACAGAACAGTTTTGACAGGGGCTCCTAGGTGCTGCTAGCCAAAAGGGGGCAAAAGAGAGTGGCTGCTAGGCAAAGGGGCATAACAGAAACGGGTTATTAGGGGAAGGGGCACAACAGAAAGTGGCTGTTAAGCCCAACCCTACCTAGAAACTCAACAGACATTTCTCAACCCAGGCGCTCTGGGGGGGGGGGGGGGGGGCGGATAATATCCACTTCACCTAGGATCTCAGATACTTTGGAGGACCTTCCAAGGATGAAAAAAATCCTTAGGTTACACTTTTTACAGATGTTCAAATCAAGATATTTGGGCGGTTGCAGCACTCTTGAGGAAGAGCCCTAGGCTCTAGTTTAGAGGAAACAAAAGGGAGAAGCAAAGTGGTGAAAGTGAGATGAGATTAGATGACTCTGAGGTGTGGTGCAGGAGACAGCTAAGTTAAGACCCAGGTTGAACTGGCATTTAGGACAATTGTGGCAAGGGTTAGGAGTGAAGTTCAATTCTGGGAAAAGTGCGCTTAAATGTTAATTGAAGTGCTTAAATGTGAATCTCCTCCTTCATTAACGCTTTTGAGAACACCCGGGGATAGTGTAAAGGAGGAGGAAAGGAAGTGACTCTAATTACGAGTCCTATAAATATGTTTATCTGCATGGCTAGGTAGTTTAGTACTGCTAATAAATTAAGTGGCCTCTCACAATGATTTTGTCTAAGTTTGTAATGATGCAGTACAAGATTGAGAAAAGGAAAATTAGCTAATGGGAGAAGATATTTCCCCAGTTTTTCTTATGCACCTAGATGGTACAATGGAGAGAACACTGGGCCTGGAGTCAAGAAAACTCGTGTTTTGGAGGTCAAATTTGGCTTCAGGCACTAGCTATGTGAAGCTGGCCATATCGTTTAGCCCTATTTGCCTCATTTTCCTTATCTGTAAAATGAATTGAAAAAGGAAATGGTAAACCCAAATAGGGTCACAAAGAGACAGATGGGCCTAACAACTGAACAACAATAAAAGGACTCATTAAAAAGAGAGTTTCTGCAATTTTAATAATTTATGGGCCTACTCCAGATCAGGAGTGAGGACCTTGAGGCCTGGATGCCACCTGTGGCTCTCTAGGTCCCTGGGTGTGCCCTTTTGACTGAGTCCAAGTTTTATAAAATAAATACTTTTGTTAAGGGGATTTGTCCTGTGAGGTTTGAACTTAAAGGGCCACACGTGAGCACTTAGAGGGCCACACGTGACCTTGAGGCAACTGGTTCCCCACCACTGTATAAATCATGGCCATAATAAACCACTTTTGTACTCTGAGAGAATTAATGAGATGAGCCAGTAGCAGAGAGGGGTGAGTGGTTGTTCCAGAAGAACTGGTTACCCTCCTTTACCATAAATGTATCCCCTCCCTTGATCTGCTACTAGCATGAACCTGAAAAATGGGAGACTTAAGGGAGCTTTTTAGTGGAGATTTTCAAATATTTAAGGGACCATCTTTTGGAGGAAAGATTGGGCTAATTCTTTTAGCGTAGGAGAGAATTAAAAAAGAAATAGGTGGAAATTACAGTGAAACAAATATAATAATGTTAATTATCATAGTAATTATTACAAGTAATAATAGCAAAAACTGATATAGGACTTTAAAATTTACAAAGTACTCTGTATATGTTATCTGATTTGAGCCTTGCAATAACCTATTGAGGTAGGCACTATTCTTATGCCCATTTTACAGATAAAGAAACTGAGAAAATTTAGATGGCTTGCCAGGGGTAAATAACTAGCAGGTGTGGGAATTAGGATTTGCATTCAGGTTTTCCTGACTCCAAATCCAAAACTCCATCTCTTATGCTATCTAGTCACTATCAGATATATAAGGCTACACATACTGACCATTTGAACCTTCCAAAAGTAAGATGGCCCAACTCAAGAAGTAGTAGGTCCGCTTTACTAAAGGTCTTCAAGAAAGACTGGAGAGAGCTCCTTTTCATGTACCAATCAGACAAAATGACTTCTGAGGATGCTTCTAACATTAGGTTCTGTATTTTGATGATTATTATATTAGTAGGGAAGTAGAGACCTGACTCTTTGTATATTGGTATGTAATGAGTAAAGCTATTGTGTTCCTTATTAATCACTAGACACTTTTAAGTTCTCCTATTAGAAGATAATGTTGAATTGTTTGCATGAAGCCCTGGAAAGGTACACATCCTCCTCAGTGAAATCCCCAAGAATGTGGGAGAGATTGGTCTAATTACCCCAATGGAAAGGGAGAAAGTAAATGAAAAATATGTATTGATCAGACAGTTACATGCCGCTGAAAGAGCAGAAGTAACTGAGTTCATCTCTAGACAAACAGGCAGGCAGATAGAACTATGGATAGATAGATGAGAGAGGAGGGGAGGAAGGAGGGAGACAGGGAGAGCGAGAGAAAGAGACAGAGACAGAGAGGGAGAAGGGAAAGGGAGGGAGAGAGAGAGAAAAAGAAGAGGGGGAATGGAGGGAGAAAGCAGAGATAGAGAGTGAAACAGAGATAGAGAAGGAGAAGAGGAGAAAAAGAAAGAAGCAGAGAAAGACAGAGATAGAGAAGCAGAGAGAGGGAGGGAAAGTGGGTGAAGAAGAGGGAGGGTGAGAGGAGAGAAAGGGGAAGGGAAAAAGAGGGGGAGGAAGGGAGACAGAGAGAAACAGAGAGACAGGAGGGGAGGGAGAAAAACAGGGTCAGAGGGATAAAGAGAGAGGGTGGGAGGGAGGGAGAAACACACAGGGATAGAGAAAAACAGGAATAGAGATAAAACAGAGATAAAGAGAGATTAGAAAAAATAGACCTAAAGGTAGGTTGATAGATATAAAGATATGTACATAAAACATTTTCAGGAGAAATAGCCTGGTATAGTAGAGAGAGAAATGATCCTGAAGTCAGAAAGACCTGAGTTCAGAACCTACCTCTGACAGGTTCATGACCATGGACATGTGTCAACATCACAGTGCTGCAGACAGTTCTCTAAGAACAAGTACGACATTTCAGAGTCAGTGGAAATAAATGCATCTGCCAAACTTGATCTCTGTGGGACACTGGGCAAATCACTTAACCTCTCTGTGTCTGTTTCCTCAAGTATAAAAGAAGAGCTTGAAAATGAACAACTTCAAGGGTCCTTTCCAACTCTAAATCCATGACCCCTTGATTCTATAACTTACACATGAGTTGTCATTCTCTTTGGTCAAGGGAGTTTTCACACTGGAAATTTCACTCATATTGGCACCTCCATTAAAGGTACACACACATAAAGTATGTATGTATATATGTGCATATATAGATGTTGGAAAATGAGCATATATGTGAATATGATGTGGTTTGATGTGCTGGGAATCCCTAAATACAAGGGTACAGGGAATCTGCCTCAAAAGAATTCAACCTTTCAAGTCCTCTTTCAGTCAAAGTGGGGAAGATTTATTTGTAACACCAGTAGAAGCAGGCCAGATTCCAAGTGAATATGGGCAATTTGATGGAGGTAAGACTGGTACTTATATACAAGAAAAGACATGAGAAGATCTGGAAGGGATTGAGGAATGGTAAATAGCCTGGGGTGGGACAGGTGCAGGCAATGAAAGGAGTCAAGTGATCAGAGAGTCACAGAGAAAGGACAGTTAAAAGAATTATTGAGTATCTGGGTGGACTAAAATGGGCCAGATGCCTCAGGCAAACACCAGGGACTGGGTTATGTGGGAAAGTTCAGGGAAACTGCTTCCTTCTGGCAAGGGCCATAGCTTTCAAAGACATGGTCTTTTCCTTTTAGGGGTCCAGGTCCTATCAACCCAAATGAGTTAGGCCCAGACATACATAGGCAGGAGAGATGAGGCTGGATCATATTTGGAAAATTGCATTTCTTTTAATGATGCTAATCTATGCTCAGACACAAAGGTTTCTCACTTTAATACCAATATTCTCATGGAAAATGGATAGAGAACTAATCTTAATGGCAGAAAGATCTGGGTTCAGAACCAGTTGAATGGCTGGAGTCAAACTGTAGTTCATGATTCAATGTCAACCTAACCTAAACCAAGAGGTTTGGACCTTGGTCAACGCTAGAAGTCTTTAATGGAGTACTTCAGGGATCTATGCCATTTAGCATTTGCATCAAACCCTTGGATAAAGAAAGAGATGACATACTGATCAAATTTATAGATGACAAGAAAATGGGAGGAAAAGATAGCCCAGTGAATGGTAGAATCAGGATCCAACAGGATCTTGACAGGTCAGAAAATTGGGCTGAATCAAATAAGATGAAATTAGGGATGAGTAAATGTTAATAATGTCTCACACTTCTGTATTAAAAAATCTTCCTAAGTACAAGATTGGAGTGGGGGTTGGGGGTGGGGTTGGGGATTAGACACTGCTTGTCCTAAAAAAGATCTGGGATTTTAGTGGACTGCAAGATCAGTATGAATCAGCAGTGTGATATAGATCCTCAGTGGTGCCCTTTATGCTACAAGGTATTATAGTAATATACTGACACCAACATATATCCACCATGCATCTTCACTTTGCTCTCTGAGTTACTTGGAATTTTTATTCTTTCGATTGTGTAGAAGAAAGGGGATTGGACTTGGAATCAATAGGGAGTCCATCATCAAATCCAGCTTCTGACTCTTAAGTAGCTGTGTGACTATGGACAAACGACTAAACATGGCTGTGCCAAAACTCCCCATTCTCTAAAACAGGGATAATACATGTATGTAAGGATAATATATGTATATTATATATGTATATAAGTTTATTACATGTAATATGTATCAATATATATTTGTAATATATGTAATATTACAAATGTGATTTACCTCACAGAATCTGGTGAGATCAGGTGTGGGAAATAAAGGAAAAATTTTGTTTCCAAAACTCTCAGTAGTGATGGTTAATTAGAGTTGTGACCTATTAGAGTCAGGTAAAGAAGGTCAGAACCTGGTAAGAGAGAACAGGGGTTAAGTCTTCACAAAGGTCATTGAATAAGGTTACTGAATAAAAATTGCAAGTGACCCTGACCAATCAGAAAATGGTTAAGGGCTTTCATAAAATCCCAAGAAGAAGACAGAATTGATTCAGCTCAAACCAGCAGAGGTGACTGGCAGGGCCACCTAAAATCCAACTGGGCTTCCTTAATGACATACAGTGGGTGTGTCAAAAGATTGTGACCCAAAAGAGAATGGACCAATCTGTCCTCTGATGGGAGGATCTATCCTGAAGCAATGATATAAAAATGCCCTCACTTCCATATCTCTCCCTCTCTTCTGCTTGTTAATGAAGGTTGGAGTTCACCTGGCCAAGGCATTCATTTCCTCTGAACCCTAATAAATTGTCCTTTATACTTTTCAGGATCAAGTGTGTTTTGAACTCATGTATTTAAAATTCTTCTGACATGACAGAACAAGAAAATGATAAATGCTGGAGAGGATGTGGGAGAGTTGGAACACTAATTCATTGTTGGTGGAGCTGCGAGGGCATCCAACCATTCTGGAGAGCAATTTGGAACTATGCCCAAAGGGCTACAAAAATGTGCATACCCTTTGACCCAGCAATATCGCTACTAGGACTGTATCCCCAAGAGATCATAAAAATGGGAAAGGGTCCCACATGTACAAAAATATTTATAGCAGCACTCTATGTAGTTGCCAAAAACTGGAAGTCAAGGGGATGTCCATCAATTGGGGAATGACTGAATAAATTATGGTATATGAATGTAATGGAGTACTATTGTGCCATAAGAAATGATGAACAAGAAGACTTCAGAGAGTCCTGGAAGGACTTATATGACCTGATGCTGAGTGAAAGGAGCAGAACCAGGAGAACTTTGTGCACAGCAACGACCACAGTGTGTGAGAGTTTTTTCTGGTAGACTTGAAATTTTGGAATAACGCAAAAACTTCTTATAAAAAAAAAAAATCCCAAAGGTGGTTCTCAAGGCAAAATGCCTTCTACGCTCAGAGAAAGAAATATGGAAGTCACTCACAAAATGTAGCAGATCATGTTTGTGTATGTGTATGTGTTTGTGTATCATGTTATGATTTGTTATACGATTTCTTTCATTTATTTTAGTCTGAATACATAGCATGACTATAGTGAAAATATACTCAATAGGAAAGTATAGGTAGAATCTATAGAGAATTGTACGCAGTCGTAGGGAGGGAGAGGGGTAGTGGGGGGTAGGTGTGGGGGGGATAAAATCTCAATTGTATGGCAGTGATTGTTAAACATTAAAAAATAATAGAAAAAATTCTTCACAATATTTTAATTATACAAACATTAACTATCACTGTTATTGTTACTAAATCACTTGTATTATAGGAACATATATTAAAGAGAGTCATGCTCATAGAACTATTAACCTAGAGTGGAAAGGAACATCTGAAGTTATCTAATCCTACCCCTTCATTTTTTTAAAAAAGGAAATTGAAACCAAGGCTATCATGCTAATAGTAAACATCAGATGTGGCATTAGAACCCAGGTCCCCTATCTTCATAGCCAGGATCTGTTCCACTATGCCATGCTGCCTATCTACTCAATAGTCCAGTAGCTGCTCCTTTCAGTCTTCTCTTTTCAACAACAAGTGGCTCCTGATCCTTTGGTTCTTTGGGTTTAATTATCACTTCCATTTTTTTAGCACTTGAAATTCCCTTGAATCATTTTCTTCCAAAATAAAAACTAACAATTATCATGCAGGGACATAGTGCAATGTTAAGTGCATTGAGATTTTGGTTTTTCTTCTCACTGATAGTGAATCTTTCCCCAGGGATGTTGCATGGCTCCTAGTTATATTCTTCTATTGTCTCTGAATAAATAAATTTACATGGAAAGGTACATGGTAGGCATGAGTAACCTGCAAGATTTCATAGTAGAACTAGGTAAAGAATGACATGAAAAGAATACGATTGGAAAAAATTTAAAAATGAGCTGGTTGTGTGACAAAAAAGGACACTTCCAGTGCTCCACCAGTGGCCATGCAAAGTCACCTAGACTGGTTGGATCCCCTGTGGCAAACCATGGCAGGACTGACAATTCCACAGGAGAGCCACACCTAGATGCATTGTCACCTTAATTACCAGAGAGAATGACCATATTGATCAGTTCATAGATTCACTGGAGTACTAGAGTCAGGGATGTCACCATATTAAACAAATTGGCAGAAGATAAAAAGAACTATTTAGAATTGATAGAGCTCGTGGTTGGAGCTAAGATGATGCAGTAACAACAAGGACTTCCTAGTGCTCTCCCCACAAACCCAGCCAAATACTTGTAAAAAATGACTCTAAACAAATTCTGGAGCTGCAGAACCCACAGAATGACAGAGTAAAGCAAATCTTCAGCCCAAGATAGCCTAGAAGTTGGCCAGGAAGTGTCCATTGTGCCATGCAGGGAGCAGGGAGCAGTGCAGTGTGAGCTGCACTGGTACAGATGGGATCTGAGCAGGACTTGGGGGCACTGAATCTTTGACACTTGTGGCACTTTCCAGACTTCATGATCCCAAAACACCAAGGACAAATTAGAGGGTCAGTGGAAAAAACCCATGGTAGTAGAGTGGTCAGCACCCAGCCCCAGGGCAGCAGACTGGGTGGAAGAGTAAGCTGAGGAGGAGTCCATGGCAATAGCAGCAGGAGCAGCAGCAGCAACAGTCACTATTTCTGGAGCTCTAGGCCCAAGGATTGTGAAGGGACTCAGCAGCTGAGAGTACACCTCCACCCCCACTGGAAGCAGAGAAATACCTTGACAAAGAGCTCAAAAGTCAAGTAAAAATCTGGAAAAATAGGCAAAAACGGGAAAAAGAATCAGACTATTGAATCTTACTTTGGTAACAAGGAAGGCCAAAGTATACAAACAGAAGATACCAAAGTCAAAGCTTCTCCATTCAAAGCCTCCAAGAAAAATAGGAATTGAGTTCCATGGAAGAGCTCAAAAAAGGATTTTGAAAATCAAGTAACAGAAGTAGAGCAAAAATTGGGAAGATAAATGAGAGTGATGCAAGAAAACCATGAAAAATGAGTACTGCTTGCTAAAGGAGACCCAAAAAATGCTGAAGAAAATAACAATTTAAAAGATAGACTAACCCAAAAGGCAAAAGAGATCCAAAAAGCCAATGAGGAGAAGAATGTCCTAAAAGGCAGAACTGGTCAGATGTCAAAGGATGTCCAAAAGCTCACTGAAGAAAATAATTCCTTAAAGAGAAGAATGGAGCAAATGGAAGGTAATGACATTATGAAAAATCAAGAGGTAATAAAACAAAGCCAAAGGAATAAAAAAATACCAGACAATATGAAATATTACATTAGAAAAACAACTGACCTGAAAAATAGATCCAGCAGAGACAATTTAAAAATTACTGGACTACCTGAAAGCCATGATCAAAAAAAGAGCCCAGACATCATCTTTCAAGAAATTATCAAGGAAAACTGCCCTGATATTCTAGAGCCAGTCGTTAAATTAGATATTAAAAGAATCCACCAATCATCTCCTGAAAGAGATCCCAAAAGGAAAACTCCTAGGAATATTTTAGCCAAATGTCAGAGTTCTCAGGTCAAGGAGAAAATATTGCAAGCAGTCAGAAAGAAACAGTTCAAGTATTGTGGAACTACAATCAGGATAACATATGATCTAGCAGCTTCTACATTAAGGGATCACAGGACTTGGAACAAGATATTTCAGAGGACAAATGAGCTAGGATTAAAACCAAGAATCCCACACCCAGCAAAAGGAAGTCTAAAAACTAATTTTTTCAAGGAAAAAAAAAGATCATTCAATGAAATAGAGAACTTTCAAGCACTGTTGTTGAAATGACCAGAGTGGAATAGAAAATTTGACTTTCAAACACAAGAATCAAGAGAAGCATGAAAGGTAAACAGGGAAGAGAAATCGTAAGGGACTTACTAAAGCTGAACTGTTTACATTCCTCCATGGAAAGATCACATTTGTAACTCGCGATTTTTCTCAGTGTTGCAGGGATTATATACATATAGACAGAGGGCAAAGGATGAGTTGAATAGATAGGGATAATATCTGAACAGATTAGCTAGTTAAATAAAATTAAGGAGTGAGAGAGGAATATTGGGAGGAGAAAAGGAGAACCAGAATGAGGCAAACTAACTCACATAAAGGAGGCAAGAAAAAGCTTTTTCAATGGAGGGGAGGAAAGGGGAGGTAAGAGAGAAAGAGTGAACTTACTCTCATTGCATTTGGCTTAAGGAAGGAATAACATGCACATTCAATTTGTATGAAAATTTACCTTATATTACAGGAAAGTGGGGGGAAAGGGATAAGCAAGGAGGGATGGGGGGATGATACAAGGGAGGGCAAATGGGAAGAGGGGGTAATCATAAGTAAAGTCTTTTGAGGAGGGATAGAGTCAAAAGAGAGAATAGAATAAATGGGAAGCAGGATAGGATGGAGGGAAATGTAATTAATCTTTCACAATATGACTGTTATAGAAGTGTTTTGCATAACTACACAAGTATAGCCTATATTGAATTGCTTACCTTCTCAGTAGGGCTGTGTGGGGACAGAGGGACGGAGAGTAGTTGGAACTCAAAGTTTTAAAAACAAATGTTAAAAATTGTTTTTACATGCAACTGAAAAATAAAACCTACAGGCAAGGAGGAGGGGGGAAATCTATCTTGCCCTACAAGAAAATAGAGGGGAAGGGGATGAAAGAAAGGAGGGGTATGATAGAAGGAGGGAAGATTGGGGGAAATGGTAATCAGAATGTTCACTATCTTGGGGAGTGTGGAGGGGAAAGATGGGTAGAAAATTTGGAACTCAAAATCTTGTGAAAGTGAATGTTGAAAACTAAAAATTAATTAATTAATTTTAAAAAAGAATTGATAGAGCTCCTCTGAATACATTATATAATACTCTAGCAGCTGGATAGGGCTCATTTCAACCATTACACTTTCACTATTTGTTGACTGAGTCATGTCACCCACCATGATCACCAGCTGTTAAACCCACATCACAAATGTTGTATTTTTTTTTTTAATGGAAACAAGCAGATAAAGAAAAAATTGTTTGCCTGGGGACTCTAAGCTATAGTTAGCCCAAAGCCCTGGACACTTTCTGCTACAAAAATATATTTTACTTAAATACAAACATCATAGTAACTGATAAAGTTGACAGTATTCAAATCAAACAGAATTTTCTCCCATAGATAAAAGCACAGATGGTGAATAGTTCATATTCTTGAGTAGAACATTGCAAATAAATGACATTGTTTCATGGGTAGGGCTATTTGGGTATATTGCCTTAGGAACTCACTTGAGCTAGAGATTTCTTAAATTGCTAATGGGTAATTTTTTCTGCTCATATCTTGCTTACAGCCAGCTATGAAAAACATGGTTAAACAAAATTTACACCAACAATTCAGAAAATATTTGGGAATCCTCTACCATTTTCCCTGTAACAACACAAGTCCCTTGACAACCCCTCTATGCCTTACTACATACTTCTTATGTGTTGTTGTGCCTAAATAAAGTAATCACCTGGCAGTCAGCTTTCTTGCAATAGAGCCTCTCTCACCTGAGTAAAACAGCTGTGTCATGAGCTGTAATCAAATTTAGTTTTACAAATGGTTAAGCTCTCATGACCTATGAAGCCCTGTGCCAGGCATTAGCGATACAAAGATTACGGGTAACCAAGAAAATACTCCATCTTGTCTATGGTTACTCTGTCTTGCCCTTCAGCCTATTTGTATTACAGCCACCCCTCCCAATCCTCCTCCCCCAAACCCCTTCTGCAATCTTCTTTTCTGCTGAAACAGCAAAGATAGAAGAGGAGCCTTTCCTGTTACTTATCCAAGCAAGAGGCACTGTCCAATCAACACATACCACATCTCCCATACCTAGCAACAATCCCTGTCCAAGCCCATGCACTCCATACCCAATTTATCTCCTGCCTAAATTGAAACCTATATAGCATTTGTCCTGTTGCTCTTTCAGAGAGTCTCTGCCCATTTGGGTGGTACTCACTTGCTGGAAAATTAAAAAAAATAAATAAAAACCCTCATTGGTTCCTAAATTTATTATTTAGACTTGGATTTGGATTTTGTACTGGTTCTGTTTTTATCTGGCCCTAACAATTTTACCCACAAGGCAAAAGAAAGCAACAGTTCCTGCCCTGAAGGAATTCCCTTCCTATTGAAGAGAATCATGTACACAAATGATCAAATATTAAGTACAAGTAAAGGAATGAAGCTTTTAAGTGATAGAAGCATTTAGGTACAATGAACTATGCCAAGTGCTGCGGACATAAATAGAAAACTAAGATAGTTTCTGCCCTCAAGGAACTCACATTCTAATGAGGAAGACAAAACATATGGAAAATTTCCATTTCAAGACAGGTAGAAAAGTTCCATGATCTTTAAGGTTCAGGGTCAAAGTAGATGGTAATGCCTCTACTTTCATATTACACTCACTGATAAAAGCCATATCACTTTCTGGCATTGAACCGTTTGATAATGCCCAGGACTTTGGTAACAAGAGTTTTCTTTTATGAATCTTCAACAGCTGTGGTTATAGAACCTGTAAGAGCAATTGCAGCTTTCCACAATGAGGTTGTTTCCTCAAACAATAGCTGACAGCATGGGGCTAGAAACATGACCATTCCCAAGGGTCTTGAGTTCAGGGTTCTAGTCTGGCTCCATTAAGGTCTAAGTGGGGATGGTGATAAAGACAGTAGTGGCAGTTTAACCTCCCCAGAAATTTGTGGTCACTGTCTCTCCCCCACATCCCGAGTGTCTTGCTGCTTCTCCTAGTCTGGCTTGCCTTCTCTGTATATGGCAGTTGGTTGGAAGGTGGGACTGGCTGGCCTCTTCTCTGGGGGATGAGTCTGCAAGATCTGAGCTGGAAGCAGGCCCAGTAGTATAGGAGGAACTGTTGCTCCACAGGCTCCTGAGCCTATCTGATTGTTCATGGTAGGTGGTTGGCAATACTCTCTGGTAGGGATGAAGAAGTTACACTCTCTCTCTACCATAATTTCTCCCCCCAATTATGCTTGTAGAGACTAGACTTGAAGGAGGTCTGGAGGTCTAAGAGGTACTACTTTTTCCAGGGGTTCTACGTCTGTTTGACTGTGGTTGACAGGTGGTCAGCAGCTGTGGCAGGTGGTGATTTCTCCATGATTTCTCCCCTCAGTCATGACTGTGGGAATTAGGCCAGTGGTCGTGGGGCATGGCCTGGGAGGTACTGCCACTTCCAGGGCTCCTGTACCTATCATGGAAACTATAAAGAACAAGGTTAAAAATAAAGCAAAATAAAGTCATTTTTGAGGAAAGACTACTAATATTTTGAGATTGTTGGAGGACGGGTTGATTAATTATTTAATTTAATTAATTTTAATCAATAATTACTTCAACAAAAGGGTGTATTTCACTCAAAATGAGAATGTGATAGTACCTTAGCCTGAAAGGGTCAGGGTCTCCCATTGCATCCTGGGCCATCTCCAGTCATCCTGAAGAATATCAGGACACTGGACCCAGATGGCTCAGGAGAAGAAAATGAGGTTGGTGACCTTGCACAGCCCTCCCTCACTCAAATCAAAGTCAACTGCAAGTCATCATCTTGATGTCATGGTCCTCTTAGAGAATGAATGACAAATACAACCTGTGAATGAGTAGCAGTTCCTCCCTTCCCCTTCCCTCCCCTTCCCTTCTCCTTCCCTCTTCTCCTCTGCTCACTCTATAGTCAAAAGCTGCCTTTTTTTCTTTGGATTTGCTGGCTATGTTTCATGCTCAAAGATCAAGCCTTAAATCCAATTCACTCTGGAGTTCATAGACTGTACAAGTCCCCACCCACCTAGAAAAGAGTGAATGTAATTGCTAAATAGTAATTGCTTCTCTTTTACCCAGGAACCCTGACGGTTTACCCCTCCCAGTTTGATTATTTTTTATTAAAAGGAAAATCCCTTGGGTAACAAAAGAAGCCTATTCATTGAATGGATATATCTCACTCAAACTGTGTGTGATATCATACACATTGTGCGTGATAAATGTGTGATATGAATGTGTGTGATAAGAATGTAATAAGATTTTAGCCTGAATGGGCCAGGGTCTCCCATTGCATCCTGGGCCATCTCCAGTCATCCTTAGTTGGTTGCTGTCCTTTGTTTTCAAAGAGGACCAAAATAACATCACCATGATAAAGTGAAGTTTCAGTGTGTGCAACTGTGGCTGATCATACCAATTTGAGCCAAGAATGCTTTACCATAGGTTGGGCACAGATAGTCCATATGAATTTTTTGGGTCGATACTCCAATTGCACATCCTGATTTACTTCATGCTGTCTCAGTTTTGCTTTGCTTACAGAGCACAGTATGCTTTCTGATGTGGGCATGCCATGCTGAGCAGTCCTATGCTAGTGTTTCCCATGTTGCACACTGAATTCCAAAGTTCTTGAGAGAGACCTTGAGAGTGTCTTTGTGTGGCTTCTTCTGACCACCATGTGATCACCTGCCCCATGTGAGCTCTCCATAAAAGAGTCTTTTTGGCAAGCATATATTTTGCATTCGAACAACATGGACCTCCCATCGGAGTTCCACTCTCTGAAGCATAGTTTCAATACTTGACAGTTCAGCTCGAGCAAGGACTTCAGTGTCTGGTACAGATGGCTCAGGAGAAGAAAGTGAGGTTGGTGATCTTGCATACCCCTCCATCACTCAAATCAAAGTCTTATGCAAGTCATGTCATCTTGATGTCATGGTCCTCTTCCAGAAAGAAAGACAAACACATCATTGGACAATCTAAGGATCCTTCAAGACTGAATGTACCTGGTACTTACTTCTCATCAGTGTCTTGATTGCATCTCTCATTGGATCCTATTTGATTGGATCCTCGACTCAAGGACTTCCATTCAAGAGTCTCAAGCATAGTCTTCCCTCCATTTCTCACCAAGTACACTGCTTTTGGACATCTTGTTACTTCTCCATCATGACCCATGCCTCCCCTACACCTTTCAACTTGCTTTTGTAGATTGTCTTCCCTCAATAGATTGTAAACTCCCTAAGGACAGGGACTGGTTTTTTTAACTCGTAGTCTCATTGTTAGCACTTAGCACAGTGCCTGGCACAGAGTAGGCACTGAAATGTGGATTGATTGACAGACAGACTAATTCCCCTAATGCACTCTTGCTTCAGTCTTGTATGAGGGCTGAATCATTGCAAGAGCTCAGCAGAAGCTGCACTGGATTGGCAGTGAGGAGACCAAGCTTTCAATTCTGACTCTTCTTCCCCTAACACCTGTGTGGCTTTAGTCAAGTCACCTCACACTTTCTGGCCCTCTTTTTCTTCAACTTTAAAGTAAGAGATGACTAGACCTGTGTTAGGTCCCTCCTGCCTCGAATGCCATGATATTTGAAAAGTCTTGCATAATCATACAAGTGCTGCAGGACTGATCAAAGGCAAATGTCCTAATTTTTGCCTAGATGATTTATTGCAGCACTCTTCTTATTGATCTCTCTGAATCTGGTTCCATTGTATGTTGTTCAGGAGTTTCAATCATGGCGAACTTTTGGTGACTGCATTTGAGGTTTTCTTGGCAAAGACACTAAAATGGTTTGCCATTTCCTTCTCCAGCTCATTTTACACATAAGGAAAATGAAGAAAATAGGATTAAGTGGCCTACCCAGGATATCACACAGCTAATGTCTGAAGCCAGATCTGAACTCAGAAAGATGAGTCTTCCTGACTGCAGGCCCAGCACTCAATCCACTCTACCACCAGACTCCCCATGTGTTATTCTACCCTAATCTTATCGATCCTCTATAATGGCTTCCAAATATTCCTAAGACATAGGTGTCATGGGATCACTCAAGAAGTTTCAATGGTTTCCTAATTCCTCTCAAATAAAGTGCAACTCTGTTATCTGGCACCTAACATCCTTCACACTTGTGCTTAGAGTCCTCTAGAGCTGGCTTCTACTTTCCTTCCTTTTCTTCCATTCTTCATTCCTCTCCACCATGCACTCACTCTTCCATTCAAACTGGCCTACTGGCTATTTTCCTTACATGACACTCTATCTCCCATCTCCTTGTTTCTATGCAAGTCACCCCCATCCTGCCCTTTTTTCTGGAATGCACTCCTTATTCACCTCTGTCTCTTTGAAGCCCTGTCATTTTTCAAGTCTCAGCTCAAGCAGAAACTTCAATAGAAACCTTTTTCTCATATCTTCTCCCCTTTGCAGTTCTGGGTTGCATTACATAGACTTCATATTGACTTTATATTCACATTTGTTGTTTGCTGGGGAAAGGTAAGATCCTTGAGGTCAAGGCTTATATGACTTTGGGCTCTGATTTCTTCAGGCCTAGTCCAGTGCCTGATATACTGAAGACATATGATAAATGTTTCTTATATTGAATTGTTGAAAACAAACTGTTGAAAAAGTTTCATAAACTGTAGCCAGGGAGATTGACTTGGATTCCCAGCCAAATTCTGGAGTGTGTCATTAAACGACGGGTTGGTGAACATTTAGAAGAGGAAGCAGTGGTCTCAAGGAGTCAACATGGCTTCGCCAAGAAGCCTTGGGTCCTACTAGGCTAACCCAATTTCCTTCTTGGATAGGATGATTAAACGAGTGAAAAACAGCACACCAACTTTGGAGTCAGGGAGGTCTGGCATGTGTGATCACGGTCAGTTAGTCAGTCAGTAAGTTTTTATTAACCATCTGTTTTGTGCCAGGCACTATGCTAATGAGGTAATCATTTACATTTTCAGTGGCTCCTGGCAACTCTCAAAAACTGTAAGTTACAACTAAGTTAACAATCTGCGATGAGAAAGAAAATTTCAAAGTTTCCCACGCAGATCAAATCACAGATATAGATTAAGAACAAACAAATCAGTCAGTGAGTAGAATGTTTATTAAGTTCCTAATAACTCCTAATATCTATGAGACAGAGTGTGGTCTACATCGACATATAGATGGATGGATGTACAGACGGATGGATGGATAAAGTTTATCTCTAAGACCATACATCTACAGTCAGAAAGAGATCTAGTCTAACCATTCCATTTTATAGATAAGGAAATTGGGACCCCCTCAAATTTACACTGATATAATGAAGTGAGGTAAGACTTGAAGTCGGGCACTCTCACTCAAAATCCCAAACTATTTCTACCATACTTACCATTTGACAAAGTCTTTTTTTCATTCTGTTGTTGCAAAGATGGCAAGATGATAACTGAACACAATTAGATGGAATCATCCTTGGTCAAATGACTTTTCTCACTGGAAGTTCTTGAAACAACAAAATACACATGAAAATCACCACTTACTGTGTTTCTAATAGAAATAAAGAAATGGTAGAATTAAGAGAATTAGACAAGTGAGTCTCAAAGTGAAAACAAAGTCAGACAAAAGCAGTTATAAAATATCACTGTCTGTAAGTTTAGGAACACATTTTGAGGTGAACTTTGAAAGAGATGCTAGAAATATTTTGCTTGGGGGATGCTCAAATTTACCATAATCTTTTTGATATATAATTTGGTACATAATACATGCTGAGCAAGTATCTGAGGAAATATGTATGAATGGAGCATGAATGAGTGAAAGGAAGGATAAATGAATGAATGAAGACCTGAATATTTACACAGCTGAAGGAATATGAATAGGTAAATGAATGATTGTAGAAAGGAAGAATATTTCACCCACACCAAAAATTGCCCCTTGGTCAGAGAGGGGTCGTTTAATGAAATCTCATCATGGTTAGCACTTTGGAGTTACTGACTGCATAAAAAGGTTCTTACTACAAGTTAAAATACCAAAGCTACCAGTCATGATAGAAAGTTTTCAAAGTCCACTGTGAAACAACCATAATTAGGTCAGAAAAGATTAATCCATGACATGATTTGTTCTTTATTGTGACATTCTATTCAAACTTCAACATTTTAGACAAGTTATGAAACTCGCCAATACAGAACTATAAGCATTTTACATTTTAATGTAAAAATGTCATAAGTAAAATATGGTAGATTTCTGCGTAAGAATGACTGTGTAAGTAATTCTGTGTAAGAACTCCTTTGCCGAGGTTGGGAATATGGGGCCATCCATAGGTTTGGAATATTTTAAAGAACATCACACTAGATGCATATATGTATATGTGTTATGCATATATGTTTGTATGTGTACATGTGTATGTATGTATATTTATATATGAAACTATATAATATAGTTATATTATGTATGACATAAATATGTACATGTATTGTCTGTACATATTTATATATACTTGGAGACACAGACAAACAGATAAATAGATAGACACAGATAGGGGGGTAAGTTTGCTGGGGTTTTCTCTTTTTCCACCTTTTTTTTCTTTTTAAAGAAATTCATTGTCATAAGAGATGGCTTCCAGGGATGGGCATAAGGAGAGATACAGGAGAAATCTAGGCAATGTGATAGCAAAAGATATTAATAAAAACTTTTTAAAAAACAGAATGACTCTTTCTGCTTTGGAGATATCTTCTGATAGCTCTTGGGATACTTTTTATAACCACTCTTTTTTTTTCGAATTTACTTATTTTTAGTTTTCAACATTCACTTTCATAAGATTTTGAGCTCTAAATTTTGCCCCTCCCTTCCTTCTCCCCTCCTCAAGGCAGCATGCAATCTCATAAAGGTTATACATGTACAAGCATATTAAACATATATGCACATTGATCATGTTGAACCACTCTTCCTATAAGGTTCAGCCAAGAGATGCTTCTTAAACTGGAGAGCTTTAATGGGGCAAGGCACCCACACCACCTTGCTGCTCATTTCCCACCACAAAAAGTGAGCTGTTGGGGCTAGGACCCCAATGCAGAAGAGCAAGAACAGATACTGAACAGGGATCTGGAGCACAGATAATATGTCAAAGCACTGGAAATACAAGACACATCATCAAACTGAGACCAGACTGGCAACTGCTGGGAAACCATAGCTTCCATGAGGTTGAACTGAGAGACCTATTTCAAACCCCAGTGCTTCTTCCCTGTTTTCTCCAATTACTTGCCTAGACATTCTCAGCATGGAGCTCCTCCCTAATCCCTCTCTCCATGACCCAAGTAGTGAGAATCGTTAAGAAGGCTGGAGGAGGGGAAAATCATATGAAGCACTTTCTTTAAAGCTTGCCATGTGACAATTCCATTTATATTGATTTCCTTTACTGTGTTTTAATAAATCATGTGTGCTTTAAAAAGTCTATCCTATAAGTCTTATGAATAAGATCAAAAGCAGGTGGTTTCCCAAAGGTAGACTGAGAGCTCAAGAGCAGAGAGGATGGAGCCTAGCCACTGCCCCCAGGCCTGGTATCCCAACTTCCTCATTTGTATCACTAGCACAGCAAGTATGCCCATGTTCTCAACCATAACAGCCAGCTCATCCATCCAGTCTCACACAGGAATATAATAGCCAAATTCTATAACTCTCATAGATCTGTATGGAACCTGGAGTCACTGAGGCAAGATAAGTGTTGAGCCAAGTCACCAAGCGGCTAGAATCCAAGTCATTGTGTTCCTGTGACCTCAGTGGGTTAGGGAGTAACATTGGAAGTCAGAGAGAGCCAGATGGGGTCCTATCACTTGGACAAAGTCTAGGCTGGTATATCAACAAGGACCCCGGTATACACAGGAGGGCCTCTTGTGCAGGTTCTGAGAACTGCTTTTCTAAAAGGAAAGCAACTTTTGAGGAGTCAATAATCACTTTAATCAAACACATATATCATTCATTGAGTTCAGGGGGAAAAGACAGCACCCTGAACGTCAGAGAAAATACAAGCAGAGATATAAAGACCAACAGAGAGGGCTTCCAACTGTTTGACCATAAGCAATACATACATAGTTACCAGAGAGAAAAGCACCAACATTTGGGTTTTCAAAATCAGAGGAACTCCTTAGTGGCTACCCAAAGTCTCATCTAGCCAAACAAACACTTCTAATGACTAAGTTCCAAAGTAAAACCTTACCTCAGAGTATTTATACACTTTTCAGAGCTGGAGACACGACCCTGTGACCCAGTGCCTCAACAGAAATTAACAAAACGTATGAAGGTCCATTAATGGGCAAGGAAGATTTTCAATTCTTCTCCCCACCCACCATTAACCTTACATTAACACTGCAGTTGGCTGGCTACGTACCACACGTGAAAGGGACTGAAGAGGACCATGGAAGCTCAGGTTATGGGAACTACTGAGTAATTTATGCAGAAATTACCTTGGTAGCCGTGACCCGCCGAAAGCCGTGAGGCTGGGGAGCAACATTTGAATCTCAGACACTAAGTGCTGGCTGGGAGGATCTGGAGGCGAGGTGGGTGTGGAGAGGGCACTCAGAAGTCAAGTCACTGGCTGGGAAAATGCCCAGAAAAGGGAAAAAAGTGAGACCATAGAAGGTTACGTTCTTGGTGAACAGATATCTCCTTCCTTCCTTTCAGATGAGAAAGAACAATGCTTACCATCAGGGAAAGACATAGAAATCAAGGCTTCTGTATCCCAAACATCCAAAATAAAAATCCAATAGGCTCAGGCCATGGAAGAGCTCAAAAAGGATTTTGAAAATCAAGTTAGAGAGGAGGAGGAAAAACTGGGAAGAGAAATGAGAGAGTTGCAAGAAAAGCATGAAAAGCAGGTCAACACCTTGCCAAAGGACACCCAAAAAAATGCTGAAGAAAATAACACCTTGAAAAATAGGCTAATTCAACTGGCAAAAGAGGGAAAAAAACCAATGAGGGGAAGATGGCTTTAAAAAGATGAATTAGCCAAATGGAAGAGGAGGTCCAAAAGCTCACTGAAGAAAATAGTTCTTTAAAAATATGAATGGAACAGATGGAGGCCAATGACTTCATGGGAAACCAAGAAATCACAAACCAAAACCCAAAGAAAGAACAAATGGAAGATAATGTGAAATATCTCATTTCAAAAACAACTGACCTGGAAAATAGATCCAGGAGAGACAATTTGAAAATTATGGGACTATCTGAAAGCCATGATCCAAAAAAAAAGAGCCTAGACATCATCTTTCATGAAATTATCAAGGAAAATTGCCCTGAGATTCTAGAACCAGAGGGCAAAATAATTATTCAAGAAATCCACCAATCACCTCCTGAAAGAGATCCAAAAAGAGAAACTCCTAAGAACATTATGGCCAAATTCCAGAGTTCCCTAGTCAAGGAGAAAATTTTGCAAGCAGCTAGAAAGAAACAATTCAAGTATTGTGGAATTACAATCAGGATAACACAACATCTAGCAGCTTCTACATTAAGGGATCGAAGGGCGCGGAATATCATATTCCAGAAGTCAAAGGAACTAGGACTAAAGCCAAGAACCACCTACCCAGCAAAACTGACTATAATACATCAGGGGGAAAAATGTTCTTTCAATGAAAGAGAGGACTTTCAAGCATTCTTGATGAAAAGACCAGAGCTGAAAAGAAAATTTGACTTTCAAACACAAGAATGAAGAGAAACATGAAAAGGGAAACATCAAAGAGAAGTCATAAGGGACTTACTAAAGTTGAACTGTTCACATTCCTACATGGAAAGACAATATTTGTAACTCTTGAAACTTTTCAGTGTCTGGGTAATGGGTGTGATTACACACACACACACACACACACACAGCACAGAGTGAATTATATAGGATGGGATCATATCTTATAAAAATGAAATTAAGTGGTAAGAGAAATATATTGGGAGGAGAAAAGGAGAAATGAAATGGGGCAAATTATCTCTCATAAGAGGCAAGCAAAAGACTTTTTAGTGAAGGGAAAAAGAGGGGAGGTGAGAGAAAAACATAAAATTTACTCTCATCACATTCCACTAAAGGAAGAAATAAAATGCACACTCATTTTGGTATGAAAACCTATCTTACAATACAAGAAAGTGGGGGAGAAGGGGATAAGCAGGGTGGGGGGGATGATGGAAGGGAGGGCAATGGGAGGAGGGAGCAATTTGAAGTCAACACTCATGGGGAGGGACAGGATCAAAAGAGAGAACAGAAGCAGTGGGGGGCAGGATAGGATGGAGAGAAATATAGTTAGTCTTACACAACGTAAGTATTATGGAAATCATTTGCAAAACTACACGGCTATGGCATATATTGAATTGCTTGCCTTCTAAAAGGAATGGGTGGGGAGGGAGGGATGAAGAGAAGTTGGAACTCAAAGTTTGAGGAACAGCTGTGGAGTTCTGTTCTTGCTACTAGGAAATTAGAAATACAGGTAAAGGGGTATAGAAAGTTATCTGGCCCTACAGGACAAAAGAGAAGATGAGGACAACGGAAGGAAGTGATGATAGAAGAGAGAGCAGATTGGTGATAGGGGCAATTATAATGCTCAGTATTTTGGGGTGGGGGGAGGGAACAAATGGGGAGAAAATTTGGAAGCCAAACTTTTTGGAAAATGAATGGTAAAAGTTAAATAAATACATTTAAAAAAAAATTTCTACCCTCACTCCTACCCCCAGAGGAAGACTGCTTTTGGTCATTTCTGAGCCCTCTCATATTGCCAAATTCTGGATACCTGTAAAGAATGGATAAGTATGGGTAACAGGAAGGGTGGGTGTCACCAGAGGTGGAGTCTATCCAGTTTATAAATATCCCTATCTCCCAGGAGGCAGATTTCACTCCACCACCTGTAGGTAGCCAGAGGATCCAAGTGATCTGTCCTCAACTCCAGTCATGGATTTCTCTCGCAGAAGCTTCCACAGAAGCAGCAGCTCCTCTAGCCAGATCAGTGGGCCAGTAGTTAGGAAGGGAACTATGCAAAATATCTATGCCCCCAGTGTCTATGGTGGGGCTGGAGGTCAGGGTATCCGGATTTCTAGCACTAGCCATGTGACCAATTCTGGAGGTAGCCTCCGTGGAGACTTCTATGTTGGCAATGAAAAAATCACAATGCAGAATCTCAATGATCGTCTAGCCAGCTACTTGGAAAAGGTGCGTTCTCTGGAGCAGTCCAACTCCCACCTGGAAATACATATTAGGAAATGGTATGAGAAGAACTCTCCCACCTTAAGCCGCGACTACAGTGCCTTTTTCAAAACAATTGAAGATCTCCAGAATAAGGTAAGAGATGTTGGATGACTTTTGTTTTTCTTTCATTTTTATTTTCTTTTTGATTCAACTAGGGTTAAGTTACTTGATCTAGGTCACACACAGTTGTTAAGCGTCTGAGGCCAGATTGGAGCTCAGGTCCTCCTGACTCTAGGCCAGTGCTCTATCCACTACACCACCTAGCTGCCCCTTGGGTGGCTTCTCAAGGCAAATCAGATCCATGGGATTTCTCAGAAAGATAGATGGAGGGCAGTAATGTTGGCCACACAATAATCATACATCTAGAACTAGAAGGAAACTCAGAGGCCATGTAATCCAACACCTTCATTTTAGAGAGGAGGAAACTGAGGCACAGAGGTGACTATGAAAGGTGGGAATTGAACCCAAGTCCTCTGACTCCTGAAACAGCATGCTTTACACTGTTCCATGCTCTCTCCAGAGTCATCTCTCATAATGATGATTTAAATTCTGCCTATAATTATGTCTTTATTTTGTGAGTAAGTTCTTGCCTGGCTGTCACTTCTCAGACCTAAATGAATAAGATAGTCTTCTCTCGTGGACTTAAATTTTGAGAAATATAATAGTAGCTGCCTCTTAATTGCCTTGTTCACAATACTTTCCTCCAATAATTTCAAAGGCTTCCTTCACTCTCAGAAACTTTACAGAAGAACACCAACAAGTATTGAATACCTATATACAAGAATACCAATATATATTGAATCTCTATGTAGATGTGCACCAACTCGTATTGAATACCTATATAGATGACCAACATATTGCCCCAGATACGTATAGTGAGAATGCTATGAAACAGGATAGAAAATGGTTAGCCATGCTTGGAAGAAGACTCAATAATGCCTGAATTTATTTTAAGCCTATTATCCTATCCTAGCCACCACTGCTATTTTTTTTTCCAGCAATACTACTTGGAAGGCAGTAACTCGTAATGGATAGAGCCTGAGACCCAGGTTCAGATTCTACCTTACATACTTACTGGCCTTGTAAATATTAGCAAATCTTTGAACCTCTCTGAGCTAGTTTCCTCATCAGTAAAACAAGAAACAAGACTTATTGTGGGAGAAAGTACAAGATAAACTTGTTACTACTGTAAACCAACATTTCATTCTCTCTATTTGATATCTTCCCAATCTCTCATGAGATTATAGCTTTAGATGGACCCTCAGAAGTCCTGTCTTCCAGCCTCATTTTTCAACCAACACTGAGGCACATTGGAGAGAACCTCCCCAAGGTTCCCACAAGCAGGCTTCTAACCTCAATCTTCTCATTGCTGAGCCAGTAATCTTTCCACCTGTGATGTTTCTACCACAAAAGCTATTGTACACAGGAAAGGTGGGGCTCACTCTGTTATCAATTTCAAGCCCTAAATAGACTTTGGCCTTAAAGAAAGCTTATAGTTCTGGCAGGGAGCCTTTGCTCTTGGAACTCTCTATTAACAAATCAGAAAGTGTCTTTTCATCATCTTTTCCTTTTTGATCCTTAAAGCAAAGGTTACTTATCTGTGAGTCCACTTCTCTGAAGATATATCTATCAACTAGTTAAATCACTTACAGAAAACTCCTGTGAGTGCCATGGTGGGGACTCATGACTCCTCCCACAGAAGGCAAAAGGTATAATAATTTTTATCTCCTCTATCAGGTTATTCTCTCCAGGCTTCTTGTGAAGACATAGCTTTATTAAAAACAATTAGAGCTTGGGGAACCATCCTTCTTGTCCATAACCTTCTTTTCATACAATTTTCTGAATGAATTTTGTAGATGATCCAAGTATACAGGCTAACTCTGATCCTTACAGGAATTTTGGAAGTTTAGATGAGATCCCATAAAGGGGACACAGCTCATAAACTGTAAAGCAATATGCCAATTGTAATTGCAATGGTTTTTTTTAGAAACCATTAATGTAGTTAGATATACATAGACAGATTTGAAAGGGCTGTTCTCTAAGACTAATCCTAATTTGTGAGGAATGTAGAAACTGCTGCTGGTGGTGGTAATATAAACAACAAAAAAGCACTGAATTTGGAGTCAGAAAACTTGGGTTCAAATCCTGGTTTGGACATGTACCAGGAATGTGACTGGGCAATTTAACATCTCCTTATTGTCCTTACCTATAAAATGAAGAGGTTGGACTATGTGATATTTAAGGCACCTTTAAACCCTGGATCTATGAAACTCTAATCTATAAATGGGGGGGGGGGGGAGGAAGAGTGAAAGTGAAACCAGGTGTTCTCTAAGGTCTCTTCTTAAGACTGTCATACTATGACAACTCTCTGAGCCTCTGTAACATGGAGATCATCGTTTACTTTGGGGAGGCAGTTTGGCCTCAAAGCCAATAAAACCTGTCATCCAGTCCTACCTCTGACGCATCATGGCAGTGTAAAGTCACCTATCCTCTTAGTGCTCTAGGCAACTATATAAGATTCTGAGTTGAAAAGAAGGTACTAATATGCATTGGTAGAGTGAATTTCCAAGAAGTTTCATAGGCCTAGTCTCTATCCCTATCCCAAAATACAGGTACTATCTACCATTAGGAAAACTGAGAGGAATGAATAAGTTACTATTGAAGACATAGACACATAGATAGATAGTTAGATAGATAGATAGAAACATAGATAGATAGATAGATAGATAGATAGATAGATAGATAGATAGATAGATAGATAGATAGATAGAAAGATAGATAGATAGATAGATAGATAGATAGATAGATAGATAGATAGATAGATAGATAGATAGATAGATAGACAGAGAGATAGATAGACAGAGAGAGAGATGGTGGGAGGGAGAGAAGAAAAGAGGGAGATAGATTGATTGATAATTATTGTTGTATTTTGTCCTTCATCCTCAAAGAGGACCATGACATTAGGAATGTGATGCCATGACTTGCAAATGAATTGAATTTAAATGAGGGAGGGCTGTGCAGTCACCAGCCTCACTCTCTCCTCAGGACTCATCTGGATCCAGTGGCACGATATACACCAGGATGACTGGAGATGGCCCCAGATGCAATGGGAGACATTGGCCTTTTTAAGCTAAGGTCTTTCAGGGTCTCAGTTTGACTGAGACAACACCAGTTCAGTGATTAAGGCTATTAAGAAAGGAGGCAAAGAATAACCTCATTTACCCAAACTAAAAAAAAAACCAAAATCAGTCTGGAAGGGAAAGACCCCCAGGGTTTCTGGCCAAAAGAGAAACACTTTCAGTTTACATTCACTCTCAGATGATAGAAAAGTGGAAAGTAGTGATGGAGAGAAAGATACACATATGTATGTATGTATGTGTATATGTATCTATACAGTGTCTCCAAAGTCTTAGAGAAGTTTAATAGCTTAAAACTGTGTATAATAGCACAGCATTAGAATATTGTATAGTATGGCACTGTAGTCATGTCAGCTTTTGGAAGAGGAGGGGTCTACACCAGTGACTTCATTAGTTTGTGGAAAGTCCTTCTACTAGAGCAGTTCAACAGTTCCTCTACAATACATGGTCTTAGAATTGCCAGTTGGGAGGTTAAGTTACTTATTTGTCCAAATAGCATTCGATAAATGCCTACTACATGCTGGGCACTATGTTTGGCACAGGGGTATAGAAACAGGCCCATGGTCACATAGTTTGTGTCCTGGGTGAGATCTGAGCTAAGATCTAGGTGAATCTAGGTAGGATCTAGGCCAAAGTGTGGTACTTTGACCAAATCGAAACTTCACTGAACAAATTCCCTTAATAAAAAGATTTGTTCTGTGAAACTTGGATTCAGTCAAAAGGCCAAGGACCTAGCAGGCCACATGTGGCCTTGAGGCTGCAAATTCCCCACCTCTCCTAGAAGATGAGGAAATTCCCTCTCATAAGACAGGTTGACTCCTTCTCTACAATTTAAAAGGCCTAGAAAGGGGCCTAAAGCAGTGAAAGGTAAGTAACTTGCCCAGGTTCACATAATCAATATGTGTCAGAGTCAGGATTTGGACCCATGTCTTTTTAGCTTTGAGGATAGCACTCTGTCTACTAGGCTACATTGCCTTTTAATAGTTTGGAGCATTTGGAATTTCCTTTCACTTCTTTTTTTTAAATGACGTATTATTATTGTCTCCAAAACAGATTTCAATTTGAGGTAATTCTATTTTAAAATAAATTTAGCTATTGGAAGTTTCTCATCAGTTGTTCATTTCTCTGTATTTCTCTATCAACCTTTCTTCCAGATTAAGGATGCCCGGCTGGCCAATGCCCGTTGTGTCCTGCAGCTTGATAACTCTAAACTGGCTGCAGAGGATTTCAGAATAAAGTAAGTCTGACCACAACTGTGAAACCTAGCTAAAGAATTAATTTTTTTAAAGAGGCAATTGGGGTTAAGTGACTTGCCCAGAGTCACATAGATAATAAATATCTAGGCTGGATTTGAACTCAGGTCCTCTTGACTTAAGGTCCAGTGTTATCTGGCACACCAACTATTAATTAATTTTCAATAAATAACTGAGTTCTTTGGGTTTGTAGGAAAATAGGAGTAGAGTCGTTTTCTAGTTCCTCGAATTTTCATACAACTCTTTATCTGAGAAGCAACCACTGAATCCGTGTTGGAAGTGACCTTAGACCTCATCTAGTCTAATCTCTCACCTACTACAAAAATCGCTCTGAGAGTATTCATGACAGGGAGTCATCCAGTTTGTACTCTCAGTGTCAGGGAACTCACCGTCTCAAAAGTCAAGCCATTTCCTTATTGGACAGCTCTAACCATTAGAAAATTCTTTTTTAGTTGAATTGAAAGGTACCTTCTTGTAATTTGTACCCATGAGCCCCAGTATGGATTCAAAACCCAGCTCTGTCTCTGTAACCCTGATCAAATCACAACCTCTGAGCCTCATTTTTCTCACAAGTAAAATAGAGAAAATAATACTTGCTTCATAGAATTATGAGGAAAGATTTCTATGGACCTAAAAATATTTTCAATTCTGAACTACAAAAGTAGGAGGAATGAGGGCAAAAAACTTGCTTAGTCATGTATGACTCTTCATGACCCCATTTGGGCAAAGATAATGGAGAGATTTGCCATGTTCTTCTCCAGCTCATTTGACAGATGAGGAACAGGTTGGATGATTTGAAAATAACATAATAGTAATGAAAATAATGATTTGCAAATCACCTAGTATGTGCCAGATAAAATAATAATAATGTATAAAGCATTTACTATGTGCCAAGTACTGTGCTAAGTACTTTACACTTGTCTCACTTGAAGCTCCAAAACCACACCAGGAGATGCGTGCTACTACTATCTCCATTTTACAGGTGAGGAAACTGAGGCAAATGAAGGTTAAGTGACTTGCCCAGGGTCTCACACCTGTGTGAGTCCACATTTGAACTCAGATCTTCCTGACTTCAGGTCCAGCCCTCTATCCACTGTACCATACAGATAGATACTGGGCAGCTTCCAAAAAAAGAAAAAGGCCTTATTACTTTATAGTCCTAACACAAAGACAATAGACAAAGAAGGAACAGACCTTTGCAGGACACTGTTTTTTTCAGAGCTTTAACTAGGACAAGGCAAGCAGATCTTTGTCCCAGGGTACCAAAAGTTCAAAGGTATTGAGTGCACTTGTACTCCTTCAGCAGGTAGAAACCACTAAGCTCATCAGCAAAAATAATTAGTTAAAATAGGAAGCTACTATATGACCTACTCCTGTCCCCCTGCAAGTGCTCCTCTCTAGCCTATGCCCACCTTCCTCCTTCCATAGCAATGACCTCACAGTCTCCCAGGGTCTCCATGGGTCAATGTCCCTGTATTTCCTCCCCTTTTGGGGTCCCTTAAGGTCTGAAGTCTGTCCTTGGCATCTCTCTTCACCATATTCTTCCCCTCTCTCCTTCCCCTTTGTCTTAGAAAAGGACAAGCTGCTTTCTCTATTTGCCATAACTGCTCACTACAGCTCTACTTACTTGATAGGTATGAAACGGAGCATGGGATGAGATTGTCTGTGGAGGCTGATTTGCAGGGACTCCGTAAACTCTTTGATGATCTCACCCTACAGAAGACAGGCCTAGAGATACAAATTGAGAGTCTGACTGAAGAATTGGCTTTCCTCAAAAAAGCCCATGAGGAGGTAAGAAAAGAGTCATCTCTTTAGCCCAGGGATCCTATGAGCCCTTCCAACAGAACTGTCACTCACCAGGAGATATGGGGATTGATCATGCTTCTCTTTCTCTCATTCTGATCCATTTTTAGTTTTCAGGCCAATGCAATAAGGCCACTGGTATCTTCTGAAGTTAGCTAGAAGTGCGAGAATGAACTTCAGAACAAAATTGATGGAGATGTATTTCTCTTAGGACATTGCTAACTTGCGAGGACAATTGGGTAAAACTGTCAACGTGGAAGTGGACGCTGCTCCCGGCCATGACCTTGCAACCATCATGAATGAAATGAGGCAGAAATATGAACTCATGGCACAGAAGAATCTTCAGGAAGCCAAAGAACAGTTTGAGAAAAGGGTGAGAAAGAAGACCACGTTTTCAGATAGTCCCCAAATGAGGAAGCAGTTTAAATGACTACTTTTTTTCTTTGTGCTTTTTGACTTTTAGATTGAAGATCTGCAAGTAGTGGTCCGAGTGAGCACCGATGAGATAAAGACCAATGAGGCCCAAGTGACCGAGCTGAGACGCAACTATCAGAATATGGAGATAGAGCTCCACACCCAGTACAGCATGGTAAAGTACATCTGACATCATATCATATAACATAACATAATCTGGCATATACTAGTGACCTTTTTGTGTGGATTTTGTTCCAGACCTATTAAGTCATTGATGTGAATAACTCCTAGTAGGGAAATTTCTTCCACCAATGCAGACTGGCAACTCCTCTGTAACTTAGAGAGTGAAAGTTGCCTGGCAGTTAAAAGACTTGTCTATCACTCAATCACCCAGCTGGTATGTGTAAGAGGTAGAATGTGAACCCAGATCTTTCTGACTCCAAGGCCAGCTCTCTCTCCATTACGCTATTCTGGCTCTCATACCTTTTTATTTTGGAGGGGGGAAAGCAAGGCAATTGGAGTTAAGTTACTTGTCCAAGATCACACAGAGAGTAGGTGTGTCCGGTGTCTAAGGTTGGATTTGAACTCAGGTTCTCCTGACTCTTGGGCAGGTGTTTTACTCACTTTGTTACCTAGCTGCCACTCATATCTTCTAATACACATACATATTCATATACACATATCGACATATATGTCTACACACATACATATACATACATATTATGTGTGTGTGTGTGTGTATATATGCAGATTTAGACAATGCACCCCAATGTTCACATGGACTATTTGTGCCCAACCTGTGGTAGAACATTCTGAGCTCATGTTGATCTGATCAGACACAGTTGGACACACTGTAACTTGATTCTAACATGCTGATGTCATTTCAGTCCTCTTTGAGAATGAACAATGACCAACCAATATATACACATACATACATAATATAGAGTATATATAATATATACTACATAGAGATACATGTGTGTGCACACATGTGTGCATGAGCACACTAATGTGGTGATATACAATATATGGTATATATCAAGCTACATTATTGAGAACAATTCAACTTGATAACTTCATTAGTTCAGGAAACACCTGGTAGGGAAATTTCCTCTACTAAGGATGTATATCATAGATGTTCAATCATTTCTTGTATTCTATTCTTCATGACCCCATCTGGGGTTTTCTTGACAAAGATACTAGAGTAGTTAGTCATTGCCTGTCCCAACTCATTTTTACAGATGAGGAAACTGAGGCAAACAGGGTTAAGTGACTTGCCCAGAGTCACAGGACTAGTAAATGTCCGAGGCTAGATTTGAACTCAGAAAGATGAGTCTTCCAGATTCCAAGTCTAGTTTTCTGTTCACTCTGCCACTTATCATAGATGACTCATTTATAATTTATAGTCTTAGAGAGTTATCTGAGGCACTGAGAGATTAAGTGACTTGCCTATGGTCACTTACCATATATCAGAGTCAGAACTCAGCTCAGGTCTTCCTGACTCCAAAGCCCTCTAAACACTATGTCACTCTATCTCTTAAGACACAATCATAGTATAACATAATATTGCTTATAGGTACAATGTCTCTAATGATTATTTTAGTGATTTGTATTAGCATACTGCCCTGTATCTTTATATTTGTCCAATGGAAAGAGGGTTTTATTATTTTAAGTTATTCTCATTATTTAAAATAGTTATTTTAAAATTATTTGAATATTTATTTTAAAATTAGTTTTAAAAATAATTAATAATTAATACTAGTACTGACAATTGAAATAGTTTTTAAATCAAACTTTTTTAAAAAGTAAACTTTTTAAAAATCCTCATTTCATGAATCAAATCTTCTTAAACGAGTTCCTAACCATTTTTTTTATGTCATGGATCCTTTTGGAAGTCTGGTAAAACCTACAGACCCTGACATTTTGCCAGTCATGTCACAAACATCTGTAGATCGAAAGACTGCAGTCATGTGTGATCTGGGAATGTGGTCATAACTACAGTAACTTCAAAGTAGTGATGAGGATAAATGGCATTTTGAGATATTTGCCCCAACTATAATGTGACATGAAAAGATCTGTAATTTCTGTTGACAACAAAATCACTCAGCGGTTTGTTGTCTGCATTCATAAATGATGGAAGTTCTAAGTCTCATTTAGAGGTTCCTGAATATAAAGATGTATTTTCCCCCCATGGGAGTTCACAGACCCTCTGAAATCTATCCACGGAGCTCTACATAGATCCCACAGCTTGGAGGAAAATGTTTGCAAGAGTTAGAAGATCTGGATTAGAATCCACCTAGGGTAATTATTAATTGTGTGACCAGGGAATTAACTTTTTTTGGACCTCAGTTTGCTCATCTGTAAAATGGAGACAATGATGCTTGCACGATCTGCTTTACCAGCTGATAGTGCGAAAAGTGTTTTGTCAACCTGAAAGTGGTGCGTGTGCTACTTGGATTAAATCGTGTATTTCTCCGTTAAATGTAGAAAGAGTCTTTAGAGCGCGCCCTGGAAGAGACTGAAGCCCGTTACGGCTCGAGGTTGGCTCAGATTCAAGCATTAATAAGCGCTATAGAGGCTCAGCTGATTCAAGTCCGATCTGACACAGAACGACAGAACGAGGAATACAACGTACTTCTCGACATCAAGACCCGCCTGGAGATGGAGATTGCCACCTACCGCCGCCTCCTCGAGGGAGAGGATGTCAGTTTCCCTCCCCATTCACCCCCGCGGTCACCCCCGCATTCACACTCGCGGTCACCCCCGCGGTCACCCCCGCATTCACACTCGCGGTCACCCCCGCGGTCACCCCCGCATTCACACCCGCGGTCACCTCCGCAGTCACGTCCGAAGCCACGTCCCATGCACTGGTAAGGCCATGATCTGGAAGAGGTTGTGCCTAGTAGGGTTGGGGGTGGGTGGAAAGAGAAGCCAGAACTGGACTCCCACTGACTTGCAGAGCTGTCCCAACCAGCACTAGAACTGTGATGTAGGTGTCTTAAGGTTCACTTCTGAGGAAATCTGCATATCTTTGAATAAAATTGAATGTGAACCATTTTCAAGGGAACTATTGTAATATAAAAGCAAAAGAATTATTGAAAGGACCTTAAAACTAATAGTCTCTCTCTTCCCCTCCTTCACAGATCCCTTTTATGCTTTCTCTCTCCCTCTCTCACTTGCCTTCCTTTGTATTCCTCCCCCGTTTCTTCTTCCCCCTTCCCTTTTTCCCCCTTTCCCCTTTCCCATCTTTCCTCCTCCACTTCCCTCTCCCCTTACTCTCACCCTTTTCCCCTCCCCTTCCCCCCTTTTCTTCCTTTATCTCTTCCCCCTTCCCATTCCCCTTTCTCCTCCTCCTTCTTCCTCTTCTTTCACCTTTTTCTTCTCTCTCTCTCTCTCCTCTCTTCTTCACCCACACACGCAATTTAAAGTCTTGGAAAATGTTGCTACATATACATAATCTTAAACCAGGGATTCTGAACTTTTGAGGGGTGTCACAGACCCATTTTGGCAGTGTAATGAAGTCTAAGAACTCCTCAAAATAAGGTTTTTAAGTTCATAAAATAAAATGCAAAAGATAATAAAAGAAACCAATTATATTGAAGAAGAAAAAAGATTTATATTACTCATCCAAGTTCACACAGCCCCATGAAATCTGTGCCAAAGCCTGTTATGAATCTGTGGACCCCAAGTTCAGAACCCCTCTCTTAAAGGAAAGTCACGACTTTACCCCAATGACATGTCCTAGAGTGCAGAGTAGGATTAGCCAAAGAGAACATCATATGTGGATAGTCAAACACTAAATGTTGAATAGTGAGAGGATGCATTTATGAGGATGATACTAAATTGTTTTTCTTTCTTTCTCTTTCCTCCAAGAAAACAGCATCACCCAGGAAGGGAAGGTATGGAAGCAGTAATTATTCTACATTCTACTTTTTGCTCACATTACCTGGAACACTGAATTTTAGAATGAAAACTAGAGGAGGGCAGTTGGGGCTTTGGCCTGATCTAGGGTGGGGCAGGCTTCTTAGTCATGGTGGTCCTCTGATCTTCAGGACTTGTGCAACACTGTATCACCCCAGGGTCTAGCCCCTGTACAGAGGCCTGACTTTCTCTACCCCTGTATTCCTTGCTTGCTGCATCTCTCACCTTGCTTCCTTCCATGAATTCAGGGGTGGAGTCAGAATTCATTTGATCTGTGTCCAAACTCTCTAGGAGATGGTCCATCTCCTCTCAGTGCAATTACAAGGGATCAAAGAAACTATCCTCTGCGACACCCACCCCCACAAATGAATTTTCCCCAGGCACCAAAATTTCCAGTTATGGTTCTGATGAACTTTTTATTCATGTAACTTACCAAGAGTCAGGAATGATGCAACTCAATGCTAAAACAGCCTGATTCAATGACTTCAGTATTAAAGCCTGACATTCCTGAAAATAATAGAAGGGATACTCCCACCACTCACCAATGGGTAAAATTTAACTTTCCTTAATAGAGGTTTGGAAGGGAGGAAATGGCTAAGTATGTATAAGAGCTTTCTGTGATTCTGGAAGGAAAGGATCAGGTTGGTATATGTATTTTACTCTGGTTATCATTATAAACCTAAAGGGAGAGTTGGTCTATGAAATTCAAGAGCCTGCTACATTTTCTGCCTTCATCTATAAGACTCTTTCATTAAAGTTTCATTCTGGGGCCTCATTGTGGCAGGCAGGCGACCTGAGATTCTCACAGGCTACACCAGTGCATTATAAGTTATATCAGATCTCACCAACTGAAAAGGTTTAGACTAAAGCCCAGAGATAAATCAGGGACTGAACACAATGTGGAAGGCCTAATCACCTAGATGGCTGTCAAGGTATGGATTTCTCAGGAACAGCAACTCCCTAAGACTGTCTCCTAAGGTATGGAATACACTCTGCAATAGCAAATCTGCAATCTACAAAGCTATATATATATATATGTATGTATATGTATATATATATATACATATACATATATATATGGTGTGTATGTATATTTACGTATGGATGTATAGATATATTATATGTCTATATGTGTCTATACATATATATGCACTCCAATTATATACACATATTGTGTATACATACACACGTGTGTACATGTCTGTCATGTCTGTGTATAAATATATATATGTAGTCATATAGTCAAAACTTTTGCTACAGACATTGCATTTAATTTAAACACAACTATCTTTTCAATGCTTACTTGCCCAACATCATTAAGATATAAGTAAATAGATGAGACAGACTTAGGATTCCTTGCATTAATAAGTAAACAGACGGAAGGTTTGAGCATAGTCTTTATGTAGATGGAATGGTAATTAATTGAGTGGTACATTCAATTAGGTTTAGTTTCTTATTCAATTAGTGAAATGCTATTCTTTGTAGCAACTAATTAAGATCATATAATTATATGAATTAAGATCATATACAACTAACTGGGTGAACTGGAATGGTAAATTAAAAGTTCTTTTACAGGAGTTTGTTGTTGTTCAGTCATTTTAGTTGTGTCCAACTCTCCATGACACCATTTGGGGTATTCTTGGCAAAAATATTGGAACAGTTTGCCATTTCCTTCTCCAACTTATTTTACAGAAGAAGAAATTGAGGCACACAGGGTTAAGTGACTTACCCAGGGTCATACAGCTAGTAAGTGTCTGAGGCAAGATTTGAACTCAGGTAGATGAGTTTTCATTACTACAAGCCTGGTATTTTATCCACTGTTGCTCCTAGCTGCCCAATCTTTTAAGGAAGTGCTTAAATACAAAATAATGCTACCTTAAAGTTTGGTAGTAAGAGTTGGTGAGAAGAGGTATGACACAGTAGATAAAGGAACCAACCTTGGATTTAGATAGACTTGGGTTCAGGTCCCACTTCTGACAAATACTAAGTGATCTTGAGCAGCACACATAATCTGTTGTTGTCCCAGGCAGCTGGCAAGGTGGAAAGAACTGAGTTTAAAGTCAAGAGTCTTGACTTCAAAACCTTGTCTTACACAAAGAATTAATCTCCATGGTTAGTGGGGGTTCAATTCCTCAGTTTCCTTATGTATAAAATGAGGGATTTGGAATAGATGGCCTCTGAGGTCCCTCCCAGATGTAGATCTATGATCTTAGCATGGTAAATTACAGATGAGTTGACAATGATCTGCATTGGTGGAAGGAGCTTTGATAGTTAGAAATCCCCAACACTAATAAAAGACAGACAGAGACAGAGAAATGTGAATGGCAATGTTAATATGCATGAAAAAAGATTAACTTTCATTTGTATCTCTCATCCCACAGCAAAGACTCTCGTACATGCGATAAGAACTGTGAAAGCAGCAGTCGATGACAAGTTTATGCCATCTCAAATCAAAAAATAGAAGAGAGGGTATAAGCAACTACACAAAGAAGGCAAGTTCAACAAGTCAGAAAAACTTGATCAAACTTGACAACGTTCTACTAGGAAATTAGCTTTCAGAAAGCCTGATGGATGTTTTATGGTAACAAGAGATAAGAAACTCATTGATCACACTCTTCTAAGGGATTTTTTTTCAAGGCCCTCCAAATACCCTTCTTCACTCAGAACATTTGCAAGAATGTTGCAAATTAACTGTTAGTGCAATCAGTGCAAGTAAATTTAAAGCATCTTTGCTACTTTCTTGACTGAAAGTTGTGGACCTTCTAATCATGAAAAAAACTAATTTTATAGATACAAACACAAATAGAAGAGAAATCTCTCTTTAGTTTTTTTCCCCCCAAAAGTACATGTAATGTTTTTCTGTAGTCTGTTTCCTAGTCATACCCACTTCTCCAAAGATCTTACCAAATTCCAGAAGTCTGGATCTTTCTACCTTCTCTGAATTAAACTTCTATCCCTTGCCCGTCACTCACCTAACAAGGCATATTCTTAAGGATTTGACTCATGGCACATACCTAGGTGACTGAAAAATGCAGAACACCTTATTTGGAATGAGCATCTAAGAAATTATCAAGGACCCTCGCCTCTCACAAAGTGAAATAATGACTTTCCTTATACTCTTGTCAATAAACCATATGATTCAATGACTTGTGATTATTTTGTTTTGTGAACTGAGAATGTAAATATTCTAACCTTTACACATTTAACTTAGAGACAACTATCTTTTCAATGCTTAGAGGTAAATGGTATGACAAATAAATAGATTAGATGCACTGAGGATTCCTTGTACTACTATTTCACAAAAGGAAGGTTTGAGCATGGTCATTTTGTAGATGGAATGGGAATTAACTAGATGGTGCATTTGTTCAGGTTTCAAAGATTAGTTGACATCCTTTTCTTTATAGTAGTTTCATGTGGATGCATGTTGATCCTCAGCTGAAAGTGACCTGTTGTTACCAAACATTGATCAGATATAACCTGGAGTTAGCATCTTCATTTACCATTCATTAGATACACACATTGACATCCTATACTTGTGAAGTTAATTCTGTGAATTTATATGTTAGACTTTGCATTTATCTCTAATGGATTTCATATTACTAGATTCAGCCCAATTCTCCAACTCAACTCTTTTTCACCAAAATAAAGATTTCTCTACAATTGCTTTTAAGTTGTGAAACCTTCAGTTTCCCCAGTGTTAACTTCCAAGGAATGTGGTCATATCTATACAGAGGTCTAAGAACTAGATGATAGAGTTTTAACCTCCAATATCCAACAAAGATAATTGGAAAAATGCAACTTCATCATTTGCCCTTCCTGCGTCATCTATAAAACAAGAAACTTTGACCTTATTATTACTTAATACAGGTATATATAGCCATAGATTTTAGCAAAATTCTTTGAGATTCTTGAGAATAGGCAACTTTACCATTCACTGTGGTTACTATTAAACTATGTGATTGTTTTGTGTTAATTAATCCTCTTGGAATACAGATTGTCAGATCTATGTACAGCCTCTGTGTGGGAATGGGAGAATTTTTCTTCCCCACTTTAGTTCTGAGAAGTTTAATGTTATACAGATCCCAGCAGAGTTGGAAAAGAATGAAAGTCAAATAAATAATGTAATAAGTTGAGTGCCTGAATACTCATCATCTTTAAAATTAGAATACACATATGACCACTTTGTACTCAAAATGACTGATCAGTTTTTGTACCACATAGATAAATTTGGGGTGATAAAAAGACTGATTAATTTGCAATTCGATGACCTGGGTACAAATCCCTTTTTCTGAGCCACTCATTGGCTATTGACCTTTAGCAAATTGTTTCACCTCATTGAGACTCAAGGTCCATTGACCTTTCTACTGTTCTGTCAATACCATATTAACAACTTTCTCTAATTAGGATACCATTTGCTCTTAAGCAAATTTTTTTTAGTTAGCCAAAGATTATGTAAACTTTTGAAGGAAGCTGTGGATTCTCAAATTAAACTTACTGCTCCTCTCTGTAACTCCAACACAAGTCTTTCTTCCGCTTAAAATTCCACCAGCCTATTGCAATATACATATAAGCCTAAAGTTGTCAAGTTGTCAGAAACAATTCTTTTCATCTATCAAGGCTGCAAGAAAAAAAAAGAGAGAGAGCTAATTGATTTCTGTTATGCAAAAATAGTAGTAAAGGACGTTTCCACTGACATTTGCTTTTTGGTTGTAATGTGTGTCTGTTCACTGAACATAATGAGATTCAGAACAAATTTTCATCAAAACGTCTATGGTGTCAACTTTATTAAAGTTAAATGAGTCTGAAAGGACATTTTTAAACCACTAAGGATTAAGGAAAAGTAAGTTCAGTCAACTCCAATAACTTCAGAAGCAGAATGCAAAATGTTGGACAAAATGTACTGTGTATGTATATGTGCATATATATTTATGCCTCTTTTGTGTGCGCATATGCATGTATGCATGTACCTATACATATTTAGCAGAGTTGTGCCTGAAGTTTTGTATTTTACTTTGAAAAGTACCTAAGAGGGGAGGAGCCAAGATGGCAGAGTAGAAAGATACACATATGCAAGCTCTGAACCCACAGCCCATAAAATATCTGCAAAGAAGAACTCCCAACAAATTCTGGAGCAGCAGAAGCCACAGAACAACAAAGTGGAGGAGATTTCTGTTCCTGAGAGCCCTGAAAGCGGACACCAAAGGTCTGTCGCAAGCCAGACCCAGAGCAGAGCCGAGCTCTGCCTTGGCCACGTGGCACTGAGAGGAGCAGATCTGAGCAGGCTTCAGGGACAGAATCTCCAGCATCTGTGCAGGTCCCTCCACCCACAGGCGGTAGGGGTGAGTGAGAGAATCTTTTTGGCTTGCCAGGAGGGAAGCGGGGTGTCTCCATGGCTCGGGCCCCCTCGGGAGGCAGCAGCAGACAGGGGCTCCCCAAACAGACAGGAGCCAGGATTCATTGTTGAAGGTCTCCACATAAACACCCTGAGGGAACTGAGCCCAAGTGGCGGCCCTGCCCCCACCTGAACACCTGAACTTAATCTCACAGTGAATAGCAGCCTCGCCCCTGCCGAAAGCCCTGAGGATGGGAAGCACCATTTGAATCTCAGACCCCAAGTGCTGTCTGGGTGGATGTGGAGGCCAGATGGGTGTGGGGAGGACACTCAGAAATCAAGTCACTGGCTGGGAAAATGTCCAGAAAAGGGAAAAAAATAAGACCATAGAAGGTTACTTTCTTGGTGAACAGACACCTCCTCCTTTCCTTTTGGGTGAGGAATAACAAGGCTTACCATCAGGGAAAGACACAGAAGTCAAGGCGTCTGTATCCCAAACATCAAGAATACATATTCAGTGGGCTCAGACCATGGAAGAGCTCAAAAAGGATGTTGAAAATCCAGTTAGAGAGGTGGAGGAAAAGCTGGGAAGAGAAATGAGAGAAATGCAAGAAAAGCATGAGAAGCAGGTCAACACCTTGCTAAAGGAAACCCAAAAAAATGCTGAAGAACATAACACCTTGAAAAAGAGGCTAATTCAAATGGCAAAAGAGGGACAAAAAGCCAATGAGGAGAAGAATGCTTTCAAAAGCAGAATTAGCCAAATGCAAAAGGAGGTTCAAAAGCTCACTGTTCTTTCAAATAGTTCTTTGAAAATTAGAATGGAACAGATGGAAGCTAATGACGTTATGAGAAATCAAGAAATGACAAAACAAAACCAAAAAAATGTAAAAATGGAAGAAAATGTGAAATAACTCATTGGAAAAACAACTGACCTGGAAAATAGACTCAGGAGAGACAATTTGAAAATTATGGGACTACCTGAAAGCCATGATCAAAAAAAGAGCCTAGACATCATCTTTCATGAAATTATCAAGGAAAATTGCCCTGAGATTCTAGAACCAGAGGGTAAAATAAGTATTCAAGGAATCCACAGATCACTTCCTGAAAGAGATCCAAAAGGAGAAACTCCTAGGAACATTGTGGCCAAATTCCAGAGTTCCCTGGTCAAGGAGAAAATATTGCAAGCAGCTAGAAAGAAACAATTCAAGTATTGTGGAAATACAATCAGGATAACACAAGATCTAGCAGCTTCTACATTAAGGGATCGAAGGGCATGGAATATCATATTCCAGAAGTCAAAGGAACTAGAACTAAAACCAAGAATCACCTATCCAGCAAAACTAAGTATAATACTTCAGGGGAAAAAATGGTCTTTCAATGTCACAGAGGACTTTCAAGCACTCTTGATGAAAAGACCAGAGCTGAAAAGAAAATTTGACTTTCAAACACAAGAAAGAAGAGAAGCATGAAAAGGTAAAGAGCAAAGAGAAGTCATAAGGGACTTACTAAAGTTGAACTGTTTACATTCCTACATGGAAAGACAATATTTGTAACTCTTGAAACTTTTCAGTATCTGGGTAGTTGGTGGGATTACACACACACACACACACACACACACACACAAACACACACACACACATACACACACACATACACACTCACACACAGAGACAAAGATGACAGAGTGAATTGATTAGGATTGGATCATATCTTTGAAAAGTGAAATTAAGGGCTGAGAGAGAGATATATTGGGAGAAGAAAGGGAGAAATGGAATGGGGCAAATTATCTTATAAAAGAGGCAAGTAAAAGACTTTCCAGTGGAGGGAAAAAGTGGGGAGGTGAGAGGAAAAACATGAAGCTTACTCTTATCACATTCGACTAAAGAAAGGAATAAAATGCACACTCATTTTGGTATGAAAACCTATCTAACAATACAGGAAAGTGGGGAGAAGGGGATAAGCACAGTGGGGGGGATGATGGAAGGGAGGGCAGTGGGAGGAGGGAGCAATCTGAAGTCAACACTCTTGGGAGGGACAGGATCAAAAGAGGGAACAGAAGCAATGGGGGGCAGGATAGGATGGAGGGAAATACAGTTAGTCTTACACAACATGACTATCATGGAAGTCATTTGCAAAACTACACAGATATGGCCTATGTTGAATTACTTGTCTTCCCAAAGGGAATGGGTGGGGAGGGAGGGATGAAGAGAAGTTGGAATTCAAATTTTAGTAACAACTGTTCAGTACTGTTTTTGCTACTAGGAAATAAGAAATACAGGTAATGGGGTATAGAAAGTTATCTGGCCCCACAGGACAAAAGAGAAGATAGGGACAAGGGAAGGGAGGGATGATAGAAGAGAAGGCAGATTGGTGATAGGGGCAATTAGAATGCTCAGTGTTATGGGGTGGGGGGAGGGGACAAAAGGGGAGAAAATTTGGAACCCAAAATTTTGTGAAAATGAATGTTAAAAGTTAATTAAAAAAATTTTTAAAAAAAGGAGCAATGGTAGGAAAGTCAAAAAAAAGAAAAAGAAAAAGAAAAG
Organism: Notamacropus eugenii; assembly: GCF_028372415.1. Taxonomy (NCBI): domain Eukaryota; kingdom Metazoa; phylum Chordata; class Mammalia; order Diprotodontia; family Macropodidae; genus Notamacropus; species Notamacropus eugenii. Next base: position 356,717,256 of record NC_092873.1, on the reverse strand, counting down.
TACCTCTGATATTCAATACTCAAATAGAACTATTATCTGAGTGATGTGGATATTGCTTTCAATGATGCAGGTTTAAATGTATGTATGCCTGATCATTTTGGAATTCTTCCCCTTCCAGAAGTGTTTCACAAGGGAATATGCTAAGGGTTTTCTATATCTTTTCCTGATATCACAAGGATATCCCTGAGTCACAAAAGCAATACACCTGTGATCCTCTTGTTATACATCCATCTTCTTCTTTTGTCATAAATTTCTTTGACGACATGATGTGTAATACATGATATAATGAAGGGGACACAATTGAGGATGGCAGAGAATATTTCCAATGGGGAGAATCAAGGAAATTTTCCCATAGGAGCTTTGAAGAAGGAGAAAGTCTTTGAAAGCTTAGCAAAAGGAGGAAGTAGATTCTAAGAGTGGGAGATGGCTAACTCCACCACCTTTTCTTGCCATGACTACTGGGGTAGGGAAAAGAAGGGAGACTGTCCAAACTGAGTGGTCAAACTGAAAAGATAGAGAAGGACATACCATTTTTGGCCAGCAGGAAAACCTGAACACAAAGGAAGAAAATCCAGGGAACCAAAATGGTGAGCAGGACATAGAAAGCCAGATACGGCCAAAGTACCAGCCTCCTATGATAAGACTATGATTCCTCTGGGCAAGATCCAGGTCACCAGAAGAAAAATGAAGTGCAAGAAGCTGGAGAAGTAGTCAGAGTGACTCATTCAAGAATGAAAAAGAAAATATCCAAAGGACCTTCTTTCTTAAAAATGAAGTGAAGGCAAATTACGCTAAGTTCCTGAACTCTCAACTAATGTGACTGTGATCTCTTAGAAGCTATGACAGAAACAACTTTGGGAAAGCTTCTAGCCAAGCTAAACAGGAAAACTACGTCTTTCTTAATGGGAGGTCATAATCTGGAAGGAACTAAGTGTGCCTATAAAATCATTACTCCATTTGATTTGGTACAATAGATATGTGGGTTTTTTTCAGCATAGGAAATTTTCAGTGCAGAAACTTCCTTTTCTGATTCTCTTCAGCAGCCCACAAGTCATTTTTAGACTTAAACTGCTTCCAGGGACACTAAAAACTCAAGTGACTTGCTTTAGGTTACACAATTAACAAGTAAACTGAGTCAGAGCCTGAACTTAGGCTTTCCCTTCTCCAAGGGTAGCTTGCTATCCCTTAAGCCATGTTGATTCTCTATCCTGAGTTAAATGCCATTCAAAATGCTTATGCTTTAATGCCTGAAACACATCACTTCTTCAGGTGGGTTTGGGTTTTTAATTATTTAATTTTGGTCCCCTGGAATATCCTGCCCTTTCCTTTTAAGGTATGAGAATAAACAAGCCTTGGGCAGGGTGCTGGATAAATTGACCCTGCCCAGGGCTGACCTGGAGATGCAGATTGAAAGTGTGATGGAAGAGTTGGCTTACCTTAAAAAGAACCATGAAGAGGTGAGGGGGCATCTATCATTCCTATGTCCTTCCTCCTCCCCTCTCCCCCCCATCCACTGCAATTTACATTCTTATTAAGTTAGAAGAATGAAGGGGGCTTTTTTATTGACATCTGAAAGGTTTGTTTGACTGGGTAGGTGTGGGGTAAAGTTTGCTTATGGAGGGAAAAGAGAGAGAGATATAAAGACAGAAGGATGGAGTCTGGCTGCTGTTGTGCTACCAGTAGTGTCTTTTCTCTCACTTTTCACTTTGATGATGGGGATAATAGTTTAATGGCTCTGTTTTTATCACTGTTTTCTAAAAAGAGAATAGACACAGATCCAGAGAATATTAGAGCTGAGCAGACCCTCAGAAGCAATTTCATTCAGTTCCTGAAACAGGACTGCCTGCCTACAGAAAACGACATAATTATAATAAAATTGATAGCGCCAACAATGCTTCAGGCATTGTAAATATTATCTCAACTGCTTTTAAATACAACAAAATCCAAACAACCCTGGGTGGTAGGTACTGCCATCCTCATTTCACTGATGAGGAAACTGAGGTGAATAGAGATTAAGTCATGTGCTGAAGGTCACATAACCATTATGGGTCTGAGGCTGGATTTGAATTCAGGACCTCCAGACTTTGGGTCCAGCCCTTTATCCACTGTGCCACCAGCTGCCCCTGGCACATCAATGATGCTCATCTGGTCCCCTGACAGCAGAGGCCTGAAAAGATTTCTACTGTGTTTTCAGTGCCTGTGAGCCTACTTGGTGTATTCCTATACAGAGAATCGAAAGGATACTGAACTTGGAGGCAGAAGACCTGGATTCAAATTATGGCTCTACTGATTATTAGCTATATGATCTTGGCCAAGTCACTTCTCTGGGACTTATAGGATCACATATTCAGAGTTGAAAGGGGCCTCAGAAATCAATTTCTTCATTTTCTAGATGAAGAAACTAAGGCACAGAGAGATTAAGTGATTTACCCAGGTCATATCACTATTAAGTATCTGAGGCAGAATTTGAGCCCAGATCTTCCAGACTCCAAGTGCAGCGCTTCATCTACTACTCCATGGTAATTCCATTTCCTTCTGTGTAAATGAGGTGGTTTATAACCACAGTGCTTGGTGGGGCAGAGCAAGTACTTGATAAATGTTTTATTTAGGAGAAGAGGGAGGAAGGATAATGGAAAGAGAAGGGAATGAAGAGACAAAGAGTCCTGATGGCTCTTGGAATGGATGCACTGAAATGTGGAAATAGTCACATTAAATATGCTCTGAGATTTAGAAGGAATTATTAAGCAAGTCTAACTAGCTGCCCTGATATTCAATTATTAAGCTTGTAATAAAACATTTTAAAAATCAAAACAAAATACAATTTCCCATAAAAGGTATGGCACTTTAAAGAAAGCCAGATGGTCTAGGGACAAGATTATTGTTTAAGGCTTCCAGGACTCCTGGGTTCAAATCCTAGAGAAGTCTACATTCACTTTAGGGAAGGAAATGGAAAAAACGCTGGATTTAGAGTTAGAGGACCTAGGTTCAGATCGTGGTTCAGTCTTATTACCCAAGTGGTCTTGGGCAAGTCACAGTCCTCCTGGCTTAAGTTGTGGGCTTAAGTAAATAACACTTCTGATATCCTATGAATCTGAGAACGCATAAGCTTAAAGCACTGTCTAAATGATGATGACTATGAACAATTATAGGTTAACCTATAATTATAACCTATAACCAGGAAAGTATTTCTGGGATACAGTCAGTCAAGTCAATTACCCACTATGTGGCAGGCACTGTGTTAAGTACTGGGGCTATAAAAAAAAAAAAAGGTAAAAGTCAGTCCCTGCCCTCAAGGAACTCAGCACAGTGAAGGAGACAACATACAGACAGCTATGTTCTGTCAGGATAAACTGCAGAGAATCCACACATGCCTCACTCTTCCTTGCTACTCCTAGGAACTTCAAGCCATCCAAGCTACAGGGCTTGGCCAGGTTAGTGTGGAGATGGATGCTGCTCCAGGAATCAACTTGACCAAATTCTTGAATGACATAAGAGGCCAGTATTAAGTCAGTGCCAAACAGAATCACAAGGAAGCCGAAGCTTGGTTCCTTGAAAAAGTAAGTCGAGGCACTGTGCCACCCTGACAAATGAACTCCGAATTTCCCATAGGTTGTTCTGATACCTTCTCTTGCATTTCAGAGTGGAGAACTCAAGAAAGAGATCAGTAGCAACACGGAACAGCTCCAGACAAGCAAGAGCGAAATAACAGACTTGAAGTTCATGCTCCAAAGTTTAGAAATTGAGCTCCAGTCTCAGCTTGCTATGGTGTGGAAAATCACTTGGTAATGGTGTTTCCAAAAAGAGGGCAATGGGATGGATACAGAGGAAAGAGCACTGGTGGTAGAGCTAGAGGACCTGAGTTCAAGTCTTACCACCTATACGACCTTGTCCAAGTCACTTCAACTGTCCTGGCCTCAGTTTCCCTATCTGTAAAAAGAAAGTGTGGAACTGAGTTTCCTTCCTTCCAGCGCTCAACTCTCTGATTTTTTGCACTATTCTAATTCAAAAGTCATAACAAAACAGAAAGAACCTTGCGATTATCTTTCCACCCTAAAATACTCTTTTCCCTGACTCATCACTGAGTTAGTATCATTCTTCATTGATATGCAGAGAAAGTCCTTTGAAGACACTTTAGCAGAAACAGAAAGTGGTTACTGCAATCAGCTCTCCCAGATATAACTCCAAATTGGCAATCTGGAGGCCCAGCTTTCCCAGCTCAGGAGTGAATTGGAGTGTCAGAATGCAGAGTATGAACAACTCCTAAATATCAAGACCCACCTGGAGATGGAGGTTGAGACCTACCGCCGCCTGTTGGAGGGAGAACTCGAAGGGTAAATAAGAACCCTGAAATGGAAAATGCATTTTTAATATATTGGTTCACCAATGAGGAAGTTAAGCTTTCTGCTGGAATGTGCAAAAGAAATTACAGTGTGACATTAAAGTATTGCTTATCCGTGCATGAGACTCCCAGTTGTAAAGAAGAACTTGAGGAGTAGAATTCTTCCTGGAGCACTTTGCAATTAGAATTCAAATGGTTGCCACACAGGTCTTTTGATTGACAGTCTAATGTCATTTGTTTTATAAAATAATAAGGAAGAAGGCACGAAGGGTTTATTTATTTTTTTTGTTTATTTTTGCACATGATAGGCAAGTAACATCTGACAGTCTAATCCCGGTCAGGCTGACAATAGCCCCTAAAGACCACCATGGCTTCCTCCACCTTAAAGCAAAGCATTTAAGGAGAGCAATAACTCACAATTTTGACACTCCTGGGCCAGCAGCACAAATGTTTAACCTCCTTGGGCCACGGTTTCCTTATTTGTAAAACACTTGAGTTGGGCTAAATGACCTGGGTGGACAAACATTACAAAGCCTGCCTTTGAAATAACTTTTTTAATTCCCAATGAAAAATGAATACAGGAAATAATGAAGACATTCTCAGTTAAATTAGAGGAGGTATTAGTAATACTACCTAGTCTTCATATAGACTACAAAGTTTACAAACCACCTTATGTGCTTTATTTCATTTAATTACCTATTATCATGGGTTCTAAGTGGTTGAAAGAGTACCCTGGTAAATTTTTCTACTTTCTAAATGTCACAGCCTGGATAAAGCCTCAGTTATTCCACCCTAGTTATGGTTCTATTACAAAAGAGAAGTGAAAAGGCCCAGGAACCTGATTGTAATTATGCATCCTTCTCTCCACTTCCAAAATAAACAGGAAATAAGCAAACAGCACATGACAGACGACATCAAGGTTAATATGAGGGTAAACTCAACCCCAGGAGAAGATCTGATTAAGATCCTAGAGGACATGAGGCAAGAATATGAACTGATAATTAAGAAGAAACATCCAGACTTGGACACATGGTACAAAGAACAGGTAAAAAAAAAAAAAAGCCCATGATGCTGAGCGGAAGCTGTTTCCCTGGGTCATTTGCTGATGCTAATATACTCTGTCCTTTTCTTTTGCCCCTACAGTCAGAATCAGTGTCCCAAGAGCTGGAAAAAAGAACCTCCTCTGTGCAGAGCAGCAAGGACAATATCCATGAACTGAGATGTACCTTTCAGGCCCTAGACATTGACCTTCAAACCCAGAAGAATAAAGTGAGTCTCTGCTCAGGAAAACAATGTGGCTATTTCCTATGGAAAGCTCTCTCTCAGGTCTCCCCTATGGCTTCTGATTATCTTTCAGCATAGTTGAGCACCAGCTTCTCCAGGTTAACAATATGGAAAATATAGGTGTGTTGTGAACTGAAACCAATTCCATTCAGTTCCATTCCACTCAACATTTAGCAAATTCCTCCCACCCATAAGGCACTGGGGACAGAGAGGCAAACACAAAACAGTTCTTGCCTGCAAGGCACTTTTATTCTTCTAGAATTGTCTAGAGGACAGAAATGAACAGCATTCTAACACCTAAGCTAGAAGCTGGGACAGTTAGGTGGCACAGTGTATATATGCCACGGAGCCTAGAATCATGAAGACATCTTTCTGAATTCAAACATGGCCTCAGATACTTACTGGATGTGTGACCCTGGATAACTCACTTAACCCTATTTCTCTTAATTTCCTCACCTATCAAATGAGTTGGAGAAGGAAATGGGAAACCACTCCAGTATTTTTGCCAAGAAAACTTTATAGAATGTCATGAAGAGTTGGATGCAACTGGATAACAAAAAACTTGGATGCTACATTTCAGGTCTCAATTAGCCTCAGGTTCATGGGAGTGATAATTACTTTTTGTGAAGCATACTTCAGCTAAAATTAAATAATTGTTGCACTGTGCTAGTAACCTAGTAGGGATATATACACACTCATACAAACATATACACTCACACAAAAGAATAATGGGAATTGCAAATGATGTTTCAGCACAAGGAAGTGTTTGGACATAACTGTTTCCAAGTTAACTCTCTTCCATTAGGATATTGAACATGGAGTTGATCCACGTCTACTGCTCATGATAAAAACAATAAAAAATTTATTAAGTTCCTTCTTTTCACAGAGAACTATATTTGGGAACGTAAAGGGTGATGGTAAAAAGGAATATAGTTCAACCACTATTAAGCACCTACGATGTGCAAGGTCTTATTATGGATGATGGGAATTTAAAGAGTGTCTTACTCTCAAAGAGTTTGCAAGCCATCTATCAAGCAATTACTAAGTATTTATTAAGTAACTAAAATGCTCCAGTCTTAGACTGGGAAAAGAAGGAAATGGTGAGGGATGATATCAAGGAGATGTGAGAGGAGGAGCAAATGAGATGAGAAAGTTTGAGGTGAATGACTCTGATTTTATCAGTGAAACATGAAGCAAAGCCTTTCAATGGAGAGGATGGATTTGGGAGAGAAAGGGAAAGAGTTATAGTGGGAGGGTTGAGTAGAGAAAAGAAAGATTTACAAAAAACCGTTGCACTAAGTAGGATAGAGAATCAATTAGAGAGAAGAGTTAAAGAATTGCCTTGCTTACTGTGGTTCCTGTTGAGATTGGATAACATAAATGTGTATCTCCAAAGGGGAAAAGATAGGAAACCAAATAACTGTGATGCAAGGAAGAATGAGATAAGCAAAGTGTCATGAGAAATTTGAGAAGAGTTATTAGGAAAAGGGTTCAGCTGAAAGGAGAGAGGTGCATATAAGGAAATGACTTTGGTGGAAGAAAAAACAAATGGCATCAATATTTAAATGAGTAAAAAAGAAATAAATTTGAGGAGGGAGATTTCCATCCAGAGAGGTGATCCAGGGAGACTTCCTGGAAGAGATGACATTAAAGATGGAGGATAAAGAAAAGAAAGAATTTTAACAGGCATAAAGTCATGGTCTTTGCCCTCAAGTTTACCTTGGAGGCAAAGCTGGAGATCCCAGATCTGAGAGACCAAGGGTAGGCAAGGTAGAGAGCCAGCCATATCAGGCAAAATGTAAAAGAGAATGCAACAGGGCATGTCCCCTTTTGTAAAGACACAGAATGTTAATCGCAGGTCATCCTCTTTGCTGTGTCACTGGGAAGTGCTATTGGCCCCACGTTGGGCGCCAAGTCTCCTCCTTTTCACCTGGGAGTTTCAAAGCCTTATCTCTGAGGTGTCTTTTCTGTTTCTTCAGTAATTTATCAGTTAGCTCTTTAACACTGTCCTGCAAATTCTGCACCATCTGTCTGTTCTTCCATCTCTTTTCTAAGTTTAGATATATGAGTGCTGGCTGCCTTTCTGGGCCATTGTCCCTTGTACTACTCTCTGACTCTGACGGGGCTGTCTCTGAGGATGTGATGAATGTTCTCATTTACACTGCCTTGCCACCCTCTTCTATGAACACATTCTTCAGCATGTTATATAGAAAGAATGTGTACTGACCCTGACTCAACTTTTGTGAGCTTTGACCCATTTCAATCTTACTCACTGTTACACCTCTTCCCACCGAGCTGAATTGCGTGCATCTTCTCCTGCGTCCACTTCTCGCATCTGCTTTCCGGAGGACTCGGTGAGGCAGACAGGCTACCATCTCCTGTCGCGCTGAGGTATCAGCCTTTGACCCTGTCCTGATAGTTCCTGTACACTGTCTAGGCTTCTGGAGAGCCTGACTCACTTGGGGGTGGGGGGGAGGGGCTGAGAGTCCTGATTCCCTCAGCTGAGATTCCTAAGGGACCTAATTTCCCTTGGCTGAGCTTCCTGCTCCTTTCCCCCTGCTTGTGGCCCCACATTGGGCGCCAAGTTGCTATGGTTTCGGCATAGCTTACCGAGAGGAGCAAGTCTTATGCCTGGCCAGTAGGCTGCTTGTCCTCCTGTGGAGCTCACGAGTAAGAGAATGAGGCGGGAGAGTGGGTCAGTGAAGCAACTCCGATTTATTCAAGCAAGCACTCTGATTATATAGTCTCTGCCAGGTAGCCCAGTGAACCATGGTGACACACCTAAACAAACCCAAAACTATAGAAATGAACACAAGCTGGAACTATAGTGACAACAACAAACCAGGGGTGGGGCCTTCCTTCCCAGCGCCATCTTGTTCACCATTCCTTGCTCCGGACTCAGTTTGCCCGATGTCCGTCACTGTGGCATCCCAGATGGTGTGGCAGTCAGCGCCCCTTAGAGGGAAGTTAGTGATACCCAGTCTACATAAGTAACAGTGAAGAATGTTGCCTCCTTGTATGAGCAGGAGGGAGCCTGCAGGTAAATATTTTAACGGTTGACTCCAAAAGACGCACGTTTAAGTTGAATATGCATTAACATTTTCTCCATCACTTTCTAAATTCTAGATAGCCAGTAAAATAGTATATAAAGCCCAGATTTATAGCCTTTCTGAATCCTCAAGGGACTGAAAATTGGACAATTGTCATTTGCTATCCAGTGTGAGTTGGCTCCAGCATGTCGCTCTCTTCTGACCTCTTCTAGGGTGCACAGATACTTTACTGTGACCCTGAACAAGGCACACACACCCATATATGCATGAAAAAGTGACCCATCAACCCAGTGGGCAGATGGTACATACTCGCTGGCCAATGAGTGCCACATACAGGAAGCACTGAATGCCAGGGCCAAGATTCTGTGTAATGTAAGCACACCTGTGACCACCTGGTGCATTCATTACCATTACAGAAATGTGCACTGGAGGGCATGTTGGCAGACACCAGGTCCCGCTACTCCTGCCAGCTCCAGGACATGCAGCAGGTCATCTCCCATTATGAGGAGGAGCTGATGCAACTTCGCCACGACCTGGAGCGCCAGAGCAATGAATACAAGATCCTGCTGGGCATCAAGAACCACCTGGAGAGAGAGATTGCCACCTATCACCACCTCATGGAGGGCGGGACAAAGGGTACGTTGAATGGCATTGACAAAGGACCCACAGGGTACAAGGGAGAGAATGCTGACTCTGGAGTTAGAAGAGCTGCGTTCAAATCCTGCCTTTGCTGTTTTCTTCCTGATACCTTGGGCGAATTACTTACATTCCCTGGGACTCAGTTTCTTCTTCTGTAAAATGAGCTAAATGGTCAATGAAACCCCTTTCAGCTTTAAAACTATGGATCTAAATCATGTGAAAACAGTATGTGGTTAAGCATTTCATTTGAGCCTTTGTCTGTGGAGGCTTAATTAGGGAATTAGAGTCAGCATCATAGCTGTATGGTTGGAAGACATCTCAGAGGCAAATCTTTCACCTGGAAAGAAGCAGGGAGAGGCAGTGGCTGGGAGGATGAAGTAGAAGTGGGGGCATAGGGGGACAGTCCAACCATGGAGCAGTTGCACCCAGACAGTAGTGACTCATTCCTTAGGGAAACTCCCCTGGAACTCCACAGGGGTAGGACCCCAGAAATTATAATTACTAATGATTATAGTATTAATTCAGGCTTATATATCACTTGAAAGTTTTAAAAAATGCATTCCTAACAACTTCTGTGTAAGGCAAGTAGTATAAGAATTATTACCTCCATTTTACAGGTGAGTAAACTGAGACCTGATGATGTAAAGTTGTTTGCCCAAGACTGTACAACTAGAAAATGTCATAGTAAGATTTAGAACCTAGCTTCCTGATGACTCCAAGTTTCTGATTTCAAATTCAGACTTTGATTATTTTTAAACATTTTCTCTTTTCAAAACTGTATTTCTGCCCTCACCAGACCCTGATCAGAAAAGTCCACAGTGAATACTCTATGACTCCTCAGTTTACTTTCAGGATAAAGAAGAGGGTCAGGGAAAAGTTCACTGAACCAAACTTTTGCACTTTCTGATAGCTGTGATTTGAACACACAAAATGTACAGCCTCTACATCCTAGGCATCATGCTGACTCTCCAATGGCAGCAGTCTATATCTAAGCATGGGAGATCATGGGAGGTAGCATCACTTAGTGGTGAAGGCGGTGACTCTGGAATCAGAGAGACCTGCATACTCTGATACTTTCTAACTATTGGCCTTTGGGCAAGTCTCTTGAATTTTTGGAGTCTCAGTTTCTCCACCCATAAAATGAGTATAATAACACATGCAATAGCAAATACTATTATTCTCCCAATTCAACTGAAATGATGTCAATTTTATTATTCATGATGGGGTAGCTTTCCTCTAAGTCCTTTTATCTTTTACAGAAAAACAGAAGATTACAAACCAGAGTGGAAAGGTAAAGAATTTTATTCTTTCAAACTATTTCTCTAAGTAACTGCCCTATTGTGCACATGTCATAAGTTCATGTCTTTGGATATGCTCCTAGGTCTGAGAAAAAATGACCAAGAGTCTGTCCTCACTTTACTGACTAATAGCAAGATGTCAATGAACCTAAGAGAAGGAACAGGTTGCCTTCTATATCCTTATTTCATGAGTTAGGATCCCTATGCCTATATCCTTGTCATACACTAGGACTCTGCTTTTCAGAAGCCTAATAAATGAAAAGAAAGTTACTCATATCACCTGCTAACAGTAATTCTATACTCAGAGATCACAGAAGCATTGACTCAGAGTTAGAAGGAACCTTTGAGATCATATACTCTGACCTCCCACCCAAAGAACTAATCCCCTCTCCTTTCTTTGACATCCCTTCATGAATAGTCATTCAATCTCTGTTGAGCATTTTCAGTGTATCCCACTCTTTTGAAAAGTAACCCACTCCATCCTACATCAGCTCCACTAGGAAGGCCTTCTGCCTATGGAGTCTATATTCCAAACAACAAAGAATAATTTGATCTAGTCCAGACTCTTCATTCATTCACTTATTGAATATCTACCAATACTTTGCCAAGATCCATCTTTACTACCATTTAATATATTCTCTTCTGTTACATTTATTTGTTTTCCCTGTGTTTTTCCCTAAGAACAAAGTATACATCATCTTTATTTGTATATCCTCCAATATCTAAGATAGTATCTTCTAATATATTGAATGTTGTTGTGTTCATCCTTTGTTGCCAAAGAAGACCACGCCATCAGAGAAATGATGACATGACTTGCACTTGACTTTGTTTTGAGTGAGGGAGGGCTGTGCAGGTCACCAGTCTCAGTTCTCCTCCAGAGCCATCTGAAACCAGTGACCAAATATTCATCAGGATGACTGGAGATGACCCAGGATGCACTGGGAGACTTTGACCCTTTTAGGCCAGGGTCTATTCAGGATAAGGGACTTTTTTATGTGGGTTATATCTTTTGATACTTACAGTATTAGAAATTAAAATATATTATGAGGTATTTATTAATTCATTTCAAAATAATAATACATCCACACTTATGAAAGGATCTGAGGACTCTGAGAGCTCTGCAGATCACACTTTGAGAACTCTGGACCATTAGTTATGTTAAATAAATGCTTAATGAAAAGAATTGTAAAATACTGACACTTTGTTGGATGTTTCAGAATTGAGGAACAGCTTTCATGTTCTCTCTTACCATACTTAAATCTTTTTTTTCCCGAAGACTTTTTAAGTTCCTAAAATGACGTTGTTTCTAGATCCCTCCTCATCTTTGCCATCCTAGGAAAACACACCAAGAGATTCAGTTTTCCCTTAAAATATGGTGCCCAGAACTAAACATGGTACTCCAATAGCACAGAGAATATATGCTATGAAAAACCACCCCATTCCTGCCCAAATATACACAGGAAAAGGTTCTTTGGGATGTTTGCTCATAACCAATGATGGGGGTTTGACACCAATCCACAAGCTAATCTGAATTAATCTTACAAATTGAAATTCGAGGATACTCTAACAGAATTTTTCTTAAATATAAGTTTGCTTCTCAATTTGACTGTGTCCAGTTAATTGTAGCTGTTCCCTATTCCCATTACAATCAAATGTGAGTTCATAGCACAAGAACCAAGGTGTCATCCACAGACTGCCTCTCTCTCTTAAAATACACTTGCTGAGGATCTTAGACAACTCCAAAGACTCGTTATGAAAAATGCTGTCCACATCCAGAAAAATGACCCAGAATGTAGACTGGAATATACTGTTTGCTCTCTTTTTTTTGGTTTGTTTGTTTCTTCTTTCTCATGGTTCATCACATTGGTTATAATTCTTCTTTACACCATGACTAGTGTGCAAATATATTTAACATGAATGTATAATGTATGGCTCATATCAGATTGAACATGGTTTTCAGTGGATATAATTGAGAACTCAAAATCTTTAAGAAACGAATGCTGAAAACGAAAACTAAATAAAATACTAGCAATGAAAAGAAACAATAAAATACACTTGCACTCTAGAAACTAAGAAAGAGAAGAGAAGTCTTGATTGGGGGTTTTCTCCACCAACAAGTTTACATGGACCCAGCTTTACTAAGTATTTTTGCTCCCTCTTATCTCAGAAATTACAAAGCATCCAAGCTTCAGAGAAAGTCATTCTTGGTGTGGAAACACTGAGGAAGGAACATACTCATCGTGTATTATCTGATTATTTTTCTTTCTGTCTCTGCAACTCCAAAGATCAAGGCCATAATGAAGGAAACTGTGAATGGAAGAGTCATCGATTCGAAAGTCAATGAGATTCAGACCTGAATAAAGCATGTAAAAAGTCTTGCCAGTTGTAAATATTTTTCTCATGAAAATGCTGGCAGGCCTAAACCACTTATGAAAGTGTTGTACATGTCACATTCAGAGTTATTAGTGTATCATACATCAGAACTCATGTTTTTCTCCATAACATGACTACTTTCTAATTCTCCTTGCCAAACTAATAAAAATTTAAATAGTTTCCCTCTTATTATCACCTCCAGATTCTTTTCATTTTGGATCTTAGTTTCCAATAAAGCTCTGTGTCAATTGTGATGTATATATTTTTTATTAATTAAATTTAATGATTTGTGATTTTTTTTTTAATAATAAAGTAAGAGAGAACCTTAAAAGATCATCTAATTCAGGGGTTTTCAGAATGTACTTCATGAACTGGTGGTTGAAAAAGGTCCTTCATAAGAGTTATAGAAAGTAGAGCTGGAAATGACCTTAGAGGTCATCATAGACCTTCCCAAAGAACTCACACAGATCTCCTCCCCCTTATTTATCTTCCCTTCTTGACTCTTTTCCCAGCACTTCGTGCTTGGTGCTTTCTGTCATGGGTCTCTGACCCACACTATTTTGGAAAAGTGAATGTTGTGTTCTTTTTTCTTTCTCTGCTTGGTAGCTTTCTACCATGCACCTTTGGTCTACACCATTCTAGGAAATGGCATCTTTTCCTCCCAGTACCATGCCTGCATGAGCTCTCCTGCATCTCTCCCCTGCCCTTTGTAGAAGGGGTTAGAAAAGGGAGAGGCTTTGTTGCCATCCTCCACGCATGTCCTATAACACAATTATTTCTATATGCATTCTAACTGCCTCTTCTCTCCACTGAGATTTTTCTTCAATACTTTATGTGGGTGTAAAGGTAACCTTAGGTTCAGAAAGACTGGACAGAATAGGAACTCTAGGAAATTGTGCCACACTTGAGGTATATGGTCCAGTGAAATCCTCTTGAAATCAAAAGAGTTTGACCCATCTTCTGACCTCTTGGCATGGTGATAGGCAAACCAACTTATATATCCAAGGCATACTGGCCACTGTCCTATTTTTACAAATCTTCAGAGGCGATGTCACAGTTTCACTCTGGCTCATCCTACACTCTCACATTCCTTAAATTCAGGAAGTTTATCTAGCCTTAATCCTCCTTGTAGAGATATCTGAGCCCTTAACAATGAAGAACGAATAGGACCACGGGATTTAAAACTCTGGAGCCCCTCATTACATAGATGCAGAACCTAAAAGTCAGAGGTGTTAAATGTTTGACTTTGCAGAGATTTCACTGAAATCTCAGTATAGTGTAACATTATATGTCATTGTGAAGTGTTTTCACGTTGAGCCAAGTACTTCCACCAAATAAAGCCTCTTAGGGTCAAGATCTAAATCCAATCCCAAATCCCATTAAATTCCCTCCTCCAACAAGGAACTATATTTCCCAGGTGGCTATGAAATTACTTTCTGGAAGCTTGAGTCAGAGGTGGAGGACTAAAATCGTCCATTTTTTAAAAATTTGCTAATATCTGCACTAATCAAGAATTATTTACTAGAAATCATAATAGCTAACATTTATATGGTATTTATTATATATGAGGCACTTAGTAAAAGCTAGGCACTTTTACAATTATTATTTCCTTTGGGCCTCACAGCCACTTTAGAGGTAAGTCCTCTTCTTATCCTCATTTTACAGATAAGGAACCTGAGGGAGATAGAGGTTAATGATTTGCCAGAGGTCACACAGCTACTAAGTGTCTGAGGTTTGATTTGAACTCAGGTCTTCCTGACTCCAGTGCCAGCACTTCACCCATTGTGATAACTTCCTGAACTGATGAAGATGACTGGGTACCCTACCCACTGCACCATAACCAAAGGAGAAATAGGGAGAGGTAGGGCAAAGATTTCAGAGGCAAGACAGTGGAGCCTTGGTCCTTCATAACCAAAGGGCATCAGATGTACTTGCATGCTGTGGTTTAGCAATTCTCTTGCAAGTAAAGTCTTTTGGATAATCTGGTTCAGGATTAGGAGACTTAAAAACAGTAACAGGAGACAGAGTTGTACAGTCAAAATGGACCTTGGCTCTAGAGTCAGAGGAACTCAGTTTACTATATGTATGTGTATGCCATTGGTCAAGTCCCTTAACCATCCTACATCTCAGCTTCCTCATCTGCAAAATGACAGGGGCTGGATTAGCTGACCCCAGGGGTACCTTCCCCTTTGTGTCTAACAAGAGGGTAACTCATGTTCCACTCTACTACAAGAGAAAAAATGTCTGATTTTTGTAATAGGGAATCAGCCAGTCAACAACCATTTACTAAGTGCCTACTCTACACTGTGGACATTGTGCTAAGTGCTGAGGATACAATGATAAAAATGAAACTGTCTGGGCCCTCAAGAAAAGTGTGTTATGCCTGGTGGGAGAGGCGCTAGCCACTGGGTAGAAGGAGGAGTCTCAGGAAAGGCCATGTTTGAGATGACCTGGGGAACAACTTACATAATTTTTCACCCAAGAATCTAAAAGACATTCATTATTTCTATAAACAGTTACCCACATTTGCTACCTACATCTGATACTCTTCTGCCTCCAATCATCTCAGGCTTCCTTCAAGCTCCTTCTGGATACCCTTCCCTTTGCTGACTGTCTCCAATTTATTCTGTATATTTCTTCTATGTTCCTTGTTATTAACAGATAATTTCCCCTAGTTATTAACAGATAGGGAATTTTTGGTTTGTTTATTTGTTTGGCACAGTGCATTTAATAAAAACCTCTGACCAACTGATTTCATGCCCAGTAGACACTTCCTTTGCTTATGCATATTTTCATCCCTCTTTCTTACAAAGTTTTCGTGAGTTACTACTACAACAACAAAATTCACCTGATGGCTCATCTTCCAGGAAGCTTTTCAATAATGGATCTCTATGCCCATACTTCTCTTTGGAGAGTTCTGAGACTAAACCGAAATTTTACATGTTGGAGAAAACTTTAGGCTTTAAAAGTGGAGTCAATGACCAGAGAACACTCTGTGAGAACTTCACAGAAACACTAATTGATTGTTGATGGATTAGATTTAGATTGAGCAAGAAGGTTAGAAGATGAGGAGAAAGTAAAGTAAGGTCACTCCCAGAGCAAGCAGAACTGGGACTTGACTGGAGGAAGTAAGAAGCCTGTAAAGAGAAATTAACGAATCTGTCAAAGGTGGGAAGTCAGTGAAAGTCCTGAGGTGTATTTCACCTCCAGATTCAAAACACTTTAAAAGCCCATAGAAAGTCAGTTAGGGTGTGTTTAAGTGTAGTTTCCATTTTGAGTGTTTACACATGCACAGGGCTCTGAAGGTTGGCACCTGTCTCCTAAGAAATGTGCTCCACACTTCTGATAAGTCTTACTGTTTCCATTATACAAAGCTATTGGTTAAAGTGACTGAAATAGACAGAACACCAATTTAGATAGTAATTGGTTAATCTGCAGGTGTACACAGCATTGATTGTAAGGAAATATTTGTTTGAGATATCTTTAAAATGCAGGCTGAATAATTCCTTACCTATTGTAAACTCAGAGGTGTACTTGATTTCAGGGTTCTTACAGTCAGATTGTTAGTGTCCCTACGTTGTTAAGGAAGGAATCCATGGGAATTTTCCTTTAAAAGAATCTCCATAGGTTTAAGCAGCTGAGGTCAATCAGTCAATCAATAAACAATTACGGTTTTTATTTATCATTTATTTATCTTTAACATTATTATTTTAAATTTTGAGTTCCAAATCCTCTCCCTCTTCTCAATCCTCCCCTACTCATTGAGAAGGAAAAACATGTGATATCAATTATGCATTTTAAACCATGCAAAACATATTTCCATATTAACCATGCTAAAAAAGAAAGGAAGAAAAATAAAGTGAAAAAAAATATTCTTCAATCTGCACTGAGAGTTCCTTAGTTCTCTCTGTTGAGGTGGATAGTGTTACAAATTCTTCAGAATTGGCTTGGATCTTGTAATCAATAAGCATTTCTTAAGTACTGACTATGTTCCAGGCACTGTGCTAAGTGCCAGGGATACAAAGAAAGGAAAAAGAGTCCTTGTTCTTGAGGAGCTCACATTCTAATGGGAAAGACAACTCACAAATAACTATATACAACCAAGTTACAGGATTGTTTGGAAATATAGAGGGCATACTGGAAATTTATACAAAATAATTTGTAAATGATCATAGAGGTCCTGTAAAAGGTAAAATTTTAGATGAGGAGGGAGAGCAATTCTCCATCCTGGTGTATGAGGGACAGTTCATAAAAATGCCAGAATGGGGAGATGGATTGAATTGATAAAGGAACAGCAAAGAGGCCAATGTAACCATCATAGAGTGGGTGGGGCATAGAAAAATATGGCAGGGGGAAGGAGGAAGAGAGGAGGAGAAAAGAGAGAAGATGGAAGAGCAGAGAAAGGACTGACAGGGTGAGTTAAAAAAAGGTATTTAAAGAGCAAGTGTAGGAAAGTTTTTTTTTCGTTTTATATGTTCACTGTGACTATAGTGATTCTTCCTCCTCAGTGCTATGGCATTCAACAAAATTCAATTCAATATTTATTAAGAATCTTCTAATATGTATATGCATGAGAACTGACAGAGTACTAAATATGAAGTCCAGAAGATCTGAGTTCAAATTCCACCTCTGATACTTAATCATGTGACCATGGCAAGTCTCATGAGCATTAAGCAGCACTTGGTCCTCTGAATTCAATAAGTGTAGTAGCAACTGCAATAGCACAAGGAGTCACCACACTAAGGAATGTGCAAGGTACTTGTCCTGAGAAAGCACCAAATTACTGCCTTCAGGGAGTTCACAATTTACAGGGGAGATACACTTAGGACAACAAAGAGATGTTAACACGATGCAAAATTCTTGACAAAAATATAAGAAGGAAGAGAAGTGCTAGATTTGGAGAGAGGAACTGAACACCGCTCTGCCATTGATGACCTGTGTGATAGGCTAGGTCACAAGAGAGGTCAATCTCAGTACCTCATTTTCTTCATCTATAAAATGATGAGTTGTCTAGATGACCAGTGTTGTTCGAGCACTGAATATATAGATTATATGCTAGGTATAGGAACCTTCCCCTATAAATGATTATACTAGATGTCTAAACTGGAGAGGTCAAGTTGAGGTCAAGTTTTTCAAGTTTACATCTATACTCTCTCCCTTTCTGCTAGGTGATGAATGGTTATCAACATTTTAATGGTCTAATTAAAACAAACTAATGGTGTATGGATTATACACATGGGTGGACAGATTATTTTCACATATTCATTTATAGCTTAGGGATATGAGTCATAGAACACTGAAGTCTGGAGAACTTTGAAATGGGTGTGTCTTAAAGGGCAATGGAGACTTGTGCATGGGCACTGCAATAAAGGATTGTAAAATGGTGTGAAGAATGATATCAAAGAAGTATATGTGTGAAAAAAGAAGATGGACTTGGTCATATTGTGAGAGTGAGCTACAACTGACGGGACAGGCCAACCCTTTGTGATATGAAGAGAATAGAAGGAAAGTGCTCCATGATGGGTAGAGTCCTCCTCTCCCCACAGTGGCAAACTTATAGGAGGACACTGATAAGAGTCAGATAGGATGGTCAAGCAAAGATGAAGCTGTAACCTTCTCTGTATCACTGGAGGTAGTACCCAGTGAGGTGAAAAATTCCTTGGAATATATAAATGATGCTTGCTTGACAAGAGTCTTTCATTTAATTTAGAATAATTGAATGTTAGGGCTGGAAGAGACCTCAATTAAGTTCATTTAATTCAATTGTACTTTACAGATGAGGACACTGAAGCCTGGAGTGCTGAAAGGATTTGTCCACAGTCATACAGGCAGTAAATGACATAGTCAGGCCTCAAATCTAGGTTTCTTGACTCCTAGTAAAATGTAATAACATATACATACATAATATATTAAATATAATATAAAATGGACATTTTTTAAAAGGGGTTCATAATCTGGGGTCTATAAACTTGTTTGTTTTTAATGACTTGTAATTTCATTCCATGTAATTGCTTTCCTTTATTATCCCATGTATTTTATTTTGTGCATTTAAGAATGTTTTTACTCTCACCTATGTGCAGAGGCTATATCCCAGTAAAATCATCTCAGCAAATGAGGTAAACTAGGTTGAGGGTAACCATCAGGCTTCAAATCTATCGATGAGTTAGGGGAATGTCTACCCCAACCATAGGAAGACTTTGCCTGGTGGAGTGGACACAGGACAACAATTTGTTCCAACATCCCTAAAAGCAGCTGAAGCAGGTGCTGTGGAGTACTGAGAGCTTGGTCATATACAGAAGACACCAAGATCATCCCCTGCATCCCAGGCCATCACTAGTCATCGGGACATTTGTCCTGCCACTGGACTGCAAAGACTGTAGAAGAGAGGATGAGTCTGAGGACTTTGTACAACTCTGCCTCATTTAAATCCAATTCATAGGCAAGTCAAGATATCACTCACGGATGTCACTGGTTTCCATTCAAAATGAAGGAAGAACACTAATCTATTTTTTATGTATTTGAAACTATTCTAAGAAGAGTTTCATAGACTTTGGCAGATTGCCATGACACATAAAAAATTAAAACCCCTCTTTAAAAAAATAAATATAAAAATGAAATATCAAGAAAATGGGGGATTTAAAAGTTTTCAATTCAAATAATGAAAAATGTTTAGTAGAGAAAGACACTCAAAAACTGGAAAAGTCACATGTCAGAAATGAAAGTGGAATGGCACATTTTAAATACTGAGAACAGGTTAAGAATAATAGCCATCATTTTATGGCTTGGTTAAAGACAGAAGCTGTAACATCCCCCCCCAAAAAAACAAAAAAAATCTAAGCCCTGGGTGGAGACCTCACCACTGATTTCTGACTCATTTTCTTAGTAAACATTTAAGTACATGAAAATAATTGCAGGGCTTAAAGAGGTTACTTAGCAAACATTGTAGCAGTAGAGATTAAAATTGACTGCATATTAACTAGTATAGAATGTGGTTTCCTTTCAAGCAAAGACATAAATTAGTACGTATTCTTTCTGTACATTTGTGAACTAAAAAAGCAAGTCTGCTATTATATTTGCTAATTCTAGCCCTATGGATATGTGTACAAAGAATGAACATATTAGAAAGCAACTAATAATGGTATCATTTTCTGAATATAAGTAATGGAAAGATAGGCAGCATGATATGGTAGAAAGTCAGTCTTGTAGTCAGAGACACATGGGTTCCAATGTGACACATTACCAATGTGACCCTGGTTACTACATCTCAAAGGTTTGTGTAGGGTGCCAGAGTGCATCAGTGGAGGGAGTTTCCACACCAGGCGTTCCCCTACACTAATGAATTCACAAGTGTGGACCCAAAACAAAAAAAATACTACAAAGGTAGTTCAGCATAATACAAAGAATGTTAGGTTTGACATGTGGAAACCGGAATTCATAATCCCACCTCTATCACTTACTAGCCCTGGGAAAGTCACTTAACATCTCTGAGCCTCAGTTTCCTCATATGTATAATGGCAAAATTACTGATCAAGACTGGGGTTGACTATGTCATGTGCAAGATGTATGATTATCTGAACAAATATACAAGCCTCTACTTTTCACTGCTACTGGCTCATTTCCTTTCAAGTCTCACTTTTGATATAAAAATACCTTTGAGATACCTCAGAAATTACCAATCTTGAAGAAATCCTCTTTGGCTCATCACAGTCCGAGCCAAGGAAAGGTTATACAAGACTATCCTTCTTGGATAGTCTTCCCTACTTGCAATCTGTACACTTACTAGCTTAGGATAAAATCATTCAAAATGGCCATCCATTTTAATGACGATTTAAAATAACACCCCCAACAAATAAAATACAATAACACAAAAATGTAAATAAACACTTCAAAGGAATAGACTTCTACTTGTAGGCTATGTGGCTGGAGATTGGGAGTTGATCATTTTCTTTTCCCAATATCTTTCTCCCAGCTGGTAAGAAGAGAAATAGAATGTACAGTGGTCAGATTGATAAAGAAGAGATAGGATCTTTCCTTAGAAGAGTTCTAGTAAATCTGGGGAAAGGCAGGGACTGTAGACTAGATTCTAAGTTCTCATGAATGACTTTCTGCTGTTTGCTCCAATATACTGGTGGTAGCCCACCCACTGGTCTCTCCTTGCCTTTATGCATCCTCTATCACACCACAAAGCCTTAGTTCCTCTTCCTTTCTCCATTTCCTGTCATACAGACAGCACCCATTCCCACTGTTTCCTGGCCTTTTGCAAGAGAAACACAGCTCAGAGTCTTCCTTCTCTTCTGTCTTGGCTTCATGATTTCTCTGACTTGACTATGTGGCTTCTTCTTGGAAGAAAGTTCTTTCCGAGATCAAATGCTCTCAGAAAATTAGGTGACTCTGGGTGATGCCCTCAGTGACATTTCCCCTCCACCAAGTTTCTGTAGCAACATCCCTGCCTGAAGGATTAACAAACTAGAACTATGTTATGGAATTGTTGAAAGGAAAGGCCTTTGCAAACCTTCAAATGCAATAGAAATGTGAATGATTATTACATGCTGCTACTTCCATTTAAAACAAGCAGACAGTGTCTTAAAGTTAGCCCATTATTATCTCATTATGTTTTTCATTTAGATTTCTATCTTCCTGCTATTGAATAAAATGGAACTGGATGCAAATCTTGTCCCAGCAACTTGAGAAGAAACATTATAGAATTCCAAGTAAGGACTTTAGTTTTGTTTCAATGACTGTGCTCCCTTGAGGCAGCCCAGGTGGATGACAGGACTGTTCTTTAAGTGTGAATGTGTGAGACAGACAGACAGACATTTCTGCACATTCCCCACCTGCCTGCTAAAGTGCATGGGCAGATCCAGTCAGTTTCAGTCCACCCTATATGCAGCTGGAAATGTATTTTCCCTTCCTCCAGAAAGCATGGTGGGTTGCCAAGGTCAGTCACTCATTTTTCTCTTCAGATTACAGTCCCCTTTGACCAAGAGTCCTTTTAACTTCCTCATTCGAAGGGAGTTGACTAGCTTTCCTTAAATGTTTGTGCGTGCATTCACCTATGGCGCCAGCTTCACCAAAGATGGTTATATTTCAGGGTTGGTTGGGGAGTATTATATATCCTAAAGAAATAGGTCAACCTCATTGGGAATCTCCCAGGTCATTTGTCTCCATATAAAGGATAGCTCTTCATTTCTTGGTTTTGTGTTAAATTCTTTGAATGGTTAAGTGATTTGAATGTTGTCAGGTTTAAAAAGGCAAACCTAAAAAATAAAAACTAAAATAATCCAGGCCTGCTCTAGCCTTCCTAAGACTTTGATTATCTAGTCAAGCTGTTCTATGTAACCAAGGTTACACTAAAAGAGTTGCTATGTCCACATCTAGGAATAAGGAGCTGATAATCACTGTGTAATTTGCTCCACTCAGACTATATGTGAGTGTTGGACTTAGTTTTGGCTACCACAGTTTACAGAATATAGAGATTAATAAGATTAAGAGACAGTTTAGGAAGGACACAGAGGAATTTCAGAGTTTTTAAGAAAGTCTGGAGTTCATTCCATGTGGGGATGACTTAGAGCAGGGATGGGGAACCTGTGGTCTCAAGGTCACATATGGCCCTCCTCAAGACCTAGAGAACAAATTTTTATTTTTAATTTTTTTTTTTTTAGCATTTGGTCTGTGAAGTTTGGATTCAAAGGGCCGAACTTGGGGACCTAGAGGGCCACATGTGACCTCTAGGCTGCAGGTTTCCCATCCCTGACTTAGGAGAATTAGAAATTTTTAGCCAGGGTAAGAGAAAACTGGGCGGGAGGCTGGGTAAAGAGAATTATGATAGCTGTAGCTGTCATTACTCAATCATTTTTCAGTCTTGGGTGGCTCTTCTTGACCACATTTGGGGTTTTCTCAGCAGAGACACTGGAATGGTTTGTCATTTCCTTTTCCAGCTCATTTTACAGATAAGGAGACTGAGACCAACAGGGTTAAGTGACTTAACCAAGATCACACAGTTTAAGTGTGTGAGGACAGATCTGAACTCAGAGCTTCCTGGTTTCAGGCGCAGCACCCTATCCACTCACTGTTCCACCTAGCTGCCCACAATACTTATCTTCAAGGATATACAAAAGGACTTTTATGTGGAAGAGGGATTTAAAATATTCTCTTTGGCCCCATAAGGCAGAACCAGGAGCTGCAGATAGAAGTCATAAAGAGACAAACCTAGACATAATACAAATAAAAACTTCCTAATAATGGAAAGTATAGATAAGTGAAATAGGCTTTTTCAAGAGATCACTAATTAGAGGTTGAGTGACCACTTGACATATGGAAATAATAATAACATAATTTTTGCAGGAATACTTTTTTAGCCATAGTTTAGGCTAGATGGTGGATAAGGAACCTTCAAACTCTACAGTTCTGTGGTTCAGTGATTTCATGTAAATAAATCAAATTCTTGTGGCTGTCTAAAGTGTGGGATCCATATATGATTTCCATAGTTATGATTTATATCCATCTATGACTCTAAGACATTGCCTAGGTGACTTGCACATGGTCACATAGCCAATGAATTTCAGTGGCAGGATTCAAACTCAAGTATTCCTAAATACAAGCCTAATATTCTATGTAAGCTACACTTGTCTCTTGCTCTCATTAACTGTACAGCTAAGTGGCATAGGAGATAGAGCACTGGCCCTGGAGTCTTCCTGACTCCTAGCCCCTGAGTTCAATTTCAACCTCAAACATTTACTAGCTATGTGATCCTGGACAAATCATTTAACCCTTTTGCCTCAGTTTCCCCATCTGTAAAATGAGTTGGAAAAGGAAATAGCAAGCCACTTCAAATCTAGCCCCAGACACTTAACTGTATGACCCTGAGCAAGTCACTTAACCATGATTACCTCCGCTCCAAAATCTCATTAATTGCTATGTTCTCAGAATGAATGTATATAAATCAAAGACCCCACAAAGATGAAACATAGTGTGTTACAGAAGGGAAAACTCTTGATTTGGAGTTAGAGGACCTGGGTTCAAATCCTACCTCTTTCCATTGCTATCTATATGACCTTAAACAAGTCCCTTCAGCTTTTTTTTTTCCTGGGCTGTAGTCTCTTGAAGTCTCTTACCTGTAAAGCTGGAAAAAATGACCCCTAAATCTATGATCCCAACTTATATAAGTCTCTGGGGTTTATAAGTCTTCTGAAGTATTTTTGTTTGCTATTTGTTTGTCATAGCAAAACTTGTTTCTCTGCTCCCCTGGGATGACATACTAGGGTTCATTCCTTTGTGTCTGACTCATCACGTACTTCATTGAGACATTTTCATGGTCTTGCTCAAGTAGAATGAAGAAGTCCAGAGGGACTCTCAGGGAGGTCATGTACATGGGAGAAGACAGCATTTCTGATCTTCTTAATTCTTTGATGACCTAACCATCCTGAGGAAGTTTCTATTCCTTTTACAAGTGTCAATGACACAATTCACTCTGGTTCAGGAAACCATTTGGGTAACAGGTAAGTAATACTCATTAAAAATAAAATCTCTTTTTATTCACCATATGCTAATAACCATAAAACTAAGCAATTTATATCAATTCTACAGCACATACAAAGATTGATCATACAGGTAATCACACATGCATATAGACTGACACACTCACACTTTTTAATTGGAAGACAAATCAGAAATGAGAAATAAAGTTTTGGGCTTGAACCAAAGAAGACCCAGGTCTGAATCCCACCTAAGGCATTTATTATCTGTGTTATCTTGGGTAACACAGTTCCTTTCCTGAGTCTCAATTTTCTCACCTACAAAATGGAAGAAAGAAGGGAGGAAGAAAAGAAGGAAGGAAGGAAGGAAGGAAGGAAGGAAGGAAGGAAGGAAGGAAGGAAGGAAGGAAGGAAGGAAGGAAGGAAGGATTTATTAAGTACTAGAGTTACAAACAAGAAATACAATCCCTGTCTTCAGGGAGCTTATATTCTAATGGGGGTGCACAATACAGAAAAAGAAACTGAGAAGCTGGGGTGATGGGTGAAACATGGTTTTGAAGTCCAGACCCAGGGTCAGGAGAGGAAAGAGTCACAAGTCACACAATTAATAAGTATCAGAGGAGAGATTTGAAGCCCAGAACTCTACCCACTCCATTGCCCTTTCCCCTTAGCCCACACTACCTCCCCCACAGCATATAGAATTGACTTTTGAAGTATTGCTTGTCAGTGAGGCAGGTCACCAGAGAGATATAACTCATGAACCTAGAATAATAGCAGTAATAACAGCCAAAGTAACAACAATAGCTGATATCTCCACAGCTCTTTAAGGTGTACATAAGAACTCTGCACACATCATGTCATTTGGAAAAGACATTACTGGCCAAAATTTATCTAGGTTCATATCATAGTAAATATATCAACAGGAACTTTGGGATATTAAAATACTATAAGAGAAAGCAACTTTCCCAACCAAGAATTTTTCATCACTTCCTTTAATCTAGGAAAAAAAATACATCTTTGGTTGACGTTGTTGTTGTGTCATTTCAAAGGTGTCCCAACGTTTCATGACCCTTTTGGGTTTTTCTTAGCAAAGTTACTGGAATGGTTGGTCATTTTCTTCTCCAGCTCATTTTACACATGAGGGAAATAAGGCAAACAGGGTTAAGTGACTTGCCCAGGTTCATATAGCTAATAAGTGTCTGAGGCTGGATTTTAGTTCAGGAGGATGAGTCTTCCTGACTCCAAGCCCAGCACTCTATTCATTGTACCACCTAGCTGTCCCCTCTGTTGAAATGAGGGACCCAATAACGAAATGAAAATTTTGAGAGAAGACAGTCAAGAAGATAAACAGTGAAACTCCAGTTTTGGCCGAGTTTCTTGGAAATAATCCATTTAAGTGGATAGATGATACCACAGTGGGTGTTGGCTGAGCCCCAACTATGTGCCTAGAACCTTGCTAGGCACTATGAGGTATTCAAGATAAGAAAGTTCTAGAAATGGGAAATTCAAAGAAGGAAATAAGGAACTGAAACCCATCTTTTGCCCAACCAAATTTCTGGGCAGCCAGACTTACCCTGCTTATCCAACCGCAATAATTATTACCTTTGTTTCTCCACTTGTCTCTCCAGGTAACAGAAGTAATTGGAATTGGATTTAGAAAGACAAAAAGCAAGTATTAATTTCTTTGCTATGATAAGTTTTCCCCACCCCCACACATACATACTCCATCCTTACAGGAATTCTACCTGCAACTAAGGGTTTTGCCTTAAAAGCCTTTTCAAAGTCATTCACCTTTTCACCTTAGTTCCAATACACAGATTCTCATTACTAGCCTTCCACCCTTCTCAAATATCCATGCATTACTATGTAGACCTGCCCCTAATGATGCCTTGGCATGTGTTTTTTTTTGAGGGCAGCAGTCATTAATGGAATGACAGGTTCCAGTAGAAGCTTCGCTAATACAGAGCTTCGTAGAAGTCACACCTGAGTTACCAGCAGTGACTCATACAGGAGCAATCAGTTAGTACAGAATAATAAAGCTTTCTCAACCCAGGTTGGAATGCCTCATCCTCAGTGGCTCTAAGAGTTAAATATTTCCCTCAGGATGCCTAGATGGTCTGAGAAATGACTCAGGAGGAAGTGAGAGAGGCAGTATGGTGCAGTGGATAAGGCTTTGGTTATGGAGTCAGCAAGACCTTCAATCAACTCCTGCCTTGTGACTAGAGGCAAGTCAAGTAAGCTCTCTGTGCCTCAGTTTCCTCATCCAAAAAGTGAGAGAGTTAAATTCAATGAGGCTTCTTCCAGATGGAAATCTATCATCCTAGAATCTTAATTTAAAAAAAAAAAAGAAACATTTAGACCTATCAGCTCTACCCCTTCTTAACTTTGGGACCATGGACAAATCCCTTGACCCTTCTGGGCGTTAGTTTTCTCATTTTTATTTTTTTAAAGTTCTAATATTTTATTCTGAGACTGTTTGGCTCTCTGGTTTTATAAGGAACATCATGCAACTGCTTTATTCTTTACTTGCCATTCTCTTCTTTTTCTGAACTTAAAAGAAGCATTTCCATAACATAATAGAATAAAAAAAAAGTTGATTATATTTGAAATTGCAAATCTATTATATATAGCTTGCTGTTCCTTTTAAATATATAATAAAGTTGTCATGTAACTTTCTTTTTCAGTTTTATAAGATTGTGATAATAATACCTATAATGCCTGCCTCACAGAGTTAATCTACATTTACGTTGACTTACTATGTATCCAGCACTGTGCTAAGTGCTTTACAACTATCTCATGTGACCCTTACAACAACTGTGAGACATAGGTATTATTATTATCCCCATTTTGAGGGTGAGGGAACTGAGGCAAACAGAAATTAAGTGATTTCCCCAAAGCACAAACCTAGTAAATGACTAAGATCAGATCTGAACTCAAGTCTTCCCGACTCCAAGCCCAAGCACTCTGTGCACTGACTGCACCACCAAAAAGGCCTAACAAGGACATAAGAGAAAAAGATCTAGCACTAGAAAGAACTTTTAAGGCTATCTCACCCAATTCCTTTGTTTTATAGATGAGGAAACTAAGGCTCAGGTAGGTTCTGTGATTTATCCAAGGTCATACAGCTAATATAAGTATTAAAGGAATCACATATCTGCTATGCCACAAAAAGATGAACATACTGCAGGCCAAAGTCACAGTTACTAAGCACACGAGGCAAGACTTGAGTCCAAATCTTTTAACTACAGAATCAGGGCAGACTGTTAAGTTCTGGATTTTTGTGAGCTACTGTTAGCCATTCTAATATTCTTCTATTTATTAATTCATCTAGCAAACAAAAGTGAGAATATTTGATCAAAGCAATGACAGCCATGTAGTGCAGTAGACCGAACAGAGGACCTGGAATCAGGAAGACCTGAACAAATCCTGCCTTAGACACTAGCTGTGTAACCTTGGGCAAGTCTCCCAAACTCCATCTTCTTCAACTTCCTCATCTCTAAAATGGGGATAATAATAGTATCTACCTCCCAGAATTATGATGAGAATCTTAAAGTGCTGGATATTACTACTATTACTGCTACTTCTACTACAACTACTGCTACCACCACCACTACTGCTGCTGCTGCTGCTGCTGCTGCTGCTGCTGCTTCTACTGCTACCTCCAGCTGCTGCCATCATCACTACTACCACATAACAGAAAGGTATCATGGCATACTGAGGACAACCTGACCAAGTGTTTGGAAGTCTTCCCTCTGATATATATTCACCAACCACGGGCAAGTCACATAATGTCTCAGTCCTTCGGACAATTCTCTAATTCTATGAGTTATAGATGAGTAGCCATTCTGCATTAAAAGAGGCAATGTCTGCAGTGGAAGATTCCCTACACTGAATGAAATCACAAGTCTAGACCACATGAAGAAACAAATGAGATGCTCATGTTTGGGTAAGAGCAGGGCAAAAGCAATATTATTAAAATTCATACAAGCACCAAAGTCTAGCCTCCAGCATCCAATAAATCTCTTTTCATCACCTCCCATTAGCTGTCTCTCCATGACCAGCCTTGATCCTAATCTCTTACCAATAGATACAAGGGCAAGGAAACTGAAGGGAAAGCCAAAGGTGCTGGGTTCAAATTCCAGCTCTTCTGCTTAAGTGACCTTGGTCAAGTAAACTGCACTTCTCTCAGATTCAGTTTCCTCATCTGTACAATAAAGGGATTCAGCCAGATGACCTCTGAGGTCTATTCCAATCCTAGATTTGTGACTGCATTATTTAGAGGGGTGGGATTATGTCATCTGTAGTCTCAGTCATGGAAAACTGGAGAATGAAGAAAGATCAGTGTCCTCAAAGGTATGATCATGTTTATGTTGGCTTTTTTCTAGACCCTGAGTAAAATAAGGTTATCCTACTCAAGCCCACTCAAGCTTCCAACAAGCCAACAACTGGGACACAATTGCCAAACTGCCTAAAAAACAGGAGGGCCTTAAGGGACTCAGTCAATGGAAGAAGAAACTTTAGTCCCTGCACTTTGCTACAGAAGCTTCTACTGTGTATATGACTGATGAAGACAAGAATTCTCGTCAAAGTGAATTTCAGCATCAGCGGCAATGGGTTCTAGGCTCCCATAATTATCTTGTGTGTCTTTCAATATATCAAAAGAAGGACCATGATACTCTTGGATGAACTTCTGAAAAACCTTACAATGATATATTCCTGGGGTATTTCAACCCTCCAGAGCCTGTCATTGTAAACTATGACACCTTTCCTTTCACAGATGGATTAAAGGATGAGATGAATAAAAGGATTGCCATTTTGCAATTCCATCTGCACTGGTTTCTGAATGGCTTTGAAATCAGCATTCATGCATGTTTGAGCTTGGACATGAACATACACACACACACACACACACACACACACACACAGATGTCTCAGACCTCTGACCATCTCCTTCATCTTTTAGTTGCACAGGCTAATTTATAGGGAAAATAGGAAAGATATTGATCACGAGAAAAGAATTCCACACAGAAAAAAAGGGCAACAGCATTTTCAAAACCAATAGAAAACAAATCAAATAAAAACAAATTAAAATCACATTCATTGCTTTGGAGGTTAGATATATGCAGGGACCCATGCTAGATAGAGAATAAGCCTTAGAGTCAGGAGGATCTGAGTCTGAATTGGTCTCTCTCACACACACACTGGGCAAGTTACCTCCTGATGCGCAAATGAGGGGGTTGAATTACATCATTACTTAAACCTTCTCTAGTTCGAGTTTTACAATCTTACTTTGAGAATTTCGCAGAATGCCCTCAGGTGCCCAGTTCTAAATTTGAAAGTCAGTCAATAACACCAACTAACTGAATAATTACCCTTCACTTGAAACTTCTCCTCTCCCATTCAAATAACTAAATTTGCAATAAGTCATTTATCCAGATAAAAGAAGAAAAGGCTACCTCTTTTAAGAAAACTTTAGACCTAAGGAAGCAGGTAGAAACATATTCTTTGGCAGAGTGATCCTAGAAATCAGCAAAAGCCCGCTCTCCTGGACTCAAGTGGAAATTTGGCATTCTTTTAAAGGGTATTTTAGATGGAGGTCAGATCATATTGTGTCCTTATGAAAAGACCTAGAAATTCTCCTATTTAAGCAAAAGGTGGTGGTGGCGGTGGTGGTTTAAGATGAATGTTGAATCTAGAATCTGCTTTTTGCCTTCATATTTGTGAAGTACCTAAATGTACTTTCAGAGGACTTTTTTTTTTCCTCCTGATTTCCTACAGGCTTGACAATAACTTTGTAGGTAGGTAGTTGACGTCCTCTTCAGTTTATGAAGAGCAAGTCTGACATCTATTGTTCAAAGTAATAACTGCAACCTGAGAAGGGATTGGCTTGCACTCTGAAGTATGTGGTAGGTTTATCTAGGATTCAACCCATAGGTAGCTTATTAAGGGAAGGACAACTGTCGAGTTTCATGTCAATAAACGCTATGGTGTTTATATCCCTCAGCACTTAAGGGGATAAGCAGAGTAACAAAGGATGGCCCCTAAACAAAAACATCCAATTCAATAAAATATCATTAAAGAAACATCATTCCACTCAGAATACAAATGTAGATGCCACACAGCCCCAGGAATCATGGAGATTGCAATCAGCTATCAGGAGTGGCTACTTCTACATGTAACTGTAATTCATGGTGGAATGTGATGAAACAATGAAAAGAGGCAGAAAACTGATGTAGGCTAATGTGATGAGAGAAAGCATGATATGGGAGGGATTAAGGTCCTCATGGAGGACACTTCATCTAAGGTGAGTCTTGAAACAAGAGGTTTTCGCCAAGTGGTGAGGAGGAAAAACTGAATTCCAAGCACAGATCTCCTCACCATTGTAACTGGTCCTCTTACACTCTCAACACCTAGCATATGCCATTTAGCAGACTGAAGGTGTCATCGTGTGGGGAGACCATGAACTCCAGAGTAATCTGGTATATCATAAACCCAACTATCCAAGGTTTTGGAACAAAAACTTATTATTTCACAAAAACTGCTGGGAAAACTGGAAAACAATATGACAGAAACTAAGCATAGGCCAAGATTTCACACCATATACCAAGATAAGGTCAAAATGGATATATTATTTACGTATATAAATTTGTCCTAAGCAAATGAGGAGAGCATTGAAGAGTCAGATACATAGATAAGGGGAAAATTTATGACCAAACAAAAGATAGAGAACATTACAATATGTAAAGTAGAAAAGTTTTGATTATATAGTTTTAAATTAGCACAAACAAAATCAATGCAACCAAAATTATAAAGAAAGAAGAAAAATGGAAGAAAAAATTTTCAACAAGTATCTCTGATAAAGGTTTCATTTCTCAAATCTATAGAGAACTCAGTCTAACTTAAAAAGCCACAAATCATTCCCCAACTGACAAATGGTCAAAGGATATGAACAGGCAATTTTCTGACAAAGAAATTAAAGCTATCTGTAATCATATGAAATAATGCTCTAAATCACTACTGATTAGAGAAATGCAGATTAAAACAGCTCTGAAGTACCACCTCATGCTTATCAGATTGATTAATATTGGTTAATAAAAAAGGAAAATGATGGATATTGAAGGGGATGTGGGAAAACTGGGACACTAATGCACTATTGGTGGAACTGTGAACTGATCCAACTATTCTGGCAAGCAATTTGGCACTATGCCCAAAGGACTATAAAACTGTGCATACTCTTTCATCCAGCAGTACCACTACTAGGTCTATATCCCAAAGACAACAAAAAGGAGGGATCTATTTGTACAAAAATATTAATGAAAGCTCTTTTTTTGTGATGATTAAGAATTGGAAATTGAAGGGATGCCCATCTGTTGGGGAATGGCTAAACAGTCTGTGGTATATTATTGTGAGGGAATATTACTGTGCTATAAGAAATGAACTGTTTTTAAAATTCCTAGTTTCCCTGCAGGCCCAGCAGAATGGACCGTCAGTGATTTCAAGGACTCTTCTGCCAAAGAAAGTAGTTTTGTGACACTGGCCTAGTTGTTGTGAGGATCAAACATGATAATATTTGTAAAGTGTTTAGTATGTAGTGCCTAGTATATAGTAGATATTAAATAATGCTTTTTCCCTTCTCTTACTACCAATTCGCCTATGTAACTTTAGGCAAATTTCTTAATCTCTCCTAGGCCTCATTTTCCTCGCCTATCAAGTGGGAGAGTTGAATTAGGTAACCTCTAAGGATTCTTCCAACTCTAAGTTCCTGTTATATCTTTGATTTGAATATTTCATAGTGAAATTGCGTACTCTGGACCGCAAAAAAGTAGATAATGAAAGAATGAAATGACATAACTAATTTGAGGATAAGGCATTTATTTGTCTTGTCCTCACTTCAGTGTTTAAGAGATTCTCCTGGGCTTAACTATTCACTAAGCTGAAAGATTATAAGCAACCAACTAAAATCAGTAGCTATCTGTTCATTACAAAAGCAGATGAGATTGTCAACCATCCAGCAGAGGGAGCTAAAGCTGTAAAAACTCATTTCACAGGACAGTTTTTTTTTTAAGTATACTGGGCAAAAAAGGGTGGTTTGATTTTTATTCTGTTTAAAACAGACAAAAATATAATTATATTCCTTAATGGAAGAGATTAATTTGCAAAGAAAAACTTTTTAAAACTTTATTTTGTTTTAATTTTATTTTTAGTGCCAAATCTCTCTCCCTCTACCCCTCCCTACCCAATGAGAAGACAGGAAATACAACACCCATTATACATATGAGGTCGTATAAAGCATGTTTCCATATTTGGCATGTTCAGGCGTGAGAGGAAGCAAGAAAAATAGAGAAAGGGAGAAAATATGCGCTATTTAGCACTGTGAATCTATCAATTCTCTATTCAGAGATGGTTAGTATGTTTCATTATGAGTCCTTTGGATTTATGGTGGATCATTGTATCCAACAGAGTAAGTCTTTCATAGTTGATTCGATTTTCAATATTGCTGCTACTATGTACGTTGTTCTCCTGATTCTGTGTACTTCGTCTTCTATAGATCATATGTATCTTCCCACGTTTAAAAAAAGTAGCTAAAAGCATAAATGACACTGATTTTGAAAAACAAAAGAAGGAATTTTACTAGGTGCCTTTTAGCTTTGAAAAAAAAAATAAAGTACCGTCCTTTTTCATTCCTCCACTGCTCTCACAGTCTTGGATTATCGATAGGTGCGGAGCCCCATAGTGCCTAGGATCTCAGATACTTTGGAGGACCTTCCAAGGATGAAAAAAATCCTTAGGTTAGACTTTTTACAGATGTTCAGATCAATATATTTGGGTGGTTCCAGCAGGCTAGAGGAAGAGCCCTAGGCTCTAGTTTAGAGGAAACAAAAGGTAGAAGCAAAGAGGTGAAAGTGAGATGAGGTTAAATGACTCTGAGGTGTGGTGCAGGTGAGAGCTAAGTAAAGACCCAGGTTGAGCTGGCATTTAGTATAATTGTGGTAAGGGTTAGGAGTGAAGTTCAATTCCGAGAAAAGTAGGCTTAAATGTTAATCTCTTCCTTCATCAATGCTTTTGAGAACAGCTGGGGATAGCGTAAAGGAGGAGGAAAAGAAGCGACTCTAATTACAAGTCCTATAAATATGTTTATCTGCATGGCTAGGTACTTTAGTACTGCTAATAAATTAAGTGGCCTCTAACAATGATTTTGTCTAAGTTTGTAATGATGCACTACAAGATTGAGAAAAGGAAAATTAGCTAATGGGAGAAGACATTTCCCCAGTTTTTCTTGGATAGAAGACTGGGCCTGGAGTCAAGAAAACTCATGTTTTTGAGTTCAAATCTAGCCTCAGACACTAGCTATGTGACCCTGGCCATATAATTTAGCCCTATTTGCCTCATTTTCCTCATCTGTAAAATGAATTGAGAAACTAAATGGTAAACCCAAATGGGGTCACAAAGAGACAGATGGGCTTAACAACTGAACAACAATAAAAGGACACATTAAAAAGAGAGTTTCTACAATTTTAATAATTTATGGGGCTAGTCCAGATCAGGGGTGGGGACCTTGAGGCCTGGAGGCCACCTGTGGCTCTCTAGGTCCCTGGGTGTGCCCTTTTGACTGAGTCCAAGTTTTGTAAAATAAATACTTTTGTTAAGGGGATTTGTTCTGCTAAGTTTGAACTTAATCAAAGGGCCACACTTGAGCACCTAGAGGGCCACATGTGACCTTCAGGCAACTGGTTCCCCACCACTGTATAAATCATGCCCACAGTAAACCACTCTTGCACTCTGAGAGAATTAATGAGATGAGCCAGTAGCAGAGAGGGGTGAGTGGTTGTTCCAGAAGAACTGGTTACCCTCTTTTACCATAAATGCATCCCCTCCCTTTATCTGCTACTAGCATGAACCTGAAAAATAGGAGACTTAAGGGAGCTTTTTAGTGGAGATTTTCAAATGTTTAAAGGACCATCTTTTGGAGGAAAGATTGGACTTATTCTTGTGGCATAGGAGAGAATTAAAAAAGAAATAGGGGGAAATTACAGTGAAACAAATATAATAATGTTAATTATCATAGTAATTATTATACATAATAATAATAGCAAAAACTGATATAGCACTTTAAAATTTACAAAGCACTCTGTATATGTTATCTGATTTGAACCTTGCAATAGCCTATTGAGGTAGGCACTATTCTCATGCCCATTTTACAGATAAAGAAACTGAGAAAATTTAGATGGCTTGCCAGGGGTAATTAACTAGCAGGTGTGGGAATTAGGATTATCATTCAGGTTTTCCTGACTCCAAATCCAAAACTCCATCTCTTATGCTATCCAGTCACTATCAGATATAAGGCTACACCTACTGACCATTTGAACCTTCCAAAAGAAAGATGGCCCAACTCAGGAAGTAGCAGATCCCCTTTCCTAAAGGTCTTCAAGAAAGACTGGAGAGAGCTCCTTTTCATGTACCAATCAGACTAGATGACTTCTGAGGACGCTTCTAACATTAGGTTCTGTAGTTTGATGATTATTATATTTGTAGGGAAGTAGAGACCTGACTCTTTGTATATTGGTATGTAACGAGTAAAGCTATTGGGTTCCTTATTAATCACTAGGCACTTTTAAGTTCTCCTATTAGAAGATAACGTTGAATTGTTTGCATGAAGCCCTGGAAAGGTACACATCCTCCTCAGTGAAATCACCAAGAATGTGGGAGAGATTAGTCTAATTATCCCCATGGAAAGGGAGAAAGTAAATGAAAAATATGTATTGATCAGACAGTTATATGCTGCTGGAAGAGCAGCAGTAACTGAGTTCATCTCTAGACAAACAGGCAGGGAGACAGAGCTATGGATAGATAGATGAGAGAGGAGGGGAGGAAGGAGGGAGACAGGGAGAGGGACAGAAAGAGACAGAGACAGAGAGGGAGAAGGGAAAGGGAGGGAGAGAGAGAAAAAAGAGAGGGGGGTGGAGGGAGAAAGCAGAGATAGAGAGTGAAACAGAGATAGAGAGGAGGAAGAAGAGAGAAAGAAAGAAGCAGAGAAAGACAGAGAGAGAAAAGCAGAGAAAGAGAGGGAAAGTGGATGAAGGAGAGGGAGAGTGAGAGGAGAGAGAGGGGAAGAGAAAAAGAGGAGGAGGAAGGGAGACAGAGAGAAGGAGAGAGACGGGGGGGAGGAAGAAAAACAGAGTGTCAGAGGGAGAGAGAGAGAGGGTGGGAGGGAGGGAGAAACACACAGGGATAGAGAAAAACAGAGATAGAGATAAAACAGAGATAAAGAGAGATTAGAAAAAATAGACATAAAGGTAGATACATAGAACATTTTCAAGAGAAATAGCCTGGTATAGTAGAGAGAGAAATGGCCCTGAAGTCAGGAAGACCTGAGTTCAGAACCTACCTCTGACAGGTTCACGACCATGGACATGTGTCAACATTACAGTGCTGCAGACAATTCTCTAAGACCAAGTACGACATTTCAGAGTCAGTGGAAATAAATGAATCTGGCAAGCTTACTCTCTGAGGGACATTGGGCAAGTCACTTAACCTCTCTGTGTCTGTTTCCTCAAGTATAAAAGGAGAGTTTGAGACTGAACGACTTCAAAGGTCCTTTCCAACTCTAAAGCCATGATCCCTTGATTCTATAACTTACAGATGAGTTGTCATTCTCTTTGGTGAAGGGAGTTTCCACACTGGAAATTTTACTCGTATTGGCACCTCCATTAAAAATACATACACACAAAGTATGTATGTATACATATGTGTATATAGTTGTTGGAAAATGAGTATATATGTGAATATGATGTGGTTTGATGTGCTGGGAACCCCTAAATACAAGGGTACAGGGAATCTGCCTCAAAAGAATTCAACCATTCAAGTCCTCTTTCAGTCAAAGTAGGGAAGGCTTATTTGTGACACCAGCAGAAGCAGGCCAGATTCCAAGTGAATATGAGCAGTTTGATGGGTGTAAGATTGGTACTTATATAGAAGAAAAGACATGAGAAGATCTGGATGGGATTGAGGAATGGTAAATAGCCTGGGGTGGGACAGGTGCAGGCAATGAAAGGAGTCAAGTGGTCAGAGAGTCGCAGAGAAAGGACAGTTAAAAGAATTATTGAGAATCTGGGTGGACTAAAATGGGCCAGATGCCTCAGGCAAACACCAGGGACTGGGTTATGTGGGAAAGTTCAGGGAAACTGCTTCCTGCTGGCAAGGGCCATAGCTTTCAAGAACATGGTATTTTCCTTTTAGGAGTCCAGGTCCCATCAACCCAAATGAATATGACCCACACATACATAGGTAGGAGAGATGAGGCTGGATCATATTTGGAAAATTGCATTTCTTTTAATGATGCTAATCTGTGCTCGGACACAAAAGTTTCTCACTTTAATACCAATATTCTTGTGGAAAAAGACATAATGGATAGAGAACTAATCTTAATGGCAGAAAAGATCTGGGTTCAGAACCAGTTGAATGGCTGGACTCAAATTGTAGTTCATGGTTCAATGTCAACTTAACCTAAACCAAGACGTTTGGACCTTGGTCACCACTAGAAATCTTTAATGGAGTACTTCAGGGATCTATGCCATTTAGCATTTGCATCAATCCCTTGGATAAAGAAATAGATGACATACTGATCAAATTTATAGATGACAAGAAAATGGGAGGAAAAGATAGCCCAGTGAATGGTAGAATCAGGATCCAACAGGATCATGATAGGTCAGAAAACTGGGCTGAATCAAATAAGATGAAATTAGGGATGAGTAAATGTTAATAATGTCTCACACTTTTGTATTAAAAAATCTTCATAAGTACAAGATTGGGGTGGGGGTTGGGGGCGGGGGTGGGGGTTAGACATTGCTTGTCCTGAAAAAGATCTGGGATTTTAGAGGACTGCAAGATCAGTATGAATCAGCAGTGTGATATAGATCCTCAGTGGTGCCCTTTATGCTACAAGGCATTATAGTAATATACTGACACCAACATATATCCACCATGCATCTTCACCTTGCTCTCTGAGTTACTTGGAATTTTTATTCTTTGGATTGTGTAGAAGAAAGGGGATTGGACTTGGAATCAATAGGGAGTCCATCATCAAATCCAACTTCTGACTCTTAGGTAGCTGTGTGACTATGGACAAATGACTAAACATCTCTGTGCCAAAACTCCCCATTCTCTAAAACAGGGATAATATATGTATGTAAGGATAATATATGTATATTATATATGTATATAAGTTTATTATATGTAATATGAATCTATATATATTTGTAATATTACAAATGTAATTTACCTCACAGAGTCTGGTGAGATCAGGTGTGGGAAACAAAGGAAAAATTTTGTTTCCAAAACTCTCAGTAGTGATGGTTAATTAGAGTTGTGACCTAGGAGTGTCAGGTAAAGAAGGTCAGAAACTGGTAAGAGAGAAGAGGGGTTAAGTGTTCACAAAGGTCATTGAATAAGGTTACTGAATAAAATTGCAAGTGACCCTGACCAATCAGAAAATGGTTAAGGGTTTTCAGAAAATCCCAAGAAGAAGACAGAATTGATTCAGCTCAAACCAGCAGAGGTGACTGGCAGGGCCACCTAAAAATCCAACTGGGCTTGCTTAATGACATACAGTGGGTGTGTCAAAAGATTGTGACCCAAAAGAGAATGGATCAATCTGTCCTCTGATGGAAGGATCTGTCCTGAAGTAATGTCATAAAAATGTCCTTACTTCCATATCTCTCCCTCTCTCCCCCTTGTTGAAGAAGGTTGGAATTCACCTTGGCCAAGGCATTCAATTCCTCTAAACCCTAATAAATTTTCCTTGATACTTTTCAGTGTCAAGTGTGTTCTGAACTC
Organism: Notamacropus eugenii; assembly: GCF_028372415.1. Classification (NCBI taxonomy): domain Eukaryota; kingdom Metazoa; phylum Chordata; class Mammalia; order Diprotodontia; family Macropodidae; genus Notamacropus; species Notamacropus eugenii. The sequence goes on along the minus strand of NC_092873.1, from coordinate 356,678,966 downwards.
AAGTATTTAAAATTCTTCACAAAATGTTAATTATACAAACATTAGCTATTGCTGTTGTTGTTACTAAATCACTTGTATTATCGGAACATATATTAAAGAGAAGCATGCTCATACAACTATTAAACTAGAGTGGAAAGGGACATCCGAAGTTATCTAATCCTATCCCTTCATTTTTTTAAAAGAGGAAACTGAAACCTAGGCTATCATGCTAATAGTAAACATTAAATACAGGATTAGAACCCAGGTCCCCTATGTTCACAGCCAGGATCTGTTCCACTATACCATGCTGCCTACCTACCCAACAGTCCAACAGCTTCTCCTTTCAGTCTTCTCTTTTCAACAATAAGTAGCTCCTGATCCTTTGGTTCTTCAGGTTTAATCATCACTTCCATTTTTTTAGCACTTGAAATTCCCTTGAACCATTTTCTTCCAAAATAAAAACTAAGAATTATCATGCAGAAACATAATACAATGTTAAGCATATGGAGATTTTGGTTTTTGTTCTCACTGATAGTGAAGCTTTCCCCAGGGATGTTGCATGGCTCCAAGTTATATCCTACTATTCTCTCTGAATAATTAAAGTTTAGAATCACATAAAGGTGGATGGAAAGGTACATGGTAGGCATGAGCAACCTACAAGATTTCATAGTAGAACTGGGTAAAGAATGACATGAAAAGAATATAACAGGAAAAAATTTAAAAATGAGCTGGTTGTGCCACAAAAAAGGACAGTTCTAATGCTCCACCAGTGGCCATGCAAAGTCATCTAGAGGAAGCCCCCAATACACTGGTTGGATCCCCTGTGGCAAACCATGGGAGGACTGAGAATTCCACAGGAGAGCCACACCTAGATTCATTGTCACCTTAATTACCAGAGGAAATGACCATGTTGATTGGCTCATAGATCCACTGGAGTACTAGAGTAGGGGATGTCACCATATTAAATAAATTGGCAGAAGATAAAAAGATTTATTTAGAATTGATAGAGCTGGTGGTTGGAGCAAAGATGATGCAAAAACAACAAGGACTTGCTAGTGCTCTCCCCACAAACCCAGCCAAATACTTGTAAAAAGTGACTCTAAACAAATTCTGGAGCTGCAGAACCCACAGAATGACAGAGTGAAGCAAATCTCTAGCCCAAGAAAGCCTGGAAGTTGCCTGGGAAGCGTCCATTGTCCCATGCAGGGAGAAGGGAGCAGTGCAGTGTGAGCTGCACTGGTACAGATGGGACCTGAGCAGGACTTGGGGGGACTGAATCTCGGACACTTGTGGCAGTTTCAAGACTTCATGGCCCTGAAACACCAAAGACAAATTGGAAGGTCAGTGGAAAAAACCTTTGGTAGTAGAGTGGTCAGGACCCAGCCCCAGGGCAGCAGACTGGGTGGAAGAATAAGCTGAGGAGGAGTCCATGGCAGTAGCAGCAAGAGCAGCAGCAGCAGCAGCCACTGTTTCTGGAGCTCTAGGCCCACAGGTTGTGAAGGGATTCAGTACCTGAGAGTATATCTTCACCCCCACTGGAAGCAGAGAACTACCTTGTCAAAGAGTTCAAAAGTCAAGTAGATAGCTAGAAAAATAAACAAAAACCGGGAAAAGAATCAGACTATAGAATCTTACTTTGGTGACAAGGAAGAACAAAGTATACAAACAGAAGATAGCAAAGTCAAAGCTTCTCCATTCAAAGTCTCCAAGGAAAATATGAATTGGTCTCAGGCCATGTAAGACCTCAAAAAGGATTTTGAAAATCAAGTAAGAGAAGAAGAATTCCCAAAAACTGGGAAGAGAAGTGAGAGTGCTACAAGAAAATTATGAAAAATGAGTACTGCTTGCTAAAGGAAACCCAAAAAAATGCTAAAGAAAATAACACTTTACAAAATAGACTAACCCAAATAGCAAAAGAGATCCAAAAAGCTAATGAGGAGAACAATGTCCTAAAAAGCAGAACTGGTCAGATGGAAAAGGAGGTCCAAAAGCTCATCGAAGAAAATAATTCCTTAAAGATTGGAAAAGAGCAGATGGAAGCTGATGACTTTATGAAAAATAAAGAAATTATAAAACAAAGCCAAAGGAATGAAAAAATAGCAGACAATATGAAATATTTCATTAGAAAAACAACTGACCTGAAAAATAGATCAAGGAGAGACAATTTAAAAATTATTGGACTACCTGAAAGTCATGATCAAAAAAAGAGCCTAGACATCATCTTTCAAGAAATTATCAAGGAAAACTGCCCTGATATTGTAGAGTCAGTGGTTAAATTAGATATTAAAAGAATCCACCAATCACCTCCTAAAAGAGATCCCAAAAGGAAAACTCCTAGGAATATTTTAGCCAAATGCCAGAGTTCTCAGGTCAAGGAGAAAATATTGCAAGCAGTCAGAAAGAAACAGTTCAAGTATTGTGGAACTACAATCAGGATAACATACGATCTAGCAGCTTATACATTAAGGGATCACAGGACTTGGAACAAGATATTTCAGAGGTCAAATGAGCTGGGATTAAAACCAAGAATCACCTACCCAGCAAAACTAAGTATAATATTTCATGGGGAAAAAATGATCATTCAATGAAATGGAGGACTTTCAAGCACTGTTGTTGAAATGACTAGAGCTGAATAGAAAATTTGACTTTCAAACCCAAGAATCAAGAGAAGCATGAAAAGTAAACAGGAAGCAGAAATCATAAGGGACTTACTAAAGTTGAACTGTTTACATTCCTCCATGGAAAGATCTCATTTGTAACTGGAGATTTTTCCAGTATTGCAGGGATTATATACATATAGACAGAGGGCACAGGATGAGTTGAATAGACAGGGATAATATCTAGAAAAATTAATTAGTTAAATAAAATTAAGGAGTGAGAGAGGAATATTGGGAGGACAAAAGGAGAAACAGAATGAGGTAAACAATCTCACATAAAAGAGGTAAGAGAAAGCTTTTTCAGCAGAGGGGAGGAGTGAGGAGGTAAGAGAGAAAGAGTGAACTTTCACTGCATTTGGCTTAAGGAGGGAATAACATGCACATTCAATTTGTATGAAAATTTATCTTATACTACAGGAAAGTGGGGGGAAAGGGATAAGCAGGCAGGGATGGAGGGATGATACAAGGGAGGGCAAATGGGAGGAGCGGATAATAATAAGTAAACTTTTGAGAAGGGATAGAGTCAAAAGAGAGAATAGAATAAATGGGAAGCAGGATAGGATGGAGGGAAATGTAATTAATCTCTCACAATGCGACTGTTATGGAAGTGTTTTGCATAACTACACAGGTATAACATATATTGAATTGCTTACCTTCTCAGTGGGGATGTGTGGGGAGAGAGGGAGGGAGAGTAGTTGGAACTCAAAGTTTTAAAAACAAATGTTAAAAATTGTTTTTACATGCAACTGAAAAATAAAACATACAGGCAAAAGGGTATAGAAATTTATCTTTCCCTGTAAGAAAATAGAGGGGAAAGGGATAAGAGAAAGGAGGGGTATGATAGAAGGGAGGGAAGAGTGGGAGAAATGATAATCAGAATGCGCACTATCTTGGGGAGGGTGGAGGGGAGAAATGGGTAGAAAATTTGGAACTCAAAATCTTGTGAAAGTGAATGTTGAAAACTAAAAATTAATTAATTAAAAAAAAGAATTGATAGAGCTCCTCTGAATACATTATATAATACTCTAGCAGCTGGATAGGATTCATTTCAACCATTATACTTCTATTATTTGTTGACTGAGTCATGTCACCCGCCATGATCACCAGCTGTTGAACTCACATCATAAATGTTGTATTTTTTTTAATGGAAGCAAGCAGGTAAAGAACAAAATTGTTTGCCTGGGGACTCTAAGCTATAGTTGGCCCAAAGCCCTGGACACCTTCTGCTAGAAAAATGTATTTTACTTAAATAAAAACATCATAGTAACTGATAAAGTTGACAGTATTTAAATCAAACAGAATTTTCTCCCATAGATTAAAGCACAGATGGTGAATAGTTCATATTCTTGAACAGAACAATGCAAATAAATGGCATTGTTTGATGGGTGGGGCTTTTGGGGTGTATTGCCTTAGGAACTCACTTGAGCTGGAGATTTGTTAAATTGCTAATGGGTATGTTTTTGTGCTGATATCCTACTTACAGCAAGCTATGAAAAACATTGTTAAGCAAAATTTACGTCAATAAGTCAGAAAATATTTGGGAATCCTCTACCCTTTTCCCTGTAACACACAAGTCCCTTGACGACCCCTCTGTGCCTTACTAGATACTTCTTATGTGTCGTTGTGGCTAAATAAAGTAATCACCTGGCAGTCAGCTTTCTTGCAATAGAGCCTCTCTCACCTGAGTAAATCTGCTGTGTCATGAGCGGTACTCAAATTCAGTTTAACAAATAGTTAAGCTCTCATGACCTATGAAGCCCTGTGCCAGGTGCTAGGGATACAAAGATTATGGGTAGCCAAGAAAATACTCCATTTTGTCTGTAGTTCCTCTCTCTTGCCCTTCAGCCTATTTGTATCACAGCCACCCCTCCCAATCCTCCCCCCCAAACCCCTTCTGCAACCTTCTTTTCTGCTGAAACAGCATGGATAGAAGAGGAGCCTTTCCTGTTACTTATACCAGCAAGAGGCACTGTCCAATCAACACATACCACATCTCCCATACCTAGCAACAATCCCTGTCCAATCCAATGCACTCCATACCCAATTTACCTCCTGCCTAAATTGAAACCTATATAGGATTTGTCCTTTAGTTCTTTCAGAGAGTCTGTGCCCATTTGGGTGGTACTCCCTTGCTGGAAAACTAAAAAAAAATAAAAAAAATAAAAACCCTCACTGGTTCCTAAATTTATTTTTTGGACTTGGATTTGGATTTGGATTTTGTACTGGTTCTGTTTTTATCTACCCCTAACAATTTTACCCACAAGGCAAAACAAAACAACACTTCCTGCCCTGAAGGAATTCCCTTCCTATTGAAGAGAATCATGTACACAAATGATCAAATATTAAGTAAAAATGAAGGAATGAAGCTTTTAAGTGATAGAAGCATTTAGGTACAATGAACTATGCTAAGTGCTGGGGATATAAACAGAAAATTAAGATAGTTTCTGCCCTCAAGGAACTCACATTCTAATGAGGAAGACAAAACATATGGAAAATTTCAATTTCAAGTCAGGTAGAAAAGTTCCATGATCTTTAAGGTTCAGGGTCAAAGTAGATGGTAATGCCTCTACTTTCATATTACAGTCACTGAAAAAAGCCATATCAGTTTCTGGCATTGAACCATTTCATAATGCCGAGGACTTTGGTAACAAAAGTTTTCTTTTATGAATCTTCAACAGCTGTGGTTATAGAACCTGTAAGAGCAATTGCAGCCTTCCACAATGAGGTTGCTTCCTCAAGCAATAGCTGACAGCATGGGGCTAGAAACATGACCATTCCCAAGGGTCTTGAGTTCAGGGTTCTAGTCTGGCTCCATTAAGGTCTAAGTGGGGATGGTGATCAAGACAGTAGTGGCAGTTTAACCTCCCCAGAACTTTGTGCCTCCTGTCTCTCCCCCCACCACCCCGAGTGTCTTGCTGCTTCGCCTAGTCTGGCTTGTCTTCTCTGTATATGGCAGTTGGTTGGAAGGTGGGGCTGACTGGCCTCTTCTCTGGGGGATGAGTGTGCAAGGTCTGAGCTGGAAGCAGCCCCAGTAGTATAGGAGGAACTGTTGTTCCACAGGCTCCTGAGCCTATCTGATCATTCATGGTAGGTGGCTGGCAATTGTTGCTGGTAGTGATGAAGGAGTTACACTCCCTCTCTACCATAATTTCTCCCCCCAATTATGCTTGTAGAGACTGGACTTGAAGGAGGTCTGGTGGTCTAAGAGGTACTACTCTTTCCAGGGGTTCTTTGTCTGTTTGACTGTGGTTGACAGGTGGTCAGCAGCTGTCACAGGTGGTGATTTCTCCATGATTTCTCCCCTCAGTCATGACTGTGGGAATTAGGCCAGTGGTCTGGGGGGGCATGGCCTGGGAGGTACTGCCACTTCCAGGGCTCCTGTACCTATCATGGAAACTATAAAAAACAAGGGTAAAAATAAAACAAAATAAAGTAATTTTTGAGGAAAGACTACTAATATTTTGGGATTATTGTGGGAAGGGTTGATTAATTATTTAATTTAATTAATTTTAATCAATAATTACTTCATTGAAATAATTGAAATAATTACTTCACTCAAAATGGGAATGTGATAGTACCTTAGCCTGAAAGGGTCAGGGTCTCCCATTGCATCCTGGGCTATCTCCAGTCATCCTGATGAATATCAGGACACTGGACCCAGATGGCTCAGGAGAAGAAAATGAGGTTGGTGACCTTGCAGAGCCCTCCCTCACTCAAATCAAAGTCAATTGCAAGTCATGTCATCATCTTGATGTCATGGTCCTCTTAGAGAATGAAGGACAAACACAACCTGTGAGTAAATAGCAGTTCCTCCCTTCCCCTCCCTTCCCCTCCCTTCCCCTCCCTTCCTTTCCCTTTCACTTCCCTCCCCTTCCTTTCTACTTCCCTCCTCTCCTCTGCTCACTCTATAGTCAAAAGCTGCCTTTTTTTCTTTGGATTTACTGGCTACATTTCTTGCTCAAAGATCAAGCCTTAAATCCAATTCACTCTAGAGTTCATAGACTGTACAAGTCCCCACCCAACTAGAACAGAGTGAATGTTATTGCTAAATAGTAATTGTTTCTCTTTTACCCAGGAACCCTGAAGGTCTTCCCCTCCCAGTGTGATTATTTTTTTTTATTAAAAGGACCATCCCTTGAGTAACTAAAAAAGCCTATACATTGAATGGGTGTATCTCACTCAAACTGTGTGTGATATCATACACATTGTGTGTGATAAATATGTGATAAGAATGTGTGTGATAAGAATGTAATAACATTTGAGCCTGAATGGGCCAGGGTCTCCCATTGCATCCTGGGCCATCTCCAGTCATCCTTAGTTGGTTGTTGTCCTTCGTTTTCAAAGAGGACCAAAATAACATCACCATGATAAAGTGAAGTTTCACTGTGTGCAACTATGGCTGATCACACCAATATGAGCCGAGAATGCTCTATGACAGGTTGGGCACAGATAGTCCATATGAATTTTTCAGGTGGATACTCCAAATTTGCACATCCTACATTTACTTTGTGCTGTCTCAGTCCTGCTTTGCTTATAGAGCACAGTATGCTTTCTGATGTGGGCATGCCATGCTGAGCAGTCCTATGCTACTATCTCCCATGTTGCACACTCAATTCCAAAGTTCTTGAGAGAGACCTTGAGAGTGTCTTTGCATGACTTCTTCTGACCACGATGTGATCACCTGCCCCATGTGAGTTCTCCATAAAAGAGTCTTTTTGGCAAGTGTATATTTTGCATTCAAACAACATGGACCTTCCATCAGAGTTGCGCTCTCTGAATCATAGTTTCAATACTTGACAGTTCAGCTCGAGCAAGGACTTCAGTGTCAGGTACAGATGGCTCAGGAAAAGAAAGTGAGGTTGGTGACCTTGCACAGCCCTCCATCACTCAAATCAAAGTCAGCTGCAAGTCATGTCATCTTGATGTCATGGTCCTCTTCCAGAAAGAAGGACAAACACATCATTGGACAATCTAAGGATCCTTCAAGATTGAATGTACCTGGTACTTACTTCTCATCAATATCTTGATTGGATCTCTGATTGGATCTTATTTGATTGGATCCTCGACTCAAGAACTTCTATTCAAGGGTCTCAAGCATAATCTTCCCTCCATTTCCCACCAAGTACACTGCTTTTAGACATCTTGTTACTTCTCCATCATGACCCATGCCTCCCCTACACCTTTCAACTTGCTTTTGTAGATTGTCTTCCCTCAATAGATTGTAATCTCCCTAAGGACAGGGTTTTTTTAACTTGTAGTCTCTTTGGTAGCACTTAGCACAGTGCCTGGCACAGAGTAGGCACTGAAATGTTGATTGATTGACAAACAGACTAATTCCCCTAATGCACTCTTGCTTCAGTCTTGTATGAGGGCTGAATCATTGTCAGAGCTCAGCAGAAGCTGCACTGCATTGGCAGTGAGGAGACCAAGCTTTCAATTCTGACTCTTCTTCCCCTAACACCTGTGTGGCTTTAGTCAAGTCACCTCACACTTTCTGGGCCTCTTTTTCTTCATCTTTAAAGTAAGAGATGACTGGACCTGTGTTAGGTCCCTTCTGCCTCGAATGCCATGATATTTGAAAAGTCTTGCATAATCATAGAAATGCTGCAGGATTGAACAAAAGCAAATGTCCCAATGTTTGCCTAGATAATTTATTGCAGAACTCTTCTTATTGATCTCTCTGAATCTGGGTCCATTGTATGTTGTTCAAGAGTTTCAATCATGGCGAACTTTTTGTGACTGCATTTGAGGTTTTCTTGGCAAAGATACTAAAATGGCTTGCCATTTCCTTCTCCAGCTCACTTTACACATAAGGAAAATGAATAGGATTAAGTGTCCTACCCAGGATATCAAACAGCTAATATCTGAACCCAGATTTGAACTCAGAAAAATGAGTCTTCCTGTCTCCAGGCCCAGCACTCTATCCACTGTACCACCTAACTGTCCATGTGCAATTCTACCCTAAACTTATCTATCCTCTATAATGGCTTCCGAATATTCCTAAGACATAGGTGTCATGGGATCACTCAAGAAGTTTCAATGGTTTCCTAATTCCTCTAGAATAAAATGCAACTCTGTTATCTGGCACCTAACATCCTTCACACTTGTGCTTAGAGTCCTCTAGAGCTGGCTTGTTCTTTCCTTCCTTTTCTTCCATTCTTTATTCCTCTCCACCATGCACTCACTGTTCCATTCAAACTGGCCTACTGGCTATTTTCCTTACATGACACTCTATCTCCCATCTCCTTGTTTCTATGCAAGTCACCCCCATCCTGCCCTTTTTCTGGAATGCACTCCTTCTTCACCTCTGTCTCTTTGAAGCCCTGTCATTTTTCAAGTCACAGCTCAAGCAGAAACTTCAATAGAAACCTTTTTCTCCTTCTTAATTTCTCATATCTTCTCCCCTTTGCAGCTCTGTGTTGCATTACATAGACTTCATATTGGCTTTATATTCACCTTTGTTGTTTGCTGGGGAAAGGTAAGATCCTTGAGGACAAGGCTTATATGAATTTGGGCTCTGATTTCCTCAGGCTTAGTCCAGTGCCTGATATCCTGAAGACATATAATAAATGTTTGTCATATTGAATTGTTGAAAACAAACGTTGAATAAATTTCATAAACTGTAGCCAGGGAGATTGACTTGGATTCCCAGCAAAATTCTGGAGTGTGTCATTAAAAGAGTGGTTAGTGAATATTTAGAAGAGGAAGCAGTGATCTCAAGGAGTCAACATGGCTTCACCAAGAAGCCTTGGGTCCTACTAGGCTAACCCAATTTCCTTCTTGGATAGGATGATTAAACTAGTGAAAAACAGCACACCAACTTTGGAGTCAGGGAGGTCTGGCATGAAGACCTGTTTCTGACATGTACTACTTGTGTGATCATGGTCAGTTAGTCAGTCAGTAAGTTTTTATTAACCATCTGTTTTGTGCCAGGCACTATGCTAATGAGGTAATCATTTGCATTTTCAGTGGCTCCTGGCAACTCTGAAAAACTGTAAGTTACAACTAAGTTAACAATCTGCTATGAGAAAGGAAATTTGGAAGTTTCCCACACAGATCAAATCACAGATATAGATTAAGAGCAAACAAATCAGTCAGTGAGTAGAATGTTTATTAAGTTCCTGATAACTCCTAATATCTCTGACATAGAAGGTGGTCTAGATCGACAGATAGATGGATGGACGTACAGACGAATGGATGGATAAAGTTTATCTCTAAGACCATACATCTAGAGCCAGAAAGAGATCTAGTCTAACCATCCCATTTTATAGGTAAGGAAATTGAGACCCCCCCTCCCCAAATTTACATAGATATAATGAAGTGAGGAAAGACTTGAAGTCAGGGACTCACACTCAAAATCCCAAACTATTTCTACCATACTTACCATTTGACAAAGTCTTTTTTTCATTCTGTTGTTGAAAAGATGGCAAGATGATAATTGAACACAATTAGATGGAATCATCCTTGGTCAAATGACTTTTCTCACTGGAAGTTCTTGAAACAACAAAATACACATGAAAATCACCACTTACTGTGTTTCTAATAGAAATAAAGAAATGGTAGAATTAAGAGAATTAGACAAGTGAGTCTCAAAGTGAAAACAAAGTCAGACAAAAGCAGTTATCAAATATCAGTGCCTGTAAGTTTAGGAACACATTTTGAGGTGAACTTTGAAAGAGTTGCTAGAAATATTTTGCTTGGGGGATGCTCAAACTTACCATAATCTTTTTGATATATAATTTGGTACATAATACATGCTGAGCAAGTATCTGAGGAAATATGTACGAATAGAGCATGAATGAGTGAAAGGAAGGATAAATGAATGAATGAAGACCTGAATATTTGCACAGCTGAAGGAATATGAATAGGTAAATGAATGATTGTAGAAAGGAAGAATATTTCACCCACACCAAAAATTTCACCTTGGTCAGAGAGGGGTCATTTAATGAAATCTCATCATGGTTAGCACTTTGGAGTTACTGACTGCATAAAAAGGTTCTTACTACAAGTTAAAATACCAAAGCTACCAGTCATGACAGAAAGTTTTCAAAGTCCACTGTGATACAACCATAATTAGGTCAGAAAAGATTAATCCATGACGTGATTTGTTCTTTACTGTGACATTCTATTTAAACTTCAACATTTTGACACGTTATGGAACTCACCAACACAGAACTATAAGCATTTTAAATTTTAATGTAAAAATGTCATAAGTAAAATATAGTAGATTTCTGTGTAAGAATGACTGTGTAAGTAATTTTGTGTAAGAACTCCTTTGCAGAGGTTGGGAGTATGGGGTCCTCCATAGGTTTGGAATATTTTAAATAACATCACACTATATTCATATATGTATATGTATATGTGTTATGCATATATGTTTGTATGTGTACATGTGTATGTATGTATATTTATATGTGAAATTATAAAATATATTTATATTAGGCATAACATAAATATGTACATATATTATATATATATATATATATATATATATAGTTGGAGAGACAGACAAACAGATAAATAGACAGACACAGATGGGGGGGTAAGTTTGCTGGGGTTTTTCTCTTTTTCCACCTTTTTTTTTCTTTTTAAAGAAATTCATTGTCATAAGAGATGGTTTCCAGGGATGGGGATAAGGAGAGATACAGGGGAAATCTAGACAATGTGAGAATAAAAGATATCAATAAAATCTTTTTAAAAAACAGAATGTCTCTTTCTACTTTGGAGATATGTTCTGATAGCTCTTGGGATACTTTTTATAACCACCTCTTTTTTTTTTAATTTATTTATTTTCAGTTTTCAACATTCACTTTCATAAGATTTTGAGCTCTAAATTTTGCCCCATGCAATCTCATAAAGGTTATACATGTACAGTCATATTAAACATATATCCACATTGATCATGTTGAACCACTCTTTCTATAAGGTTCAGCCAAGAGATGCTTCTTAAACTAGAGAGCTTTAATGGGGCAAGGCACCCACACCACCTTGCTGCTCATTTCCCACCACAAAAAGTGAGCTGTTGGGGCTAGGACCCCAATGCAGAAGAGCAAGAACAGATACTGAACAGGGATCTGGAGCACAGATAATATGTCAAAGCACTGGAAATGCAAGACACATCATCAAACTGAGACCAGACTGGCAACTGCTGGGAAACCACAGCTTCCATGAGGTTGAACTGAGAGACCTATTTCAAACCCCACTGCTTCTTCCCCGGTTTCTCCAATTCCTTGCCTAGACATTCTCAGCATGGAGCTCCTCCCTAATCCTTCTCCCCATGACCCAAGTAGTGAGAATCGTTAAGAAGACTGGAGGAGGGGAAAATCATGTGCAGCACTTTCTTTAAAGCTTGCCATGTGACAATTCCATTTCCTTTATTGATTTCCTTTACTATGTTTTAATAAATCATGTGTGCTTTAAAAAGTCTATCTTATAAGTCTTATGAGTAAGATCAAGAGCAGATGGTTTCCCAAAGGTAGACTGAGAGCTCAAGAGCAGAGATGATGGAGCCTAGCCACTGCCCCCAGGCCTGGTATCCCAACTTCCTCATTTGTATCACTAGCACAGCAAGTATGCCCATGTTCTCAACCATAACAGCCAGCTCATCCATCCAGTCTCACACAGGAATATAATAGCCAAATTCTATAACCCTCATAGATCTATATGGAACCTGGAGTCACTGAGGCAAGATAAGTGTTGAGCCAAGTCACCAAGTGGCTAGAATCCAAGTCATTCTGTTCCTGTGACCTCAGTGGGTTAGGGAATAACATTGGAAGTCAGAGAGAGCCACATGGGGTCCTATCACATGGACAAAGTCTAGGCTGGCATATCAAAGAGGACCCCAGTATACACAGGAGGGCCTGTTGTGCAGGTTCTGAGAACTGCTTTTCTAAAAGGAAAGCAACTTTTGAGGAGTCAATAATCACTTTAATCAAACACATATATCATTCATTGAGTTCAGGGGGAAAAGTCAGCACCCTGAACTTCAAAGAAAATACAAGCAGAGAAATAAAGACCAACAGAGAGGGCTTCCAACTGTCTGACCTTAAGCAATACATACATAGTTACCAGGGAGAAAAGCACCAACATTTGGGTTTTCAAAATCAGAGGAACTCCTTAGTGGCTACCCAAAGTCTCATCTAGCCAAACAAACACTTCTAATGACTAAGTTCCAAAGTGAAACCTTACCTCAGAGTATTTATACACTTTTCAGAGCTGGAGGCACGACCCCTCAACAGAAATTAACAAAAACGTATTAAGGTCCATTAATGGGCAAGGAAGATCTTTAATTCTTCTCCCCACCCACCATTAACCTTACATTAACACTGCAGTTGGCTGGCAACGTACCACACATGTGACAGGGACTGAAGGGGACTGTGGAAGCTCAAGTTATGGGCACCATTGAGTAATTTATGCAGAAATTACCTTGGTAGCTATTAGTAGGTATTCCTACTCATCTATTTCCCTTTTTTATACATGTATAAGAACCAGCTTCCTGTGTGACAATTCCTACACTGTGCATGAAGTATAAATTATAAAGTAATGTGATAATCTAATGTGAAAATTACAATAACAGTTTTATGAGATGTGGAGGGACAGAGAGACCATGTATAGCTGGGAAGTTAGAAAAAGATTTTATGAGGAAGAAGCAGCCTGAACTGAGCCATGAAGGAAGGGAAGTATTTATTTTCCTTTTTAAAATAATTTTGTTTTTTGTTATTATTCTGAACCTGACAAACACCAACACAAACACTTCCATTAAAAAAAAAAAAGAGGATTGTATATAAAACCAGGAATCTCTAATATATACACCTTGGGGTTTTTTTAATGTAGAATAAATTCATCATATTAGTTTCAGAACTGTCTTGTTTGTCTGTGTCTCCTTATGAACTTCTAGGAAGGGAAGAATTTCAGTATGTGAAGGTGTGAAGGAAAAGCATTCCAAGCATTTGGGGCAGTAGCTGCAAATGCATGGATCCGTCAATCAAAGTATTAAGCATTAAGCACCTTCTATGTGCCTTGGACTGGCCTACATACTAGGAATATAAAGATAAAAGTCAAAAAGTCCCTGCCCTCAAGGAGCTTACTGCTATGGAGGAAACAATGTATCTTTATCCAGGTATGCTCTATAGAGGTGGAAGGGGGAAGGATTAAATCAGATAATAGAAACCAGTTCATTTGGCTGCAACATAGAGATTTATAGTATAAATAGTCAACTAATAATGATATCAATATGTATACTATTAGTAGATAGTATGTATATGTTAATAGTATATGTATATAGTATATAAAATAATAGTATAAAATAAAGAGTATAATGGTCTACGGCACAGTGAATAGACTGCCAGACCTGGAGATTCATATTACTGAGTTCAAAGCTGGCCTCAGACACTTAGTAACCATGTGACCCTGGGCAAGTCACCTACTCCTATTTGCCTCAGTTTCCTCATCTGTAAAATAAGCAGGAGATGGTGCACCCCTCCTGTATCTTTGCCAAGAAAACTCCAAAGGGGGTCACAAAGAGTCAGATATGACTGAACAAAAGTAATAGTAGATAATAATACCATTAGGACCTAATAAGACTGGAAACCCGGAAACAAATTGAGGAGACCTTCAGTGCCAGGTGGTAGGGATTTAATTTATCCTGTATCAGCAGAAGGGCTGAATCAGTCCTTTGTTGTCCTAGATGGGGCTTACATTATACCACTTTGTAGCAACAATTCAGTGCCACCTGAGAGAAAATGAACAGAACTAGATATCAGAAAACTAGGTATTTGTCTGATGCCAGATTAAATATGTGGAATAAATACAAAGTGAGAATAAATCACATACTATAAAAATATTACACCGTTTTAAATGTCACCAGGGAAATCTTTAATAATAGCAATACACAATAAAGAAAAAAAGACAAATGAATATTAAGGGGAAAATTCAACTAACAAAGTGAATTATAATCAGGAATTACATCATTCATTTTCTTAGTAGAATTTTTTCCTCAACACAAGTTAACAGACTTGAATTATGGGTATGGGCCAAGCTCATTCAGGATTATAATTCACTTTCTTAGTGGAATATTTTTTCCTTGACACAAGAGACTAAATGAATAAGTGGCATGGGTCAAGCTACCTGGAAACACCCTCAGCAAACACTGATATTGATCTACAAAGCCAATATAACTCTGCCTCAGTGACTGCAGCAGACTTTTAAAAATAGCATTCCTGTTGGCAGCTTATTATGAAAAGACACTTTTGCTCTGTATAAATGGTGAGTGGTGTCCAAGATTTAATCCTATTTCTCCAGCACACAGTTTGTTAGGAATTCTGATCTTCTCTACCCAGGGCAGCAATTTCATTCATTCTTTTCTTTTTTTAAGTTTTAGCAATGCTTTTTTATTTTTACACTATGGTCATTTCTTGATATTCTGACAGCCTTTGTCCTTAAACCCTCCCTTTTGACAAATAAAAACAGTTAAACAAAACCAATATCAAGAACTGATCTAAAGACAAATGCAACATTCTGTACCATAGCCGCTCCTCCTCTCTTCCCAGAGCTGGGTCAGAGAGCACTTACTACAATTAGAGTTCTGATGCCTGTTAGCGTTTTCATTTACATTATTATAGATTTTGTGCAGACAGTTGTTCTGGTTCTGCTGACTTCACCCTGCATCAATTCATACACACTTTCCAAGCTTTCCAAAATCATCGTATTTGTCACTTCTTATAGTACAATGATATTCCATTAAATTCATATATGGCAATTTGTTCATCTATTCCCCCATTGATAGGCACCCACTTTGCTTCCAGATTTATTAGTACCACATAAAGTACAGTGGAGGGCAGCCAGGTAGCACAGTGGATAGAGTACCAAGCCTGGAGTTCAAATCCGTCCCCAGACACTTAGTAGTTGTGTGATCTTGGGCAAGTCACCTAATCTGTTGCCCCAGTTTCCTCATCTGTAAAATTAACTGGGAAAGGAAATGGCAAACCACTCCAGCATCCTTGCCAAGAAAACCCAGATGGGGTC
Organism: Notamacropus eugenii; assembly: GCF_028372415.1. Taxonomy (NCBI): domain Eukaryota; kingdom Metazoa; phylum Chordata; class Mammalia; order Diprotodontia; family Macropodidae; genus Notamacropus; species Notamacropus eugenii. Next base: position 356,663,307 of record NC_092873.1, on the reverse strand, counting down.
AGGAAGATTTGGACATGACTAAAAAGTGACTGAACAACCACAACAAAAGTACATTTTAAAAGAAAAGGGCCTTTTCTGTATGTCAAGGCTCAGAACTCATCCAATGGACAAGAAATGACTTACTCCTAGCCTTCATTCTTGCTTTTTAAATGCATGTGTGTTTTAACTTCTTGAAAGTCTAAAAACTGGTTATTAAAAGAACTAACCTTGAAGCATTTAGGAGACTAATGATAACCCAAGGCAGCAGAAATCTTGGTGAAATTGTGAACGTTGTGAAAGGAAAATAAATACATATATATGTATATATATATTCATACTGCACTTTGCGACACAATCTTCCAGGCACATTTTTTTAAAATCGGTTTTATATTACCCTGAATTCAAGCATTGTTCTGTTTGAGTGAGAACTTTCAGAACAGGGACTGGGTGTTTTTTGTGGTTGTTGCCTTATTTTTTATTTAATTTTTACAGTGCTTAATAAATATTTGTTGACTTGACTAAAACTATTTAATCCCTTCTTTTACCACTCCTTTCAGAGATTCAACGGGATCTTCTCAATGCTCAATCCTCTAACTCAGGTCAAATGGAAAAGAGTACTAGACTTACAGGGGTCGTATCTGAGATCCTCTCAGGGAATGGTGAAGACAATAATTTTAACCAGAAAAGATGTAATTTTTGTTCTAAGTCTGGTTATAATCCTTAATCCATTTTCTAAGGATTTAATTTAGATTCTTAATAGTTTGCAGTTTGGGAGTTAACATTCTATTTTATTTAATAGAACCACCCTCAAGAAAGGACTTTAGCCCAGAGAAATGTTTCCTTCTTAGTAAAACATCCCAGTGTCAAGCAGTAAACCACCAGCCTTGTGAAATAAAAAACAATCTAACATTTAGAAAGCACCAGTAGGGTGCCAGTGCTATGCTAGGTACTAGGGGAAAGAGGGCATGACATGGGGGGAGGGGAAGAGAGGTAATGAACAGAGAAAATAGTAATCAAGGCAAACATGAAATCCTCATACTGTTTACTAGTGTTACTGTCACATCTATTTTCTCCTAGCTTTCCAATGACAGTAGCTACTTGGCTCCATTTTTATGGGGGATAATTTCCTCATAGCTTAATGAAATCCATCCAACACTACCTCATCATGAAAAGTGGAAATTAGATGTTGCTGTGCCATCTGGGCAACTCATGCTTCACCTGGACATCACTTGTATACCCAATAAGCATTTATGCAACACCTACTCTGTTCAAGGCAAGGCACTAGGTAGTGTAGGGACAGAGCTGTACTGGTAAATGTTCAACAACTGACTCCCTGAAAAATAAAAAGTACATACAAGATACACTTTTAAATTTAATTTGCATTATTAATATTTTGCTATCATTGTCTTAAGTCTTGACAGTCAACAAAACATTAAATCAAGACCTAATTTGTAACATTTGCCAATTTCTGAAGTGTGAACACTCACACGGAAAATTTAACAATCGGCTGTCTCCAGCTAGCACATCCCTATCAGGGGCTACAAATATGAATGAGCAATCATAATAAAACAAAAATGGTTAACATTTATATAGTGTTTTAAGGTTTATTAAGCACTTTAAAATATTATCTCATTTTAACCTCACAACAATTTTAGGATGTAGGTGCTATAGCTTTCCTCATTTTATAGATGAGGAAACTGAGGCAGACAGAAGTTGGCTAGATTTGACCTCAGGTCTTCCTGACTCCTAACCCAGGACTTTATCTGCTCTTCTGTCTACTTCTCATGGCTCCTACCTTCATGGACCTTAGGGATAAGGTAGCTAGATGATGGACAGATAAATAGAGAATATCTATATGTATATATATAAAGAGAGAGACAGAGGCAGAGAGATAAAGAGATAAATATAGAAACATGGAGATATATATATTTCATGTTATATATATTCCATGTTAAATATACATATTTCATGCTATTATATAATATATTCCTGATTTATACATATTCCATTGTACATCTATTCTATATAGTTTATATATAGTCCATATCATATTATATTATATATATTACATTATATAATCCATGTTTATATAGTCCATGTTTTTATATGTCCATATTATTCACATACATATAAATTTTCCCATTATAATCTGTCTAGAAATGCCATATATTCCATGCTGTGCCTTGTCTATACGTATATATATATACATACATACATACATGCACATGCATATACATATGGATAGACAAGATATATCATAGAAATGCCACTTCCTCCATAAAGCCATTCCTACTATCTCTGACACCACCCTCCTCCCCGCTCTTCCTCCAAGCTGAAAATACTGTCTCTTTCCTTAAAAGACTCAAGAGCACAATGTATTTGGATCTTTAATAATAATATTTATTTACCAAGGTTGTTGTAAGGATCAAATGAAGTATCAAATGAGGATATATACATATATACATACATATATGTATAAGTGTAGATGAATAGATATGCACATGTATGTGTACATAGGTGATACTTTGCAAAACTCCAAGTCCTCTATGAGTAAATGACAGGTAGCTATTGTTATTAGCTGTTATCTTTCCTTTGCCCCTACTTTGCATTGTACTTTCCCATGTCTGTGTCATCCCACACTCCCCTTTTCTACCCATCATGGAGTGTAAGCAATCTTCTTGAGGGCAATGACAAAGTCATTTTTTTTACCTCTGTATTCCTTCTACTGACAGAGTCCCTTGCACACCCTAGGTGTTTAATGAATGTGAATCAAGGTGAATTGAACTGAATGCTACAAAATGTTATATTAATTCCAAAAAAGGGGGGAGAGATTCCTTCAGCCTAGGGATATTTTAAGTTTATATATTTAAAGAACAAAGGGACTTTAGAGGTCCTCTGAGATATGTATCATGGAATGATGGATAGCATTTGACTTGGATCATGAAGGATGGAAGGGGGAGTTCAGGGATGGGGAGATAGGGCACTTTAAGAGAGGGAAATAGAGTAGGAAAATGTTCACAAGCACTAAATTTCATTAAGCTCACATTTATCAACACCTCTCAAGAATATTCCAGGTTGGCTCTTGAGAATGTAGGGTACAGGGCACAGAGAATACTAGTGAGAGAGGAAGTTGGAAAGGTAAATTAGGAGCCACTAGTAGAGGTCTTTTATGTTTGTCTTTCATTTTCAAAGAGGATCATAACATCAGGGAAATGATGACATGCCTTGCAGTTGACTTGGATTTGAGTGAAGGAGGGCTGTGCAAGACCACCAGACTCACTTTCTCCTCCAGAGCCATATGGATTCAATGACCAGATAGATATTCATCAGGATGACTGGAGATGACCCAGGATGCAATAAGAGATCCTGACCCTTTTACGCTAAGGACTTTTCAGGTACCCACTCAGAGTGAGGTAACACCCATTCAGTGAATAGGCCTTAGAGGTCTTTAAATCCTCTGTGAATGAAGGATTATGGAATACTCAGCAAAGAATGTAGAATCATTCATAGATTTCTAAACAAAGAATGTCATGACCAAGCATCAAGGGTAGGGAACCTGCGGCCTTGAGGCTATATGTGACCTTCTGAGAATTTCTTCCGTGAAGTCTGGACTCTGTCAAAGGGCCATACTTGAGGACCTAGAGAGTCACATGTGGCCTTCATTTGCCTATTTTTTCATTACAAGCTTATGACTCCAGCTCTATTTGGCATTGCCAAGTCATCATTATTTGTGCCCCGTTCACAACTAGTATGAAGTCAATAAATATTTATCCTAAAGCCCATGTCCCACTTCACCCATCCAAAAGTTAATGAAGCATCATTTCCCCTCCCCCCATTCATTACACTACAAGTTCTATTAATCCCCTGCAGCAATCATTGCATAAAAGCATGTGGAGCCCTTGCTTCAACCAACATCATGTTTTATGCATTTCACTGATGGATATTTCTTACTTAGATGTTTGAGCATTAAAATATAATGAAGTAACATTCAACAGGCCTGAAAAGAGAATCTGTGAATATGTACGCATTTGTGTTTAGAAGCTGTACTTAATAAAACATCTCCTCACCTCTTTTGATATATTTATACATATGGTGCTTTGCCACATAAAGTATTCTGACACTATTATGTGAGACCATACCTTTTTACCAGAGGGAAAGAATGAATAATTGTTGGGGATAAAGGAGAAAAAGCAAGTCCTTAGCTCCAGGATAGAATGTAAATCACATATGCTTTGTCCATTAACCTTTTCTCCAATAGCTATTTAATCTAATCACTGTCCTCTTTAAAAAGCACAATAATGATATTGAAGCTATATATTGATTTCCTGGGTCATGGAAACTGATTGAAATGCACTTTGGAGAACAAACATTACGTTAAACAGAAATTAGTATGTCCATCATCATTGTTCAGTGGGTTAAATAGCCCTCTGAACCTCAATATCAGGAGAAGTATGAAGCAAGGAAACATACGCTTTCCAAAGATGGTCCCTACTGTCACAGAGAGTATCCTGTGCAGAGTTCAAATGGAAGAGAGAATCTCTATATCTTTTTTTGTGACCTGGATCCCATTGACAGTCTAGTGAAACCTGTGGACCTCTTTGCAGAATAATTTTTTCAAATAAGTAAAATAAAATGCATAAGATTACAAAGGAAATCAATTTATTTAAAATACAGTTATCAAGTTATTGAAAAGTTCATGGGCCCCAAGTTAAGAACCTTTGCTCTAGATGCTAAGATCCTTCAGATATTTCTATTTATGTCATGTATTATGTTGATTACATCAGGTCTTAGACCACTACAAGATCTTTTTCATTAAGAATAATTAGCCATTCAAAGGATATCAGACAAAGAATCAACACAAGAAAAAACAAATGGATGAACAATGTCCATTGTCCCAACTGGACATTCACATGGGTACATATTCCATTGAGTTGAACTATCAACATGTATATCTTCAACAGATACTGAAGAAAAACAGGGCAACTAGGTAGCATAGTGGCTAGAGTATCAGACCTAGTCAGGAAGACTCATCTTCACAAGTTCAAATGTGGCCTCAGGCACTTATCAGCTATATGACCCTAGGTAAGTTACTTAACCCCATAGCTTTCTCATCTGCAAAATAAACTGGAGAAGTAAATGACAAATCATTTTAGTATCTTTGCCAAGAAAACCCCAAATGGGGTCACAAAAAGGTGGACACAACTGAAACAACTGAACAACAACAAGAAAAACAGTGAGCTGTAGTACCATAAATTAATAGAAAATCAAATGGACTGGGCCACATATGAGAAATTATAAAATGCTTTAAACAATCCCAAGTTGTTCTCAAACCCCAAAGAGACATCTCTTTAATATCAATATTCTCCCAGTGATGCTATAAAGGACGAAATCATGAAGCACTGTGATTCATAAAGGATCAAAATGGTGAATAACCCCAAACAACAATGGAAAAATAGCTAGTAGATAAAACAAAACTGCAGAGTACAGTCACCAATAATGTACTCAAGAAAAATGTTATATCCAGGAAGTTGTTGTTTGTCCTTTGTTCTCAAAGAGGACCATGGCATCAGGAAAGTGATATTATGACTTGCAAATGAATTGGATTTAAGTGAGGAAGAGCTGTGCAAAGTTACCAGCCTCACTTTCTCCTCCAGAACAATTTGAGTCCAGTGGCAAGATACAGATCAAGATGACTTGAGATGGCTCCCCATCTGGGAAGTATATTATCATAAAAGGAGAAGGGCTAGTCATGAAGCAAGAGAAAGGGAAAATAATAGACACTTCAAATGTTACACGGGGACCCACAGAACAGCTAAAGACCTAGAAGATTTCAATCAATCAATAAGCATTTTGAGTGGCAAGTGTATAAGAGGAAAGAGAGCATGGGGAAATCTTGAATGGGAGACAATAATCCACAAAGCCAAGACACAAGACCGGAGCAGCCCAATGGTACCATCTGTCCAGTAGAGATGTTGTGCCCAAGGGGAGCCATACGGGGACACTGTGAGAAGAAAAAAGGGGCCTGATGTACGCAAGGTGTGATTTTCCTTGGTCATGTGCATTCCATACAGGTGTGGCTTTCTACTAGAGTGCTTTAAGTGTTTGTCTACTTTCTCCACTAATTCTGTATGTATTTGTGAGAGACTATAACTTGGATTTATGAGAGGAGTGGTTTATAAACACTGTTCTTACTGTGCTATTTCAGTAATGCCTTTGCTTAGAGATAATTATGTTTTCTGCAGTTATTAACTAATAAAGTTAAATGTATTGACTTAGGAGCTCTAGGAGTGAATATTCAACCTTTGAACCTGGGACAGTTGGGGACCCAGCCTACAAGTATCAAGTGGAAGAGAGTTAACTACATAGAAGAGAAAGCTATATGCAAACTAGATGCCATATAAATATGATTGCTGAGGTTCCTCACCATGTTGATCCTGTAGGAATCATTCTAGCAGCCAGGGAGATCATAAAATTCCTCATGTATAAAGTCATACAAGTTCAGTGTTGAAAGAAACTATGAATCTAACAGGCAGAGTCAAGGAGGAAATGAAGTCCAAGCATGGAGGATAGCCAAGACAAAGGTACAGAGACAGGAGATAGTTACATATGAAGAAGAGTAAGCCACCAGTTTTATTGGATTGTTGAGTACACAAAAGAGGATCAAGCTGAAAAGGTAGGTTGGGGTTTGTTTATGAAGTGCTATAAATGTCAAACAAAGGAGTTTTTCTCTGATCCTAGAGGCAATAGGGAACCATTTAAGTTTATTGAGAAAAGGCATGGCATGTTTACACTTCCCTTTTAGGAAAATCACTTTAAAAGTATGTGGAAGATGGATTAGAGGGGAACTAAAACCTGAGGCCTTGAATGAGAGTTTGAACTAGGGTGGTGCATGTTTGGGAAAAGAGAATAAATGAAACATGAAATGACAAGACTTGGGAACTTATTGGAAATATGGAGAGGATGAAAGGGTAGAGTATAGGATTAAACGGGGGAAGTGAACCTAGGTTACTGGAAAGAAGATGGCACTCTCAACAGTAACATGGAAGTTCACTTTCATAGAGAAGACAATTAATTTTACTTTGAGCTTCTTGTGTTTCGGATGCTTACAGAATATATACTTTGTAATGCCAAACAGTCCATTTGTGAAGTGGTCCTGGAGCTCAGGAGAGAGAGTGCTACTGAATATAGGTTGAAGATTAATAGAAAGAGAAGATAGTGGACTCAATCTGCTGGAGAAGATGGCAGGTCATGGGATTGAGGGCAATATGTTGTGGGGTCAGCCTTGATGAGGAGGAAGGCCATCTCTTCATCAGAGACAACAACATGTGACTAAGGGATGATGTCAAAAGCCTGTGAGATAAGGAGGAATGGGGAAGAGAGAGCTAGTAGTTAATAGTTCAATATTCCCAGTAAAGAATTAAGCAGAGCTTAATTCTTCATCTGAAAGGACAAGAGAAGGGGGAGGTGTGGAAGTAGCAAAGAAGTAAGAGAAAACAAAGTTTGGAAGACCCTTAATGGTGAGTGAGATAGAAGAATAATTAGGAATAAAAGGACAGCCTTGCAGTGAGGACTCAGTTAAGATTAGATAACATAAATTTCTAGCATATTGACTGGGTAAATTAATGGCAAGATATGAAGAAATATCATATGAGAGGAAGAAAGAAGGAAGGAAAGGAAGGAGGGAAAGAAGGAAAGAGAAGGAACAAAGAAAGATGGAGATAGACAGACAGACAGACAGACAGACAGACAGACAGACAGACAGACAGACAGACAGATAGATAGATAGATAGATAGATAGATAGATAGATAGATAGATAGATAGATAGATAGATAGGCAAACAGACAGATGGACGGACGGACGGATAGAGGGACAGATAGGTAGATAAGTAGAGCACTCATACTTACTATGTGCCAGGCACTGTGTTAAATGCTGGGGATACAAGAACAAGTAAGCAAGATAGTCTCTTGTCTTCAAGGAACTTAGATTTTAATGAGAAGACAACACATATAAGGGAAATGGAAGGAGGAAGAGGAGCAGGAGGATGAGTGGTGTGAAAATTTCTGGGAAATGACCTCAGAAATGAGGAAACATTTGCAACACACCTACTATGTGTCAGGCCCTGTAGTAAGTGGTTTACAAATAGTATCTCATTTGATTCTCACAACAACTCTAGAAGACAGGCGCTATTATTAATTCTATTTTACAATTGAGGAAACTGAGGCAGAGTTGTCACAGAGCTAGTAAATGTCTGAGGCCAAATTTGAACCCCAAAGAATAAGAACAGTGCAAATCCTTCCTGCTCTAATTTTTCTTTCTTCTTTTTGTATGTTGCCATATAGTGTGTGTATATGTTTTGTATACATGCTTTGTCTGCTTGCTGTATCACATACTTATAAATCTCCTGACTGTATAATTTCCCAAGTATCCATTTTCTAGAAATCTCTAACTGGGGTATTGAATTCAACCAGAGCCCCTGGGTTTAATAAACTAATTGTCTTCTCTTTTCAAACCTCCCAAACTTTGCTTTCTCTCAACCTGAGTAGTTGGGGACCTCTCTCTTTACTGAGAATATTAAGGCCATTTGGCATAAGCTCTCTCTTTTCATCTTCTGTTCACCCCAAAAACCCTTGACACCATCCTCCACTTTTCCCTCCTTTCCTTCAGTCTCTGACATTATGGTGGCTCTTCTCTTGCAAAGAACCAGCCCTCTCTGCATATATCCTTGATCTCATCTCCTCCCATCTTCTCCAGCAGATTGTCCCCCTCAATCATGCCCCCTCTCTCTAATATTTGTCTCTCCCTATCTACTAAATTCTTACCTTTCCTTACTGCCTTTAAGTAAGTTTCCTCCATCCATAAAAAAAAATAACTCGATCTGCCCCTTACCTCAAGACATTGATCTGTATATCTCTCCTCTCTTTATGACAAAAAAATAAGCTCTAGAAGAAAAAATACTCAGAATTCTTGAGATCTTTTGTTTATACACCCTCAACATTTCCCAATGTATCCCTCTTCTCACCTTCCCCTCCTCAATTATCCCTTAGAGCAATGAAAATAAAAGAGAAAAAGCAGCAAAACTAACCAACACGTCTCCCCCAAAAGTCCAATATTTTACACAATGTTCTACAACCAGAGTCCTTCACTCCTGTGAGGATGCATGTCCCTTTTGTGGAACCAAGCAGGGTCATCATAGTTCGCAGCATTAGTTTCAATTGCTTTCTGATGTTCTTTGTAGTCGTGGTGTCTATTGTTACCCTGGTTCTGCTTCGTTTACCTTGTATGTTCATATAATTCTTCTCTTGCTCCCCTGTTTTTATCACACTTATCAGTTTGTGGATTTTATGTCCACAGCCCTCTATGGTTGACAAAACACTTTCTCTACAACAGCCCTGAAAGTCTGGTAGCACAGATGTTATTCTTCTCAGTTTATATGTAAGGTTTCATATACAAGTAAAGTGACTTCCCCAAGGTTACACAGCTGGCATCAGGATTTACCAGGAAAGAGGAATTACATTTGGGGGAAAGTGATTGAAGTGTCTATAAAACATCTACTTTGAAATGTTCAGTGGGTAACGACTACCAGCTAGATACTGGACCAAAGTTCAAGGGAAAGACTGAGGCTGAGCTTATAGATGTGAATCACCTGCATTGAGATGATCATTAAACCTATGAAAATTGATGAAGTCATGGGAGAGAGAGAGAGTATTCTGGCTCAAAGGCTTTGGCTCATGCTCCTGAATTACAAGCCATCAAAATGATCTGCCTCCTCTGGTTTGAGATCAGGGACTACCCAAGCCAAGCAGTAATCTGTAGTGTGTAACCAGGCAATGAGGCGATCTCCCCAGGAACAGTGGTCTACAGTGTGGCCCTGAATTGAAAAAAAAAAAAAACTCATTGGGTGGTAGGTAATCCTTAAATGGTTTATTAGTCAAAATGTACTTTTATTCATTACCCTGGGCTATCTGTCTTTTCTCTTTTGCTTTTTTGTCTTTCTCTCTTTTAATTAGTTTAATTAGCTCAATGCCAGAAACCATCTGCTGGTTCATGGACTCACAAACTCAGGCCTTTTGACTTCAAATCAATATTTTTATCTTTCTTCTTTTTTAAAAAAGATTTTTCCATTATACACTGTTCTGGGCATTCTGACCTTAAAGTCAGGAAGACCTAGGTTCAAGTCCTCCCTTGCTACAAACTATGGGATTTGGGTAAAGTTGCTTAACCTTTCAATGTTCTAGGCATTTAAGACTAAAAAGAAAGCACCTACCTGTATTGGAAGACAAACTTCCTCACTTTGAGATTCCTTATTCCAATAAATTGCAGGCCCAGATCCAATTCCAGTCACTATTACACTTATAATTTTAAGAAAAAGTATTAACTTCCAGTATGCTGTGGGAATTGTCACTTCACATTAGAAGGAAGGAAACAAACATATATCAAGCACTATGTGTTTAATATATTTTCTCATTTGACCCTCACAACAATCCTGCAAGATACATGCGATTATTATCCCCATTTTACAGTTGAAAATACTGAATACACAGAAAACTGATTTGCCCAAGGTCATGCAATTAAGTATTTAAGATTGTTCTTGTTTTTTGTTCAATTAGGTCCAGGTCTTCGTGATCCCATTTGGGGTTTTCTAGGCAAAGATACTGGAATGGTTTGCCATTTCCTTCCCCAGCTCATTTTACAGATGAGGAAGCTGAGGTAAACAGGGTTAAGTGACATGCCCAAGGTCACAAACTAGAGTCTGAGGGCAGATTTGAACTCAGAAAAGCAGTCTTCCTGACTGGGCACTCTATCCACCACACCACCTAACTGTCCAGGTATCTAAGACCAGATCTGAATCCAGGTCTTACTCATTCAAGGCCCAGAACTCTACTATGCCACCTAATAGCCCTAATTCATCCTCTGTAAAATGGGAGGGTTAGACTAGAAGGTTTCTAAGGTTTCTTCCAGCTCTGATGTTCTCATAAAATTAAAGTTAATGTCCACTATGGAGATGGATTCATAATATCTGTAATAGATGATTGTAATTTAATGAACTATATCTAGGTAATATTTCCCATGACCTTTTAGAACTTGTCAATGAACCCTTAAAACACTAATAATGCTCAAAATAGTTATGTCATCATAATTAATATAGCACTTATTGATTTAGTAATGACACAGAATAGTCTGGAGGAAGGCAGCCAAGAGGCTTGGGTTTGGCAACAGACTGTTCTGTATGACCTTGGACCCATCACTTAATCACTGAGCAGCTTGGTTCCTTTCCTGAAAATATGATGAGTTGAATTCTGAATTTGAAGTGTGAAGATACAGCACATTAGAAATGTAGGATAGTGATTTATACATGGGGATGATGGGATAGTAAAAGACACTATCATAGGGCCTGGATTCAGGAAGACCAGCCTCAGACACTTACTTACTAAGTGTATGACCCTGGGCAAGTCACTTTACCTCTGTTTGCTTTAATCTACCAGAGAAAGAAATGGCAAATTACTCTAGTATCTTTGCCAAGAGAATCCCATGGACAGTTGGTCCATGGGGTCATGAAGAGTCTGCCAAGATTGAATCAATGAAGAACAAGAATAAAACAACTTCAGGGATCTCACATATTTCACTCTTCCCTTCCTTTTTTTTTTTAAAAAAAAATATTTATTATCTATTTTCAGTCTGGATCTGTGATTCCCTTGTTTCGGGAACTTCCTGGTATAAAATTTCCTCCACTGAAGGTGGCCCTGAAAGTGCATAGAGTACTTAGACTGGCATCAGGAAGACTCATCTTTCAGAGTTCAAATCAAGCCTCAGACATTTAAGGAGCTGGATGATGCTGGGCAAATGACTTCACCTTGTTTGCCTCGGTCTCCTCATCTATAAAATGAGCTGGAGAAAGAAATAGTAAGCCACTAGCTGTGTGACCCTAGGCAAGTCACTTAATTCTGTTGGCCTTGGTCTCCTCATCTGTAAAATAGGCTGGAGAAGGAAATGGCGAAACTACTCCAGTATCGTTGCCAAGAAAACCCTAAATGAGGTTATTCACTGGGAGGTAAAATAACTCACCCACGGTCACACTGCTAGTACTAGGTCAGGGACAGCTCTTCTGTCCGCGTGGTGAGTTTATTTTTCTACTAGTCCATGAGGCTTCTGCTCCCCACCTGAAAAGCATAGAATAATTTGGAAGGGCCCTAATAGGTCTCATTTTATAGATGATACAGATTGTAATCCATTCATGTCTTCTTGTCCTATGCAATTTTTTTCATGACTTTCCATGAATCCTCTATAGTTGCTCTTGCCAAAATGGTGGAGATCTTCTTCTGGTTCCTTTTTATTTTGTGGGTGGTCGAGAGGAGGTTAGTAATCCAGTGTAAACCTGGCTTATCCATCTGCTGTTATCTTTCATTCTCACCAAATGATGAACTTCTTTTTCTGAATGTGATATTTTTTTTAATTTCTAGAATAAAACAAACATTTCTATAACAGAGTATAATAATAAAGATGATCTCACAAGAAACTGCAAATCTGTTATGTATACTTACTATCATATAATAAAGTTATCATGGCAACTTTTTTTCTTCTCTCCCCCTGCCCTGGAGATGGCTACCATTAGACACAAATACACACACACACACACACACACACACACACACACATACATATACATGTATAAGCACAATTATCCTATGCATACTTCTATTTATCATTGAATGACAAGCAGTGATATTTGATTCTGGTGGCAATAACAAGCCAAGGAAGTTTATAGTTGTTGATTGGTTGGTTGTTGTCCTTTGTCTTCAAAGAGGATCAAAATGACATCACCATCGTAAAGGGAAATTTCAGTGTGTCCAACTGTGGCTGATCAGACCAATATGAGCTCGGTATGTTCTACCACAGATTGGGCACAGATAGTCCATGTGAATATTTGGGGTGAATATCCCAAATTTGCACATCCTGCGTTTACTTTGTGCTGTCTCAATTCTGCTTTGCTCAAAGAGCACAGCACCTTTTCTTATGTGGGTACGCCATGCTGAGCAGTCCTGTGCCAGTGTCTCCCATGTTGCACAATCAAATCCAAAGTTCTTAAGAGAGACCTTGAGAGTGTCCTTGGATCATTTCTTCTAGCCACCATGTGATCCCTTGCCCCATGAAAGTTCTCCATAAAATAGTCTTTTTGGAAAGCATGCATTTTGCATTCAAACAACGTAGCCAGCCCATTGGAGTTGCGTTCTCTGAAGCATAGTTTGAATATTTGGCAGTTCAGCTCGAGCAAGGACTTCAGTGTCTGGTACCTTATCCTGTCAGTTGATCCTCAGAATCTTCCTAAGACAGTTCAAATGGAAACGATTCAGTTTCCTGGCATGGCGCTGGTAGACTGTCCATGTTTCACAGGCATACAACAGTGAGGTCAGCATAACAGCTCTGTAGACCTTCAGTTTGTTAGTCAGTCTAATACCTCTTCTCTCTCAAACTTTTCTTCAAAGCCTCTCAAATGCTGAGCTAGCTCTGGCAATGTGTGCATCCCTGGAAAGTATACTACCAAGGTAAGTGAATTTATCCACAGCATTCAGACCTTCTTTATTTGTTGTAATTGATGGTTTCACATATGGATGGTGTGATGGTGGCTGATGGAGAACCTGTATTTTTTTAGTGTTAATTATTAAGCCAAAATTAGCACAGACAGCAGAGAATTGATCTATACTTTGATGCATATCAGCTTCAGAGGCTGCATTGAGTGCACAATCATCTGCAAACAGAAAATTATGCACCAACACTCCCTCCACTTTGGTCTTAGATTGTAGTCTTTTCAAATTGAAGAACTTACCATCAGTTTGGTAGTTGACCTTGATGCTGAATTGATCATCACTGAAAGCATTTGTCAACATGGCTGTAAACATCATGCTAAAAAGCATGGGAGCAAGCACATAGTCCTGTTTCACTCCATTGGTGACTGGGAAGGCACGAGAGCTTTGTCCATTGTCCAGAACCCGGGCAAACATGCCATCATGAAATTAACGTACAATACTGATGAACTTCTCCAGGCAACCAAATTTTGACATAATTTTCCATAAGCCCTCACGACTAACAGTGTCAAAGACCTTGGTCAGATCTACCAGCGTTGTGTACAGACCTCTGTTCTGCTCCTGGCATTTTTCCTGGAGTTGTCGGGCAGCAAACACCATATCAACTGTTCCTTGGCCCTTTCTGAAGCCACATTGGCTCTCAGGTATATGATCATCTTCTAGGTGAAGGACCAGCCTATTAAGGAGGACTCTAGCAAGAATTTTGCCAGCAATGACTAAGAGAGAGATCCCCCTGTGATTGTCACAGGACTATCTATTCTCTTTACCCTTATAGAGATGGACTATGGAGGCATCCTTGAACACCTGGGGAGTAACCTCCTCTTGCCATATAACCTGGAAAATTTTAGTCAGTTTTTGTATGAGCAATGGTCCCCCTATCTTGTAAATCTCAGCTGAAATAGAATCATGAGAGGAGCCTAATGGCGCTCAAAACCTCTTCTTCAGTTGGAAGTTCAGCTAAAGAGAGACTGACTTCAACCTGAGGTAAATGGTCAATGGCCTCAGCATTGATTGATGATGGGCTATTGAGAACACGATAGAAGTGTTCAGCCCATCTCTCTAGGATCATGTCCTTATCACTAATCAATGTGGCTCCATCAGCACTGAGTAGTTGTGATGCACCATAGATTTTTGGTCCATAAATAGCTTTCAGAGAATCATAAAAGCACTTTGGATTGTTACTATCAGCATAAAACTGAATTTCATCTGCCTTCTTACTGAGCTAGGAATCCTGCATCTCTTTAAGCTTTGCTTGTACTTTGCTTTTGATGGAATTAAATGCTGCCTTCTTAGAGGTGGATGAACTATCCTGCTGATAAATCCTGTAGACTTCTTGTTTTTCATTTAGCAGTTTCTGAATTTCCCCATCATTTTCATCAAACCAGTCTTGGTGTTTGAGAATGTTCTGACCCAGATGAGCAAATGCAGTGCTGTACACCAAATCTCTGAGAGCTACCCACTCCTTTTCTGCTCCACTGTTGCCAACTGTGTGTTGGCTCAACTTTCCCTCCAAGTCAGCACTAAACTGTTCACCCTCAAAGAAGAGCTCTAATTTGTTGACATTAATTCTTCTGGTAGTCATTGTGCCTGGGGGCGGTACTTTTGATGGATGTGAGTATTTAGTTTGGAAAGGATAAGTCTATGATCAGTCCAGCACTCTGCACCACACATTGCCTTTGTCATTCTCACATCTTGTCTGTCTCTTCTCCTTACAATCGCATAATCTATTAGATGCCAGTGCTTGCTGTGAACGTGCATCCATGAAGCTTTATTGCATTTAGGTAAGCAGAAGACAGTGTTGGTGATAAGAAGGTCATGTGATACACAAGTCTTCAGCAGTAAATGACCATTGCTGTTGCTATTTCCAACTCCATTCCTCCCTAGGACTCCCTGCCAAGTCTGGTAGTCTGAGTCTAGTTTGGATTGATCACTGATAGCTGAATGGAGTGGGGAGAGACAAGGCAGGCAGAGCCCTCGCATGTTATTGCAAAAGTCCAGGTGTAGGGTGACAAGGGCCTATAGCAGCATGGTGAGTGTCAGAGCAGAGAAGGAGACCTATATAAGAAGTGTTCCAAAGGTAAAATCAACAGCCTTGGCAATAGATAGGATATGATGGATGAGAGACAGTAAGAAGTTTAGGATAACACCTAGTTTTTGAGCTTAGGGAACTGGATGGATGCTGTTGCCCTTGAGAGGAATAGGGAAGTTAAGAAAAGGAAAGAGTTTTGTAGAAAATATAATGAGTTCATATGTACAGGATTAAAAATAGATGCTATTCACATTTTTAAATCACTGTTTTGCTAGGCATGTGTCTTGTAATAAAATAAAATAATTTTTAAAATGATCTAGTCTAATCTTATCCTCCTAATTAGTTCTGGGCCCAGATATTTTCTACTTGCAATGCCTATTCAAAACACAAGTTTTGATGAACTAACTCAGTGGGCCTCCAATCTACTACATGCCAAAAATTTAAAAAAAGAATATTTCCAGATACAAAGGGAAAAAAGATTATAGGTGAGACTGAATTTCTACCATCCATAGTTTAAGAATATGATAAATTCAATATGTTACTTTCAAAGCCATAATAATAAAATACACCAGCACTGCCTCACTTCAATTCAATTCATTGGCAAATCAAGACATCACCCTCCTGGTATCACTGATCCTCTTCAAGAATGAAGGACAAACAACAGTAATGATATACATAGTAAATTAAAGTTTGAAAAATGCTTTACGAATATTATCATATATGATCCTCACAAAAACCTTGAGGGGTATGTGCAACTATTATCCCCATTCTACAAAGGAAGAAACTGAGGCAAACAGAGGTTAAATGATTTGCCAGGGGGTTGTTGGAGACCAGATCTGAGCTCAGGTTTCCCTGACTCCAGATCTCTATCTTCTACATCACCTAAATCCTTCAAAGACCTTTTTGAGAGTTATTTCCTTTGAGCCTCACAATAGCCCTGTGATGGGGTACAAGTGGTATTATTATCCACATTCCATAGATGGGGAAACAGAAAAAGGTTAAGTGATTTGTTCAAGGTAACAGAGCTAGTAATTTGGAGAGACCAGACTGAAGCCCAGAACCCCTGACACCAGGGTCCCTACCTTTCCACCATATATCCTGGTAAATCCTCATTATCCCATATTACTGCCCATTGTTATTATTGAACACCATAGCCACTAGGGAGTTGCTATTCCATTTTCATCATGATAGCCACCTGCTCCAGTAATTTGGAAGCTAGTAGATTGAGAGCAGAAAGGAATCTTAAAGATCATCTATTCTAAAATTGGAATATTTTATAATTTTATAATTATTTTATAATTGAGGGAACTGATCCCCAGACAGAAGTGAGTTGCCCAGTACATAAGTAGTGAAGGGAAACACCATGATTTGAATCCCAGTCCTGTCTCCATTACATTTTTTACTATTTTGTGCCACATAGAAGCAACCATTCATTCATTCAAATATTATTTATCAAGCACTGACTCTGAGCATAGCATTCAGACAGAAAATGAATGAAGACCCTCTCAGTCCATCCACTCCCACAGCTCCCTCCCTATGGGAGGCACCATTACATAAAACCAGGGCAAGACAGTTTCTTCCTAGCGATAAGTTCAACTCCACAGATAAAGTATGAAAGGGAAGTTGTTTTGCGTCAGGTCAAGGAGGGTTCAAAGTTACTAGTAATTCTTGATTTTCTCCTAGACTATTTCATAAGGGACCTTTTGTAAAGGATAATCTCCTGGTTTTGGTATTTGGTGGAGCAGTTGGCATAATTCTTGATAAGTCACATAGCATCCTAGACAACTCTCTAAGATTCTACATTTCAGAGAAGGTGGTAAATTGCATTGATAGAAGAAGTTTTCTTGCTAGGAAATATTTCATATCAATGAAATCACAAGTCCCATCTCCATCCTACTCCTTATGTTTGCTGATAGCTATTAATATCTGATAGCTAGGAAAATGGTCCTTGGCAATATAGAGTAAGTAGGATAGAGAATGGACTGTGGACCAAGAATTCGAATCGCACTTCTGGTAATTAATAGTGTGAGTCAGAGAAAGAAATTAGAGAGTTCTGAGAGTGACGTGCTGAGAGAATGAAATCTGGGTCATATATTTGAATCTAGGGAGAGTCCCTATCAATTTTGATAATTTATGAATGTACCCAAATGTGCATCTCTGGAAGTTTTAAATTGGTATAGATCTCTAAAAAGAACAAGGGGAAAGGGATTAGGGCCACTGTAGGCACTGTAGACCTCTCTCCTCTGTGGTTGGCAGGTGAGGTAAAGTATAAATTAGAACTTGGCGCCTTGCCCATGAAGTAATTCTAGTCTCGGGTGAGTGTGAAGCCATGACTGATTGTAAGTCTTAATCCATTTTGAATTTCCAGATAATGATCAGAGACAGCATATCAGGGTGGGTCTGAGAGGAAGTATATGACTTCCTCAATAAATTTCATATCATATCTCCATGTGTCATTCTTCTCAATGGATGATAAAAGTGTAGACCACTAACAAGGTAGGGGAAGACAGACCTCTCACCCATGCCCAACCTTATTATGAAGCAAAACAATGTACAGCACAAAGAAAATGATAGTTATATTTTAATCTAGCCTGCCTATGACTTCTTTCTACCGTATTTGGCATCAATCATTAACATGAACAATGAAGTCAAAATGCAACTGTATTAGTAACTGCTGTTTTATCTACCCGGAAATGAAGATTCAGTAAATGTTTATAGAGGCTGGTGTCCAAGCAATCAGTAGGAAATTTAGGAGCTCCGAATCTTACTCAAAGCTTTGTGTGTGGTCAGGGAGTGGACATAATATCAGTAGAGTTCTCAAGGTATAGTTTGTCAATAAGCAGCAGTGAACTTGGCTTCTTCCCATTCCAATTCAAGAAGGCACAAAAATCGTGTAGAAAAAAATCCCCCAGAGGTTTCATTAGGAAATATGTGATATCTGCTGAGATCTGGGCCAAACAGGAAGTGAATGAGAGCAGGAGGGAGCATAAGAATTGAAAACCTCGTCTCTGGTTTATCATAATCCTACCTCCCTCATTCAAGGTGTCGTTCTCAGAGGGGGTCAGTGGGTAAATGAGCACCTCCAAGAAACCTGGAAGTTTACATAAAAAGTTGAAATTACAACATACTGAGTCATTAGAACAAAGATTGCTGAGGGTGTGGTACAATGGAGCCTATTGGAATATCTCTATCCATAGAGACCAGACCAAGTGGAGCCTTTGGCAAGCACCTATTTTCTTAAAAACACCATTAGGTTTCAAGAACCATAAACTCTCTGAAGTATCCCTCTACCATCTCAATTTTGAAAAGCAGTTATTTGCCTGTTAATGAACTTTACTTGCTACTGAGGGAACGATTCAGAGTTATACTATCATTCTTTATCCAGAGTTGCATATTTGGAGTGGGTGATGCAAGGTAAGCCCTCATGCAAGATGATTAGGACACACACAGGAGACCTCTGTGGTTAAATGGAAATAGTACATTCAAGATTGAGCTCATCTAGCTTCATCAGGTTTTAGTACCCTTCACTAATGACTGCTCCAGAGGTTGAAACCTCCCGTCCAACCCCCAATGCTCTACTTCCTTCACTAGCCCAATAAGCCCCTACCTATGAAGACCAGGCTCTCAAGCTTGCTGTTTTGCTTGCTTCTTGGATGAATCCGTCCAATACAAGACAGACATGTACAACTAGACTTCAGGAGCCATTAATCAAGCAATAAAGGATATCCTAGGATGTAGGGATCTTGGAAAATCCTCCCAGTGGATTAAAGTGTGTGCCCCATGGTTAGAATGGGGCCATGTTGCCAAGCTATGGTACACATGGCACCAGATGATTGTCTAATCAAGGATAACGAAGTTATTACTGTCCAATGATTCTTCTCACCCTAAGCAGAATACTCATCCCTCAAAGACCAATGTTGCATGTTGAAAGAGATCTCATCTAATCCAATCCATACCTGAACAAGAATGTTCATACAACCTAAGTGATGAGTAGTCATTTCATTTTTTCTTAAAGATGTCAAGTGAAAGCAGACCCACTACCTCTTAAAGCAGCCTAGTCCACTGTAGATTATCTCAAAATGTTAAGAAATATTTCCTTGCATCAAGATTAATTGCTTCCTTTGAATTTCCATCCCTAACCCCTAATTTTACCCTTTCTAATCCTTCTTGGGTGACCAGCCCTTCAAAAATCTGAAGACAGCTGTTATATCCCACCCCTTCCCCAAAAGGATGTCTCTTCTCCAGGATAAACACCCACAGTCTTTTCAAGTAGTGCTCGCTGTGAACTTTGGGAGGAGTACAGACCATGCTAGTTTGGTGATTCTTTTGGTAAGAATAAATGACTGAATTCAACTCACTAACAGTGCCAACATCATAGCTGCAACCAAGGATATAGCAGGCCCTTTTATCCAAGCAATGAACTACTTCAGGGGGAATCTCAGGATTGTGTTCTATTACCTACGTCTTGTAGTAAAGATATACTTGTGGCACAGTGGATAGAATGTCAGGCCTGGATTCAGGCAGACTCATCTTCCTGAGTACAAATCCACCCTCAGACATTTACTAGCTGTGTGACCCTGGACAAGTCATTAACCCTTTTTGCCTCAGCTTCCTCATCTGTAAAACGAGCTAGAGAAGGAAATGGCAAACCACTCCAGTATCTTTGCCAAGAAAACCCCAAATGGGGTCACGAATAGTCAAACATCACTAAAAAAAAACAAAAATAAAAAAAACCAAACTGAACAACAGAAGGTATACTGAGGTAGCAAGGCATCATGGATGGAAACCTGGCCTCAGGGTCAGGAAGACCTCAGTCAGTTGCTGTCTCTGAAACATATTGATTGAGTCACCTTCTGCAAGTCACTTAATCTTTCAGTCCTTTCAATAATTATCTGAGAAGATAAGCGGCTCAAGCATTGATTTGCTTGGGTAGAGAGTTTCTTCCCTGTGAGTTCCTGTATTAAGGAAATCGCAAGTTCAATCCAAAAATTTTAAATGTATATTAGACTATTGTGTTAATGACTTTCCTCTTGGCTGACATGCAAAAGGAGATAAGGGTCTTAATGGCAAGTGAGATGTGTTATACCAGAACTCTCTTTGGAGATTGCCTTCTTGTTTTGTTTTCTTGGGTTGTTTTTCTAAGGGGGCAGGATGAGTGGTGTTTTTTGTTTGGGGATATTTTGCCTTTATTTCCCCAGCACTTAGCACAGTGATTGGTTTCTAGAAAGCACTTAAAATTTTGTTAACTGACTGGAATGAAATACCAGGTGGGAGCAGAAATAGGGTATGTCAAACCTGTGATAGGTTTATGAAATGTTATATATGAATTATTCTTCTACATTTTTAAAATCCTAAATTGAGCTGAGAGAAATCTGGTCTATGATGGGAACAAGGGAGAGCAGGTGTTTTCTGTGCTTAAACCAACTTCCTAACTATTTTCTTAGGCAAGTAGAGCAAACTTTCTACTTCCTCTACCTATCTTTACACATGGGGGTCAAAACCTCATTTTTATAATATTCATAATGATCCACAACCATTTCACGTTCCATTTAGAGGTCTGGCTTTTTAAATCATAAACTATTCATGAGGATGGTAAATATGCCTTACTTGTACTGAAGAATGAAAACTCAGCCAAGGCAGGTGCAAGGGTCACATCATTCATTGAATGGTTTATGCCTGTTACCACTGTTTAAAAAAAAAATTTCTACCCTCACTCCCACCCCCAGAGGAAGCCTGCTTGTGGTCATCTCTGAGCCCTCTTATATTGCCAAATTCTGGATACCTGTAAAGAATGGATAAGTATGGATAACAGGAAGGTTGGGTGTCACCAGAGGCGGAGTCCATCCAGTTTATAAAAATCCCTATCTCCCAGGAGGCAGATTACACTCCACCACCTTTAGGTAGCCAGAGGATCCAGGTGTTCTGTCCTCAACTCCAGTCATGGATTTCTCTCGCAGAAGCTTCCACAGAAGCAGCAGCTCCTCTAGCCAGATCAGTGGGCCAGTAGTTAGAAAGGGTACTATGCAAAATATCTATGCCCCCAGCGTCTATGGTGGGGCTGGAGGTAAGGGTATCCGGATTTCAAGCACCAGCTATGTGACCAACTTTGGAGGTGGTCTCAGTGGAGACTTCTCTGTTGGCAATGAAAAAATCACAATGCAGAATCTCAATGATCGTCTAGCCAGCTACTTGGAAAAGGTGCGTTCTCTGGAGCAGTCCAACTCCCACCTGGAAATCCAGATTAGGCAATGGTATGAGAAGAACTCTCCCACCTTAAGCCGGGACTACAGTGCCTATTTCAAAACAATTGAAGATCTCCAAAATAAGGTAAGAGATGCTGGATGACTTTTTCTTTTTTCTTTCATTTTTTTTTCTTTTTGAGTCAACTAGGGTTGAGTTACTTGACCTAGGTCACACACAGTTATTAAGTGTCTGAGGCCAGATTGGAGCTCAGGTCCTCCTGACTCTAGGCCAGTACTCTATCCACTACACCACCTAGCTGCCCCTTGGGTGGCTTCTCAAGGCAAATCAGTTCCATGGGATTTCTCAGAAAGATAGATGGAGGGCAATAATGTTGGCCAGACAATAATCATAGATCTAGAACTAGAAAGAAACTCAGAGGCCATGTAATCCAACACCTTCATTTTAGAGAGGAGGAAACTGAGGCACAGAGGTGACTATGAAAGGTGGGAATTGAACCCAAGTCCTCTGACTCCTGAACCAGCATGCTTTACACTGTTCCATGCTCTCTCCAGAGTCATCTCTGATAATGATGATTTAAATTCCATCTATAATTATGTGTTTATTTTGGGAGTAAGTTCTTGCCTGGCTATAACTTCTCAGTCCTAAATGAGTAAGATAGTCCTCTCTCGTGGACTTAAATTTTGAGAAATATAATAGTAGCTGCCTCTTAATTGCCTTGTTCACAATACTTTCCTCCAATAATTTCAGAGGCTTCCTTCACTCTCAGAAACTTTACAGAAGAACACCAACATGTATTGAATACCTATACAAGTGACCAACATATTGCCCCAGATACGTATAGTGAGAATGCAATGAAACAGGATAGAAAATGGTTAGCCATGCTTGGAAGAAGACTCAATAATGCCTGAATTTATTTTAAGCCTATTATCCTATCCTAGCCACCACTGCTATTTTTTTTTTCCAGCAATACTACTTGGGAAGCAGTGACTCATAATGGATAGAGCCTGAGACCCAGGTTCAGATTCTACCTCACATACTTACTGGCCTTGTAAATATTAGCAAATCTTTGAACCTCTCTGAGCTAGTTTCCTCATCAGTAAAACAAGAAACTACCTACTTCACAGACTTATTGTGGGAGAAGGTACAAGATAAACTTGTTACTACTGTAAACCAACATTTCATTCTCTCTATTTCATATCTTCCCAATCTCTCATAAGGTTATAGCTTTAGATGGACCCTCCGAAGTCCTGTCTTCCAGCCTCATTTTTCAACCAACACTGAGGCACATTGAAGAGAACCTCCCCAAGGTTCCACAAGCAGCCTTCTAACATCAATCTTCTCATTCCTGAGCCAGTGTTCTTTCCACCTGTGATGTTTCTACCACAAAAGCTATTGTACACAGGAAAAGTGGGGCTCACTCTGTTATCAATTTCAAGCCTTAAATAGACTTTGGCCTTAAAGAAAGCTTATAGTTCTGGCAGGGAGCCTTTGCTCTTGGAACTCTCCATTAACAAATCAGAAAGTTTCTTTTCGTTATCTTTTCCTTTTTGATCCTTAAAGCAAAGGTTACTTATCTGTGAGTCCACTTCTCTGAAGATATATCTATCAACTAGTTAAATCACTTACAGAAAACTCCTGTGAGTGCCATGGTGGGGACTCATGACTCCTCCCACAGAAGGCAAATGGTATAATAATTTTTATCTCCTCTATCAGGTTATTCTCTCCACCCTACTTGTGAAGACATACCTTTATTAAAAACAATTAGAGCTTGGGGAACCATCCTTCTTGTCCATAACCTTCTTTTCATACAATTTTCTGAATGAATTTTGTAGATCATCCAAATATACAGGCTAACTCTGATCCTTACAGGAATTTTGGAAGATTAAATGAGATCCCATAAAGGGGACACAGCTCATAAACTGTAAAGCAATATGCCAATTGTAATTGCAATGGTTTTTTTTAGAAACCATTAACGTAGTTAGATATACAGAGACAGATTTGAAAGGGCTGTTCTCTAAGACTAATCCTAATTTGTGAGGAACATAAAAACTGCTGGTGGTGGTGGTAATATAAACAACAAAAAAGCACTGAATTTGGAGTCAGAAAACTTGGGTTCAAATCCTGGTTTGGACATGTACCAGGAATGTGACTTGGCAATTTAACATTTCCTTATTGTCCTTACCTATAAAATAAAGAGGTTGGGCTATGTGATATTTAAGGCACCTTTAAACCCTGGATCTATGAAACTCTAATCTATAAATGGGGGAGGGAAGGAAGAGTGAAAGTGAAACCAGGTGTTCTCTAAGGTCTCTCCTTCAGACTGTCATGCTATGAGAACTCTCTGAGCCTCTGTAAAATGGAGATCATGATTTACTTTGGAGAAGCAGTTTGGCCTCAAAGCCAATAAAACCTGTCTTCCAGTCCTACCTCTGACACATCCTGGCAGTGTAAAGTCACGTATCCTCCTAGTGCTCTAGGCAACTATATAAGATTCTGAGTTGAAAAGAAGGTACTAATATGCATTGGTAGAGGGAATTTCCAAGAAGTTTCATAGGCCTAGTCTCTATCCCTATCCCAAAATACATGTACTATCTAGTATTAGAGAAACTGAGAGGAATGAATAAGTTACTATTGAAGACACAGATAGATAGATAGACAGACAGACAGATAGAGAGACAGACAGATAGAAGGTGGGAGGGAGAGAAGAAAAGAGAGAGATAGAGAGATTGATTGATAATTATTGTTGTATTTTCTCCTTCATCCTCAAAGAGGACCACGACATCAGGAATGTGATGCCATGACTTGCAAATGAATTGAATTTAAAAGAGGGAGGGCTGTGCAGTCACCAGCCTCACTCTCTCCTCAGGACTCATCTGGATCCAGTGGCAAGATATACACCAGGATGACTGGAGATGGCCCCAGATGCAGTGGGAGACATTGGCCTTTTTAAGCTAAGGTCTTTCAGGGCCTCAGTTTGACTGAGACAACACCAGTTCAGTGATTAAGGCTAGTAAGAAAGGAGGCAAAGAATAACCTCTTTTACCTAGTCTAAAAAAAAACCAAAATCAGTCTGGAAGGGAAAGACCCTCAGGGTTTCTGGCCAAAAGAGAAACAATTTCTGTTTACATTCACTCTCAGATAATAGAAAAGTGGAGAGCAGTGATGAAGAGAAAGATACACATATGTATGTATGTATGTGTATATGTATCTATACAGTGTCTCCAAAGTCTTAGAGAAGTTTAATAGCTTAAAACTGTATATAATAGCACAGCATTAGAATACAATATAGTATGGCACCATAATCATGTCAGCTTTTGGGAGAAGGGGGGGTCTACACCAGTGACTTCATTAGTTTGTGGAAAGTACTTCTACTAGAGCAGTTCAACAATTCCTCTACAACACATGGTCTTAGAATTGCCAGTTGGGAGGTTCAGTTACTTATTTGTCCAAATCGCATTCGATAAATGCCTACTACATGCTGGGCACTATGTTAGGCACAGGGGTTATAGAAACAGGCCCATGGTCACACAGTTTGTGTCCTGGGTGAGATCTGAGCTAAGATATAGGTGAATCTAGGTAGGATCTAGGCCAAAGTGTGGTCCTTTGACCAAATCGCAACTTCACTGAACAAATTCCCTTAATAAATAGATTTGTTCTGTGAAACTTGGATTCAGTCAAAAGGCCAAGGACCTAGCAGGCCACATGTGGCCTTGAGGCTGCAAATTCCCCACCTCTCCTAGAAGATGAGGAAACTACCTCTCATAAGACAGGTTGACTCCTTCTCTACAATTGAAAAAGCCTAGAAAGGGGCCTAAAGCACTGAAAGGTAAGTAACTTGCCCAGGTTCACATAATCAATATGTGTCAGAGGCAGGGTTTGAACCCATGTCTTTCTACCTTTGAGGCTAACACTCTGTCTACTAGGCTACACTGCCTTTTAATAGTTTGGAGCATTTGGCATTTCCTTTCACTTCTTTTTTTTAAATGACTGCTATTATTATTGTCTCCAAAACAGATTTTAATTTGAGGTAATTCTATTTTAAAATAAATTTAGCTATTGGAAGTTTCTAATCAGTTGTTCATTTCTCTGTATTTCTCTATCAACCTTTCTTCCAGATTAAGGATTCCCGGCTGGCCAATGCCCGTTGTGTCCTGCAGCTTGATAACTCTAAACTGGCTGCGGAGGATTTCAGAATAAAGTAGGTCCAACCACAACTGTGAAACCTTGCTAAAGAATTCATTTTTTTTAAAGAGGCAATTGGGGTTAAGTGACTTGCCCAGAGTCACATAGATAATGTGTTTAGGCTGGATTTGAACTCAGGTCCTCTTGACTTAAGGTCCGGTGCTGTCTGGCACACCAACTATTAATTAATTTTCATTAAATAACTGAGTTCTTTGGGTTTGTGGGAAAATAGGAGTAGAGTCGGTTTTCTAGTTCCTCAAATTTTCATACAACTCTTTATCTGACAAGCAATCACTGAATCCGTGTTGGAAGTGACTTTAGACCTCATCTAGTCTAATCTCTCACCTACTACAAAAATCGCTCTGAGAGTATTCATGACAGGGAGTCATCCAGTTTGTACTCTCAGTGCCAGGGAACCCGCCATCTCAAAAGTCAAGCCATTTCCTTATTGGACAGCTCTAACCATTAGAAAATTCTTTTTTAGTTGAATTGAAAGGTACCTTCTTGTAATTTGTACCCATGAACCCCAGTATGGATTCAAAACCCAGCTCTGTCTCTGTAACCCTGATCAAATCACAACCTTGGAGCCTCATTTTTCTCACAGGGAAAATAGAGAAAATAATACTTGCTTCATAGAATTATGAGGAAAGATTTCTATGGACCTAAAAATATTTTCAAATCTGAACTACAAAAGTAGGAAGAATGAGGGCAAAAACTTGCTTAGTCATGTATGACTCTTCATGACCCCATTTGGGCAAAGATAATGGAGAGATCTGCCATGTTCTTCTCCAGCTCATTTGACAGATGAGGAACAGGTTGGATGATTTGAAAATAACATAATAGTAATGATAATAATGATTTGCAAAGCACCTAGTATGTGCCAGATAAAATAATAATAATGTATAAAGCATTTACTATGTGCCAAGTACTGTGCTAAGTACTTTACACTTGTCTCACTTAACACTCCAAAACCACACCCGGAGATGCCTGCTACTACTCTCTCCATTTTACAGATGAGGAAACTGAGGCAGATGAAGGTTAAGTGACTTGCCCAGGGTCTCAGACCTATGTGAGGCCTCATTTGAACTCAGATCTTCCTGACTTCAGGTCCAGCCCTCTATCCACTGTACCATACAGATAGATACTGGGCAGCTTCCAAAAAAAGAAAAAGACCTAATTACTTTACAGTCCTAACATAAAGACAATAGACAAAGAAGGAACAGACCTTTGCAGGACACTGTTTTTTTCAGAGCTTTAACTAGGACAAGGCAAGCAGATCTTTGTCCCAGGGTACCAAAAGTTCAAGGGTATTGAGAGCACTTGTACTCCTTCAGCAGATAGAAACCACTAAGCTCATCAGCAAAAATAATTAGTTAAAATAGGGAGCTAATATATGGCCTACTCCCTCCTCTCTAGCCTATGCCCACCTTCCTCCTTCCATAGCAATGACCTCACAATCTCCCAGGGTGTCCATGGGCCAATGTCCCTGTATTTCCTCCCATTTTGGGGTCCCTGAAGTCTGTCCTTAGCATCTCTCTTCACCATATTCTTCCCCTCTCCCCTTCCCCTTTGTCTTAGAAAAGGACAAGCTGCTTTCTCTATTTGCCATAACTGCTCACTACAGCTCTAATTACTTGCTAGGTATGAAACGGAGCATGGGATGAGATTGTCCGTGGAGGCTGATTTGCAGGGACTCCATAAAGTCTTTGATGATCTCACCCTACAGAAGACAGACCTAGAGATACAAATTGAGAGTCTGACTGAAGAATTGGCTTTCCTCAAAAAAGCCCATGAAGAGGTGAGAAAAACAGTCATCTCTTTAGCCCAGGGATCCTATGAGCCCTTCCAACAGAACTGTCACTCACCAGGAGATATGGGGATTGATCATGCTTCTCTTTCTCTCATTCTGATCCATTTTTAGTTTTCAGGCCAATGCAATAAGGCCACTGGTATCTTCTGAAGTTAGCTAGAAGTGTGAGAATGAACTTCAGAACTAAATTGATGGAGATGCTGTTTCTCTTAGGACATTGCTAACTTGCGAGGACAATTGGGTAAAACTGTCAACGTGGAAGTGGACGCTGCTCCCGGCCATGACCTTGCAACCATCATGAATGAAATGAGGCAGAAATATGAACTCATGGCACAGAAGAATCTTCAGGAAGCCAAAGAACAGTTTGAGAAAAGGGTGAGAAAGAAGACCACATTTTCAGATAGTCCCCAAATGAGGAAGCAGTTTAAATGACTACTTTTTTCTTTGTGCTTTTTGACTTTAAGATTGAAGATCTGCAAGTAGTGGTCCGAGTGAGCACCGATGAGATAAAGACCAATGAGGCCCAAGTGACCGAGCTGAGACGCAACTATCAGAATATAGAGATAGAGCTCCAGTCCCAGTACAGCATGGTAAAGTACATCTGACATCATATCATATAACATAACATAATCTGGCATGTACTAGTGACCTTTTTGTGTGGATTTAGTTCCAGACCTATTAAGTCCTTGATGTGAATAACTCCTAGTAGGGAAATTTCTTCCACCAATGCAGACTGGCAACTCCTCTGTAACTTAGAGAGTGAAAGTTGCCTGGCAGTTAAAAGACTTGTCTACCACTCAGTCACCCAGCTGATATGTGTAAGAGGTAGAATGTGAACCCAGATCTTTCTGACTCCAAGGCCAACTCTCTCTCCATTACACTGTTCTGGCTCTCAAAACCTTTTTATTTTGGAGGGGGGAAAGCAAGGCAATTGGAGTTAAGTTACTTGTCCAAGGTCACACAGAGAGTAGGTATGTCAGGTGTCTAAGGCTGGATTTGAACTCAGGTCCTCCTGACTCTTGGGCAGGTACTTTACTCACTTTGTTACCTAACTGCCCCTCATATCTTCTAATACACATACATATATACATACATATATATCTGCATATTCATATACACATATCTACATATGTCTACACACATATACATACATATTATATGTGTGTGTGTGTATATATATGCAGATTTAGACAATGCACCCCAATGTTCACATGGACTATTTGTGCCCAACCTGTGGTAGAACATTCTGAGCTCATATTGATCTGATCAGACACAGTTGGACACACTGTAACTTGAGTCTAACATGGTGATGTCATTTCAGTCCTCTCTGAGAATGGATAATGACTAACCAATATATACACATACATACATAATATAGAGTATATATAATGTATACTACATAGAGGTACATGTATGTGCATGTGTGTGTGCATGAGCACACTAATGTGATGATATACAATATATGACATATATCAAACTACATTATTGAGAACAATTCAACTTGATAACTTCATTAGTTCAGGAAACACCCAGTAGGGAAATTTCCTTTACTAAGGATGTATATCATAGATGTTCAATCATTTCTTAATTGTGTTCTATTCTTCATGACCCCATCTGGGGTTTTCTTGACAAAGATACTAGAGTAGTTAGTCATTTCCTGTTCCAGCGCATTTTTACAGATGAGGAAACTGAGGCAAACAGGGTTAAGTGACTTGCCTATGGTCACTTACCATATATCAGAGTCAGAACTCAACTCAGGTCTTCCTGACTCCAAAGCCCTCTAAACGCTATGTCACTCTATCTCTTAAGACACAATCATAGTATAATATAATATTGCTTATAGGTACAATGTCTCTAATGATTATTTTAGTGGTTTGTATTAGCATACTGCCCTGTATCTTTATATTTGTCCAATGGAAAGAGGGTTTTATTATATTAAGTTATTCTCATTATTTAAAATATTTATTTTAAAATTATTTGAATATTTATTTTAAAATTATTTTTAAAAATAATTAATAATTAATACTAGTACTGACAATTAAAATATTTTTTAAATTAAACTTTTTTAAAAAGTAAACTTCAAAAATCCTCATTTCATGAATCAAATCTTCTTAAATGAGTTCCTAACCTTTTTTTCATGTCATGGATCCTTTTGGAAGTCTGGTAAAACCTACAGACCCTGACATTTTGCCAGTTATGTCACAAACATCTGTAGATAGAAAGACTGCAATTATGTGTGATCTGGGAATGTGGCCATAACTACAGTAACTTCAAAGTAGTGATGAGGATAAATGGTATTTTGAGATATTTGCCCCAACTATAATGTGACATGAAAAGATTTGTAATTTCTGTTGACAACAAAATCACTCTTACTACAGCAGTTTGTTGTCTGCGTTCGTAAATGATGGAAGTCCTAAGTCTCATTTAGAGGTTAGTGAATATAAAGATGTATTTTCCCCCCATGGGAGTTCACAGACCCTCTGAAATCTATCCACGGAGCTCTACATAGATCCCACAGCTTGGAGGAAAATGTTTGCAAGAGTTAGAAGATATGGATTAGAATCCTAATAGGGTAATTATTAATTGTGTGACCAGGGGAATTAACTTTTTTTGGACCCAGTTTCCTCATCTGTAAAATGGAGACAATGATGCTTGCACGATCTGCTTTACCAGCTGATAGTGCGAAAAGTGTTTTGTCAACCTGAAAGTGGTGCGTGTGCTACTTGGATTAAATCGTGTATTTCTCCGTTAAATGTAGAAAGAGTCTTTAGAGCGCGCCCTGGAAGAGACTGAAGCCCGTTACGGTTCGAGGTTGGCTCAGATTCAAGCATTAATAAGCGCTATAGAGGCTCAGCTGATTCAAGTCCGATCTGACACAGAACGACAGAACGAGGAATACAACGTCCTTCTCGACATCAAGACCCGCCTGGAGATGGAGATTGCCACTTACCGCCGCCTCCTCGAGGGAGAGGATGTCAGGTGAGCCAACACCTTCGCAGTCAGCCCCCTGTATGGCCAAACCCATGATCTGGAAGAGGTTGTGCCTAGTGGGGTTGGGGGTGGGTGGGAAGAGAAGCCAGAACTGGACTCCCACTGACTTGCAGAGCTGTCCCAACCAGCACTAGAACTGTGATGTAGGTCTCTTAAGGTTCAGTTCTGAGGAAATCTGTGTATCTTTGAATAAAAGTGAATGTGAACCATTTTCAAGGAAACTATTGTAATATAAAAGCAAAAGAATTATTGAAAGGATTACTATTAAAACTAATAGTCTCTCTCTTCCGCTCCTTCACAGATCCCTGTTATGCTTTCTCTCTCCCTCTCTCACTTGCCTTCCTCTGCATTCCTCCCCCCTTTTTTCTTCCCCTTTCCCTTTCTCCCCCTTTCCCCTTTCCCATCTTTCCTCCTCCACTTCCCTCTCCCCTTACTCTCACCCTTTTCCACTCCCCTTCCATCTCCTCCTTCCCCCCTTTTCTTCTTTTATCTCTTCCCCCTTCCCATTCCCTTCTCCTCCTCCTCTTCTTTCATCTTTTTCTTCTCTCTCTCTCTCTCTCTCTCTCTCTCTCTCTCTCTCTCTCTCTCTCTCTCTCTCTCCTCTCTTCTTCACCCACACACGCAATTTAAAGTCTTGGAAAATGTTGCTACATATACATAATCTTAAACCAGGGATTCTGAACTTTTGAGGGGTGTCACAGACCCTTTTTGGCAGTGTAATGAAGTCGAAAAACTCCTCAGAATAAGGTTTTTAAGTTCATAAAATAAAATGCAAAAGATTATAAAGGAAACCAATTATACTGAAGAAGAAATGAGATTTATATTACTCATCCAAGTTCACACACCCCCGTGAAATCTGTGCCAAAGCCTATTAAGAATCTGTGGACCCCCAGTTCAGAACCCCTCTCTTAAAGAAGAGTCATGATTTTACCCCAATGACATGTCCTAGAGTGCAGAGTAAAATACGTTTGTAATGTTAAGATTAGTCAAGGGGAACATCATATGTGGATAGTCAAACGCCAAATATTGAATAGTGTGAGGATGCATTTATGTGATGATACTAAATTGTTTTTGTTTCTTTTTCTTTCCTCCAAAAAGAGTGGAGAATCTCTCGTTAGACATGATAGATGAAAACGGTAAGTATTCTACATTTTACTTTTTGCTCACATTGCCTGGAACATTGAATTCTAGAGCAAAAACTAGAGGAGGGCAGTTGGGGCTTTGGCCTGATCTAGGGTGGGGCAGGCTTCTTAGTCATGGTGGTCCTCTGATCTTCAGGACTTGTGCAACACTGTATCACGCCAGGGTCTAGCCCCTGTACGGAGGCCTGACTTTCTCTACCCCTATATTCCTTGCTTGCTGCATCTCTCACCTTGCTTCCTTCCATGAATTCAGGGGTGGAGTCAGAATTCATTTGATCTGTATCCAAACTCTCTAGGAGATGGTCCATCTCCTCTCTTAGTGCAATTACAAGGGATCAAAGAAACTATCCTCTGCGACACCCACCCCCACAAATGAATTTTCCCCAAGCACCAAAATTTCCAGTTATGGTTCTGGTGAACTTTTTATTCATGTAACTTACCAAGAGTCAGGAATCATGCAACTCAATGCTAAAACAGCCTGATTCAATGACTTCAGTATTAAAGCCTGACATTCCTGAAAATAATAGAAGGGATACTCCCACCACTCACCAATGGGTAAAATTTAACTTTCCTTAATAGGGGTTTGGAAGGGAGGAAATGGCTAAGTATGCATAAGAGCTTTCTGTGATTCTGGAAGGAAAGGATAAGGTTGGCATATGTATTTTATTCTGGTTAGCATTATAAACCTAAAGGGAGAGATGGTCTATGAAATTCAAGAGCCTGCTACATTTTCTGCCTTCATCTATAAGACTCTTTCATTAAAGTTTCATTCTGGGGCCTCATTGTGGCAGGCAGGCGACCTGAGATTCTCACAGGCTACACCAGTGCATTATAAGTTGTATCAGATCTCACCAACTGAAAAGGTTTAGACTAAAGCCCAGTGATAAACCAGGGGCTGAACACAATGTGGAAGGCCTAATCACCTAGATGGCTGTCAAGGTATGGATTTCTCAGGAACAGCAACTCCCTAAGACTGTCTCCTAAGGTATGGAAGACTACAATCTGCAATAGCAAATCTGCAATCTACAGAGCAAAAATAGCAATTTCCTTCCACACCAAGGAAAATGTCTGTCCTTAAAATATGTATGTCTTATTCTAATCCAGTGATTTGTGTGATAATTACCTGTATGTGGATGCAAGCACATATATATGTATGTTCATATATGTATATAGTGTGTATGTATATTTATGGATGGGTGGATATATATTATATGTCTACATGTGTCTATACATATGTGTGCATGCCAGTTATATACACATATTGTGTATATACACACATGTGAGCATGTCTGACATGTCATGTCTATGTATAAATATATATATATAGTCAAAACTCTTGCTACAGACATTGCATTTAATTTAAACACAACTATCTTTCCAATGCTTACTTGCCCAACATCAATAAGATATAAGTAAATAGATTAGACAGACTTGGGATTCCTTGCATTAATTAGTAAACAGATGGAAGGTTTGAGCATAGTCTTTATGTAGATGGGATGGTAATTAATTGAGTGGTACATTCAATTAGGTTTAGTTTCTTATTCAATTAGTGAAATGCTATTCTTTGTAGCAACTAATTAAGATCATATAATTATATGAATTAAGATCATATAAAACTAACTGGGTGAACTGGAATGGTAAATTAAAAGTTCTTTTACTCCTGTAAAAGAATTTGTTGTTGTTGAGTCATTTTAGTTGTGTCCAACTCTCCATGACCCTATTTGGGGTTTTCTTGGCAAAAATATTGGAACAGTTTGCCATTTCCTTCTCCAGCTTATTTTACAGATGAAGAAATTGAGGCAATTAGGGTTAAGTGACTTACCCAGGGTCACACAGCTAGTAAGTGTCTGAGGCAAGATTTGAACTCAGACAGATGAGTCTTCATTACTACAAGCCTGGTGTTTTATCCACTGTTGCTCCTAGCTGCCCAATCTTTTAAGGAAGTGCTTAAGTACAAAATAATGCTACCTTAAAGTTTCGTAGTAAGAGTTGGTGAGAAGAGGTATGACATAGTAGATAAAGGAACCGGCCTTGTAGTTAGATAGATTTGGGTTCAGGTCCCACTTCTGACAAATACTAAGTGATCTTGAGCAGCACACATAATCTGTTACTGTCCCAGGCAGCTGGCAAGGTGGAAAGAACTGAGTTTAAAGTCAAGTCGAGTTCAAAATCTTGCCTTACATGAAGAATTAATCTCCATGGTTAGTGAGGGTTCAATTCTTCAGTTTCCTTATGTCTAAAATGAGGGATTTGGAATAGATGGCCTCTGAGGTCCCTCCCAGATGTAGATCTATGATCTTAGCATGGTAAACTACAGATGAGTTGTCAATGATCTGCATTGGTGGAAGGAGCTTTGATAGTTAGAATTCCCCAACACTAATGAAAGAGAGACAGAGACAGAGAAATATGAATGGCAATATTTATATTCATGAATAAAAATTAAGTTTCATTTGTATCTCTCATCCAGAAGTAAAGAAAATCAGGAAGATTAAGACAGTTGTGGAAGAAGTAGTCGATGGCAAGGTTGTGTCATCTCAAGTCAGAGAAATAGAAGAAAGTGTATAACCAACTACACAAAGAAGGCGAGTTCAACAAGTCGGAAAAATTTGATCAAACTTGACAGCGTTCTATTAGGAAATTAGCTTTCAGAAAGCCTGATGGATGTTTTATGATAACAAGAGATAAGAAACTCATTAATCATACTCTTCTATGGGATTTTTTTCACTGCCCTCCAAATACCCTTCTTCACTCAGAACATTTGCAAGAATATTGCAAATAAACTGTTAGTACAATCAGTGAAAGGAAATTTAAAGCATCTTTGCTGCTTCCTTGACTGAAAGTTGTGGACCTTCTAACTATGAAAAAAGCTAATTTTATAGATACAAACATAAATAGAAGAGAAATCTCTCTTTAGTTTTTTTCCCCACAAAAGTACATGTAATGTTTTTCTGTAGTTTTGTTTCCTAGTCATGCCCATTTCTCCAATGATCTTACCAAATTCCAGAAGTCTGGATCTTTCTACCTTCTCTGAATTAAATTTCTATCCCTTGCCCCTCACCCACCTAACATGGCATATTCTTAAGGATTTGACTCATGGCACATACTTAGGTGACTGAAA
This sequence comes from Notamacropus eugenii, assembly GCF_028372415.1. Lineage (NCBI taxonomy): Eukaryota > Metazoa > Chordata > Mammalia > Diprotodontia > Macropodidae > Notamacropus > Notamacropus eugenii. Next base: position 356,628,271 of record NC_092873.1, on the reverse strand, counting down.
GATGCAAAACACCTTATTTGGAATAAGCATCTAAGAAATTATCAAGGACCCTCGCCTCTCACAAAGTGAAATAATGACTTTCCTTATACTCTTGTCAATAAACCATGTGATTCAATGACTTGTGATTATTTTGTTTTGTGAACTGAGAATGTAAATATTCTTACCTTTACACATTTAACTTAGAGACAACTATCTTTTCAATGCTTAGAGGTAAATGGTATGACAAATAAATAGATTAGATGCACTGAGGATTCTTTGTACTACTCTTAAACAAAAGGAAGGTTTGAGCATGGTCATTTTGTAGATGGTATGGGAATTAACTAGATGGTGCATTTGTTCAGGTTTCAAAGATTAGTTGACATCCTTTTCTTTATAGTAGTTTCATGTGGATGTATGTTGATCCTCAGCTGAAATTAAACTGTTGTTACCAAATGTTGACCAGATATAACCTGGTGTTAGCATCTTCATTTACCATTCATTAGATACACACATTGACATCCTATACTTGTGAAGTTAATTCTTTGAATTTATATGTTAGACTTTACATTTATCTCTAATGGATTTCATAGTATTAGATTCAGCCCAATTCTCCAACTCAACTCTTTTTCACCAAAATAAAGATTTCTCTACAATTGTTTTAAATTGTGAAACCTTCAGTTTCCTCAGTGTTAACTTCCAGGGAATGTGGTCATATCTACACAGAGGTCTAAGAACTAGATGATAGAGTTTTAACCTCCAATATCCAACAAAGATAATTGGGAAAATGCAACTTCATTCATTTGCCCTTCCTGCCTCATCTATAAAATAAGAAACTTTGACCTTATTATTACTTAATATAGGTATATATAGCCATAGATTTTAGCAAAATTCTTTGAGATTCTTGAGAATAGGCAGCTTTACCATTCACTGTGGTTACTATTAAAATATGTGATAGTTTTATGTTAATTAATCCTCTTGGAATACAGATGGTCAGATCTATGTCTAGGCTCTGTGTGGGAATGGGAGAATTTTTCTTCCCCACTTTAGTTCTGAAAAGTTTAATGTTATACAGATCCCAGCAGAGTTGGAAAAGAAGAATGAAAGTCAAATAAATAATGTAATAAGTTGAGTGCCTGAATACTCACCATCTTTAAAATTAGAATACACATATGGCCACTTTGTCCTCAAAATGACTGATCAGTTTTTGTACCACATAGATAAATCCTGGGGTGATAATAAGACTGATTAATTTGCAATTTGATGACCTGGGTACAAATCCTGGTTTCTGAACCACTCATTGGCTATTGACCTTTAGCAAATTGTTTCACCTCAGTGAGACTCAAGGTCCATTGACCTTTCTACTGTTCTGTCAATATCATATTAACAACTTTCTCTAATTAGGATACCATTTGCTCTTAAGCAAATTTTTTTTAGTTAGCCAAAGATTATGTAAACTTTTGAAGGAAGCTGTGGATTCTCAAATTAAACTTACTGCTCCTCTCTGTAACTCCAACACAAGTCTTTCTTCCACTTAAAATTCCACCAGTCTATTGCAATATACATATAAGTCTAAAGTTGTCAAGTTGTCAGAAACAATTCTTTTCATCTCTCAAAGCTGTAAAAAAAAAAAGAGAGAGAGAGAGAGCTAATTGATTTCTATTATGCAAAAACAGTACTCAAGGAGGTTTCCACTGACATTTGCTTTTTGGTTGTAATGTGTGTCTGTTCACTGAACATAATGAGATTCAGAACAAATTTTCATCAAAATGTCTATGGTGTCAACTTTATTAAAGTTAAATGAGTCTGAAAGGACATTTTTCAACCACTAAGGATTAAGGAAAAGTAAGTTCAGTCAACTCCAATAACTTGAGAAGCAGAATGCAAAATGTTGGCCAGAATGTACTGTGTATGTAAATCTGCATATATACTTATGCCTCTTTTGTGTGTGCATATGCATGTATGCATGTACCTATACATATTTAGCAGAGTTGGGGCTGAAGTTTTGCATTTTCCTTTGAAAAGTACCTCAGATATTCAAAGTCAAATAGAACTATTATCTGAGTGATGTGGATATTGCTTCCAATGATGCAGGATTAAAGGTATGTATGCCTGATCATTTTGTGAATTCTTCCCCTTCCATAAGTGTTCCACAAGGGAATATGGTAAGAGTTTTCTATGTCTTTTCCTGATATCACAAGGATATCCCTGAGTCACAAAAGCAATACACCTGTGATCCTCTTGCTGTACATCCATCTTCTTCTTTAGTCATAAATTTCTTTGAAGACATGATATGTAATACATGATCCAATGATGGGGACACAATTGAGAATATTTCCAATGGGGAGAATCAAGGAAATTTTCACATAGGAGCTTTGAAGAAAGAGAAAGGCTTTGACAGCTTAGCAAAAGGAGGAAGTAGATTCTAAGAGTGGGAGATGGCTTAAACTCCACCAGCTTTTCTTGCCATGACTACTGGGGTAGGGAAAAGAAGGGAGAGTGGCCAAACTGAGCTGTCAAACCGAAAAGATAGAGAAGGACATATAATTTTTGGCCAGCAGGAAAACCTGAACACAAAGGAAGAAAATCCAGGGAACCAAAATGGTGAGCAGGACATAGAAGGCCGGATATGGCCAAAGTACCAGCCTCCTATGATAAGACTATGATTCCTCTGGGCAAGATTCGGGTCCCCAGAAGAAAAATGAAGTGCAAGAGGCTGGAGAAGTAGTCAGAGTGAATCATTCAAGAATGAAAAAGAAAATATTCAAAGGACCTTCATTCTGCAAAATGAAGTGAAGGCAAATTACTCTGAGTTCCTGAACTCTCAACTAATGTGGCTGTGATCTCTTAGGAGCTATGACAGAAACAACTTTGGGAAAGCTTCTAGCCAAGCTAAACATGAGAACTATGTCTTTTTTAATGGGAGGCCATAATCTGGAAGGAACTAAGTGTAGCCATAAAATCATTACTTTATTTGATTTGGTACAATAAACTGATGTATTTATTTAATTGATTCTATACCTATAAGCAAAAGCTCTATACATCAAGTGTGCTTGTCTACATGGCCAACTCCATTGTGCCTTGCTCCCTAACTAGAGCTCAGTGAAATACTGCCATTGTGAAGAGAAATGTTTCTGGTAAAATGGCACTTGAGAATTGTTCTGATTGAATGTTAGTTCATCCTTGTTCCTTCTGGCTGGATAAATCCACACTGACCACATCATTTAGACTAATGATTGAGTGTGCCACCATAAATGGGCAGAATTAGGGGACGGAATTCTACAATCATATGGGAGTCATGAAACTTGATGGGTATTTCCCCAGAATTCTCCGTAGTGCTGGATGGAGTATACAACCACCAGGGTGAAGACAGCTTTTTCCAGCACCTGATTCTTATTATAAATTATACATGGTTAGTAGCAAGCAATGCATTCTGCTGGTTAAAAATGTATGGAAGCAAGAGATGGCATATCAATTTAGGGATCAGCTAGCTGGTCTTATCTGGACTGTAGAGTAGGTAAAATGAGACTGTGAAAGCTATGGGAGTAAAAAGACAGGAAAAGGTTTGAGAGATGTTATGGACATATAATTGACAGACTTGGAGATTGCTTGGGTATAGGAATGAAAGGGAATATCAAAGATGACTTTTAGGTTTTGAAACTAAGTTATTAGAATGATGGTCTATGCAATTAATAGAAACTGGGAAGCTGAGAAGGACAAGGCAGTTTTGGAAAGAAAACAGAGTTCAGGTTTTGATTCAGTTGTAAACTCTTGATAGCAAGGACAATGTTTTACCTTTCTTTTTATCCCCAGAGCTTAGTACGTCTGACATGTGGTAAATATGTAATAAATGCTTGTTGACTTGAGTATTTCATCCTAACACAAACTTAAGTTACTTTAAAACATTCAATAGCTCACTTTGTTATCTTTGTGCACTATATATTCATTCATTCAAAAAATGTTTATTAAATACCTACTTACTGTATGCAATAAGCTATGCTAGTCTCTGGGACACAAGAGAAAGAAAATAGTCAATCATCAAGCATTTAGCTCTTTAAATCGATGAGGCATTGTCTTAAATGCTGAAAAATTTTTTAAAAAGCAAAAAAAAAATAGTCCTTGCCCTGAGGGAGATCACATTTTAATGGGCAAGACAACACAAAAATGTCAAGGTACGTACAAGATACACACAGAGTAGATGGAAGGTGGTATGAAAAAGGAAGGACCTAGCAATTGAGGAAAACTAGGAAGGACCAGCAGAAGGTGTACTTTGAGCTGGATGTCAAAGGAAACCAAGGGAAAATGAGAGGCACATGTTAGGGATGAAAGCATTTCAGGTGCAGGGGCCAATGAATGCAAAGGCAAGGAGGGGGCAGGTGGAGAATGATGCTAACAACAAGGAGGCCACTGTCACTGGATCATAGAGTACTTAGAGGGTAGTAAAGTCTAAGAAGATGAACTTTAGGAAGGGACCAGGTTGTAAAGGATGTTAAATATGAATGAGATAGAGGTTTGGGTGATATTAGTAAAGCAACACATTGTCTGTGCAAGGATGAGGGAATTCCTTCTGACAAGCAAATTCTACCCCACCCAAATCTCTTTGTCAAACAAATACCTAGTGGGCACCCTTAGTTTTGCACCAATAAACAATTTCCACCTGCACATATGACTTAATTTGGTCAGGGGATGCTGAGCTGACAAAAGAAAAATAAAGGGTTGAATTTTATTGTTGTGAGCAGGTTTGGACTTGACAACTGTGACACCTACTTCATTGGCTATAAAAGGCTACACATCTTGGCCTATTTTGCCCCTCTTCTTCTCCATTTTGCCAACCGAGTGATCTCTGCATCGATAACATGTCTCTCTCTGTCTACAATTCTGGGGCCTCCCAACAGGCTTCATCTCGAAGTGGGGTGGGAGGTCACCGGCTCAGTCGGTTGTCCAGCACTAGTAGTGGAGGTGGCTTTGGTGGAAACATTTTTGGCTCTGGGGCAAGCTCCGGGGGCAGTTTCAGTGCTGTATCCATGTTTGGTTCCAGCTGTGGTTTTGGGAACAGCTCCAGGAGTGCCTTTGGAGGAGGGCTGGGCGGTGGTTACGGAGCAGGAATGAGCAGTGGTTATGGAGCAGGACTGGGCAGTGGTTATGGAGCAGGACTGGGCAGTGGTTATGGAGCAGGAATGGGCAGTGGTTATGGAGCAGGAATGGGTAGTGGTTATGGAGGAGGTCTAGGGAATGGTTATGGTGGAGGGCTGCCCAGTGGCTCAGTAGGCATCCCCTGTAGTAATGATGGAGGCCTTCTTTCTGGATCAGAAAAGGAAACCATGCAAAACCTCAATGACAGGTTGGCTTCCTACCTGGCTAAAGTCCGGGCTCTAGAGGAAGCAAACACTGATCTGGAGAACAAAATTCGAGACTGGTATGAAACACGTGTGACAGGCGAGCCTGGGTCAGGAAATGATTATGAAAAATATTACCCACTAATTGAAGATCTTAAGAATAAGGTAAGAATATTTTTGCTATTGAAACATCTATAGTAGCAATGGCCACTTGGTGGCCATGTAATTTTAATCTGACTCCTGACATGGACTAAAAATAAAATGAAAATGAAAATGAAAATTTTTAGTGAAATAATTATTTAAAAATTAATAATAAAAATTTGAATAATTCAGCTTTCATTTAATCTCTTACTAAATTGTGCTAGCATTAAACATAATTAATTTGATAGTACTTTTGGTAGTTTTCAAAACTGTAAGGACTTGTTCCTTCTTTTTGTTATTGCTGTTCCCGTACAGTTGTATCCTACTCTTCATGACCTCATTTGGGCTTTTTTTGGCCAAGAAAACACCAAATGGGCTCACAAAGAGTCAGACACAACTGGAAAATGACTGAACAATAACCGGCAAGGACACTGGAGTGGTTGGCCGTTTCCTTCTCTGGTTAATTTACAGATGATAAAATTGAGGCAAACAAGATTAAATGACTTGCCCAGGGTCACACAACTAGTTAGTGTCTGAGGCCAGATTTGAACTAAGGAAAACTAGTCTTCCTGACTCCAGGTCTGACACTCTATCCTTGTTAGCTATCCTTGTTAGCATCTCTTCAATTCAAGGAGTAATTTACTGAACACCTACCATATGCCATAGACTATGCTAGACTTTATGGTTACAAAATACAAAGACAAAAATGGTCCCTGACCTCAAGGAATTTACATCCTACTGTATGTCTTAATGTGAACTATGCTTCCCCTGCGATGTAATAGAAACAGCTCCAGATTTGGAGTCAGAGAAAATGACTTTGAACTTGATCTCTGAAACTTACTTCCTGTGGGACATTGGACCTTGGTGGGTTTTCATCTCCTCAGCAGTAAGATGAGAGAATTGTACCATATAATCTCTAACATAATTGAGAGGCAGCCTGGTATCCTGAGAAAACCAGTGGATTCAGGGTTAGAGAAGAACCTGGGTTCTAATCCTGACTTAACTACTTACTACTTTACTCCCTGGACTTCACTTTCCTCATCTGTAAAATAGCAGGCTGGATCCCTAACATTTCTTCCAGTTGTCAACCTATTATCATATGAAGTGTAAGGTCCCCTCCAGCCAGAGATGTTGGGAGGCTCAAGTGAAACGATGGATGTAGAGCACTTTGCAAACCTTGGAGTACTATATAAATGCCCATTATCATTATGATCATTAGCCTACAGTGAACAGGGGGAGGCTTGATGGTGCAGTGGATAGGTGCTGTAATACCTAAGTTCAAATCCAGCCTCACTTACTAGCTGTATGACTCTGGGCAAGTCACTTCACCCTGTTTGCTTCAATTTCCTCATCTGTAAAATGAGCTGGACAAGGAAATGGCAAAACACTCCAGTATCTTTGCCAAGAAAACCCCAAATGGGGTCATGCAGAGTGGGACACCACCAAAAAATAAGTGAACAACTGAATGGTAACCAGGTCCACAATTTGGTGATGACTTCATTTCCTGACCCTTCAATTGCATTTCTGCTGGTCTCTAATGCTGTTTATAGAAAAATATAAGAGTGTGATAGTAAAGGCTTAACAATTGGACTAAGGAGTTCCCAGAATTATGCATACTGTTGGTGTTTTTTAAATTTAATCTGCAGTATTGACAGTTTCTTCAATTTCTTCAACGGAATCAAACAAAAAGAGAAATGGATCCCTGCAGCCCATATATTTCCTGAGAAAATCACAAATTAACATTATCTGTGTTGATTTGTAATTTTTATTTATTTTGTTAAACATTTTTCAATTTCATTTTAATCTAATTCCAGCAGCATGAAGGAGTTTTCTACTGTCTTGAAGTCTGCAGCAGTGAGTCCAACACCTCCCGTTAGGGCAATCAACAAAATAAAAAATTTAATAATGGTGCCAGCTTTTTGAGCTGGCTTCAATATGCCACTGCTTTCATCTCCAGAGCCTATGATCCTTAAAAAGGAAGGAAAACAGGAATATAGGAAGGAAGGAAAGAGGGAAGGAAGGGAAAGAGAAAGGGAGGGAGGGAGGAGAAGGAAGGTGTTTCTTAACATACAAATTTAGTTTTCAAAAAGAATCTAATTGAAAATCTTGCAGAATCTAAAATGATATCATTTATTATCTTATCTCCTGACCTGAACTGAATGTCTGGACCGGTCTCTCATTAATTTAGAAATCTCTTTTCTGTACTTTTCCAGATTCTGTCAGCCACTATTGAGAATGCTCGTCTCATTTTGCAGATTGACAATGCAAGGCTGGCGGCTGATGATTTCAGGATGAAGTAAGTGCAAGCCTAGCCAAATCTGATAATGGCATTTCTCTCTTTTCTTTATCCTTCCTTTTTTTTCATTTCTAATGAATAAAACTTTCCGTATTTCAATAAAACAGGCTATCTGCTATTAAGTAGTGTTGGTAGCCCTCCCAACAATTCAGATAGCAACTCATTCATGCTGGCCTATCCAGTGCCCAGATATGCCCTATCAGAAGTTCACCACACAGGGGTTTGCCCAAAGGGCAAAAGAGGACCTTTCTTTCATTCCCTTTCTTCTTCCCTTGCCTTCCAGTGGAGCAGTCAAACATCTATGGGAGCAAGAAAATCAGAAGAGGTATATTATTCCAGTAAACATGATATCATATTTAGAAATGACTCCTTACCCACCCCCAAAACTTGACCCAGACATGTGGGGTTTTTTCAGCATAGGGAATTTTCAGTGCAGAAATTCCCTTTACTGATTCTCTTCAGCAGCCCACAAGTCATTTGGAGACTTAAAGTGTTTCCAGGGGCACTAAAAACTCAAGTGACTTGCTTTAGGTTGCACAGTTAGCAAGTAAACTGAGGCAAAGCCTGAATTTCGGCTTTCCCTTCTCCAAGGGTAGCTTGCTATCCCTTAAGCCATGTTGTTTCTCTATCCTGAGTTAAATGCCATTCAAAATGCTTATGCTAATTAATGCCTGAAACACATCACTTCTTCAGGTGGGTTTGGGTTTTTTTGTTATTTTGTTTTGATCCCCTGGAATATCCTGCCCTTTACTTTTAAGGTATGAGAATGAGCAAGCCCTGCGCCAGAATGTCGAAGCTGACATCAATGGCCTGCGCAGGGTGCTGGATGAATTAACCCTGGCCAGGGCTGACCTGGAGATGCAGATTGAAAGTCTGATGGAAGAGTTGGCTTATCTTAAAAAGAACCATGAAGAGGTGAGGGGGCATCTATCATTCCTATGTCCTTCCTCCTCCCCTCTCCCCCCCATCCACTGCAATTTACATTCTTATTAAGTTAGAAGAATGAAGGGGGCTTATTTTATTGACATCTGAAAGGTTTGTTTGACTGGGTGGGTGAGGGGTGGAGTTTGCTTATGGAGGGAAAAGAGAGGGAGATATAAAGACAGAAGGATTGGAGTCTGGCTGCTGTTGGTGCTGCCAGTAGTGTCTTTTTTCTCACTTTTCACTTTGATGATGGGGATAATAGTTTAATGGCTCTGTTTTTATCACTGTTTTCTCTAAAGAGAATAGACACAGATCCAGAGAATATTAGAGCTGAGCAGAGCCTCAGAAGCAATTTCATTCAACTCCTGAAACAGGACTGCCTGCCTACAGAAAATGACATAATTATAATAAAATTGATAGCACCTACAATGCTTCAGGCATTGTAAATATTATCTCAACTGCTTTAAAATATTATCTCAACTCATCCTCCAAACAACCCTGGGTGGTTGGTACTGCCATCCTCATTTCACTGATGAGGAAACTGAGGTGAACAGAGATTAAGTCATGTGCTGAAGGTCACAGAGCCATTATGGGTCTGAGGCTGGATTTGAATTCAGGACCTCCAGACTTTGGGTCCAGCTCTTTACCCACTGTGCCCCCAGCTGCCCCTGGCACATCAATGATGCTCATCTGGTCCCCTGACGGCAGAGGCCTGAAAAGGTTTCTACTGTGTTTTCAGTGCCTGTGAGCCTACTCAGTATTCCTATACAGAGAATGGAAAGGATACTGAACTTGGAGGCAGAAGACCTGGATTCAAATTATGGCTCTACTGCTTATTAGCTATATGATCTTGATCAACTCACTTCTCTGGGACTCATAGAATCATAGATTTAGAGTTGAAAGGGGCCTCAGAAATCAATCTCTTCATTAGTAAGTGTCTGAGGCAGAATTTGAGCCCAGATCTTCCAGACTCCAAGTGCAGTGCTTTATCCACTACTCCATGGTAATTCCATTTTCTCCTGTGTAAATGAGATGGTTTATAACCACAGTGCTTAGGGGGGCAGAGCAAGTACTTGATAAATGTTTCATTTAGGAGAAGAAGGAGGAAGTAGAGTGGAAGGAGAAGGGAATGAATGGACAAAGAGTCCTGATGGGGTCTTGGAATGGATACACTGAAATGTGGAAATAATCACATTAAATATGCCCTGAGATTTAGAAGGAATTATTAAGCAAGTCTAACTAGCTGCCCTGATGTTCAATTATTAAGCTTGTAATCAAACATTTTAAAAATAAAAACAAAATACAATTCCCCATAAAAGGTATGGTACTTTAAAGAAAGTCAAATGATCTAGGGACAAGATTATTGTTTAAGGCTTCCAGGACTCCTGGGTTCTAATCCTAGAGAAGTCTACGTTCACTTTAGGGAAGGAATTGGAAAGAATGCTGGATTTAGAGTCAGAGGACATAGGTTCAAATCCTGGCCTGGTCTTGTTACCCATGTGATCTTGGGCAAGTCACAGTCCTCCTGGCTTAAGTTGCAGGTTTAAATAAATAACACTTCTGATATCCTATGAATCTGAGAACACATAAGCTTAAAGCACTGTCTAAATGACGATGACTATGAACAATTATAGGTTAACCTATAACCAGGAAAGTATTTCTGGGATACAGGTAGTCAAGTCAATTACCCACTATGTGGCAGGCACTGTGTTAAGTACTGGGGCTACAAAAAAAAAAAAAAAAAGGCAAAAGTCAGTCCCTGCCCTCAAGGAACTCAGCACAGTGAAGGAGACAACGTACAAACAGCTATGTACTGGCAGGATAAACTGCAGAGAATCCACACATGCCTCACTCTTCCTTGCTACTCCTAGGAACTTCGAGCCATCCAAGCTGCGGGGCTCGGCCAGGTTAGTGTGGAGATGGATGCTGCTCCAGGAATCAACTTGACCAAACTCCTGAATGACATGAGAGGCCAGTATGAAATCATTGCCGAACAGAATCGCAAGGAAGCTGAAGCTTGGTTCCTTGAAAAAGTAAGTCGAGGCGCTGTGCCACCCTGACAAATGAACTCCGAATTTCCCATAGGTTGGTCTGATACCTTCTCTTGTGTTTCAGAGCGGAGAACTCAAGAAAGAGATCAGTAGCAACACGGAACAGCTCCAGACAAGCAAGAGTGAAATAACAGACTTGAAGCGCATGCTCCAAAGTTTAGAAATTGAGCTCCAGTCTCAGCTTGCTATGGTATGGAAAATCACTTGGTAATGGTGTTTCCAAAAAGAGGGCAATGGGATGGATACAGAGGAAAGAGCACTGGTGGTAGAGCTAGAGGACCTGAGTTCAAGTCTTACCACCTATATGACCTTGTCCAAGTCACTTCAACTGTCCTGGCCTCAGTTTCCCCATCTGTAAAAAGAAAGTGTGGAACTGAGTTTCCTTCCTTCCAGCGCTCAACTCTCTGATTTTATGCACTATTCTAATTCAAAAGTCATAACAAAACAGAAAGAACCTTGCGATTATCTTTCCACCCTAAAATACTCTTTTCCCTGACTCATCACTGAGTTAGTATCATTCTTCACTGATATGCAGAGAAAGTCCTTTGAAGACACTTTAGCAGAAACAGAAAGTGGTTACTGCAATCAGCTCTCCCAGATACAACTCCAAATTGGCAATCTGGAGGCCCAGCTTTCCCAGCTGAGGAGTGAACTGGAGCGTCAGAATGCAGAGTATGAACAACTCCTAAATATCAAGACCCGGCTGGAGATGGAGATTGAGACCTACCGCCGCCTGTTGGAGGGAGAACTCGAAGGGTAAATAAGAAATCTGAAACGGAAAATGCATTTTTAATATATTGGCTCACCAATGAAGAAGTTAAGCTTTCTGCTGGAATGTGCAAAAGAAATTACAGTGTGACATTAAGGTATTGCTTATCCGTGCATGCACTGTACAAAATACGTAAGTCAGTCAGGCAACAAACATCTTATTAATAGATAGTATTTATATAGTCCTCTAAGGTTAGCAAAGTACTTCACCATTATTATCTCATCTGGTCCTCACAATAACCCTGGTACATAGGTGCTATTACCATTCCCATTTTGTGTGTTTGCATTTTCCTTGTACCAGAGAAAATAGTCTATTTAGTATTAGGTTTTTTTTTTAAATGATATTTATTTCTTTTTAACACTCAATTTTCTTTAAATTTGGGTTCCAAATTCTCTCATTTTCACCCTTCCCTCACCTATTGAGAAGGCAAGCAAAATTATATCGATTATACAGGTGAACTCATGCAAAACATATTTCCATATTAGCCATATCACACAAAAAAAACAAACAAAAATAAAGCAAGAAAATTATACTTCAATTTTCAGTCAGAGTTCATTAGTTCTCTCTCTGAAGGTGGATAATGTTTTTTCATCGTAAGTTCTTGGATCATCGTATTGATCAGAGTAGGCAAGTTTTTCATAGTTGAGCATCATTACAACGTTGCTGTTACTGTGCATAATCATCTTCCATCTCATTTCATTTTGCATCAGTTCAAATAAGTCTCCTCATTATTTTTTCTGAAACTATCTCCCTCCATCATTTCTTATAGCACAATAGTACTCCATCCAAATCATCTGCCATAATTTGTTCAGCCATTCCCCAACTGACAAGCATTCCCTCAATTTCTAATTCTTTGCAACCACAAAAGAGAGCTACTAAAAATATTTTTTGTAAATATAAGGTTTTATCTTTTTCTTTAATCTCTTTGGGGTACAGACCTAGTAGTACTATTGTTGGGTCAAAGAGTAGGGCACAATTTTATAACCCTTTGGGCATATTTCCAAATTGTTCTCCAGAATAATTGAATCGGTTCACAACTTCACAACAACTTATTAGTGGATATATTTTCCTTCATTCCCTCTAGCACTTCTCATTTATAACAGTTTATACACAGTGGAACCTCAGAGTTGTCTTAATTTTCATTTCTCTAATAAATAGAATTAGAACATTTTTTTCATATTACTATATACAGCCTCAGTTTCTTCTTCCAAAAACAACCTGTTCATATCCTTTGACCATTTATCAGTTGAGGAATGACTTGTTTTCTAACTAATTTGACTCAGTTCTCTAGATAATTGAAAAATGAAGCCTTTATCAGAGAAACTTGCTGTGAAATCCCCCCTCCCCCATTTCTGACTTTCCTTTTAATCTTGTCTGCACTGGTGTTGTTTGTGCAAAAGCTATTTAATGTAATCAAAATTATTCATTTTATATCCTGCGATCCTCTCTGTTTCTTGTCTGGTCATAAATTCTTTCTTTATCCATATATCCGACATAAAATTTTCCATGGTCCTCCAATTTGCTTATGATATCACCCTTGATGTCTAAAGCATGTAACCATTTTGACCCTGTCTTGGTACATATGGTATGAGATCTTGGTCTGAACCTAGTTTTGACAAGATAGATTTCTATACCCAATTACATATATAATTCTTTCTTCTTTGAACCAATTCTGATAAGAAAGAGGTTCAAACATTATCCACTGTCCCCCCTCCACTATAAAGGTTTTTCCTTGCATGTCTCTTTTATATGAGAAACTTTTCCCCAATTTACCTCTCTCTTCTCCATTCTCCCAATGTATCCTTCTTCCTCATTTTTGTGGATTTTTTCTATATCTATTTTATCCTCTTAATCTAAGCCACTGGGGCAGTTGTCCTTGAAAGTTTCTTGAAATATGATGTCTAGACTCGTTTTTTGATTATGACTTTCAGGTAGCCCAATAATTCTAAAATTATTGTCCAATTATTAGTCCAATTATTCTAAAATTATGTCTCTTCAATCTATTTTCCAGTTCAGTTGTTTTCACATTTTCCTTTTTTCTTCATTCTTTTGACTTTGTTTTATTGTTTCTTGATACCTCATGGACTTATTAGCTTCCATTTTTCCAACTCAATTTTTTTAAGGAATTATTTTCTTCAGTGGGCTTTTGTTACCTGTTTTTCTATATGACCAATTCTGCTTTTTAAGTAGTTCTTTTCTTCAGTGAATTTTTGTGCTTCTTTTACTGTTAGGTCAATTCTGGTTTTGAAATATTATTTTCTTCATTATATTTTGTGCCTCTTTTACAAAGCTGTTATTTCTCTCTTCATGATTTTCTTGCATCACTCTCATTTTTTTCCCCAATTTTCCCCCTACCCTTCTTATCTTTTTTTAACTCTTCCAGGAATTCTTATTGAACTTGGGTTCAATTAGCATTTTTTCTTAAAGGCTTTGCTAGTAGCTGTTTTCACATTGTTGTCTTGTTCTGAGTTTATGTTTTGGTCTTTTCTATAACCCTAGTAACTTTTTGTAGTTAAGTTCTTTGTTATTGTTGTTATTGTTTACTCGGCCTATTTTTTGACTTTGAACTTTATATTAAAGTTGGGCTTGCTCAGCCGTGGGTGAGGGGGTACAGTCCTCATGGTGCTCTTTTAGAACTAGTTCTGGGGCTCTGCAACTTTTTAGTGTTTCCAAGGTTGTGTGATCCAGAGAGAGCTTTCGTCACTGTTCTCCTGGTATGAGCTCTATCTTTTACACAGGGAAGGCCCCTGTTTCCCTACAGCCACAAGTACTAGAGCTTCTCTTTACCCTGGAACTTTGACCAGGTCCCCTTTTCTCCTGCAGCCATAAGTACTAGCATACCCCTCTGCCTCTGGAGTGCAATAAAGTTCCTTATTCCCTTGTGACCAACCAAAAGAACTTCTCTCTGTCCTGGAACTGCAGCCAGAACTGCTTACGGCAGCCAGTCAGCGCCAACTACATGAGGTGCCAGCAAAGGGTCCCTGTAATCTCTTTATGAACAGTTGCTTGACTCCTGTTTTGTATCTGGGCTGAAAGCTTGAGAGGCTACTGCTGTTGCTGGTGCTGTTATAACTGCCCCCAAGGCCCACTACTGACAACACCCATGAACTCCAGGCTGGCTCCCACCTGCTGTCCCACACCTTACCAGTTGACCTAGAAAACTGTCTTAGGCCAGAAAAATGTCTCACCCTGACTTTTTCTTGTCTCTACTGCTCCAAATTTGATCTGAAGAGTTAATCTAAAGTGGTTTGGAGGCAAGATGACTGCCTGTATTGTGCCATCTTGGCTCTGCCTCCCTATTTGCCAAAAGGAATCTATTATGGGCTCAGAGATGGAGTAACTCAATTCAAAGTGTCTCATCAGCATACAAACTACTCTGTGAAGAATATTTTGGCCTCAAAAATTACCAAAACCATCTACTAAGACATTAAAATTGTACCTCAGTGGAGGACATGTCTACATAGATGAAATCATAGATCCCTGACATATTGAAATATATTTGTGATCTGACACTAAAGATGAAAAATGAGGTCATGTCTATCTGAATGAAATCATCCACTTTGTAATAAACTCCTTGAAAATAATATGAATGAAATGTTTAAATATGGGTTGTCCTGCAATCACAGGAAAGCTTTTCTGGAATTGGAAAAAAAATGTCACTTTTTTTCTTTGTCCTTTTTTTTTGTATCTCAGCTCTTAGCATAGTGTCTGGTACAGGGATGGGGAACCTGCAAACTCGAGGCCACATGTGGCCTTCTATGTCCTTGGGTGTGATCTTTTAACTGAGTTCAGGTTTTACAGGGCCCTGGCTGTCTGCTGAGGAAACATATAAAGTCCCAGAGAAGCAGCATTTCTGGGTTGGCCTTTGTTGGGATGCCTTCAATTGTTTGGATTTTTAAAGGAGAGAGATTGTGAACAAGGTGTGACCTTACAGACCTGTATAGATAGCCTGAGTGGCCAGTTGTATTCAGACTACTTTCCTTGTATGTTTCTGCATTCCTCTTTATTAGGTATATTCCAGAAGAAGTCTTGTGTCCTGGGCTGTTAGCATAAAAGGGTCTTGGCATTGCTGAAGGATATCACAAAATCAGCAACAGTTTTGTCTTTGATATAATTTTCTTTGTCTTTTCCTAATAACCATAGTACTTTAAGGGTTACAAATTGTTATATATATGTATAATATATATATGTATGTTTGTATGTATTTCATTTGATTGTGACAGCAACCCCATAAGGAAGGAATTACAGATATGATACACACTCATTTTATGGAAGTGAAACTTGATACTCAGAGAGGTTGAATGCTTGGCCCATAGTCACAGGGCTAGTAGGTGTCAAACACATGATTAAAATTCAGTTCTTTCCAGGTATGTGTCATCTGATCCTAGAAAAGATGAAGTGACAATTATTGTTCCTCTTTTCTATACAGGAATGGTGCTGTTGAAAGTTTAACTGTGCCAGAATCCAATTCTCAAGCACAGTCAATTGATTCTTCCAAAGGTGGGTAAATTCCCTGAGATACTACTTCAAAGTCTCAGAATATCAAATGCCAAGCCATAGAAATCCATTTGGTATCACAGGGTCATAGCTACATTTCTTCTTAAGACAGAATCAAGGAAAAACATATACTCTTGTGTAGTAAATTAATTAGTTTATAATATATGATGGTCTTTGGCCTGGCAAGAATATTGTTTTCTTAATAGGCATTCTGAACATTACAACCAACATCCATTTCTGAATTAACAGATATCTTTTTCATTGGTATAGAAGGTGCCTTTGATGAGAAGGGAACATTCCCTATTCCTAGAACACACTTTCTCCTCATCTTTTTCTCTTAGAATCCTTGTTTTTCTTAAAGGTTCAGTTTACAGGCTACATTCTTGGTAAAAAAAAAAAAAAAAAAAAAAAAAAAAAAAAAAAACTTCCCAAAAAATAAAAACCTTCCCTCACAAAATTGGGAAGTACCTTCAAGGCCTTGTAGCTAAAACCACACCCCCAAAAAAGAATCCCCACTTCAGCACACCCAAGAAGTGGCCATCAGAGCTATCCCAGAAGGCCTCCAGGGAGAGAGAACCCACAGTTTCTCAAGGCAGCTCATTCCACTTTTGGATAACTCTAAGTGTTAGGAAGTTTTGCCAGGAATCAAGCTTAAACTTGCCTCTTTGTAACTTTCATTGATCGCTTCTAATTCTGCCCTGTGGGAACCAGCAAAACAAGTTTAATCCTTCTTTTACTTGGAAGCCTACTGAGTACTTGAAAACAACTCTCATCTTCCTTGTACCCCACCCCTTCCCACCCTCCACCCCACTTTCTCTTCTCAAGGCTGAGCAACCCAGTTTCTTCAACCTATCTCCATATGGCACCAGCTTTATCCCCTTATATTATCTAGGTTGCCCTTTCACCAACGTTCTTTCTTAATTATGGTGCCTTGAAATGAGTAGAGTAGTCTGGATCAGAAGTTCTTAACCTGATATTCACAGTAGGAATCTGGGGATAGATTTCAGTGATCTTATGAATTTGGAACTTTTAATATTTTGATAACTGCATTTCAATATAATTAATTTCCTTTGTAATCCTATCTATTATATTTTCTGCATTTAAAGACATTATTCTGAGAAAGGATCCATAGGTTTCACTAGACTTCCATGGGGGTCCATAACACACACAAAAAGTTGTATAGATGTTGTAGACAAATATGGTCAGACCAGGGCAGAATACAACATAGGCACAGTGCTTCCAAATTAGCTTTTTTGACCATCATATAGTAACACTGATTCGTATTGAGTTTACAGTCCACTAAAAGTCCCAGATTTTTTCAGATTAACTGTTGTCTAGCCATGTCTCTCCTGTCTTGTATATGCAAAGCCAATTTCTTGAACCCAGATGTAAGATTTCATATTCATGCTGTTTATATTTCATTTTATTAGATTCTGCCCAATTTTCAAATCCACCAAGGTTTGAGTTTTTTAGGACCTGACTTTGTCATCCAATGTGTTAGCTAACCATTCCTAGCTTATGGGACCTACAAATTTTATCTATACTTTTATTTATATCATTGTTTAAAATGTTAAGTTGACCAGGGCCCCTAAAGACTCCTCTCTAATTTGACATGGAAACATGTATAACTATTCTTTGATCATAGCCATTCACTGAGTCCATAAGAGTACTATCATCTAGGCCATATCCCTACGTCTTTTATCTGTGTCCTTCAACCATTATTACTCTTTATCTATTCAATTTATCATTTTTGTTTTTGTACCCATTGCCTGACACACAGAAGTTGCTTAATGAAAGTTTGTTGAGTTAAATTTATTACTGAACTACATCAAAGTATTCATAGGTTTTCACATACTTGAGCACTATTTTAAAATAAATATCCTATAAAAATATTCTAACAATAGTTGACATTTTATAGATTGCCCCAGCTAATAACTTATTTTAGAGGCCTAACTTGAAAAAGAAACTTTCATATTTTAGTTTCACATTTTAAAGCAACTGATTTATTTGTTTTTTTAAATCTACCACTTTAGATCCATCCAGATCAAGGAAAATCAAGACAATTGTGCAGGAGGTAGTAGATGGGAAAGTTGTTAATTCTGAAGTTCGGGAAATTGAAGAAGAACTCTAAGACACCAGAAGTTAGCTCCAAATGATTGGCTCCTGAATCAAGAAGGAGAAATTCACAAGAAGAAATATTGTGATTTGAGGGCTCTTGGTTTTTATTTGCTAACTCATTCTCTGTTTCTTTTAATCCCTTCTTATATTGTTGTAAAGAAAATGAGTTCTAGTCTCCTTTGGTTGTCTTTTTGTGGCAAGGAATATACTAATGGAAGCCAATGTGATCTTTTAACAAATAGATTTTGCCTTTTCGTCTTCTGTACTTAGAAAAGGCCTTTAATGCACATATTTCTGGTAGCTGAGGGACATAGTAAGGGAATGAATGTTAAAGAGGTGAAGAACAAACAATCAAGTTTACTTAATTGATGCTATTATCTGTTAAGCTACACAAATGTAAACATTTGTAACTTCTTTGGGAAAAAAATCATAAAAGTTTTTAAACTGATTTTATTAAAAGTTGTACTAACTTTCATCATTAGTTATTCTGTGTATTAGTTCTTTAACTTTGAGACATGATTACAAATGTGATGGTATATTGATAGGTTTCATATATTCAATTCCATTTGTCATAAAAAGGGATAACATTTTAAAACCCAAAGGAGTCTACAATAAGACTGGAGGTTGGGAAGAATAAAAGCTTAGGGAGTTGCTTCTGAGTTTATTTTTAAATGAATTTCATAGAATCATAAACTGTTCAGAATTGGAAAATGTCTAGAAATCATTTAATACAATCCATACCAGAATAAGAATTTTCTCTCAATATACCCAAGAAGAAGTTTTCCAAACTTAAAGACCACCTCTGAGAAGGAAACTACCACCTCCTGACCTTAGTCAGCAAGCATTTATTCAACTTCTGTTATGGGTTAGGCATTCTGCTAAGCACCAGAGATACAAAAAAAGGCAAAGGACAGGTACCTGTTCTCAAGGAGCTCATTATCTAACAGGGGAGACAATTAACAAACAACTAATTATAAGAGAAGAGACATACAAGATAAACTGGAGAAAATCAACAGAGGGGAGGCACTGACATTAAGGAAGATCAGGAAAAACTTCTTGCCAAAGGTGGGACTTTAGGTGAGACTTGAAGGAAGACCAGGGAATTTTGGAAGGAGATGAGGTGGGAAAGAGTCCTAGGCATGGGGTCAGCAAGTGAAAATGCTTGGAGACAGGAGATGGAGTATATAGTGTGAGGAACATCCAGAAGACCGGTATCAATAGAAAGCAGAATATATGGTAGGTGGAATGGTGGAGAGGAGCAATATATGGAGTTAGACAAGTGGAAACAAAGGAAGGGACCAGGTTATAAAGGGCTTTAAAAGGCAAACCGAGGATTTTATATTTGGTCTTGAAGATAATAGGGACCAAAGTAATTGGAGTTGAGCAGGGGGGAGAGGTGACATGGTCAGACTTATTGCTTAAAGAAGATCAATTGGAGGGGGGAGAGACTTGAGGCAAGGGAACCAACCTCTAAAATATTTCACTATTCCAGGTGTGAAATGATAACGGTTCTGGTGATGACAGTGTCACAGAAAAGAAAGGAACATGTTTGAGAGATGCTGCAAGGTAGAAATGACAATATTTGCCAATTGATTGGATGTGGGGGAAGGAGGAAAGGAGGTAGTATTAAAAGAGAGTGACTTCCAATAATTGAAGATAGCCAACATGTCCCTAAGTGTTTTCTTTTCCAGGCTAAGTATCCCCAGTTAGTTCCTTTTAACCAGTTTTCATATGAAACTCAAGACACTTTCAAAATACTGGTGGCCCTTTTCTGAACAACCAGTTTATTAATGTCCTTAAAATGTAAGGCCCAGAAATGAACAAATACTCCAGGTTTGCTCAGACCAGAGCAGAGAGTATAGTAAGGCTTACGCTGCTCTCCTGCATACCATAACATTCTCTAAACAGCCAATTGCATTAAAAGGAATTTCTTGACATTATATATTAAGAAATGATGGCTGTTCTTGATAAGAGGCAACATGGCGTAGTAGATAGCTGGCCTTGAAAGCAGAAGAACTGGGGTTTGAATCTTGCTTCTGACATGTTTGATGTAGGGTGAGATTCTCAAATTCCTGATGACTCACTTAATTTAGTTCTAAGACTGTGTAAGTTCCAGAGTAAGTGTCCATTTGTATCAGTAAAGGGAGTGAAACCAAAAGCATGAGTTTGGTTTTTTTAGGTATTTTTATGTCCTTAAATTAGGGGATTTCAACTTTTTTGAAGTCTACTTTTCATATTTTGAAAATTGCATGTCTCCTTGATCAAGTAATAAAATGTTAATGACATAAATACAAGGAAAATAAAAATAAAGTAAAATGTATTTGTAATTAATGATCCATGGGACTTGGTAAGGGGAGAGGATTTGGTCATCTGCAATATTTAATAGAATTATTAAATATTTGGGCAATAAGTTTGAAGATGGAAGAGATTGTAATAAACTCTTTTCCACTTTTATGCTTCTCCTTTGATTACAAATGTAATGAGAGTTCCATGGATGGATGGTAACAACTATAATAGATAACACTCTCTGTTATGGCTCGTAACAAACATAACACTGAAGACAAATGAAAATTGAAGATAAAAGTACTAGACTAAGATATAGGTTCAAGTAACAAAACAAACAGTTGATAACAATATCTAATCAGGCTATAACACTATCTAATACAACAATATCCACTTTGAAAGACCCCCACAGAACCCTAGCCAGCACCTGTGTTTAAGATTCCCTTCATGGAACATAGCATGGAATGTCCCTTCTTAAATCAAAGGAAATTAGATGAGCATAGTGCATAAGTGGGGCATAGTGATAAGTGCATTGGAAATGGAGCTGGAAGACTTTAATTCAAATCCTGGCTATGCTTAGTGTGTGTGAGACCTTGAGCAAGTCATTTCACTTAGGTCCCTAGATATATGATGCCAAGTAGCATGATTAATTGAATGAAATGAAAGAACACCCTCATTCTGCATTTCTGTTGCAGCATGCCGGAGCCTGGACTCTGCAGAGAGGACTTTAGAATTCCTTGTAGCCAAGTTAACTTTGCCCCACTCTTCATACAGTCAAGTGCAGATAAGCGCCCTTATCAGAAGAGTACAGCTAATCCACAGAAGACTGAACAGGAGTGCCATATCTGCTTAGACTGAAATTATAGGGCCACAACAGAGTATAGCTTTAGAGCTGAAAGGAATCTTAGAGGCCATCCAATCCACCCCGCTTAGGGCAACTAGGTGGTGCAGTGGATAGAGTGTTGGCCCTGGAGTCAGGAAGAGCTAAATTCAAACACAGCCTCAAACATTTACTACCTGTGCAATCCTGGGCAAGTCATTTAACCCTGGTTGCCTCAGTTTCTTCTGTAAAATGAGCTGGAGAAGGAAACAGCAAACCACTCCAGTTTCTCTGCCGAGAAAACTTCCAAATGGGGTTCAATCTCATTTTACAATTTTGGAAACAGATTCATGGAAGTGATTTGCCCAAGTTCAGATGGTGACGGTGGGGAGAGAAGGGGGTAAGCCACAGTGGTGGAATTTGATCCCTGGTCTCATGACTCAAGAAATAGTTTTCTTTCCACTGTACCACACTGCCTCCTTAAAATTCATGTTTTGTTTTAATTTGGGTGTTTTGTTTGTTTGTTTCCTTGAGGGGAAGGGGTAACTGATAAGGAAAGAATTGCTGGAAGGAACTGGAAGGAAAATCCGCATCCAAAGGTTGGCACTCTCTGGGTGCTTGTACATTTTCCAAAGATTTAACTGTTCTAAAGAACTAAGGTTATTTAAAATCAATGAAATGAGAGAGACTGGATCACAAAGGTGACCAGCCTATTTTTTACTTGTTACAAGAGTGCCATCTTGTGGAACCACATGAAATAAGTCTTAGAAAAACCATGGCGTTTATCAAAATCATTTTAGATATTTAGGAAATTTGTAAAAGCAAGCCTTTGGAGAAGATCAACCGGAATCTTATTCATTTACAAATGAATGACTTGCACCTAAGGTTTACTCAGGACTGAGGGGTCTGTTTTGTATTGAATGCAGGGAAGTGAAAAATTACTACCTGGGAATCAAAACTTCTGAAACCAATTTGAAAAATTCATACACTTTTTTCACATATACAAATAACTTAGTCAATGATGTGCCATTTTGGTTTCTAATTTTTGTTTTCCTTTGAAAATCCCAAAATTCAAATGAACAGATTTTAATTACCATGTACTAGATAAATGCTGGGTGCCAGGGAAGATAAAATCGGAAAAATAGCACACACTTAGCGCCTGCCACCAAGCTTACAATCTAATATGAGGTGGGATGCCATTCACTCACAAATTACTGTGTTCTAATGTAGAATAGAAAAGCAACATGGTATAATGGATAGAAAGTTGGGCCCAAAGTTAGACTTATATTTCTAAATGAGTAACTTCTACTTGAAAGTCTTGCTGAATTAATTAACTGATTAATCAATAAACATATACCAAGCATTTACTATGTTTCAAGCACTGCATTGATTTATCTCATATTCATAATATTTTCCTCTATTTCCTAATATCTCATTTTCATAATAATAACATATTCATAGTATGCAAAAAACTTGTTTCTTCTCCTGACTTGTCTAACAAGCCTTTTTTTTTAATGACACCACTGTTCCCTGAGTTACCTGTGGTTGAACTCTTAGAATCATCTTTAATTTACTTCTCACCACCTTATGACCAGCTAAGTGGGGAGAATGAGATAACTGCAGGAACCAGAAATAGGGGAGAGCCCAGGAAGTATCTCCTGCTAAAGACTTCCAAGGCTACTCCTGTTGAGCCAAACAAATATCTAGTTCTGGCTGGAAGTAATCAGATTAGCACCTTCACCAGGGATTGACTGAACTTAGTCAGACTTTTTGAGAAGAATGGTAGGGAGCTGGTGCTATTGCATCTGGAGAAGCCAGACTATACCTGGTGAGGGAACACGGTGTGGTGATAGTATAAAGGTGAGAAATCAGATGGATCTGGGAGAAGTACCGGCGATTTGTCCACAGTGTTGGGTAAGAAAATTGTGTTTGTATGTTAGGTGCTTGTGCTTCTCCACGACCCACAATAGGGGACACTGAATAATAATAAACACAACCTAAAGGTGCCTTTCCAATCCTCTATCATCCCTCATTCAAGGAACTAGGTGTCCATGCACCGGAATATTGACACACATGCTCATTTGGTGGCAAAGTCCTATATATGCTACTTCCACAAAGACAGGATTTAGAGCCAGAAGGTACCTTAGAGGTCACTAAGTTCAATCTTCACATTTTAAAGATGAGGAAACTGAGGCAGACAGAGGTTAAGTGACTAGTGTCAGAGGTGGGACCTGATTCCAAGTCCAGAGCTCTACCCACTATACCATCTCTTCCCCTCCGTTCCCTTCCTGCTTCTCTAACATTTATTTCTAAGATCAAATTAATAACATGCTCTGAAACTTCCTACCTTCCTCCTCTTCCTCTCTCCCTCTCTCCCTTTCTCCTCTACCTCTGTCTACACAGAGTTTCATACGCTTACCAGGGGCAGCTAGGTGGTGCAGTGGATAGAGCACCAGTGCAGGAGTCAGGAGGACCTGAGTTCAAATCTCACCTCAGACACTTGACTCTCACTAGCTGTGTGGCCTTAGGCCAGTCACTTAACCTCAATTGCCTCATCCTGGGTCATCTCCAGTCATCCTGATGCATATCTGGTCACTGGATTCAGATGGCTCTGGAGGAGAAGTGAAGCTGGTGGCCTGCACAGCCCTCCCTCACTCAAAATAAAGTCAAATGCAAGTCATGTCATCATTTCTCAGAAGGCATGATCTTCTTTGGCAACGAAGAACATATATACACACATACATACATACATACATACATACATACATACCTTTACCTGCAGGTGCTCTGCCCAAAGGAGTATAAATTTCGATCACTGAAACCTCAAAACATATCTTGGGGTTTAAGGGCTAGATTTCTTTCTTAAGGACCATGCCTTAAACCCAAATCTGTCTCTTATTAATTGACCAACAATAGGTCCCAACCCAAGCTTCTCTACATCACTGTTTGGGCCCTGACGACTCAGAGTGAGTGTAAATAGCAATTGTTTCTCTTTTGGACAGAAATTTTGCGGGTCTTCCCCTCCCAGATCTATTTTTTTTGACTAGGTAAAAGAGGCCATTCTTTGCTTCATTTCTTACCTAACCTTAATCACTGAATGGGCATTCCCTCAAAATGAGTCAAATTGAGACCTGGGAAAAACTTTAGTTTAAAAAGGCCAGGTCCTCCACTGCATCTGGGGCCATCTCCAGTCACCCTGGTCTATATCTTGCCACTGGACCCAAATGGCTCCCAAGGAGAGAGTGAGGCTGGTGACTCTACAACCTTCCCTCACTTAAATCCAGTTCAATTGCAAGTCATGGCATCACCTTCCTGACATCATGGTCCTCTTCAAGAATGAAAGACAAATAGCAACAATCCATCAGCCCTTCAAACTCAACCAGTCCCAAGCAGAGCTCACTATCTTCACCCCCTCAAACCTACCCCTCTATATTTACTTCCACTCAAACCCACTTCTCTATTTTTACCTCTTTTTCAGATCACTCCTCCTCTAAACTTCCCTACATGTTCCCTGTATTCCTAGTCACCCAGGTTCACAACCTCTGAATCATCTCTGACTCTTCCCTCACTCTTATTCCCCATATCTAGTCTAATTCTTATGAATTCCACCTCCACATTGCTTATTGTCCCATTCTTTCCATTCAGGAAGGCACTGCCCTGGTTCAGATCCTCATCATATCTTCGCTGACCTATTATAAAAACCTTCTGACTTCCCTATTTCTATTATCTCATCTTTCCACTCTGTCCTCCACATAGATGCCATTTTTTTCCTGACCACATCACCTCCTACTCAAAAATGTTTAGTACCTGACTCCCCATCATCTCTAAGATAAAATGCAACTCTCCATCCTGGCTCTTAAAGCTTTCTACAATGTGACTTCAACTGAACTTTTGGGACTTATTTCATAGAGGCACTCTTACTGATTCTGTTCCAGTCTAGTTGGAACAATTTGTAACTTTCCCCTAAATTCATTATAGCATCACTCATCTCCAAAAGAGTTCAAGTCTCCTGATTACAACCAAGGGTACACAATGAACTTTCTAATGTGATTGCTCTTTAAAAGCAATTTTTTTTTTAGTTTTTTGGATTCTTTATCAGGGAGGACAGAAGCAATATTGGAACCTAGAGATTAGCAAATGTCCCAACTGTAAAACAAACAAAAGAAACAGGAAGTAGGTTCCAGAACCATACATCAGCAAACTCAAACTATGTCAGAAAAGAACAGTTCATTAAATAGCAGAGGTATGAGCACCTAAAAAGAGAAGCGGATCATTAGAAGTCATCATGGGTCCACCATGAGCAAGATATGTCAGATTAATCAATTAATGAGACTGATAGACACTATAAACTTTGGTTTACTATAGACACTATAAATAAATGTGATAAATAAATGAGAATGCATTTGGATTTTAGCAAGGCATTTGACAAAGAATCTTGCTATATAGCCTTGTGGACAAGATGGAGAAATGTGGACTGACTGATGGTGCTAGGGAATTAGGGGGCATATTAGCTTAAGTCTTTAACTTGGAATCAGGAGGAATCCAATTCAATTCCTATCTCAGATATTAGCTGTGGTACACTGTGCAAGTCACTTAACCCCCCTCAGCCTCAGTTTCCTTCTCTATGAAATGGGGATGATAATAATAGTACATTATTATTGCAGGTTTTGAAGATTAAATGAGATAATATATGTAAGTCCTTAGAAAACCTTAAGATGCTATATAAATATAAGCTATTAACATCGTAAATTTAGAAGGATTTATAACTGCTTGAACAGCCATAACCAAAAAGCGTTAGCTGACAAATCAGTGTTAACTAAAAGGAAGGTGTGCCACACAGCTCAGGCTATCTTGTTCAGAACTGTCATCTTTATCTTGACTGAAGCCGTAGATGATCCTTTTAAGAAATGTATACAAAGCACAAAGCAAAGGAAGAGCCAATGCATCAGTTGGAAGAATTAGAATTCAGAAACATCTAAGAATGAGGTGAATCTAAGAAGAGAATATTGATAAATGTAAAATCTTGAATTTAGATTTTTAAAATAGCCACGTAAGTATGGGACAGAGAAGAAATAATTAGACAACAATTAATACGGATAAGATTCAGGAAATTTATTTCAACAAGTCAGCAGTGTGATACAATATTATTATTATCATTATTATTACTTAAAATTTATATAGAGCTTTAAGGTTTATAAAGCTTTTTACATATATTATCCCTTGATTCTTACAACAACCATATGAGAAAGGTGTTACTATAATCCCTATTTTACAGATGAGGAAATGAAACAGTCACACAGCTAATAAGTTCGTGAACAGGATTCGAATTCAAGTCCTCCAGATTCCAAGTCCAGGGCTCTATTCACTAATTGGTAAACCAACAAACGAATAAATAAAAAGTACTTAGGACACAATTAGGCAGCTAGATGGTGTAGTAATATAGAGTGTAGGTCTGGAGTCAAGAAGACTCATCTTCTTGAATTCAAATGTGGCCTTAGTCACTTAGCAGTGTGACCCTGAGCAAGTCACTTAACACTTTTGAGCTCAGTTTTTCATTTGTAAAATGAGCTGGAAAAGAAAATGGCAAGTTACTCCAATATCTCTGCCAAGAAAACCCCAAAAGCGGTCACAAAGAAACAGATATGACTGAAACAAATGAACAGTAACAAAAAACACCGAGGCTGAGAGTAGAACCTAGGAACGCTATTTCCAAATCTAGAGTTCTTTTCACTAACTCTAGGTACAACAGATAATTTTTTTTAAAATTATTTTATTTGTTTTCAGTGTTCTACAATCACTTCCATATAACTTAGATTTTTCCCCTTTCCTCCCTGAGAGAGCACACAATTTTATATAGGTTCTACACATACATTCCCATTAAATACATTTTCACCTTAGTCATGTTGCATAGAAGAATTAAAATGAATGGGAGAAATCATAAAACAAACCAAAATATAATACAAAGGAAAATGGTCTGCTATATTCTGTGATTGAATTTCCTAGTTCTTTCTCTGGATGTGGAAGGCATTTTACCTTAAGAGACCATTGGGAATTTTTTAAGTCCTTACATTGCAATGAAGTTCTAAGTCTACCAGAAAAAATCCTCGCACACCGTGGTTGTTGCTGTGTACAAAGTTCTCCTGGTTCTGCTCCTTTTGCTCAGCATCAATTCATATATGTCTTTCCAGGCTTCTCTGAAGTCTTCCTGTTCATCATTTCTTATAGTACAATAGTATTTCATTACATTCATATACCACAGTTTATTCAGCAATTCCCCAATTGATGGGCATCCCCTTGATTTCCAGTTTTTGGCCACCACAAAGAGAGTTGTTATAAATATTTTTGTACCTGTGGGACCGTTTCCAATTTTTATGATCTCTTGGGGATACAATCCTAGAAGCAGTATTGCTGGGTCAAAGGGCAGATAATTTCTTAATGTGCAGGCTTCCCTGCCTTGTGTCCGCTGGCCCTCATCGCCATACCAGAAGTGGTGTTGCCCTTCTCTGATGGCTCAGAGCACTTTGTTTGCACCTTTCCCATGAACTTAGTAAATCTATCTAGAACTATATTTCCATAAGTGATTATTCCTCCCCAGGCTGCACTCCTGGGCTCTCTCTAGAACTTTCTTTACCCTACTACAAAAGCATCCTCACCCTGGAGGCTCACTCCACCCCTATACTACTTCTCCCATTAGAGTTACCCTCTTTGCTTATAGCCTCTCCCTCTGACTGGCTGGTACCTCCCAGAACTCCAATTTTAAGGAGGATGCTCAAGCCAACCATGTCTTCATTCCATTCTAGGATGTCCTCCTGACTATTCATATGAATGCACTAGGGTACTATTGTCCCATAGGAACTAAGGAACAGGAGGAATTCAGAGAAACCCGGGAAGATCACTATGAACTGAGGCAGAGCAAAGAAAGCAAGACCAAGTGAACAATATACACAATGATTATAACAATATAAATAAAAACATTAAAAGACAATTAAATTAAGAGTATGATTAATTTTTGCTCAAGAGAAAAGCTGATGAAATACATATAAAGGATTTTGGTAGAGCACTAAAGAAACATTGAGTTAATTTTTTTTCTTTCCATTCAATTCAGTTAGACAAACATTAAGTGCCTCTTATCAGGTGCTGTGTTATGTTCTGGAAATACAAAGTTAAAAACTAAAACATCCTCTACCTTCCACTGAGAGGAAACAACATAGACACAATAGAACATCAGAATCTGCTTGTTAATATTTAACAACCAGGTCTCAAGGAAAAAATACTCTCAATACACTTAATATTCATGATTAACATTTTCTCTATCACTTTCTTAAGTTTAGACAATCAACAAATCAAGCTCTAATTTGTATCATTTGCCCATCTCCAAGGTATAAATGCTCACACTGGAAATAACAATTGGCTTCCTGAATGAGTAGAAACTGACTCCAGCACACCCAAAATCAAAATAACTTTGGTGGAAAGGGGGAAAATAAAATGATTAATGAGTCAGGAAGGGCTTTGTGCAGCAGTTAAATATGAACTGAGGTTTGAAGGCAGGCAGGAAACTTGGGATTCCAAGAGGCGGAATTGATTCAGTCATCATCCTGATATGTAACCTCTTTCTCTTTGGTACAAGCAAGGATTCTATTATGGGGTTATGGGAGAAATAACAAAGACACAAAAACAAATAGAAAAAAATAAGTATCAGTATTTCTTTTTTTAGAATTTAGAAATGACTAGAAATATTTATGATGGATATGTTCAAATCACCATAAGCCATATTGTCCTTCCTAACTGGCATAAATGAAGTTAGGCTGTTAATGAAATGAATAGTGACAAGTGCATACAATAAGGTAGTAAGTGCTCAGTTTTAAAAGATGCTGGTTGATTATATCATTCTGCTAGGTTCCACTGCAAGATGAGGTATTTCCTTCCTTGTTTGCTTTTATGAGCTTTCGTAAACGTTAAAAATAGCAGCATCACACTTTTGAAGGAGTAATTTTAGGGCATGTTTTTGTGATGACATTTTAAAATATTTAATTACATTTTAATACTGATTTACATAAACACCTTGTGATGCTCCAACAGGACTACCACACAGGATGACAACCTTCTATATTGACACCGAGGGAATAGGAGAATCTATGAGTAAAATAACTCTGAATGAGCAGGAAAATGAATCATAAACACACATTTTCATTTAATAGAACTTAGAAAATCATTGTGATTTTTTTAAAAACCTGTACTTAATAATCAGTTGCAAGATAGATAATATAAGCAAACACACACACAAAATATGACCCAGTACCTTTAGACAGTGAGTTTTAGGTTGAGCAGGATTCATCAGTTTAGAGATGAAAAGTGGCCTTGAAGAAGAAGGGGGAAGGGAATGAGCATCTACTAAGTGCCTGCTGTATGCCAGACACTTTGTAACTGGGATTTCATTTGATCTTCACAATAATCCTGGGAGGTAGATGCTATTACAATCTCCATTTTGTACATGTACTGAGACAGACAGAGGTTAAGTGATTTGCCCATGACCACAAATGTCCATGGCTGGACTTGAACCCAGATCTTCTCAATCTCAGGCCCAGCACTCTATCAGGTCAACCACCTAACTGACCTTGGAGGTCATAGAGCTCAACCCCCTAATTGTATGTATAGGGAAACTGAGGCACAGAGAGATTATCTAACTTGCCCAAGGTCACACAGGTAAGAAATGGTAAAGCTGAGATTTGAACTGAAGTCATTTGAATTGAAATCCAGTGCTCTTAGACAATTTAACATGATGAATTCAATTCTCCATCTCATAGCTCTGAGGCTAGAGGCAACAAACCCCTTCACTGTTTCTACAGGGTCAGGAAAACTGGAGAATGCTCTGGGAGGGGCAGCCAATGCAAGAATCTCTTGCTTGGGAGAGTGCACTGTTGCATCCTTAAATCCTGAAACTGGCAGCAAGACTGAATACAAACAAGAATAAAGATGGGAATAGCTGTAGGGGAAGGTAGGTTCCAGTAGGGAGGAGAGGCCAACCAACATCTTAGTCATTATTATCCACCACCTTCAGGGTACACAGCTAGAAGCATTATGGAAAACATGATCGGAAGACATGAGCCCTGAACACTTCATTGACAAGGTTGTCATGCAGCTCATATGCAAGGCTATGGGCTAAAGCAGAGTGTTACACAGTTGCCTGGTTGACTTAAGCAATAAAGGGGAGTTACCTGAGTTTTCAGATAATTGGGATGAAACAAATTTCTTCATGCATAAGTCAAAAAAGACTCTACCTCAAATGTTACCGTAACACAACTTTCCATTTTATTGTTGTTGTTCAGTCATATCTGATTCTTCATGACCCCGTTTGAGATTTTTCTGGCAAAAATACTGCGGTAGTTTGCCATTTCCTCCTCCAGCCCATTTTACAGATGTGGAAACTGAGGCAAACAGGGTTAAGGGACCTGACCAGGGTCACACAGCTTTAAGTGTCTGAGGCCAGATTTGAACGTAGGAAGATGAGTCTTCATGATTGCAGGCTAGCACTCTATCCACTTGCCATGTAGCTGCCCCAAACAATATTTAAATAGACAGTATAAAATTTAAGTCAACAACTTGGGGATTTGTGATTTGTCAGTGTGGATATTCCCTTCACTATTTAATGCAGATTTTAACTGCTCTACCCCTTAGTAGATCTTTAGGTCTTTAAGAACTGATATGGCTAAAAAATCCATCCCCTTGCAATCCATTCTAGCTAATGTCCTTTCTGAAATTATGTGCGAATGCCTGGCACATAGTATGTGCTCAATAAATGTCTATTGGTTAATACTATTAATATTCCTTATAAGTATTAATACTCCAATCTTGTTAGCTATATAACGAAAGGATATCCACCATTTGTTAACTATTTATTTTGTCCCTACTGTTCTAGAAACAATTGATCATTTATTACGCTCCTACTGTGTTGAAGGCACTGAGTTAGGCACTAGGGATACAATACAAAGCTAAACAATCCCTACTTGAGAAGAAGCTGACGTTCTAAAAGGGGAAAGTCTACTAGAATATACCACCCAAAAGTAAAAGTTTCTTCTTCCAGGAGAAGACATATTCTCTTAGGAAGATACAACATATATACAAGTAAACAATTCCAAAACATGTGCAAAATAATTTCAAGAGGGGGAGAACACAAATAATAGTGGCAAGGGGTTGGAGAATCAAAGAAAGAGAGCTGGAAACAACTCAACAACCCCCCTTCCAGCTTCCTTCGAAAGCTAACTAAAATCCTACTTCCTACAAGAAGCTCTTCCCATCTTTATTCTAGTGCCATCTCTCTGTGATTAAATCCAATATATTCTGTCTATAGTTTGTTTATATATCATTATTTGTGTCTCTCATTAGTTGGGCAGGAACTGTTTTTTGTCTTTCTTTGTGCACCAAGCACAGTGCCTGCCACATAGTAGGTGCTGAATACTTGTTGACTTGGCTTAATGAGTAAGAAAAATGAATGTCATTTACACCCTTCTCTTGAAATACCAAAGTGTTTAGTAAGAAATAAT
Source organism: Notamacropus eugenii (assembly GCF_028372415.1). Lineage (NCBI taxonomy): Eukaryota > Metazoa > Chordata > Mammalia > Diprotodontia > Macropodidae > Notamacropus > Notamacropus eugenii. The sequence continues at coordinate 356,596,519 of NC_092873.1, read as the reverse complement.
GTTGGCTGTCAACAAAACAGTCATAAGGATTTTTATTCTTTTAAATGAGAAAAGTTTAATCCAATTAACATTTATCGAGCACCTCCTGTGCTAACACTGTGTGCTTGGGTTTGATGGTTCTTTTCCAATTTCAGTGAACATGTCTTAACTTGACGGATTCATAAAGAATATTGATACATATCACATTGCTCAACCTGCTGTTCTCTATGACTCAGTAAAAGTGATTTTCCATTTAAATACACAGATTGGCAAGTATCATTTGCTTTTTGAGATTTTTCATTTGCAAGCATTTTCCCCCCATAAATAGAAAAAGTCCTAGGAGAGATTTTCACATGCTGGAGAACTAGGCTTTCATCATGTCCAAATGCATATATGGTGGTGGGGATGGCAATATGTAGAAATGTTTCTTTTCTATGTAGTTTCTTTTAATGCCAAAAAGATTATTGTGAATGTTCATTTATACCCACAGCACTATAGGCCTTCAGTTCATACCAATGGGATCTTTACATATCCATATTCAGCTAGTACTGAACACTGATGTTATGCATCTGGTAATGATGGTTGAAAAGTAGATGATCCACAAGGAAATAACTCTCCAGTACCAAAGGTTCACATAATCATAGCTGTCAAGACTGGAAAGAACTAGTCTAGTCCACCCATTTTCTAGATGTGATAATTGAGGTTTAGAGAGATAAATTAACTTGCCAAAGTAGATTGGAAACAGCATAGGCTTTGGAATGGGAGGAAATGAGTTCAAATTCTACTTCTGTAACCCTGGACCCATCATTTAAATTCCCTTTATAATTTCTTCAACTGTAAAATGAGGAGGTTGGACTAGAGGGTTCTAGATCTTTGGTCCTATGATAAGTGACTTAAGTGATTTTAGACCCAGGTCCTCTGACTCCAGATACAGCGTTATATCTACTATACTACATTCCGTTTGGCTTAATCAACAAAGACTTTTTCTCTGAACAGTCTTGAAAATACGCAATAATGACTAGCATTTCAATTTTTTAAAACTAAAGTATGTGATTCAATGGAATAACTCTTTTATCATGAGCCAGTTCTGTAGGAGGGACAAAGCCTGGTAAATGTCATGGGGGAAACAACGATGAAGAAGACCCCTGGCTTCCCTAAAGAAGTTTATCTAATACCGATACCTTACCAAATAAACAAGCTGATTGCCAAAGCAAACACAGAATCTCGGAACTGTAAGGGGCCTTAGAGGTCTTGTCATTCAAACCCTTCTTTTATATACAAAAGGAAACCAACCTAAAAATTGGCTGGAAGAGTCATAGATTCACAGAATTACCTTGTTTTGCTTAGTTAACTATGGTTGATGTAATCTTTCACTTTTCTACCACCTGTGTTAGGTGCCAGACTCATTTGTTAACATGTGGATTGGCTTTTGTTTGTTTTTAACACAGCTGCATGAGTTAAAAGTAAATCAATTCCATTTACTCATCTCTCCTCATATCTCAAGGCACTTAAAACATAACTCACAGAATCACAACCTTACAGAGTTAGAAGAGATCTCATTGGCTACCTGGTTCATCTTATGCTCCAAACAATATATCACTATAATATAACTGACCTACTTGAAGATCTCTATGATGAGGAACCCATTGCTTCCTAAGCCAGCCCATTGTACTTTCCACCTGCTATAATTTCAAGGAAGTTTTTCCTGATATTAAGGTTTAATTTGTCTTTGTGCCTTTCATTGATTGCTCTTGGGTTTTTTTTAAATATATAAACAGAACAAATTTAGCCCCACTTCCATATGACAACTTTTCAAATGCTTGAACACAGGTATTTGAGGACTATTATGCAAGGATGGGGAACCTGAGGCCTGAAGGCCTCATGTGGCCTTCTAGGTCCTTGGGTGCAGCCTTTTGACTGAGTCTAAGTTTTATAGAACAAATCCTTTTATTAAGGGGATTTGTTCTGTGAAGTTTGGATTCAGTCAAAGGTTCGTACCTGAGGACCTAGATGGCCACATATGACTTTGAAGCCACAGGTTCCCCACTGCTGCATCTAAGCCAAATACCTCAATTAATTTAAATAATCATCATATGAAATATACTTAAGACCCTTTGACATCCTGTTTGCATTCCATTATACGCTCACCAGCTTATAAAAAAACTTCTTAATGGTGGCACCCAGAACTGAATACAACACTCCAAATGTGGTCTAACCAGTATAGAGTACAGAGGGGTCATCCCTTCTTTACCACTGGAAATGATACTTTTCTTATGTGGCTAAAGACTACCTATAACTTTTCACTGTCATATCACTCTGCAGACTAAGGATGAGCTAACAAGCCAATAAAACCACCATCTCTTCTTTAAACAAACTACTATCTAGTATAATACCTTCATTCTACAATTATGAAATTGATTTTTTGAGCTCAAGTGTAAAATTGTACATTTATCCTTACTGAATTTCATTTCATTAGATTCAGCCCCCTGCCACCAAAACCTTTTTTTGGATTCTGATTGTGTCATCTACTGTGTTAGCTGTCCTTTCCATTTTTATATCATCTGAAAATTTCATAACGTTTTTTGCTTTTACCAGAGTCATTGATCAAAATTTCAGAAATCACAGGGCCAAGCATAGACACCCAATATATATCAACAGAGACCTACTACCAAATCAACATTGAACCAATAACTACTCTTTGAGTCTAGTCATTCAACCAGTTCCAGATCAATCTTAATGATCATCATCTCGTTCACATCTCTACCCCATTTCCACAAGACTATCATGAGATGCTTTATCAGACACTCCTCTAAAAATTAGGTAAACTATATTTAGTATCCCTATCAAAAAGAAAAGAAAAGATTTGTCTTTCATGACCTCTTGTTGATGAAGCCAGGTTTCCTCTTATTTATAAGAGAATCAAAGATTAAGAATTAGAAAGTTCATTTATGATCATCTAGCCCAACTCCTTCATTTTACAGCTAAGGAAACTGAGGGTGAGAGACTGAAGTGGCTTTTTTAGATTCTTGAGATACCCAGCAAACATATTGTTTGTTTTAAAATTTTATTGATATCTTTTCTTTGTATGTCACTTCCATTTCCCAGTATATTCTTTCCCCTCTTCTACTCTGAGAACCATCCTTTTAAACAAAGAATAAAAAGAATGAAGGGAGGTACATTCTATCTCTTCTTGGAGGTCTGGCAAATTCATGCTTATCACTCTTTGTTGGGTGCATTACATCCAATCGCAAGGAATCTTTCATTCCTATATTTTAAGTCACAGTCTAGAAATCCAGACTCCATTCTCAGTCTTTCCCTTTCACATTATGAATCAATCTTTCTCCTCTTCATCTCTTGCTTTCAGTGGTCAACACTGAAGAAAATGTCTCCTGTGCTCTTATTATTTTCAGTTTCTTGTCCAAAACTTCATCATTTTTAGCTATTTGAAAAGTTTTTTCTGTCAGCAGCCATTTCTGTTTATATTAATTGCCAGAAATTGGTAGACATTATTTTGTTTTGATAAGTTTTCAGAGGTTTTCTATTATGTCTTTGATGCATGCCACATATATCAAAGACTTCTCTAGCTTCTTATTACCATGTCAACAAATAATTCCTCCTATTGGATTGGTCTTAAATTTGTCTTTAACTCCAAGTGAACACTAGGCCTTTTCCCTTCCTCCCTCCCTCTTTCTGTGTATCATTTTTCCATTCCTCAATGTGAAGAAGGAGGAGGAGAAAGAAGAGGACAAAAAAATGAAGCAGAAAATGATGATGATGATGATGATAGTGAAAAAGAAACAAGGAATTGCCCCTGAAAACCTGGAGTGTGAGAAGGCATTTCTTCTGCACCTGTTACAATGTGCCAGGCACTGTGCTAACCAGTAGAAAGAGAAAAAAAAACAAAAATGAACACACCCCCACCCACCCTCAGGAAGCTCTACATGTATACAAATAAATAATGGTGGTTGTCAAGAGCTTGTATGATTTTGAATAAGAAATATAGTTAACTTATTCATTTATAAAGACATTGGAAGTTTTCAAAAGCCTGCAGTAGACTAGTATGGGATAGTGGATAAAGGGCTGGATTTGAAATCAGGAAGACCTGAGTTCCAATCCTTCCTCTGACACTGACTCTGAGACCATAGTCAAGTCACTTAATCTTCCTGATTTTCAGTTTCTTCATAAATAAAATGGAAATAATGATACTGCATTATCTAATTCACAGGATTATGGTGAAGTTCAAATGAGGTAAAGCACCTTGCAAACTTTAAAGTATTCTCCAGGTGTCAGTTATTATTGTAATGACATAATATGTTTGTTACTATGCTGTGGCCAGTGGAGACCCTGGGCAGTATAATGAAAAGGGCTATACATTATTGGCAATTAGTCTCTGTTGGGCAGAATTCCTTATTTAGACCAAGGATCATAGCAATAGAAGCAGCTAGGGAGGTTTTGTTAGGTTGAGTTGCTGTTTTGTGTATGTTTTTATAAAGGTAAGTTGACAAGGAAAGTTTGTTAATATGAAACACAATCTGATTTATGCTATAAGATTTTGCAATATGCATGTGTTGCAACATAAACATTATGATTTTAATTGAAGGAGGTTGATAATTATAGCTTACAAGCTATGTCAGTTAATCAGAGCTGAAATCAAGATTGCACTGAGCAATAGGCCTTAACTCAGCATTCACAAGGAAGGGTGAACCCAACCAGGGAATAACACAAGAATCCATTGCCAGGAGATGAAGATATACAGAAAGTCCTAAATTCTAGTCATGTACTCAAAGCAGCAAGGTTGGGCTTAGGGGGTAAGGGTGGGAAAAGACATTCTACTGTCCATTAGAGTAGATTTAATATAGTATAGTAACATAGTAGATTAATTTAATTTAATATAGTATATTTATGTTTTATACTATATAGTACATAACATAGATTTAACATAGTAGATTTAAAGAGTTTTTTAAGAAAATAAGAAATGCTATGCTAGGTATCTCTACCATTTTATCCTTGATGATATTGCTGTTTTTGAGACGGAGGTTATGGAGGCCAGCCAACACATCCTCCCAAAACATGCCCCTTGGTATTCCTACCAACATTCTCTGAGAGAGAAATTTGGGCTGAAGATATAGATTAAAGAATAACCTATATAGTGGAGGAACTCAGAAACTAGGCCATATGAAAAATAATTAAGGGAACTAGAGACAAAGACGGACAGACAGAGACTTGGGAATAGGGAGGAGAGGACAATTGTCTTTAAATTTTTTAACCCAAGTCAATAAGCATTTATTAAGTGCCTACTATGTGCCAGGCACTGTACTAAGTAGTGGGGATACAAAGACAAAAACAGTCCCTGCCATTAAGGAGATCATATTGAGGGGGGATAATATGCAAATAAGAGTGCACAAATGACAAAAACAAGATAAATTGGAAATAATATCAAAAGGAAGACATTGGCATTGAGAAAGGAAAGCCTACAAGAAAGTAGAATTTGAACTGAGAACTGGAAAGAAGCCAGAGAAGCTACGATGAGGGGGAGGAGAATTACAAGCATACAGGAATGCCATTGAAAATGGGAGTTTCCTTGCAAGAAACAAGGAGACCAGTTGTCACCAAATCATAGAGTAGGTGGAGGTGAGTAAAGTGGAGGGTTGGTTGTCACTTAAAAGAAGAATTACACTCATCCTGTGTGACTCCAGAGGTCAGAACAAGAAGTACTGGATAAAATATAATCTTAGAATGAGAGAATTTTAAGCTATAAGAACCCTTAGAGATCATCTAGCACAGATTCCTGACATTTTACAGATGAGGATACTAAGGCTCAAATAAGTCCAATGATTTTCCCAAAGACAGCATTCAAAACCATGGTCTTTTGACTCCAAATCCAGTGTTCTTTCCTTTAAAAAAAAAGTTATTGGTAGGCAAATTTGGGAACATTCCAACCACTGGAGCTGCCCAACAGCAGAATGACCTATCGCCATGGAATAGTATGCTCCATTGAACTAGAATAATAATAGCTCACATTTTCTTTTAACAACAATATTAATAATCTCACATATTCCCATAATAAATGATAATAATAGCTCACATTTGGGCTTAAGAGTTCACAGAGGACTTTGCGTCAAGAAAGGCATGAAACTCTATAAAGTAGATGTTAAAGAAAATCGAGATTCAAAAAAGTGCCAAGACATTCCCAGGACCACATAGCTAGAAGGAGCTAGTGTGGGACAGTGGAAAGAATACTGTCTCTGCAGTTAGAGATTCAAATACCCTATCTATCACTTATTACCTGTCCTACACTCCACTTCTCTGCAACTCAGGCTTCTCTTCTGTCAAATGAAAGGTAAGGTGGTACTGGGGATACAAAAAAAAAGGCAAAATGCATTCCCTGCCCTCGAGAAACTCATAGCCCTATAGGGGGAGTCAACATACAAACAATTATGTCCTACCAAGATATGGACAGGATAAATGTCTATCTATGCCTTCCCTGAAACTCTGTGTAACCCAGCACCTTAATAACCCACCCTAGATACGACACTAATGAGTTTCCTTACTGCAAAATACTTCTCAACTCTTTTGATGTTTTCAACCAATCCACTCAGAGGGTAACAAGTTCTCTTAGTATCCAGATACATCTTCGTGAATTCAAATCTGGCCTCAGATACTTACTAGCTGTGTGACCCTGGGCAAGTCACGTAACCATGTTGGCCTCAGTTTTCTCATCTGTAAAATGAGCTGGAGAAGGAAATGGCAAACCACTCCAATATCCCAACTCAGATACTTACCAACTGTATCACTCTGGGCAAGTCACTTAACCACATTCACCTCAGTTTCCTCATTTGTAAAATGAATTGAAGAAGGAAACAGCAAACTTTCTCAATATTTTTACCAAGAAAACCCTAAATGGGGTCATATAGGTTTGGACATGACTGAAATGACAGAAAAGCAATTGTTAATAAGTTTTGCTTGACGTAGCATGTAGAGCTTCAAGGGATGGCAGAGGTCATTTAGAGGCTAGTCTCCTTATTTTATATAGCAAAGTGACTCACTGAGGTTGTGAATTGCCCAAAGCTACAAAGGCAAAAGGCCTCAGGAGCAAGATTGAAACCAGGGCCCCTTCAGAGTCAGTGCCCTTTCTACTGCCTAGTTCTTCCCCCCCTAACTCTAATATACCTCTCTGAATTTTCCATGCAACCCTATGTAGTAGAGTTATTATCATCATTTGACAGATGAGGAAACTGAGATCCAGAAAAGTGCAAAGACATCACAATGGTCACGTAGCTAGAAAGAGGTAGAACCAAGATTCTTACCCCAATTTTCTGACTCCAAGATGCCTTAAAAGAAGCATCATAGCATTGTGAAAAGGATTATTAGACTTGGAGTCAGGAAAATCTGAGCTGAAATGCCTATGTTTAAGTTAAACGTCCAATAGGAACAATGCATTTCACACACGAAGTCCTTAAAATTGTTTACTGAATTAAATTCTATATTACGTAGCAAGTGCCCACCAGGTCCAGACAGCCATTTTTACTGACTTGTCTTTCTGTTCTCCCAACTATGCTCTCTCAGGTCTTCAGTGGCTGACTTGTCTTGTTTCCTTTTCCCATGTAGAACTGAACTATTCCCAGGTACCTCTAACATTCTCCAAAATTCTGACCTTCATCTCAGTTCTCATCTTGCCCTAGACTTCTTCGTTCCACCCAACTTTCCCCTGCTCACTCATCTTTGTCTTGTACACCTACTCAGAAATTCTATCTGCAACAGAAAAGATAAATGCCTTCCATGCCGCCCCACCCATTCTTTCCTTAACCACCTGCCATCTGGCTTCTGTCCCCAACTCTCACCGAAACTTTTCGCTCCTAGATCCAGTGACCTCCTTCTGGCTAAATCCAAAGATCTTGCCAGTCATTCTCAAAAAGCCTTCTCTTCAAATTTAAACCTGCTGATCACCTCCCTACACACACAACCCGTATGCTTCTGGAACTCTGAACTCACTATGGTACTGTCATTCTTTGAATTTTTCACATATGTCTGTTTCGTCTCCCCATGTAGCTCCCATGCTCCTCCAAGGAAAAACTAGATTTTCTGCTTGTTCTATATTTCCTACAATGACCAGAAGACTGTCATATGGTATGTGTTCAGTAAATATCAATTGAAGTAATGTAACAGAAAAATAGAACGAGAACTGGAAAGAGCCCAAAAGATCCTCTTGTACCTCTTTCATTTTACAGCTGAGGAAACTGAGGCCACAGAAGGGAACAGACTTGCCCAAGATCCCCAGCAGGGACAAAAGCAGAATTTAGTCATAGTTGGCATTTGTATAGTACTTTAAGGATTGCAAAGCATTCTATAGATATTAGTTCATTTTATTTTCAGAACAATCCAAGGTTATTGGTGTTCATCATTTCAGTTGTTGTCTGACATCGTGACCCTTTTGGGGTTTTTCTTGACAAAAACACTGGAGTGGTTTACCATTTCCTTCTCTAGCTCATTTGACAGATGAGGAAACCGAGGCAAACAGAGTTAAGTGACTTGCCCAAGGTCACACAGCAAGTAGTGTCTGAAATTAGATTTGAACTGAGAAATATGAGTCTAGGTCCAGTACTCTATCCACTACATCACCTAGCTGTCCCTCTAGTATTCTAGCCACTGTATCATCTAGCTCTTTACCCAAGTCATCTTACTCCAAACCCAGAGCTCTTTTCATGGTACCACCAATCCAATTTCCCAGCTTCAAAGAACTCACAGAATAATACAATTAGAAGGGACTTCACAGGTCTCCTGTCCCAATAAGAAATATCTCCAACAAGTGAGCATCAAGCCTCTATGTGAAGAAGCCCTTCTGTGCCATCACCCCTCCCCAAGCAGTCCATTCTACTTTCAGTCAGCTCTAACTGTTAAGGACACTTTTCTGACACCAGACCTAAGTCTCCTCTGCATTTTCTCTACCCAGTGGCTCTAGTTCTGCTCTCTGGAGCCCAGCTGAACAGAGCCAATCTCTCTTAAGTATGATAGCCCTTCAAATTCATGAAGACACACCTGAAAACTCTAGTTTTTTTCATTCCCAAATGCTGAGGATACATTTCCCTGTTCACACCCAGGGAGAACAACTCTTCTAGATTTCCCTCAATGACTCTGGACCACACCTGTAAATGTACCACTTTATAATAAGGTGCATTGTATTAGACAAGCTACCTAATGTCCCTGGGTTGGACTAGATAATAATAAAATGGTATTTAATAGGTCTTAAAAGCTGATATGTTGTTTAATAGTATCACATTTGGAATACAATAGCTTTGTGATTTAGGTCAAAGGGTCATAGATTTAGAAGTTGAAGGGACCTTAGAAGACATCCAATCCAACTTCTTTATTTTATAGTTAAGGAAAATGAAGCCTAGGTAATTTAGGTGAATTAAACAAGGTCACTCAGGTAATAAGTGCTGAAGGCAGAATGTGAACCTATGTCATCTGACTCCAAATTCAGTTCGCTTTCCACTATACCATGTAACTCCCCTCTACCCCTCTCCAAGGTACCATAGGCATATTTTATTATTATTTCTATTGACATCTTTGGTCATTACATTGCCAAAACTTCTCCCAGTATCTGATCTGTCCATGTTCCCTTCCCTGAAAGCCTCTTACTAAAGGCATTATTATGTCCATTTTACAGATGAGACTTAGAAAGATAAGTGATCTGCCTCATAGTCTCACAACTAGTGAATATAATAAGCAGGATTTTAATTCATTTCCTTGATTCTAAGTCCATTTCTATGTAAGGTCCCTTTCAGCTCTAACACATTTTGCTCCTACAATGTCATTAGAATTTTTCAAATGTGGCTCCCTTTGAAAATGAAGGGGGAAAGAATCTTGCTCTAACAGGATATGCAAGGAGCAAAGTTCATAATGAATTACCAGTTGAAGTAAAAATGATAAATTAAGAATCTGGAGACAGCTTTAATTACCGAGGAAGAATCCTGTACTTCAGAAACTAGTCTTTTTTCTTTTATCTTGCTAATAGAGATTCATGTCAAAATACTTGTCTAAGATTAGGACATAGTTAATGATTCACCTGCTATTGAGTGGAATACACAGAGACCCTTAAAATCAGTCAGTAAAGCCAGTCAATAAACTTTTATTAGGTGCCTACTATGTGCCAGGCACTATCCTAAACACTGGTATTTTAAATACAGCAACACTTCACAGAGTTACAATACATTTGTTTCTGGGATTCCTAACCCCCCCCCCCCGCCCCCGCAACCAATTTCATAAAATCATAGAAAGAAAGAAAGAAAGAAAGAAAGAAAGAAAGAAAGAAAGAAAGAAAGAAAGAAAAAGAAAGAAAGAAAGAAAGAAGAGAAGAGAAGAGAAGAGAAGAGAAGAGAAGAGAAGAGAAGAGAAGAGAAGAGAAGAGAAGGAAGGGAAAAAGAAAGAGAAAGAAAAGGGAAGGAAAGAGGAGAGAGAATGTTTCATGGGGATTTTACTCCTTATAAAGTTTTATGTTATCTGTTATCTCACTTAAATCACCTGGACTAGTGACAGGCTATGTCTGCTGTCTGAGGACCAGCCTAGCTAAGTTCTGGGAGGGTTTGTCATGAGGTTGACAGCAGAAGTGTTTGAAGAAAGGGAGTGTCATTTGCTCAAGAAAGCAGTGGACTCTCTTTTAGTGTCAATGAAAGCTAGGTTCAGATCCACTAGTGTATTCATGGACAAGTTCCTTAATCTCTCTAAGTCTCAGTTGCCTCGTCGATAAAACTGAGATAACAGTGCTTACCTCGCAAGGGTGTACAGAGACTCTACAGAATGAATTCACTGAAAGTGCTTCATAAAAGTTAGAGTGTTATATAGATGGCATTTATGATTATTATTGAAGAATTCTGTGGTTGTAAATTTATAGAAAGCCACAATCTGCATTAGTGGTGAAAGGACCCATGCTGACAAAACCATGCATCCTTGATTCATTTAACATATTACACAAACTTATATTCTTTACCAGATAGGAAAACTTAGCTAAAAATTTAAAATCAAAGACCACACAAAGGAAAAAAAAAGAACTTGTCTTGAAGCTGTATGCTACAGTGAATAGATTCTTATATGTAGAATCAGAAGATATGTTCAATTCATGGCTCTGTAACTTACTACTTTGCATGAGTTAATCTCTCTATGACTCAGTTTCCTACAAAATTAAAAGGTTACTTTAGATGACCTTAAGGGTCCCCTCTAGCTCTAAATATATGTAAAAATATTCTACTTTTCCTTTTGCTACTATGTAATTTTAGAGGTTTACTTTCATGTGTCTTAAAACTTCTTCTGAGGTGGAGCCAAGATAGCAGAATAGAAGTAAGGACCTGCCTGAGCTCTCCCCACCAAAACCCTCAAAATGCCTGTAAAAATGACTCTAAACAAATTCTAGAGCAGCAGAAGCCACAAAATGACAGACTGAAAGATTTTCAGCCCAAGACAATCTAGAAGGCCAAGAGGAAGGATCTATTGCACTAGGCTCAGAGCACAGCACAGCCCATCATAGACCACACCAACACAAATGGGACTGGTGCAGACCTCAGGGCTCTGAATCATTGGCAGCTGCAGGGTTTCAAGATTTCTCAACCCACAAACACCAAAGACAGCCTCAAAGATCAGCGAGAAAGCTCTCTCACTTGTGTAATAAAAGAACTTGGTCTGGCCCCAGTCCCGAGATGGTGGCAGCCACTGCTGTAGTGTCAGCTGCTTCTGGAGCTCTCAGCCTACAGATAGTGGGGGAGTGAAGAGGCTGATCTGGGTCACAGTCCTGGGTGGTGGTCCTGGGACCAGGAGGAGAGCTGGTGGGGTGGAGCTCATGGTAGCTGTGGAGAGAGAATTCTACTCACAGTTCCAGGGCAGAAAAGAATGTCTGTGGTTGCACACAGACCAGAACAGAGTCCAGGAGAGAAGTAGACACCTCTCCTTTGATCATACCACTTTGGAGGAACTGAGAATTTACAGATCCCTAGAGATATTATCTGAAAATAGCTGCACAAACTCCTGAAACTTGGGACAGTACACTCCACTTAACAAAGAGTTCAAAAGTCAAGTAATTGACTGAGAAAATGACCAAATGGGGGGGGTGGGGGTGGAGAATAAGACTACAGAAGGTTACTTTCTTGGTGAAAAGATATTTTCTTATTTCCTTGAGGACAAGGAAGATCAAAACATACAATAAGAAGGAGCCAGCAGAGTCAAGGCTCCTACATCCAAAGCATCCAAGAAAAATGTGAAATGGTCTCAGGCTGTGGAAGAGCTCAAAAAGGATTTCAAAAATCAAGTGAGAGAAGTGGAGGAGGGATTGGGAGAAGGGATGAGAGGAATTCAAGAAAATCATGAAAAACAAGTCAACAGCTTGGTGTTGACTAGGTGCTGAAGAAAATAACACCTTTAAAAATAGACTGGCCCAAATGGCAAAGGAGGTCCAGAAAGTCAATCAGGAGAAGAATGCCTTACAAAACAGAATTGGCCAGATGGAGGGAGAGGTCCAAGAGCTCACTGAAGAAAATAATTTCTTAAAAATTAGAATGGAGCAGATGAAAGCTAATGACTTTATGAGAAATCAAGAAACTATAGAACAAAAGAATGAAAAGACAGAAGACAATGTGAAATACCTCATTGGAAAAACAACTGACCTGGAGAATAGATCCAGGAGAGATAATTTTAAAATTATTGGTCTCCCTGACCATGATCAAGGAAAGAGCCTAGACATCATCTTTCAAGAAATTATCAAGAAGGGCTGCCCTGATACTCTAGAACCAGAAGGTAAAATAGAAATGGAAAGAAACCACCATTCACCTCCTGAAAGAGATCCCAAGAAGAAAACTCCTAGGAATATTGTAGCCAAATTCCAGATTTCCATGTCAAGAAGAAAGAGTTGCAAGCAGCCATAAAGATACAATTAAAGCATTATGGAAAAACAATTAGGATAACACAGGATTTAGCAGCTTCTGCACTGGAGGATCAGAGGGCTTGGCATGTGATGTTCCAGAGGTCAGAGGAGGTAGGATTAAGGCCAGGAAACACCTGCCCAGCAAAACTGAGTGTAACACTTAAGGGAAAAAAATGGAATTTCAATGAGATGGAGGACTTTCAGTCATTCTTGTTGAGAAGACAAGAGCTTAATAGAAAATTTGACTTCCAGATACAAGAATTAAGAGAAACATGAAAGGGTAAACAGGAAAGAGCAGCCATAAGAGACACATTAAAATTGAACTGTTTACATTCCTATATGAAAAGATGGTATTTGTAATTCATGAGACCTTTCTAAATAATAGGGTAGTTAGAGGGAATATATATGTTTATATGTCTGTGTATGTATGTATGAATGTGTATATTATATATGTATGTATGTATGTGTATATGTGTGTGTGTGTGCGTGTGTATGTATAGACCGACGGCATGGAGTGAAGGGAGGATACCTAAAAAGTAAAATTAAATTTTGAGAGGAGTGTACAGGTAAAAATGGAAAGAAAGAACTTTTATAGTAGAGGGGAAGAGGGGGGAAGTGAGAGGGAATAAGTGAGACTTTCTCTAATCAGAGTGGGCTTGGAGAGGGAATGGCACATACTCAATTGTGTGGAACTCTGTCTTACCCTGCAGGAAGGCAGGGGGAAGGGAACAGGAGAGGGAGGATAATAGAAAGACCAGCAGATTGGGGGGAAAGGTAATCAGAAGTAAACACTATTGTAGGGGGACAGATCAAGGGAGAAAATGGAATAAATGGAAGGCGGAACAGGATAGCGGGTAATGTGGTTAGTTTTTCACCACATGACTGTTATGGAAATGTTTTGCATGGCTACACATGTATGACCTATATTGAAAAGCTTGTTTTCTCAATGAGAGTGGGTGGGGAGAGAGGAAGGGAGATAATGTGGAACTCAAAGCTTTAAAAATGAACGCTAAAAATTGCTTTTGCATGAGGGAAATAAGATGTATAGGCAATGAGGTATAGAAATCTATCTTGCCCTACAGGAAAATAGAGGAGAGGAGACTAGGAGAAGGGGGGGGGGTGATAGAAAGGAGGGCAGATTGGGAAAAGGTGTGGTTGGGGTACATGCTGTCCTGGGGTAAGGGAGAGAGGAATGTAAATTTGGAATAAATTTGGAATTTGGAATTCAAAATCATGTAGAAGTGAATGTTGAAACTGAAAATAAATTATAGAATAGAAAAAAAGAAAATCAATGATTTTTTGTAAAAACAACTTCTTTCTTTTATCTTGAGTTCAAGCGTATCTTCTAGATCCTTAAGGACCAAACATCACTACTTTTCAATTTACCTGAGAGTACAAAATGGGTAGGTGAAAATCTAGCATTCTGCACCTGCTATTATTGGTGACTTTAACTGAATTTCCTCACTTCTTAAGAGCATGGAGTATATCAAAGCTCTCTCCCCTCATTTCCATCTTCCTCCTCTTGCATTATACCTTTTATTCTCAAGCATAAGCCTAAAGTGGTTTATGGTGGACCAGTGGAAATTCCAACTGAAGAAAAGTAATTAGTTTTAATTGGATGATGAGAGAAGTATTCTGGTATCTTACAGGATCAGAGATTTTGAGCTGAAAGGATCCTAAGGTCCTCTTGTCCAGACCCTTTATTTGTAAGAGGAAGAAACCAGAGTCCAAAGAAGATAGATAGATACGTAGGTAGGTAGGTAGGTAGGTAGGTAGGTAGGTAGGTAGGTAGGTAGGTAGTAGGTAGAAAAATAGAAGATAGATAGATAATAGATAGATAGAGCTAGTGAGCATTAATTAAGTACTTACTATGTTCCAGTCACTTTGCTAAACTTTGGGCAAACAAATAAATGCAAGTAAAAGAGTCCCTGCCCTCAGGAAGAATGCATTCTGATGGAGAACAATAATACATAAAGAAAAGATGGAAAAATGAGTGGATGAGGAGGAACGCAAAGTATGGAGATGACTGGGAAAAAGTGAGAAGGCCCAGTTCATGACAAGATGACAAGCTCACCTATCACAGCCTGGAATGCCAGAGTAAGAGACCAAACTTCTGGTGGGAAAGAGATGGGGATGATGGCCAGAGTACAGACGCTATGATGTAGAGGTGGTAACTTTCCCAAGGTCACTTGGGGAATAAATGTCAGAACCAAGATTTGAACACATCCTCTGTTTCCAAATCCAGTGCTTGTTTTTCACTGTGCCTTTTTCCTTCGATCCTAACCCTTCTCTAGTATATAGAGAGGGGTCTTTTCTACTTAGGAGCTTGGAAAGACATCCCTATAGTTACATTGATATGTCATTTGAAAGGTTAGTCTACTTGGGGGTGTTATTTCTTTTTATATAATAACGTTTGTTTACATTGTATCTATAAATGCAGAGACTTCCTGAGAAGTTCTTATATTCATCTCTTCAAATATAACAGTACTTGAATACAATATAATTCAATTTAGTATTTATTAAGCACATACAGTGTTCGAGGACTTAGACTGAGATGCACAGATCCTGAAGATACATACCGTGCACTCAAAGAGCTCTTGATATCTGGAGGGGCCAGTGGCAAGGAGACTTGGACACTATAATTACAATACAAGGGAGAGGAGGTGACATGGTATCTGGTTTTAATTACCTGAAGGGTTGTCCTGGAAGAAGAAATGAGTTCTTCTGCTTATCCCCAGAGAGCCGAACTAAAAGCAAGAGTTAAAAGTTGCAAAAAAGATCAATTTGGGCTCAGCGTCAGTCTCCTGGATGTGAGGTCTGACACTGTATCCACTGTACCATCTCACTGCCCTGGAGTAAGAAAGAACTGAATTCAAATCTGGCCTCAGACACCTACTAGCTGTTTGACCCTGAACAAGTCACTTAACTTCTTTCTGCCTCACTATCCTGAACTGCAAAATGGGGATAATAATAGAACTTACCTGACAGGGTTGTAGGTACAGCTAGGTGTGCAGTGGATAGAGCTCTGGGCCTGGAGTGTAGGAGACTGATCTTCCTGAGCTCAAATCTAGTCTCAGACCACTATTATCTGTTTATCCCTGGGAAAGTCACTTAACCTTCTTTGCCTCAGTGTTCTCATCTGTAAAATGAGCTGGAGAATAAAATAGCAAACCACTCCAGTATCTCTGCCAAGAAAACCCCAAATGGGATCACAAAGAGTCAGAAACGACTAAAACACATACACACACCCAGGGTTGTTATGAAGAAAAAATGGTACAATATGTATAAAACATTTAACACAGTGACTTGCACACAGTAAGTGTTTAATAAATGCTTATTTCTTCCTTCTTTCTTTCCCTCCTACATTGGGAAGATTACTTAGGCAGCAGTGTGAGGGATGAATTCAAGAAAACTGGAGGTAGGAAAGCCATTTGGGAGTCTTTTGTAATAGTCAGGGTGGGAAATGAGGCTCTCAGATGAAAAGATGAAGTTAAAGAGAGAGTGGAAAGACAGCAGCCTCACAACCATCTCATTGTGGCACAGTGGAAGGAACACGAATCTGGAGTCAGATGAACCAAGTACAAAGCCAGGGTAACTTACTAGCTGGGCAACTTAGATCATTCTTCTGGGACTTACTCAGGTTTCTCATTGGACACATAGTAGGTTTAATAAATGTTTTATTTTTAACTGATCTGTAAAGTGAGAAGATTGTCCCAGAAGATTTCAAAGGTTTTATCAATTCCCATGGCCCTATGACTACATGTATATATGCATGTATATGTATATATGTGTGCATATGTATATGTGTATATATTTATTTTATATATGTGTATATAAGTAGGTATGTAGGTAGGTAGGTGTGTAGAACTGATAAGACTTGGTGACTGATTGACTGAAGGGAGTGGGACAGATACGATTGACAAAGAAGAGGCAAAGATGATTACAAGATTGCAATCCCAGGTACTTGAAACAATGGTGGCACTATCCACAGAAAGCAACAAATGCGGTGGAGGGAGCAGAGAAGGTTTGAGGAGAAGGTGAGTTCAGCTTTGGACATGTTTGATGTGGTAACAGGACATTAAGATGGAGGTTTCTAGCAGATAGCTAGCAATATGAGACTAAGGTTTTAAGGGAGTGATTTGGTAAAGTTGAGAGTGGAGATATAGATTTGGGAGTCATCAACATAGAGGTGATAGATAATTAAGGCTGTTGAGAGGGAAAGAGAGAAAGTATATAGATGGAAGGGAACCAGAACCAATTCTTGAAGGACATTTGTGGTTAGATGAAGGTGAGAAATTGGCAAAAGAGACAGACTAAAAGATGCTTAGTAGCATTTTACAGGTTCTTTGAGATTAGTAAACAGACTTGACATACATACGAGTATATGCGTGTGAAAGCATTTTTTTTTTAAACTAAAGAATGTTTCTTCATTATTAATGCTTAGACTGAAGAGTTGATGTTATCAGATAATATATAGCCCAAGGCGGAAATCTCGATCATGCAGAGTGACAAGCTGCTCAAAGAAGAATAAATCTTGGTGAATGATCATAGGTTAAGAAAATGATATGGTAATTCACAAAGCCATGACAGGCTCTTAATAATTGATACACTACTCCTCCCGACCTCGCCCTCGGGCAGGGCCTGGGTTGGGACCCACCATGAGCTGGGACTGAAGACTTTCCAAGTTGTAGTCTGAGGATTCTGGCAAGTAATACAAAGCCTGAAACAAAGCTGGGGAGCAAGAAAAGCCACATGCCCAAACAGACAGGTATGAAAGTGATCATCCAGAGTCAGTCAGTGACCTGAATAATAGGAACTGAGAAGATTCCCTGAAAAGATGATATTAATGGACAAAATAGACACAAGAGTCTGTTCTCCAGAGAAATAGTTGTCATTAAGGAGCAGTAGATAATCTATATTCTGAGCTGACCAGGATCATATCTCTTTTGATCATATCTCTATAAACCACAAGTCCAAAGACTAAGGAACATTCTGTTTTAAAATCTACACAGGGAAAAATTATAAAAGCCTAAAAATTCCAAGCACAACTAGACAATTCAGTGAATAGAGAGCCAGGACTGGAGTCAGGAAGACTCATCTTCCTGAGCTCAAATTTGGCTTCAAACACTTACTAGCTGTGTGACCCTGGACAAGTCACTTAACCCTGTGACTTGTTTGTCTCAGTTTCCTCATTTGTAAAATGAGCTGGAGAAAGAAATAGCAAACAACTCTGGTATTTTTGCCAAGAAAACCCCAAATAGGGTCACAAAGAGTTAGACGCTACCGAAACAATTGAACAAAATGAAGTCTAGAAAAGAAAAGAATTAGAAAATAAATTGGTGGTCATCTTCAAGTAGCTGAAGGGCTGTCCTAAGGAAGAGGGATTTATCTTGTTCTACTTAACTCTGGCAGTCAGAACCAGGGGCAATAGGCAGAAGTGACAAAGATGCAGATTTTGATTCAGTCTATGGAAAAACTTATCTTATCCAAAACTGGTAGCCATCAAGAGGAAATTAGATGAGATGACCACTTGTCAGGGATTTCATAGAGGGGATTCTTATTCAGGCATGGATTGGACTGACTGACTTCTAAGCTGCCTTGCAGCTCAATCATTCTGTGAGTATGTGAACTATGGAGCTTAAAAACAGTACCTTACATTTGCAGTTTTAAGAATTCTCCCATATATCGTAACCCTGGACAACTTCATTAAATAGATTCTTTGCCCAAAGGACAGGGATGCATGTAGGCATCTATTGATGGAATTTAACCAAATTAAATTCATTATTAATGCAATTTGTCTATCACCACATGAAAATAACTTCATTGTATAAAACCAATATGCAAAATGATATCTGCCAAAATGGATTCTATCTTCATCTTTTTCTCACATCATTCCTCTGAATGGCTTTGCTAGTTTCCTACTCTCCCAGCTATGCTACTATATGCATGTTATTATGATTTTCTTATTGAAATTATTAGTACTGTTGGCCCTATAACATAGGCAACCTGGTCTAGTAGGTACTGAACTACCCTTGTAGCCAAGAGGACCTGGGTTCTCTTACACATATTAGCTGTATGATACTGAGCAATTCTCCAAGAATGTAAATTGCAGCAAAGCTGCTAAGTAGTCATTAAGTCAATAAACCTTTAAACTCCTACTGTATTCCTGTGTGCCAGGCACTGAACTAAGCCTGGAGATACAAAGAAAGGCAAAAAGCAGTCCATCCTTTCTCTCAAGGAGGTCACAGTCTAATGGGGGAGACAAATTACAAATAGCTATATTTGAACAAGCTACAGACAGGACAAATTGGCAATAATCAACAAAATGGAGGTTCTGAGATTAGGCTGAATTGAGAAAGATTTTCTGCAGAAGGTGGAATTTTCATTCTTTTGGTTTTTTTTTATAATTTCTTGATTTTTCATAAAGTCATTAGCTTCCACTTGCTCCATTGTAATTTTTAAAGAATTATTTTCTTCAGTAAGCTTTTGGACCTCTTTTTCCATTGGACTCATTCTGCTTTTTAAGGCATTCTTCTCCTCATTGACTTTTTGGAACTCTTTTGCCATTTGGGTTAGTCTAATTTTAAAGGTGTTATTTTCTTCAGCGTTTTTTTGAGATTTCCTTTTGCAAACTATTTACTCGTTTTTCATGATTTTCTTGAATCACTCTAATTTCTCTTCCCAATTTTTCCTCTACTTCACTTACTTGACTTTCAAAATCCTTTTTGAGCTCTTCTGTGGACTGAGACCAATTCATATTTTTCTTTGAAGGCTTTGGATGCAGGAGCTTTGGCTTTTTCATCTTCTTCTGGCTGCATGCTTTGATCTTCCTCATCTCCAATGACATAAGAAAACACATCTTCACAAAGAAAGTAAGAATCTATAGTCTGTTTCTTTTTCCCCCATTTACTCATTTTTCCAGTCAATTACTTGACTTATGAGCTTTGTTAAATGGAGTACTCTAAAAGCAACCTCTGCTTCAGCAGTGGCTGCAGCTGCCCTGGAGCTGGGGCAGAGACCAGGGCTGGGACTGAGGCTGGGCTAAGCTCCCCTCTCAGCCAGGTGAGAGACCCTTCCCACTGACCTTTGAAGTTGTCTTTAGTGTTTGTGGGTTGAGAAGTCTGAAATCCACAGCAACCTCCCCCATGATTCATTCCCTAAGGCCTGCTCCCACTCAGTCCATCCACCCCAGCATGGTCCATGCTGGACTGTTCCACTCCCAGCCTAGTGCAATAGACCCTTCCTGTCCACCTTTCAGATTTTCTTGGACTGGAAATTTACTTCATTCTGTCATTTTGTGGCTTTTGCTGCTCTAGAATTTGTTTAGAGTCATTTTTTACAGGTTTTTTGAGGGGTTTGAGGGAAGAGATGTAGCAGATCCCTACTTCTACTCTGCCATCATGGTTCTGCTAAGTTCTTAACTGGGACTTGAAAGAGGCAAGGGAAATGAGGAGGCTAACCAACATTAGTAGAGGGCCTTTCCTCACTTGGGAGTTCCTTTTTAACAATGAAACCATAAATCCAGTCCCTATCTCTATAAGAGTTAATATTTATATGGCATTTTAAGGCATAGAGAATCTTTTCCACATGTTATCTCAATTGATCCTCACAATAACTCTGTAATACAAACAGAGTAATTATGACTAATCCCATTTTGCAGATAAAGAAACTGAGACTCAGAGAAATAAGGTGAGCTAGCCAATGTCATATCACTAGCAAGTGGCAGAACCCAGGCTCTGACCTACTAAGCTTAGTACTTTTTCCATGACACTACAGCCACCACTCTTTTTTTTTTTAAGCTCCTTAAAGGCAGGGCTCTGGTTTTTGTCTTTCTTTGCAACCTCAGATCTTAGTACAGTGCCTTACACATTGTATGTGTTTAATAAATGTTTGTTGGCTGTCTATTCTAATCTTCTGAATCAGTGGTACAAAATTCAAATAAGAATTTGGGCCAGTCTATGCATAAGGATCCCTGCAGGGGTACATTGTCTTAGAAAATGACATATTGACATCATCTTTGTTTTATTGTATTTTATTTATTTTGTTAAATATTTTGTGTTTTAATCTGGTTCATGTTGCACTCAGGAGTATTGCTGGCTGCATGAGGCCAGCTGGCAGCTTGTTTGACAACTCTGCTCTAACTGACCCCTCAAATTCCTTATTTCTCAACTTGCTTCTTTTCCAATAACTAGCCCAAGCAACCAGCTCATAAATGTAGAGCCAAAATGATCTTTTAATTCTCTACAAGGTAGTCAATGGTTTAATGTAAGGAAAACTTTCCTAACAATTAGAGCCATCCAAAAGTGGAAGGGGTTGACTCAGCAAATAAGGAGTTCTCCATTACTAGAAGTCTTGAAAAGTCAGATGGGGATTCTTGGTTAGGTCTGGTAGGACTAGGTAGTATCTGACTTTTCAATTCTATGGTTCTGTGAAATGTCTTTTTTTGAGGGCAAAGACAGCATTCCCCAAACATCTTCAGTTTCACTTGATCACCCTTTAATTCTATTGCCTTCCCTCTGTTCATTATTTCCAATTTATCCTGTTCCATTAAGCCTAAACATGAGGGGAAGTCTCTATTCAGAGGTGCATGGGGTTCCTTTGCCAGCCCTTGCTTTCTACCAGTGAGTTCATGTTACCACACTCACCCATGATAGGTGTGGCTGATGACAAATCCAGTCCCAGCTCAGGTATTCAACTTAAACCTTAAAGAAAAAGACTAAAAGGGATTCCCAGTTGGGTGAAGGCAAATAAGCCCAGCTGTTTAGATACTCACCAGGAAAGATCACACTAGCAGAAAGCAGGGAATAATTCATCAATCACACTAATAAGGCACAGAGAATATAGAGTCAGATAGCACAGAGATGGCATGGGGAATGGGGTAGGAGAGAGAGGCAGAGGAAGGGAAGGGAAAGAGGCACATAGAGTCGCTTATGTAACTGCAGATCAGAGTTGGAAAACCTCGGGCAGCATGGGCCCATACCAGTAGGAGGAGAGCTCAAGGGGCAGGGTTTGGTTGTCTCATTCTTTTAGGTTTCTGGAGGGGAGGAGTTATGGCTTAAGTCTCATCAAAATCACCTTTAGAATGACTCATTAGCACATCAATGTCATAAAAAAATTCTCAAGACCACCTTAGGTGGTGCCTCATTAGCATAATGCTTTTCTATTTTTACTATGTATATCTGGAGCTTGCAGAAAGAAAGCCATTTATTGTCACCTAGCTGCTTCTCTTAATTGAGCAGAGTCTCTGACTGTGGTTTTAATTAATCTAGGAAGCAATTTTGTGCAGCGGCTTCTATGTTCTCCCTTACATTCTCCATTCCTACTTCCTACATAGTGTTACCTTACACTAGGTACTTACATACTTACTATATTAACTGGTGGACTAGTTATGGGGACCATAACAAGATACAATTTCAGCACACCTGTCGATAATTTGGATGTCCATAGTAGTTTGCATGTTGTCTCTTCCGTGAGGGCAGGGACTGGCTTCTGCCTTTCTTTAAATCCTCACATGGGGCCTGGCACATAGTGGATGCTTAATAAAGGTTTGTTGACGGACTGACTGCTTCATAGCATCTAACAGTAGATTTTACCTTTAGAAACAAGGCATTAAATATTTGCATTTGACTTTCTTTTTTTTCTTCCCAACTTATTTGGTTTACCACTCCTTTTTCAAAAAACAAAATTACATAGCACCCCCCTAGAAATCTACTTTCTTTAACCCTTTAATATGGTTGAGTGTTTTTTTTAATTTGTGTCATTTCAAAAAAACAAAACAAATTTTTTCAAAAAAAATAACACATCTTAAATTTAATAATTTGTTGTAAATTTGTGAATTTTTCCTGCATTGAAATTTAGATGACATAACATTGCATCATGTAACCATATAGTATCATATTGTTAACAAGTTATTGCACACACATATTCCTGCCAATGCATGCTGGACTTCCCGATAATGGGCAACATGCTCACCTGCCAACACTTGCTTGGTAAGACCTGTTGGCCTTCTTGACCACTGATTGGCTATAACTTGCAGTTTGTGTGTTTATTTGGAAAATAATGTAATTATTAAGACTTTAACTCTGTTACACAACAGATGAAACATGTACAAATGATTTTTCAAAATTCTCTTCTCTTCTTTCCCTATGCTTCCACCACCCCCTTATTTTTATTCAATACTCCCAATTGCACCTGCGGCTACTACTACCCTCCCCACCCCCAGATCATTCCAGAACCCTCCCCAAGGGGGCGGTCTTGCCCACTTTGGGAACCTATGTATCCCACAAGTAAAAGAAAATAAAAATCTCACTAAAGTGTCTGCATGACTTTGAGCGAAAGAAGTTTACTGTACCCCATCCAAGGCAAGCAAAGTTTATCGAAGAAGAGTACACTGACGATCTGAAAGGAAAAAGCAGGACAAAAGAAAAGTATCAAATGCAGGGGAATGTCAGTGAGCCAACGGTTCTTAAATACTCCTTATTTATAAGCACCTGTGCTGGTCACTTAAAATATAAGACATTATTTTAGAACCTTTTACAAGGACCTAATTAATCTTCATAATATTTTAGTGAGACATCGATAGAGTATTAAACTTAAATTCCATTATAAAGGTAGAAAATTGTTAAGGAATTTGCTGTTGATCTCTCTCCATAAGTCAAGTGGTGGAAAGAAGATATGTAATGCTGAACACCAAGGTTCAGTCTTAGCATCCAAAATAACAAGCCAAGCTCTTATGTTGTTGTGAGCAGAAGACAGTGCTCCTTAAGTAGAATGCTAAGAAGGGACTTCTCCACCCCAAACATGTGAAGACTTCCCCTGGAGGAATGACCAGATGAGAACAAGAAATCCTTTGAAACTAAGGGTAAGACATAGGCTCTAGAGCTAGAAAGGATCTCAGAGGGCACTTAGTCCAATTCCCTTATCTTACAGAGGAAGAAACTAAGACCCAGAGAAATTAGTTGATTTGACCAATGTCATACAGATAACAAGATTCAGAAATGGATTTGAATTTAGTTCCTCAAACTCCAGAGCCAATGCCCTTTTCTCTGGGTCATGGTATCTCTTTGAGTCTCAGTTTTCTCCTTTGTAAGATGGGAATGATTGGGCCAGTCTCACCTTTGACACATTCTGGCTATATGACCTTGAACAAGTAACTTAACTTTTTAGTACCCCATCAATACCTCTAACACTATTTAAGGTGCCTAACAAGTGCCAATCTGCTTTGATAAATGGAATTTCCTCTCTGGGAGTTCCCTATGAAATCACAAAAAAGCCCCTCAAGATTGTTGTGAAGGAAGTGCCTTGAACACATACGTTAAAGCACATTATTGCTATTAATGTTATCACTATTAGTGTCATAATGTATCTATTATATTAACATATATCATATATAGTATTATGTATATATTGTGTATTATAATATTATATATACTTGTAACATATCATATACTATTATCATAACACATCTGATTAGAGCATTTCTTTACATTGTCATTTTTAAAATGTTTGCTCTTTTTATAAATCATATTTTAACCTATACTGGAATCAAACTTTATTAACAGACACATGAAGGCTGCTCTCTAGAAAGTTACTATTTTTCAATTACCTTTCTCTCTGAATCAGGAAGTAAAGGTGAGAATAAAGTGAGTCAAGAAGTGAATGTAAAAATCAGTATCCCTCCTGGATGTAATATGACTACTTTGTTGACTAAGATGAGAAAAATGTATGAGGCCCTCACTGAGCAGAATCGTAAAGATATAGAAACCTTTGAATAAAAAGGTACAAGATTGCATTCCTCCCACACACAAAAAAAAGCACCTGACTTTAGGAGAACCCATGAAACTGAAAATATTTACCCATCCCTTTATTTCATTTTGTTATCTCAGATCAAAGAGCTGGATATACAGCTATCCATTGGCTCTGAAGAGATAGCATGAACAAGAGCAAAATTGCTAAACTAAGTCATACGCTTCAAATCTTGGAATTTGAGCTTCAATCCCAATAGTCTCTGGTAAGAAAGCTGCCGTATATTCAGTCAATAAACATTTATCAGCACTTAACGTGTTCCACACACAATGATAAGCAATGGGGAAAGAAAGAGAGGTAAAAAACGTAGTCCCTTCCCTCAAGTTGCTCCCATTCTAATGGGGAAGATAATACAGATAACTATGTATACATATGGTATATATAGAATAAATGGGAAGTCATCTCAGAACATGGGTATCTATGTAGTACAGTGGATAGAATGCTGGGCCTGGAGTCTAGAAGGCTCATCTTCCTAAGTTCAACTCTGGTCTCAGACACTTATTAGCTGTATGACCTTAAGCAAGTAAGTCACTTTACTCTGTTTGCCTCAGTTTACTCATGTGTAAAATGAACCGGAAAAATGGCAAATCACTCCAGTATCTTTGTCAAGAAAACCCCAAATGAGGTCACGAAATGTCAAACACGACTGAATAACAACAACAAATCTCAGAGGGAAGGAGGAAGCTCAGAAAGCATGGGATCGACCTTTTGTAGAAGGTAGGACTGAAGCTAAGTCATGAAGGAAGCAAGAGAAACGAAGAGGTATAGGTTAGGGGGAGAGCATTCCAGGCATATAAGATGCCAGATCAAAAACAGAAAGGCAGGAGATGTAGCAGGAGACCATGTACCAGCAGCAGTAGGTGGCCAGTTGAGCTAAATCATAGAAGGTACAGATAGAAAAGTGTAAAAAGACTGAAAAGATAGGAGGGGGCCAGATTATGAATGCCAAACGCCAGACTTTGCAGATGATGCAGGAGGTCATTGGAAGCCATTGGCAATAATTGAGTAGGTACTTGACATGGTAAGACCTACACTTTGGTAACTGAGTGGAGGATGATTTTGAGTTCAGAAGGACCTGAGGCAGAGAAAATAATTAGAAGGCTACTGAAAATAGTCTAGGTGAGAGGTACTGAGGGCTTGGACCAGGAGGGTGGCGACTGTGTGATGTTGTAAAGGTAGAAAAGACAACATTTGACAACAGATTCATTCACTCACTCTTGGAATAGTAATTAGTCAAGTACCTGTTACATGATGGGAGAAAGAAAAAGCAAGGCACAGCCATGTCCTAAATCTAGCCCATCTAGTTTTAAACATTTTAAATTTAATTATTTAGAGTATCTACTACAAACAAGTCATTGTGCTAGTCACTGGGGACCTAAAGATAAAAAATTACCCAAGTCCTGCCCTAATAAAGCTATATTTTATTGTAAGGATATGACATGTACACAGAACAGTATGACATAAATTCTTATGATTATACTATTGAAGAAATACAGAACAGGCTAAGACAATTCAAAGAACATTTTCCAGAGGAATCAAGGAGATCTCCTTGGAGGACATGGCACCTAAGAGAAGTTTTGAAAGAACAACAGAATGTTGACAGCTGGAGGTCATCCCAGGTTTGAGAGATCATCTTGAATGAATACATGGCAGTGGGAGACAACATTGCTGATGCAGAAACCAGCTATTAGTCCAGTTTGGGTAGAATGTAAAGATTGTGAAATCAGGCTAAACAAGTAGGCTAAAGTCAGTTTTTTGTTTCTTAATATTTTTTTGGTGGGAGAGACAGAGACTAGAAGACTTCCTTTATGTAGAAGTGGATTGGTTTTATTGCAGTTTTCTTAATTCATCTTCAGCTTTTAAACTAACCTGTATTAGCATGGTGATATCTACTCTGTTCTAGAATAGCAAGAGAGATATTATAAGCTACTTAAGGAAAAATAGAAAATAGTGGGCACTGCATACACACACAGACACACGTTTAATTGGGACCTGGGATTTCGTTGACATAGGAACTCTCAGTGTGGAAACTTCCTCTAACACTGCAGATCTATACTTGCTCTGTGACTTAGAATATTAGAGAATTGCTTGGGCCGCTAAGAAGTTGTGACTTACCCAGGGTCACACAGACAGTATGTGTCAGAGATAGGACTTAAACTTAGTAGCTTCCAAATCTGAGGGCAGCTCTCTACCCATTTATACCACACTGCCTCTCCTATAAATGAATAAGTGAAATCTATATTTACATATACACACTCCTTAAACACTTTTGGAAAGATTAACTCCACTGTATGGGAGTATTTTAGCATTTGTTCTATTTTTTTTCCTTCCACACAATTAAAAAATAAATTCTTTTGTCATGTTTCTTTTCTATACCTTCAAAAAAATTGTGTGGAGCTAGTTTAGCAAAGACAAAAGGTAACTACAGTGTCAAATTTTCACAAATACATTTGGTGATTAGTAATCTGGAAGTCCAGGTTCAACAAATCCAAAATGAAATACAGTGCCAGAAGACTGAACATGAGCAACTGTTAGACCTCAAAATCCACCTAAGGGATGATATTGAAATTTGCCACAAACTATTGAATAGTGAGGGACAGTGACAGACATAAATGACATGAATAACTCATTGTGCATAACTTCTAATGCTTCTCCAAATGACAAACTCTCAAATCAGCTTTCATGGCCATAGCATCCCAAAATCATTGTATCTCTTCGCTGTGTGTGTGTATCTGTGTCTGTGGTTGTGTCTATGTGTCTGTATGTGTTGTTCATCCTTTGCTTTCCAAAAAGAACCATTGATATCAAGTGTGTTGCCTTGACTTGTGAGTGAATTGGATTTAAGCAAGGCAGAGTTGCACAAAGTCATCAGCCTCACTGTCTTCCCAAGTCAGTATAAATGGCAATGGCCCAACATGCAACAGAAGGCTTTGGCATCTTCAGCATCTGACCAGACTCTAAGCATTCCACAACACCTGCTTCAGTCACCCTCTATTAATGATGACTCTTTGAATATAGCCATAGTTACCATGCTAAAAACAGCTACCTTGTGGATTCCTCCTCTGAAGGAAGAAAGGACTCTTTGTGTACCCATAGTAAAATATGAGGTAAATTATAAAGCACACTGGCTCTGGAATCAGAGACTCTGGGTTCAAATCTCACCTATGCTGTGTAACTCGTGGTCTGAACCCCCTACTGATAGATGGTTGCCAGATCATACAAAAGACACAAATTCCAAATCAAAAGCATTTAATTAAAGATGCAAAACAATACAAATAACAAAGAAAAGAAACAAATAGCAAAATAAAAAAATCTGCAGCACTTATGCAATTGGAAGAATTTTTGACTAATGAATGCCATCTATCATTCTGTTCAATCCAAAACTCTCTGTTTTTACTCCAGTCAACTAGACTTCTCAGAGCAATTCTGAGGATGACAAAAAAATTCAGCAAATAGCAGAGTAGTGTTCCAAATTATCCACAATATTATATATTTGAAGGTATTTCAAAGGATATCTAATTCAACCCCTCCCCAAATTATGAATCCCATCTAAAATATCCCCAAGTCCCCATGCAAGCTCTGTTTGAAGACCTCCAATTAGAGGGAAAATTCTACTTCCCTGTCTACCCAAATAGCCCATTCCACTTTTGGGGAGCTCTGTTAGTGATTGTTAGTTGTAATTTTCCTTACATTTGAGCATAAATTGACCTCTCTGCAACTCCTACCCTCTGTTGCTCCTAGTTTGTCCAACTGGGGTCAAGAAGAAAAAGTTTCATTTTCCCTTCTATATGACAAGCCTTCAAATGATTGAAGATAGCTATCTCAACCTTCCTAAGTCCTGTGTTCTGCTGGATAAACATATTCCTTCTAGAAGAAGGAATAATTGAAGTATCTGTCCTACCACTCTTAAGTCCCCTTTTCTACCAATGCTCATATCCAAGTTTAGGTTACCCATACCCTAGACTCTGTCTAAAAATGTACCATGTGATATGTGCTCTCCTCTTTTATCTTCAGTTTCCCCAGCTTGCCTTCTCTTTATCCCAAACACAGATTTCTTTACAAACAAATTATTGATGCTCTTAGGGTTTGGTTTTTGTTTAAAACATTTTGCTGCGGATATTTTCCAGTGGTCTCCTCCTTCCCTGTAGAACCTTCCCTTGTCACAGTAAAAGCCAGGGAAGCAAAGCTGTCTAACAGAGAGACGACAGCTTACTATGAACCAAACTTTGGATCTACCTAGAACAAGGGTTTGTAACCTTTTTTGTGCTATAAATCTAGGTCCATCATATTACCCACTGTACCACCTTCTTGCCTTAGAAATAAATCTTATTTCAGCAAAGTTGACATGGCTCTCTAGTTTCCTTAGCTGGTGGTGGTGGCAGCTGCAGGTGAGGATATGGTATTATTTCCATACTAAGTCTCTGAAGGCAGGTCAGGACGTAAGCCTGACTGAGGTGGGCAGTGGTTTCTCCTTGGTCTAACTTTGTGAGGAGCTGTCCTACCAAGATTACTGAATCAACTCAAGTCTGCCAAGAACTTTCTGGAGTTTTTCTCTTATTTGAGAAAGCAATTGACTGGCACTGTGACTTAATTAAATCATGTTCTCTAAATTGACTTGGCCATATAAAGTAAAAATCTGATACAACATAATTAACCAATTGGGTGGGCAATGTAGTCTAGACTGGAGGTGCTAGCATCATAAAGGGATTGCCACTGTAGTTATCTATGGTGACTAATAACTGTCATTTGTTATTTTTAACAACCTTTCCACAGCTGAACACAATCCAGAACTGAGAACTTCTGATTCAGGATCTAGAATTTTGAGAAATGAAAATCAGAAACCCGGATTCTGGTCAAGAAATTTTTTTTTTATCATAAATAATAATGTTTCTAAGTCACTCTATTTTTGATCCACATTTTTGGTCCTGAGGAAAACCAGTTGGGGAAAGAAAATCCAATTTTATGTTGCAGGTTTTTTTAAGTCATGCTCTACATACAGTCAGTTCCTAATCAATGGAAGCTCAACAGTTAGACTATGCAAAAAAAAATTAATTTGATCACCTGTACTTTTTTTGAATATTAATTTAATGAGGCCTTTGGGGAAGTGAAAAATACTTTCTGTGAGAAGGTGGAAGGAGGTAGAAGAAGAAAGGAAGGCCACAGTTGGTTTGCATTATGTCAAAAAGGTGCTTAAAGTCAGGAAAATCTGAGTTTCATTTTTTATTTCTTGCTTCATTGCTTCTAGGTATTCTTGTAATCCTTGTGGGAAAATCCATTACTGTTTTTTTCCTTTTAAGTCTCTGCTTGCAGTTGTTATAACATTAGGTTCACAAAAGTATTTATACTGGTCAAGATTTCTTCAATATACTCATCTCTCTCAATTCCTAAATTGGGACTTCATGCTAAGGTCAATCTCCACTCCTTGATACACTTTTGGGGTGGTGGTCAACTTTATGAAGTCTGGTCTTGAATCCCCTGAATTCTTGTACTGATATCTACCTCCTGGGATTAGGTTCCCCTGAGTATTTGAGGTTCAGATTTCTGTATCTTCATATCCCCTCTGGAAGAAATGTTAAGTATCTTAGAGTTCCTGGGTCTGGGCTATTCTGGTCTCATCACTGTAGTACTCTTGGTAGTTAACACTGCCTTCATATTGCCGTATATCACTCACAAGGATTTCCAAGATCCTCATCCTAGGGCTTCCTAGGTTTTCTAATGATCCTGAAGCTTTCTTAGGGGAGTTTTCTATTCTTTCTGTTTCTGGGGGAGATGGAGCTTTGCAAGTAACATGATATCCTATCTCTGGTTATTCTGACACTTGATTTTCTTGAGAAATTCTCTTTCCTATTGCCCATGGACCAGTTTTTTGTGTGGTTCTCAGGTGGAAGACATCACTTATGAATATTTCTCATAGAATTAATTGATCATTATTCAGTCTGATGCAAACTTCACCAGTATGTATGTGGCAGCTGGATGGACTGCCTGTAATTCCATCAATCTCAAACTAAATATAATTATCACTGGAGATAGATTCCACAAAATGAAGGAGTTGTTGAGTGTGTTTCTATGAAACTATGTAGTTTGAAGTCATTCATGTACATCAATTGATTAATAAGATGTTTCGGTTTGACTTTCTGTTTAATTTGAAAGTCATATTTAGTTTCATTTAGTATATATGATAGCAGATTTAAGACAAGGCTTAAAATGTTTTCTTAAAATGTATCATGCTTTATATCAATTGTTTTTGACATTGTTGCATTTTTAGCATTTTTTAATAGTCATTAGATGGTAAGCTCCTTGAGAGCAGGGCCTATGAGAGGACTTGAGAGCAGGCATCTTTTGCCTCTTTTTGTATCCCCAGTGCTTAACACAGTGTCTACCACATAGTAAGTACTTAATAAATGCTTATTGAATTGAATAGAGTTGAATTTTACTTTTCTTTGTATTCCCTGCATTTACTAAAGTGTCTATCTAGAACATAATAGGTACTTAATAAAGGTTTGTTAACTGACTTATTGTCAATTAAAAAAGGTTCAACCATATGTCAGCTTCTTTGTTAAATACTTTATAAAGATATAAAGGCAAAAAAAACCCACAAACCACCCCAGAGGTTACATTCTAATGAAGGAGACAGAAGAGATAGCAGGGAAAGTCTCACATGTCCAAGAACTTGGAAAGATCTCTTGCAGAAGGTAACCTTTGAGCTGTGTTGAAAGAAGCCAGAAGACAGTTTTCCATGTGAACATCAAACATTTTTGTTATCATTATACTGTACTTGGGTCAATTAGCTATATTTGTAATACATGAGTTAGACATGAGCTCAGAACTGAGTCAAAGACTGTGATAATCAACTTAGGCAGAATTAATGTTACAGCATTTCTAAGAGATGTGTTTAAGATCTGTAACTTCATTACTAGCAGGAATCCCTGATAAGGAAACTACATTGCTTGCACTACAGAGAGAATCACATAGTCAATGTGTCTCAGAGATCAGCAGGACTTAAACTCAGATCTTCCTGTTCTACAGTTGGATCTTTATTTGCTACACAATGACAAAAACATTATTATTCCTGATTTCAGGGAAGAGAAAACTGGATTGTAAACATAAATACACAATCACACATTCACATTAGTCTATGCAGACAAATGAACTAGACTCTCAAACTTTGTACTAAATGCCCTAAGAAATTCTATTTCTTTCTTTGTATTGGGTAATTACAAATAACAAGAACAACTAGCATTTATATAATGCTTTAAAATTTGTGAAGCATTTTGTGAATGTTATCTCATTTTATATTCACTGTAACCTTAGGGGATAAATGCTATCATCTCCATTTTATAGTTGAGGAAATTGAGGCAAGTAAGGGTTAATGACGTGACAGTATTACACAGGTAGATCTGAATTCAAGTCATCCTGATTCCAGCACTCTATCTACTGTGCCACCTTGCTACTTCTCCTAGCACTGAAAGAGACATTTGTGATTACCTAATACAACACCTTCATTTAAAAGTTGAAGAAACTGGAACCCAGAGAGGTTAAGCCCCTAGTCAAACAGGACTAAGCAGAATTTTGGCCCAACTCCTCTGAATCTGAGCTTATTCCATTGAACCATGCTACCTTATTAGTGACAGCTAAGTAACACATTGGATAGACTGCCAGGCCTATAGTCAGTAAGACTCATCTTTCTGAGTTCAAATTAGGCTTCCCACACTTGCTACCTGTGTGACTTTGGACAAGTCATGTAACCTTGTTTTCCTCAGATTCTTCATCTGTAAAATGAGCTGGAGAAGGAAAGAGCCAACCACTCCAGTATCTTTGCGTAAAACAACAACAAAAACAACAACAAGAAACAAACAAAAAAATGAAGTCACAGAGTTGGACATGACTGAAATAAATGAACCATAACAATAATACCTTATTAACTTTACTAAGAAATGTATCATGTTTCCCTATCTTGCTGACTAGCTGAAGAATAACATTTATTCAATCAGAGAAAGAATTGGAAGTTTCAATTAAAAACAAGATACCGATCCAATGTAGGATTTCTCCAAAAGTACCTGGTAAAATCACAGGATTTGGAACTGGAAAAGACCTTGGGTAACACCTAGTTCAAGCTTCTCTTTTTACAAATGAGGAAACAGAGGATTGGAGATGCCAACTTCAGAGCAAGGAAGACCTAAGTTCAAGTCTTGTCTGGGACTGTATAACCTTGGACATTCAATTCTGTTGGTCATCCTTGTATGATGTCTCATATCCACCCCCTCCTTTCTATTCCCACTACTTCCATAGTGGTTCATGCCTTCATTCACAGTTTAGCAACTTTCTAAATAGTATCTTCTAGTCTCTCCCCTTCTTCAATCCAATCTATATCCCTTCCTCTTCTTAAAATACATCTCCAAGGATATTTATCCTCTTTGAAAACTTTACTTATATGATAAAGTCCAAATGTCTTAACCTTGCATTCAAAGCATCCTCGGCCTACCTATAAAATATTTGTTATTACTTCCATATGTGAATCCCTCCTGGTCAAGTCAAATTAGTTAACTATATATTCTCCCATACCTTATATTTATTTGCTTCCAAATCCTTTTAAAAAATATTTTCTCTGGGGTAGAGCCAAAATGGCAGAGTAAAAGCAGAAACTTTCTAGAGCTCACTCCCCGCCCAAACCCAGTCAAATACATGTAAAAATGACTCTAAGCAAATGCTGTGTGATACAAAGGAGGGCAGATTGGGGAAAAGGGCAATCAAAATGCATGCTGTCTTGGGGTGGGTGGAGGGGA
Source organism: Notamacropus eugenii (assembly GCF_028372415.1). Classification (NCBI taxonomy): domain Eukaryota; kingdom Metazoa; phylum Chordata; class Mammalia; order Diprotodontia; family Macropodidae; genus Notamacropus; species Notamacropus eugenii. The sequence continues at coordinate 356,563,045 of NC_092873.1, read as the reverse complement.
GAAATGGAGAGAAAATTTGGAACTCAAACGTTTTGGAAGTGAATGTTGAAAACTAAAAATAAATACATTTTTTAAAACTTCTCCTCAATGGCAGAGAGCTCACATGAGCTCTCCCAAATACTCCTCTAAATAACTCTCAATAATGACTCAAAATGAATTTTGGGGCAGCAGAACCCACAAAAGGACGGAATTAGCAAATTTCCTACCCAAAACAATTCAGAAGGTCAGAAGGTAAACTCTATTGCACCAGGGCAAGAGAGAAAGAGAGTCTAGAGCAGGCTGTGCCAACACACGCCCCACACCAGCAAACAAGCAGTACACATTTGAGGTGACTGATTCAGCAGCAGCAGCAGCAGCTTCCGGGACTCAGCCCACAGAGAGTAAAGGTGACCATGTTCCCTCACTCTCATGTGATTACAAGCTCTGGTGTGCTACTGCTTGCCTGGTCTTTTTGCTTGCAATGGTTTCAGGGCTCTGTTGCATTGCCCATACATGGCTCCAGGTCACAGTCATATTTGCAGTTCCAGGGAAAGAAGGGCAAGCAGCAACTCACCAGAGCTTCTGGCTATATAAGATTAGAGGAATATGGTCACAATTTTAGTGTACAAAAAAGTGCTTTTGATTGCTCACAGACTAGAGAAAAGGCCAGAAGAATAATAAACACACCTCTCCTTAGATAATGCTATCTTGGAAGAATTGAAAACTTACACATCCCAGAATTAGCTCTGAAAAAAAAACATGAAGCTAAGGATAGTTCTCCCTTCATCTTGGAAACAGAGGCCAACTTAAACATATAAAGATAAAAGTCAAGAAACAGACTGGAAAAAAATGAGCAACAAGAAAAAAAGAACCTGACCATAGAAAGCTACACTATGATGCAAGGAAGATCAAAACATAAACTCAGAAGACAACCAAGTCAAAACTGGTACATCCAAAGCCTCAAAGAGAAATATGAATTGGTTTCAGGTCCAAAAAAATTCCAAAAAGACCTCAAAAAAGGATTTTAAAAATCAAATAAGAGAGGTAGAGAGAAAATTGGAGAAAGAACTGAGAGTGATGCAAGATAATGATAAGAAAAGGGACAACAGCTTAGTAAAGGAGGCACAAAACATGCTGAAGAAAATAATACCTCAAAAAAAAAAACCAGAATAGCCCAAATGATAACAGACAAACAAAAATCCACCAATGAGAAGAACTCTTTAGAAAGCAGAATTGGCCAATGGAAAAAAAGTACAAAAATTCAGTGAAGAAAACAACTCCTTAAATAGTAGAATTGGCCAAATGGAAAAGGAGGTATAAAAATTCACTGAAGAAAATAATTCCTTAAAAATTAGAATTGTTTAAGTGGAATCTAATGACTCCATAAGACATCAAGAAACAATAAAATAAAATAAAAAGAATGGAAAAATATAAGAAAATGTGAACTATCTCATTGGGAAAACAACTGATCTGGAAAATAGATTAATGAGAAATAATTAGGGAATTAATAGACTACTTGAAAGCCATGACAAAAAAAGAACCTATATTTCAAGAAAGTATCATGGAAAACTGCCCTGATATTCTAGAACCAGAGAATAAAATAGAAATTGAAAGACTCTACTCATCATCTCCAGAAAAACATCAAAAACAAGAACTCCCAGGAATAATGTAACCAAATTCCAGAGCTTCCAAGTCAAGGAGAAAATATTGCAAGAAGTCAGAAAGAAACAATTCAAATACTGTGAAGTCACAGTCAGAATAATACAAGATTTAGGAGTATCTACATTAAAGGATCTAAGTGCCTGGAATATTCCCAAGGGCAAAGGAGCTAGGATGACAACCAAAAATCATCTCCTCAGCAAAAGTGAGTATAATCCTTTAGGAGAAAAATGGAAATTCCATGAAATAGAGAATTTTCAAGCATTCCTGATGATAAGACCAAAGCTAAATAGAAAATTAGCTTTCAAATATGAGACTAAAGGGAAGCACAAAAAAGGGAAACAGGAAATAGAAATCAAAAGGGATCATGGGAAATATTTCTGCATGGGAAGATGATGCTTGTAACTCCTAAAAACTTTCTCATTATTAGGGCAGTTAGGAGTGTACATAAACAGAAGGCAGATGTGAGTTGAATAATAAAATTAAGAGGTGAGAGAGAAATGCACTGGGAGAAAGGGAAAGAGGGATACAATGGGATAAATTATTTCTCATGAAAAAGATAGAAAAGAGCTTTTAAAATAGAGGATGATGAGGGAGAGGTAGTGAATAACACTTGAGCCTTACTCTCATGAGAATTGTCTCAAAGAGGGGATAATATACTCATTCAGCTGGGTATAGAAATCCATCTTACCCTACAAGAGAGTAGGTGGGGAAGGGGAGAAGAGAAGGGGGTTGTTGATAGAAGAAAAGGCAGATTGAGGAAGATGGTAGCCAGAAGCAAAACACCTTTGAGGACGGACAAAGTGAAAAGAGAAAGAGAAAGTAGAAATAAAAGGAGGGGAAATAAGATGGAGGGAAATACACAGTCATCATAACTGTAAAAAAGTTTTATTGCAAGTTTCTCTGATAAAGGATTCATTTCTTAGAGAGAGAGAACTGAGTCAAATTTATAAGAGCTATCCTCCTATTGATAAATGGCTAAAGCATTTGAATAGGTAGTTTTCATATGAAGTTTTCAAAGCTATCTACAGTTATGTGAAAAAAATGCTCTAAATAACCATTTATTAGAGACATGTGAGTTAAAATAACTCTGAGCTACCATCCCAAACCTATCAAGTTGGTTGATTAGACAGAAAAGGAAAATGACAAATGTTAGAGGGGATGTGGGGAAAATTGAAGCATTAATACTCTGCTGTTGGAGTTGTGAACTGATTCAACCATTTTGGAAAACAATTTGGGACTATGCCCAAAGGGATATAAAATCAAGCATATGCTTCGACCTAGCAATACCACTACTAGGTCTGTATCCTAAAAAGATTAAAAAACAAACAGAAAAAGGACCCATATGTACAAAAATATCTATAACAACTTTTCTTGTGGTGACAAAGAATTGAAAATTGGGGGAATACTCATCAACTGGGGAAAGGTTGAACAAGTTGTAGTCTATGATTGTGATGATACTATTGTGCTATAAGAATTGACAAGCAGAGTGCTCTCAGAAAAACCTGGGGAGATTTACATTATAAACTGATGCAAAGTGAAATGAACAACTCAGGAGAACACTAAGCACAGTAACAATATTGTATTTATAATCAGCTGTGAATGACTTAACTATTCTCACCAATATAATGATCTAAGACAATTCTGAAGAACTTGTGATGAAAAACACCATCCATCTCCAGAGAAAGAAATGATGGGGTCTGAATGCAGATTGAAGCATGCTTTTTCTTAACTTAATTTTTCTTGGGGTTTTTTGTTTGCATTTTTTTCACGTATAATTAATATGGAAATATATTTTGCATGACTGTACATGTACAACTGTTGGGGGTGTAAGCTCAGTTCCATGTGGACAGTCTCGGACGGGTAAAGGTGAGAACTTCTAAAACCTTAGAGTTCTCATGAGGCCCCCCAGGAAACAGCAGGGAATTGAGGAGTGAGATCTCGTGTATTTCCGCCTCTTCCCGTGAGAACGTGATGGGAGAGAGCATCCCCACCCTCGAGACTGGCCCGGATCTGGGCACACCTATTGTTATCTAACAGGCACGGTATTGAGGTGCAAACGATACGGCAGGAGAGCTTAAGTAGGGTCAGGAAAGCCCGAAGGCTCTCTTAGCGCTGAGGGGCCCTTACAGGACAGAAGGCCCCTTTTCCTCTCTTCGCTCTTCCCTCCCCCCTCTCTCCCCACTTCCGTTTCCAATCTCTTACTGTAAGATCTTTGCCTCCTTGGGAGATTTCTCTGTCTCTCCTAAGGAAGAATTCCCCCTGCACATGTAACCAAGACCCTGAATAAAGCCTAACCCTCGTTCGACTCCGGAAAGTCTCTTCTCTCATACGTTTATCTGGTTTGGCCAGCCGAAGACCTGCGATAGGTAAGGTAAGACTCGGGTAGCCCTCAGGCCTCTAGGCCTGGCATACAACCTATATCAAATTGCTTGCCTTTGCAATGAAGGGGGTGAAGAAGAGGAGAGGGAAAGAATTTGAAACTCAAAATGTTTTTTAAATCGAATGTTAAAATTGTTTTTACGTGTCATTGAGGGGGATAAAAGATTAAATGAATAGATTTTTAAAATTTTCTCTTTTTACTATGAACTTGATAATCATCAACAAAGATGTCAATGTACCAAAAACATGGCATACCACATGAAATGGTAACCTTCTCTTATAGACAGCTTTTTTATTTTTTTAAATTTATTTATTAATTTATTTTTAGTTTTCAACATTTTCTCCCAAAAATTTTGAGTTCCAAATTTTCTCCCCTCCACCCACCCCAACACAGCATGAATTCTGATTACCCCCTCCCCCAATCTGCCCTCACTTCTATAACACCCCTCCCTTCTCTTATCCCTTTCCCCTCTATTTTCTGGTCATTCAAAATAAATTTCTATACCCCATTGCCTGTATGTCTTATTTCCCAGTTGCATGTAAATACATTTTAAAATATTTGATTTTAAAACTTTGAGTTCCAACTTCTCTCCCTTCCTCCCTCTCTACCCTCCCCCATTGAGAAGGCAAGCAATTTGATATAGGTTATACATGTGTTGTCATGCAAAGCACTTCTGTAACAGTCATATTGTGAAAGACTAACTATATTTTTCTTCCATCCTATCCTGTCCCCCAATTATTCTATTCTCTCTTTTGACCCTGTCCCTCCTCAAAAGTGTTTACTTCTAATTACCCTCTCCTCCTTTTTGCTGTCCCTTCTATCATCCATCCTATCCCTCAATTATCCCCTCCCTCCCTACTTTCCTGTAATGTAAGATAGATTTTTATACCAAATTGAGTATGCATGCTATCCCTTCCCTAAGCCAAATGTCATGAGAGTGAGCTTCACTCTTTCCTGATGATCTCCCCCTTCTTCCTCTCCACTGAAAAAGCTTTTTCTTGCCTCTTTTATGTGAGAGATAATTTACCCTATTCTATTTCTCCCTTTCTCATTTTTCTGATATATTCCTCTCTTGCCCCTTAATTTTATTTTTTAGATATCATCCCTTCATATTCAACTCACCCTGTGCCCTCTGTCTACATATATATATATAAAATCCCTCCAACTACATTTATAGTGAGAAAAGTCTCAAGATTTACAAATATTGTCTTTCCATGTAGGAATGTAAACAGTTCAACTTTAGTAAGTCCTTTATGATTTCTCTTTCCTGTTTACCTTTTCATGCTTCTCTTGATTCTTGCATTTGAAAGCCAGATTTTCTATTCAGCTCTGGTCTTTTCATCAAAAATGCTTGAGGGTCCTCTATTTTATTGAATAACTATTTTTCCCCAGAAGTATTATACTCAGTTTAACTGGGTAGGTGATTCTTGGTTTTGATCCTAGCTCCTTTGACCTCTGAAATATCATATTCCAACCCCACTAATCCCTTAATGTAAAAACTGCTAGAACTTGTATTATCGTGATTGTGTTTCCACAATACTTGAACTGTTTCTTTCTAACTGCTTGAAGCATTTTTTCCTTGAACTGGGAGCTCTGGAGTTTGGCTATAATATTCCTAGTTTTCCTTTGGGGATCATTTTTAGGAGGAAATCAGTGGATTCTTTCAATATCCATTTTACTCTCTGATTCTAGAATATCAGGGATTTTTTCCTTGACAATTTCATGAAAGATGATGTCTAGGCTCTTTTTTTGGTCATGGCTTTCAAGTAGTCCCATAATTTTTAGATTGTCTCTCCTGAATCTATTTTCCAGGTCAGTTGCTTTTCCAATGGGACACTTCATGCTGTCTGCTATTTTTTTCATTCTTTCAGTTTTGTTTTATAATTTCTTGATTTTTATAAAGTCATTAGCTTCCATATGCTCCATTCTAATTTTTAAGGAATTATTTTCTCCAGTGAGATTTTGGACTTCCTTTTCCATTTGGCCAGTTAGGCTTTTAAAGGCATTCTTCTCCTCATTGGCTTTCTGGACTTCTTTTGCCATTTGAGCTAGTATATTTTTTAAGGTTTTATTTTTTTCAGCATTTTTTGGGTCCCCATTAGCAAGCAGTTGACTCATTTTTCATGATTTTCTTGCATCAATCTCATTTTTCTTTCCAATTTTTTTCCATTTCATATAGGAATTTTAATTGACATAATAATGAGGCAAATTTTTATAGTGAAAAGAGTGCTGAAGGACTTGACTTTGAATCCAGGATCTATTAACTATTGTTCACATCACCTTGGAGAAGTCATTTCTTTGGCTTCAATTTCCTCATCAGTGAAAAGTTAGGTTGTTGGATTGAATTGACATCATCTAGAGTTGAATGCATGTACATACACCCAAAGAGTTGGTTGTAGAGAAGGAAACAGGCTGATCATGAAAGTAGAAATGGGGTATTAAGTCAGTAAGGGAATGATCATAAGCAGAATAATTTTCTAATTAACAGAGTGAATCTAAAAGGGGGAGGAGAATTAAAAGAGAAAAATGTGAAAAACAAAGTATTCTTTGTGAAGGGGAGAATAAGGGAAAAGAAAAGACAGGAAAATATATGAGGGTATGATAGATGCAAATGTAGAAATAACATTCATAACCATGAAAGTGAATAGGTTGAACCTACCAATAATACAGAAAATGATAGCATAACGGATTAGAAAGCAGAATTCAACAGTACATTGTCTACAAGGAATACATCTGAAATACAAAAATCAGATACATGACAGATGTAAAAGATCATATGAGTATATCCTGGCTTTCCATCCAAGTCTGGTGAGGTTTGTATGCTATTCCATATGTGATTTGATTGGTAGAAATATGGTATGGACTAATTGCGAGAAGTTTGTCCATTAGTCTATTAATTCTTTGATATTTTTTTTGTTCAGTCATTTTAGTCATGTCTGATTCTTAATGAATCCTTTGGGGGTTTTCATGACAAAGATACTGGAATGGTTTCTTATTTCCTTCTTTAACTCATTTTACAGATGAGGAAAATGAGGCCAACAGAATTGGGTGACTTTGGTAGAAAGAATGCTAATACGATGCTACAAAGCAGCATGAAGGTAGAACTTGTTCCAAAATTTCTTTTTTTATTATTTAAATTTGTTTATTTAAGTTTTCAACATTCATTTCCACAAAATTTTGGGTTCCAAATTTTCTACCCACTTTTCCTCTCCCCCAACCCCTAAATGCCAAGCATTCTAATTACCCCTATCACCCATCTGCTCTCCTTTCTAACATTCCTCCCTTCCCTTATCCCCATCTTCTCTTTTGTCCCGTAGAGCAAGATCAATTTCTATACCCCATTACCACTATTTTTCATTTCCTAGTTGTATGCAAAAACAATACTCAACAGTTGTTCCTAAAACTTTGAGTTCCAACTTCTCTTCCTTCCTCCCTCCCCACCCATCCCCACTGGGAAGGCAAGCAATTCAATATAGGCCATATCTGTGTAGTTTTGCAAATGACTTCCATAATAGACATGTTGTGTAAGACTAACTATATTTCCCTCCATCCTATCCTGCCCCCCATTGCTTCTGCTCTCTCCTTTGACCTTGTCCCTCCCCAAGAGTGTTGACTTCTAATTGCTCCCTCCTCCCATTGCCCTTCCTTTCATCATCCTCCCCACCCTACTTGTCCCCTTCTCACCCACTTTCCTGTATTGTAAGATAGGTTTTCATACCAAAATGAGTGTGCATTTTATTCCTTCCTTTAGTCGAATGTGATGAGAGTAAGCGTCATGTTTTTTCTCTTACCTCCCCACTTTGTCCCTCCACTGAAAAGTCTTTTACTTGCCTCTTTTATGAGAGATAATTTGCCCCATTCCACTTCTCCCTTTCTTCTCCCAATATATTTCTCTCTCACCCCTTAATTTCATTTTTTAAGATATGATCCTATCCTATTCAGCTCACCCTATGTTCTCTGTCTCCCTCTTTCTATGTGTGTGTGTGTGTGTGTGTGTGTGTGTGTGTGTGTGTGTGTGTGTGTATTCCCACCAACTATCCAGATACTGAAAAAAGTTTCAAGAGTTACAAATATTGTCTTTCCATGTAGGAATGTAAACAGTTCAACTTTAGTAAGTCCCTTATGACTTCTCTTTGCTGTTTACCTTTTCATGCTTCTCTTGATTCTTGTGTTTGAAAGTCAAATTTTCTTTTCAGCTCTGGTCTTTTCATCAAGAATGCTTCAAAGTCCTCTGTTTCACTGAAATACCATTTTTTCCCCTGAAGTATTATACTCAGTTTTGCTGGGTAGGTGATTCTTGGTTTTAGTCCTAGTTCCTTTGATTTCTGGAATATCATATTCCACATCCTTCAATCATTTAAGTTGAAGCTGCTATATTTTGTGTTATCTTGATTTCATTTCCACAGTATTTGAATTGTTTCTTTCTATCTGCTTGCAATGTTTTCTCCTTGATCTGGGAACTCTGGAATTTGGCCACAGTGTTTCGAGGAGTTTCTTTTTTTGGATCTCTTTCAGGAAGTGATCTGTGGATTCCTTGAATACTTATTTTACCCTCTGGTTCTAGAATCTCAGGGTAATTTTCCTTGATAATTTCATGAAAGATGATGTCTAGGCTCTTTTTTTGATCATGGCTTTCATGTAGGCCCATAATTTTTAAATTGTCTCTCCTGGATCTATTCTCCAGGTCAGCTGTTTTTCCAATGAGATATTTCACATTATCTTCCATTTTTTTCATTCTTTTGGCTTTGTTTTGTGATTTCTTGGTTTCTCATAAAGTTATTAGCCTCCATCTGTTCCATTCTCATTTTGAAAGAACTATTTTCTTTTTTTTTTTTTTTTTTTTTAGAGTTCCCATATTTTTATTGTCAAAACTGGCATACTTTTGAAAGAATTTAAAATCTTTTCCAATACCATTTAATGAAAAAGCTCTAGATCATCTTATGTAAGCCCATTTAACAGCCACGACTGATTTCCTGTTTTTCATGAAAATGCCATAGCACATGATTAGATATTTCCAATATTCACTTCTACAGCAGGTATACGACAAAATTCAAAGACTGTATTTTCCCTCCCATTTAAATTAAAAACAAGACTATTGTAAAGCTGCAATAGTTACATACTGTAGTGGTATCTAATCACATGCTTTACATAGTTCTTGTGAAAATATAATTGATTCCCACTAGTCCCTGATGCAAGGCACTTGTGAGCACCTGCAGGAAAATGTCCATGTAAACGGTAATACAGTACATCATTTTAAATAACAAAGAACAAAGATTTTTCACACAGTTTGACCTAAACATACAGGGAAAAAGGCGAGTTTCCACCACAGCCCACAGTAACAAAAGCAGAACTGGATCACAAGATAGATTTTTAAACAGCTATTACAAAGAGAGGGTGAACTATTTTCTTCAGTGAGCTTTTGAACCTCCTTTTCCATTTGGCTCATTCTGCTTTTTAAAGCATTCTTCTCCTCATTGGCTTTTTGAACCTCTTCTGACAATTGAGTTAGCCTATTTTTCAAGGTGTCTTTTTCTTCAGCATTTTTTGGGGGTCTTCTTTAGCAAGGTGTTGACCTATTTTTCATGCTTTTCTTGAGTCTCTTTCACTTCTCTTCCCAGTTTTTCCTCCACCTCTCTTACTTGATTTTCAACATCCTTTTTGAGCTCTTCCATGGCCTAAGACCATTGAATATTTATTTTGAATGTTTGAGATACAGAAGCCTTGACTTTCATGTCTTTCCCTGATGGTAAGCATTGTTCTTCCTCATCTGAAAGGATGGGAGGAGATATCTGTTCACCAAGAAAGTAGACTTCTATAATCTTACTTAAAGTTTGTAAAATAATTTACAAAAAAAAATTTTAGATCCTCACAACAACCCTATGAGGGAGGTGCTGCTATTACCCTGATTGGAGGCAGACAGGAATTAAGTGACTTGCTCATGACCACACAGTTAGGAAGGAATATATGAACTCAGGTCTTCCTAACTCCAGGTCCATCTCTCTATCCACTTAGCCTCATAGATGCCTTGAGAAACTCAAAGGACTTTGCGCTTTTTCCATCACTCCTTGGGTCGCAAGGCTTTGAGTACTCTCTGAACCTTCCCACTCTATTCTGTGTGCCAGTCTGGTTTTTTGCAAACTTATTACAGGCTTTCTTTGGTGTTACTTATCTTCATGAAGGATCCATGCCAGGGTGTTTTTTTTTTCTGGTGTACTCCTCTTCTACAGGCATGTGTTGACAAGCTTAAGAATCTGACATGTGTTGGGTAGTGATCTCCTATAGGAACAATACACTTTGTGCTAATGCTTGCAACCAGTTTTCCTTCCCTACAGAAACTCTTTCTGTTGTTCTCATAAAATGCACTGCGTAGCTGTAAATTTAATATGAAAATCTAATTAGCAATGGGAGAGAGATGCCAAATATCCAAACTTGATTTTCAAGATCTTTCCAAGAACTTCCTGGTTGAGATTTTTTTTTTTTTAAAGTTTGGAGCAAAGTTTCTCCAGAGAGAGGGGAATTTAAGACAGGTAGAATACCCCACTGTTCTCATGCAATATGCAGAGAATACTCTGAGAGATAGCATAACAAACAGGTTAGGGGGTAGCTTGAGGAAAATCAAGATGAGACCCTTCTCTAAACTCTAAAACTAACTTTGTGACCCTTAGCAAATCACATAACTTCTCAGCTACAATTTAATCATCTATAAAATTGGGATAATAACAGGTCCAGTACCTCCCTCACAGAAGTCATAGCAAGGTTCAAATGAAATAATATATGTAAAGTAGTTTGCAAACTCTTAAATGTTATGTAAATGCTAGTCATTGTGATTATATATATACAGATTGTTGTGGGAGAAAGAGCACAAGACTGGAAGTCAGAAGACTGTTTCTAATCCAAGATTCACCATTTATGAACTTTATGAACTTAGACTGTTAGATGAAATAGTGGATAGAGCATGGAATCAGGAAGACTTGAGTTCCAATCCTAACTCAGAAACTTACTAGCTAGGGCATTTATCCTCTTTTTGCCTCAGTTTTCTTATCCATAAAATGGACATAATAATAGCATCTACCCCCAGGACTGTTGTGAGGATCAAATGAGACAGTATTTGTCTAGTACTTTGGAAATCTGAAAGTGTTATATAAATTCTATTGTTATTCTTTCAGGTCTGAAGTGAGAGGGAGTCATGGCATCTGGCAGATTATAGAAAGAGTTGGCCTTGAAAGCAGGATGAACTGGGGTTCAAATTCCACCTCTAACATATATCCGCTGTGTGACCCTGGGTCAGGCAACATATATATAACTTCAGTTGTCTGGGCAGCTCTCTAAGGTTGTAATTGCTGATCTGCTTTGGTAAAAGAGTTTCCTCCTGCAAGAGTTCTGTACATCAGGGAAATCACAGATCTTGACCCTATAGCTCATGCTTACGTAATAACCTAGAACAACAAATGCCTCCAATGCTGGCATAGTAATCATAATCTCAATCATTTATTACATCACACTTTAATCTTGCAAATGTTGCTGCCATACATCATGTCTACATTGTTTTATCTGGACTTCACAAGAACTTAGAAGGGAAGGGCTTTAGACATTTTTGTCCCTGTTTTACAGATATTGAAAAAGAGTTTTAGAAAAGTAAAGGGACTTACCCAAGTCAAATGTGATAGGTAGCTACGGAAATGTGAATATTTATTGAAAAAATAATTTAACCCAGGAGGCTACTGTTCAGTATACCGGGACAAGCATCATTTCTTATTCATGGTTCATATCTAGTGAGTTAATATATTTAAAGCACTGTGGAAACCTTAAAGTAATATATAAATGCTAGTGAAGATGATCATATTGATCATGATATTGATGATCATGATGATGTAGATGCAGGAATATTAATTCTTTCAAGAAAAAATACTTAAATTATTTCCTCTCATTCAATATTTTAATCTTCCTGGTCCTCTTCCATCTTTCCAGTCTTCTTATATTTTATTCCCTTCCACCTACTATGTGATGCAGTGACATTGGCTTCCTGACTTTTTCACCCACAAGACACCTCAGATCCTAACTCTAGAATTTTCCCTGGCTCTTGGAATTCTCTCCTTTCTTGTCCCCATCTCTTGGTCTCCCTGGCTTTATTCAAGTTCTCAATAAAATCTTGCCTTCTGCTACAAGACTTTCCCAAACCCCCTTAATTCTAGTGCAATTCCTCTGTTAATTATTTCCAATGTATCTAGTCTATATCAAGTTTGGACATAATATTGCATCCTCTATTAGACTAGAACTCCTTGAGAGCAGGGGCTGTCTGTCATTTGCTTTCTTTCATATCCTCTCCACTTAGCATAATACCTAATATATAACAAGCACTAAATCAATGCTTGGTGACTTCAATGTTCAACCCATCTCCTTTGTGAAACCTTTTTGCTCACCCCAAATAGTTAATATTCTCTCCATTGTCAAATTCCTTCCATCTACTTTACTGTACTTTACTATATATTTACTTTATTTTACTCTATTTACTTTATTTCTTTTACTTTAATTATTTTTACTAAATTTATATATAATACTTGTCTTTTCGTATGTATATGTATATGTGTGTATAAAATATGCTTATATTTGTGTTCCTCTTATATTCCCCCCTAAGTCAAATGTCCTTGAGGAAAGGTAACGATTGGCTATTCATCTTGGTATTTCCAATGTCTGACATGGTGCCTTGCACCTAGATTGTGCTTAATAAAGGTTCGTTGAATGGAAGATGAATGTGAACAAAGTATACACAATTCCACCATCTCAGAACCTCAGAGCTGGAAGAGATGGTAGGACTTAAGGAATCACCTATACCAACACTGGGTCTTTGAGTCTCATGTGCTGTGTGGTATGCGGTTTTGCTACTGTGAGGTTAACAAAATCCAGCACCTCAGTGATGATGGATGAGCTAAAAGGCAAAAGAAAATCTTTTATAACTTCGTGTGCTCAGTAGATTAAAAAATCTCTAAATGACATAAACCTTTCTATTTAACAGCTCCTCTCCCAAACATTTTAATCATCACCATCTTTAGGCAAAATGTCAATAAGTTCTCATTCTCTGAGGAAAAAAATCTTCTAGAGAGAAAAATACAGGCACTTCCTAAGTTAGGTATTTATGACTCTTATGAATCCTGTGTACATAATAGCTCTGAAGCACTATGAGTTATTCATTTAAAAAACATATTCATCCCTTCAGTGTCATGAAAGAGCGTTGGCATCTTCACCAGGGTTTTTGATGCTCACTTACTTTATTAATTGTTCCAATAAATTACAATTTTTAAATTACCTTTATCATAGTATCATTTGGAATACTTGCTTTTTCATTTCTGTGGGAAAGAAAATTGCATGTGTGTGTTGGTTTGTGTGAAATTGACAAGCTTACCACCAAATGAATGCATCACTTGCATTCCCTATTTTTTTTTTGCTGATAATATAGGTTTTTTTTTTTTTACAAATTGCTCAATGTTCTACAAAAGATAAAAAAGAACAACAAAAGTGAGTCTCTACTGAGTTCCACCCATTCTCCATTTCAACATAATAAATGTCCTATTTATTTTATAGGCAAAACACACACCAGGATGTATCAGATTGGCTATTAGTAATGATAATGCTAAATTGGCAAAAAGAAGCCAGCTGAGTGAGAAGACTGCAGATGGGACACACCCTCCCAGCTCAGTATATAAAGGCTTACCACAGTCTCTGGATAGCAAGCTTTGCTTGAGCTGAACCTCTACTGCATCACTATGTCCCAGAGAAGTAGCTCCAGCAAACATTACTCTTCCTCCCGAAGTGGAGGAGGAGGAGGAGGAGGTTCCTCTGTCAGAGTCTCAAGCAGTCGAGGCTCTAGCTATGGGGTTAGCTCTCTTGGTGGAGGATTTGGCTCAGGTGGGGGCTCTAGCTATGGCAGCTGCTCAAGAAGGGGATTTAGCAGTGGATCAGTGAGGGGCTTTGGAGGAGGTTTTGGTGGTGGCAGCTATGGTGGTGGTGGCAGCTATGGTGGTGGTGGCTATAGTGGAGGAAGCTGTGGAGGAGGAGGTTTTGGTGGGGGAAGCTATGGTGTAGGAAGCTTTGGTGGGGGAAGCTTTGGTGGGGGAGGCTTTGGTGGGGGAAGCTTTGGTGGGGGAAGTTTTGGTGGGGGAAGCTTTGGTGGGGGAAGTTTTGGTGGACTCCTTGGGGGAGGTTTTGGTGGGGGCGATGGAGGCCTCATCACAGGCAATGAGAAGGTCACCATGCAGAACCTCAATGACCGCCTGGCCTCCTACCTGGATAAAGTAAAAGCTCTAGAGGAGTCTAATTATGAGCTCGAGCAAAAAATCAAAGAGTGGTATGAAAAAAACGGCAATGCAAATCAACGAGAACCACGTGACTACAGTCGGTATTATGACCAAATCAAAGATCTTAAGAATCAGGTAAGAAACATCATTTATACTGCTTCTGAACTAGTCTTGTGCTTATTCTTAGTCTTATATTTCTTAGTTTTATATTTTAGATAAGAAGAGCTGGTCTCAGAGTCAGGAGACCTAAATTCAAAATTCCTGTAATATCTAGTAGATACATGGCCCAAAATAAGTCCCTTAATTTTTTCCAGTGCCCCTAGGCAACTCTGCAAGACTCTAAGTTTCAGAAAAGGTTCTGATATGCATTACAAGAAATACTTTCTCATTGGCAGATACTCAGAGCAATAAGATCACAGATCCAGCCCATCTCCTCTCCCTCACCAAAATAAGTAAATAAATAATTGAGATAGAGAAATCTTAAATCAAGAAATATGGGGCTGCAAATTGTTATTGCCTGTGTTATTCTTGGTCTTGGGAATAATTTTGTATGATTCAAAACTGAAGAGTTGAGGAAAAGTAATCTCTACCCAACATGCAATGGTAAACCATTATTGGTCAACAAGTATGTCAGACTGTTGAAAAGTGCTGGGCCTCCAGGGAACTCCTGAAGAAAGCAAGCATAATCAAAGAAATGAGAGGGGGAAACTACAAAGGAAAAACCAAGGAACTATTTAAATCTGGGGGAAAATCCTAAAGCAAGAGAGATGCAATTTATATCTCCCAAGGATATCTAAAATTCAGATCTCATGGGCCAATTCTAAATGTAATTACTTAAGAATATATATACATATATGTATATATGTGTGTGAGTATGTGTATGTATGTATATATGTATACATATGTGTGTGCATACATACATACATACATAGAAATCAGTCAGAGGAGTCCTGAAGTCAGTGAAATAACATGGTGTGATAAGATCAAGGACTTCAACTGCTGAGTAAAAAAAATACATGCCTGGTCAGAAAGGGTATAACTTCAGAAATCCTAGAAGATCCAAGCTTTAGGAGACACATTACTGCACTATATGTCATTCTTAAATGACAAAAATGTCCCCATAGGAGTCTATAGGATGTTAATGGTTAAATTCAGCTGTTAAAAAGAATGGTCTTTTTTTAAAATCCGTATACATGACCTCTTTCTCAATTATTTTTCCTCTACAGATCCTGAATCTAAGTACTGACAATGCTAGTGTACTGCTGCAAATTGACAATGCCAGGCTGGCTGCTGATGACTTCAGACTGAAGTAAGCAAAGAGAATAAGGAAAATGTGCTGATGAAATTATCAGAAACGAATTCGGTGTGGGTAATTTCTTAACAAAATCAAAATAAGTTTCCAATATCCCCCAAATGGAACATCCTGCCTGGTAAAAAAAAAAAAAAAAAAATCAGTCAAAATTAAACATTTTCTAAATCATCAGAGAAATTTTCAGCGGTAACAATATCTTCTAATATATTTGAGACCAGAGGTACTTTGCAACTAACTTTTAAGTCACTTTAGACTTTGCTGCTTATATTCAACTGTTACCATCATTTGTGTATGAAGTAGAATGAACATGCTGAAATAAAATAGGAAATCAATTGGTTACCAGACTATGAAAAGAATTCTATTAGTAATCAAGTTTCTACTCTATCAGTAATGGCTACAATTCTATTATTAATAGAATTTGTCCTTTTTCCAGCCTAGTACAATTTCTTTAGCACCAAGAAAAATATTCGGTACACAGCAAGTACTTAATTAGTGTGTATTGTATGGTCTGTTCTGCTATGGTATGGTATTTTGTTAAATTGCATTGTATTCTGTTACTTTACGTTTTCTCAGGCTCCCCTTTCCTACCCTCTGCCCATTCATTAAATGGACTGAATTACATTACTGATTATAACATGTCTCTTTCAGGTATGAAAATGAAGTGACCCTGCGTCAAAGTGTGGAGGCTGACATCAATGGCCTGCGCAGAGTGCTTGATGATCTGACCTTGTCTAAGACTGACCTAGAGATGCAACTTGAAAGCCTGAATGAGGAACTGGCCTTCCTGAAGAAGAACCATGAGGAGGTAAGAGAAAATGCTGTTCCATCCCACCATGCCACACCTCAACCCTCTAAATTGTCACTATAGTCCTGAAAACTATAGTCACCTTCCCCTTCCCTCACCTTCCCCTACAGGAAATGAAAGATCTTCAGAATGTGTCCACCGGTGATGTGAATGTGGAAATGAATGCTGCTCCAGGAGTGGATCTGACCGAATATCTGAACCGTATGAGAAGTGAATACGAAGCAATGGCCGAACAAAACCGTAGAGATGCTGAAGCCTGGTTCAATGAAAAGGTGAAAATTACTTACACCTAAAATTATCATCATAAAAACCATGAAGATGGTTATTGTCTTCTAATGATTCTTTTCTCTCTTTCCTCTCCTTTACTTTTATGATCCTAGAGCAAGGAGTTGACCACAGAGATCGATACCAACGTTGAACAAATGTCCAGCCACAAATCTGAGATCACCGAATTGAGACGCACCTTACAAGCTTTGGAGATTGACCTGCAGTCCCAACTGGCTCTAGTAAGTTAAAAATTATCTCTGAACATGAGTTCTATGCTTCCAAAATAGATTAATACATTTCTCACATAAGTGTATTTTTCCATAAAATGCTAAGTTTCCCCATCCATTTTTAAGCTTTCCAACACAACTTTGTGATCTCAAGGATTAATGTTCACCAAAGTAGGGAATACCAACATTAGGGAATCCTAAAAGAAAGGAGTGAAGTACACAGTATCAAGATTTGAAATACAATCAAGACCCCACATCAGGGTCGAAAGTGTAAGTGGTATTGGTTTGAAATTACTGAAAAGCGAAAACTAGGTTGGATCACATATTTCTAATTGAAATCCAATTTCTTCATTCCCCCATGAATTTTTTTAATTAGAAAGAATTTTGTCATATTCCATTTAATCAATGATGTTGTCAGTTCACACCATGCTCCTCTCTTCTTCTCAGAAACAATCCTTGGAATCATCCTTGGCAGAGACAGAAGGTCGTTACTGTGTTCAGCTGTCACAAATCCAGGCCCAGATCACTGCTCTGGAAGAGCAGTTACAGCAGATCAGAGCTGAAACAGAATGCCAGAATTCAGAATACCAAGTGCTCCTCGACATCAAGATCCGCCTGGAGAATGAAATTCAGACCTACCGCAGCCTACTAGAGGAAGGAGGGTGAGTGAAACAAACACCACTATTGAAAATTCTCCTGCCTACTAATTTTGTAGGTAGGCAAGGTTCTCCCAGTTTTTGAGAAGCAAAGAGTTGTTGGAGGAGAAATACATTGCTCTGTTTGAAATGTTGGGTTCATCCTGCCTGATTTTGGCCAAGAAATGATTTGGTAAAAGAAAACTTTTTCAAGCTTTAACTTCTCTGTCTCTCTCTCTGTCTGTCTCTATCTCTCTCTCTGTCTGTCTCTCTCTGTCTCTCTTCCTCTCTCTCTCTCTGTGTCTCTCTCTGTCTCTCTTCCTCTCTCTCTGTGTGTGTCTCTCTCTGTCTCTCTCTCTCTGTCTCTCTTTGTCTCTCTCTCTCTGTCTCTCTCTGTCTCTCTCTCTGTGTCTCTCTGTGTCTCTCTCTCTGTGTCTCTCTCTCTCTTTCTCTCTCTCTCTCTCTTTCTCTCTCTCTCTCTCTCTCTCTCTCTCTCTCTCTCTCTCTCTCTCTCTCTCTCTCTCTCTCTCTCTCTCTCTCTCTCTCTCTTCCTCTCTCCCTCTTCTGGTTCTCCCTATCTCCCCTAGGCTGAAAGTACACTGACCACTCATGGTCTCAATCCCAATAATAACTGGAATGAGGGCTTTAACCCTGTGCTATATTTCCCAGCTGTGATGATTTGCCCCTCCTTAGGCAGTCTCTGCTCTCAAAGGCTCACCATATGGTGCCATACTTAGTGATGATATCCAATCAGCTTTAATCCTACTGAAGACCACAATGCCCAATCTCAAGTGATCTACCAGTCTCAGTCTCTCCCAGTAGGAAGGACTATGGGCATGTATCATCACACTTGGCCATCTATCTCCTCTCAAACTATTTAGTTTCTCTAATAGTCTAATAAGATCTGGGAGAAAGACACACTATTTCTAAGGCTTATGGATCAAGGGTTATAGTACCAAGATTTTGAAATTCAACCAACACCCCATATCAAGGTCAAATTATTAAAATTTGTCTCCCTTTTTATTGTTCTGGTAGCTCATCTGGAGGTGGTGGTCGTGGAGGTGGTGGATATGGAGGAAGCTCTGGTGGCGGAGGATATGGCGGAAGCTCTGGAGGAGGATATGGTGGAAGCTCTGGAGGAGGATATGGTGGAAGCTCTGGTGGTGGCCATGGAGGTAGTAGCTCCGGAGGAGGATATGGTGGAAGCTCCAGTGGTGGCCATGGGGGTAGTAGCTCCAGTGGTGGATTTGGAGGAAGCTCTGGTGGCAGTGGAGGATTCAAAAGTTCTGGCTCCAGAGGAGGACAAGGAGGACAAGGACAAGGATCTGGTGGAGAATCTCCATCAAAAGGCAGCTCTGGAACAAGGTCAGCAGAAACTAACTGGGGTAATCAGAATCCGTTTTAATTTCCTGTGGGTTTTAGTTGTGAGATTTTTTTCCCTTTCATTCTTCATAAACATGGAAACACAGAAACATTAAAGAGACTTTCCATTTTCAGAAAAAAAATTGTTTTAACAGTAATTTCAAATCTAAAAATATAGGCTTTAAATTTCATTTTATGTTTCCATTTGGGACAGTTCTCACTAGAATTCACTTAAATTGAAGTGACATCTCCCTGGAACATTAGCAATGAGAAAGAGAGAGAGAGAGAGAGGGAGAGAGAGAGAGAGAGAGAGAGAGAATGGCAGAACTTTACTTCTACATGCAAAAAAAATAAATTTTTCTTAGAAAAATATATTCTGAAGTTAAAATAAACCTGAAAATATGATAGAATCCATTAAAGTTCTCTGATGCCTCATTTTGGTATAGATGTAATTCTGCATTCTGAAAGAATACAACAGTCCAATGCAAACTCTAGAAATCCTAGAGGCAAGATTTTTAATATGAGACAAATGACCAGTCTGTTGTTTGAGAATCATTACGGTTAAGATGGGAAAAGCTCCTGTCAGGTTGGCTACATGAGGAGGATTGCTTTAGTCAGGGCAGCTCTAGAAGGCCATTTAGTGAATGCTTAAGGGTTTTATCCTATGTTTGTAAAGTGAAGACCAACAGCATCAAAATCACAGATCTTGAATATTGACCTGGTAGAATATAAGTCAAAACTGACATTTTAAATAAAGCTAAGGAAAGGCCATTGTTGTTGATCTCTTTTCCCATGTTTTCCTTTAGATTAGAAATTTATTTCATGTATCTACATTCAAGTATTTTAGTTGACAAATATATCTTTCAAGGACCAAATTGCCATTTCTCTGATTATAGGAAGGTATTTCAGCTAATGGTTTCACTCATTATTACTTGTTAATTTTCCTTGCTCAAGTTCAGTTTTGGGGACCTTTAAAACCCTCCTCAACTTCATTAAAGAAGAGCACTTTTCATTACGTAGTAGAAATACCAATATTGTTCATTTTCACCTACAGATTCTAATAGAAGCCATTTGATCAAGACCATCATTGAGGAGGTGGCCCCTGATGGTAGAGTCCTTTCATCCAGAGTGGAATCAGAGACCAAGAAGCACTTCTATTAACCAGTGTTGACATGGAAGGGTCTTTCCCTAGACCACAATATATCCATGTCAGGCAAAGAAAATCTGCATCCTTCCTAATGGTCATTGACACCTTCTCTCTCTTCAAATATAAGGTGTCTAAAAGGTTTCTCATGGTTTCTTTACTATTCCTTTTCATTTTACCAGAGAGTATTCTTCAATGAAAACTCACCAAAAAAAAAAAAAAAAACCTTTCTGTTCCTATTTACTGATATATTTCAATAAACTCTCTTACTGATGCAAACAATGTAATTGTGTACATGTGCTTCTTTCTCTTTTGAATGAGACATTAATAGCCTTAAGAGAAGAGGTTATAGTATCACAAGAGTCAAGTAAGATATTAGAGAAACCATCCAGTCTAACCCAGTCATTTTGCAGGAAAGGATATAAAGACTCAGAGAAAGAAAATGGCTTCCTGAAAGGTCACACAAGTAGTAAGTCCCAAGGTCAGATTTGACCCTATGTCATAAGATTCTAAATCTAGGGCTTTTTCAGAAATAACAACATATTGATAGTGAGTCTCAATGTTTGAAAGTTGTTTATCCAAAAATTGATTGCAGGCATATCTTAATTTCCTGAGACAAAAGTCTTGTCCTAAATTGGACCAATATCCTAAGATTGTATAAAACAGTTTCTCCCAAAACAATACCCATACATTGCCAATTTTAAGAGAAGATTCCTCCTTAAAGGTATAGAGTGTGTAATGTATAGAGTGTGTAATTCTCGGGAATTCAATTGCTTATTTGTGGGAAACCACAGTAATTGGAATTACAATGTCACAATGATCTCTTACCTGCCTCCTCCTGCCTTGCAGTCAAAAATGTGAACGCCTCCTCACATTCGCATTCAATTGTGTAATGAATGGAAGTAGGAGGGGAAAGAAATAAAAGAAGGGGACCTGATAAAAGGAATGGTGGAATTGGGGAGATAGTAGATGAGGTTGAGAGGGGAGGGAGAAGGATAAATAGGGGAAATGAGATGATGGGAAATATAGTTAATCATATTAACTGGGAATGAGAATGGGATAAACTTACCCATAAAATGGAATTGGATAGCAGAGTGGACTAAAAACCAGAATCCTGCAATATGTTATTTACAAGAAATACACTTGGAGCAGAGAGTTGCAGATAGAGTAAAAGTAAGGGGATGGAACAGAATCTATTACGCTTCAGCTGAAAAAAAGTCAGGTTTACAAATTATCATCTCAGATAAAGCAAAAGCAAAAATAGAGCTAATTTAAAAATTAACAAAATATTAATATTTTATAATAAATAAAATTTACATATAATAAATATATTACAAATAAGAACAATAAAATAAATAAAAATAAAATAATTTTAAAAGAGATACAAGAAAATTTTGTGTTATTCAGTCATGTCTGACTCCCTGTGAACCCATCTGGCATTTTCTTGGTAAAGATACTGGAGTGGTTTGCCATTTCCTTCTCCAGATCATTCTACAGATGAGCAAACTGAGACAAACAGAGTTAAATGACGTGCCCAGGATCACACAAGTAGTAAGTGTCTGAGGCCAGATTTGAACTCATGAAAATAAATATTCTTGATTCCAAGCCCAGTCATTGCTTTAATCCATGAAGCTGCTTCACTGCCCCCATTAATTGAGTACAGCAAGTTCTATTGGTAAGCCCAAGGCAGCAAAAGTCAGTCACAAGCCACATCTGAGGCATTTCTTCTGCTGGCTCATTCATTCATTCATTCATTCAAATGCTCATAAAGCACATACTATCTACAATCCACTGCTGATGTATTCTAGATTCTAAGGGACATAGATAGCTAAATTATTGTTGGTTGCCTTGCACAGGGGTACTGGCTGATAAAAATAGATCTCAGCAACACTACCTAAGTACATTCTTTTCTATCATGCATTTTTGCTTCTGCTATGAAACTTTCTCAGTCAGCTTGGACTTATCAGTGCACAGACTGATATTAAATAAGTTCAAGTGCATCAAGCACTTTGCAGACTTTGGAGAGCCATATGAATGGGAACTGCTGCTGTCATCCTTTTTCCTGGCTGTCACAAATGCCTGGTGAGCATTACTGTCACCATGTGCTTGTGGGTCAGTTGTTTTCCTTCCCTATGCCTGTGTGCTGGAGAAGAATGTTTTTCTATTATCAGCCATAATGAATCTGCACTTGGTCCTAGATTTTTCAAATTTGAGAACTAAATTGTATCATTCCACCCAAAGGTCATTAGACTCTGGAGAAATCAGGTGATTAAGAACAGATATTCTTAACGCTATAGATTTTGGGAGTTTGAACTTGAATCAGAATACACACATATGCATGTGTGTATATATACATACACACACACAAACACCTACGCATATGTACATGTGTGTGCATACATGTGTATGTTGCATTACAATACATACATATATTAGAATATGTGTGTATATTCTAATATATGTATACATATTCTAATCCAATATACATAGTGTGTGTACATACATACGTATATATGTGTAGATATGTTTGTGTGTATCTTCATTTCAACAGAATCAGTTATAATCTCATGCATTTTATTGGATGTATTTTAAAAATGTAATTCTAAAAAGGGTTGCATAGATTTCACCCAACAGTCAAAGGGATCCATGACACAAAGGGTTAAGGAGTTCTGATTTAGAGTAAAACTGGTAGATGCTTGCTGGGGATATCTGAACCAAGGACAGAGTGAAGGTGAGCTAGAATTCTGAGAGAGATTGTAGAGGGAAAGAAGTTTTAGATTTTTCAAGGGAATTTCCCTGAAGAAGACAAAGGAAGAAAAGAGTATAGGTTACATTCAGTGCTCTTCACTCATGAAATCCACCTGAAATACAGATTATGTTCTGGAGCTACTGGAAATATCTGAAGTAAATAGCATCTGATAACACCAGCAATTTCACAAACGTATTGAAAGTGAACCAGATAATGAATGAGAAGGAAGTTTTGGATTAAACCAGACTAAGCGTGATGGTAAGAAACAGAATATGGAGAAAGTGAGTACAAGGGAGAAATTGAATGTGGATGAGAGCAGCAGTGTTGCTGTGACACTCCGCTCTGTGGTCCTAGGTCTTTCCCTACCCCACCCTGCCCACAGTTTCTTCCCTCCCATGGTGGAATTGAAAGAGCATGAGTCAGATTCTGTGATTCACCAACAATAGAACCATGGACAAGTCCAATGCCTGTCTCCACTTCCACACAGTGTTCTGAAATTCATATGAGGTTACATGTGGAAAGAACTTAGAAAATGATATAACACAACATAAATGTCTGCTGTTATTAGTAGTGAAGGGACATGTTTACGAGGATCATGGGGTTAATATTCAGATGTGGAAAGGCCATTAGAGGCAACTGAGCTAGCAAGGTGGAGTAGTGGGGAAGAGAGCCATAGTTGATTCATGGAAAACCTATGCTCAAATCTTGCCTGAGACACTTATTAGCTGCTTGTGACCTTGGGAAAGTCACTCAACCTCTCTCATCTCTCATTCTCAGGTTCTTCAGGAAAACAGGAACAATAATAGTAGTATCCACCTCATAGAGTTTTTGTGAAGGTCAAATGATATAACATATGTACAGTATTTTGCAAACCTAAAAGCACAATATGAATGACAGATGAGTAAACTGGAGCACAGAAAATTTAAGTGACATATCCAGGGTCACCCAGGAAGTAAATGTCTGAAGCTATATTTATACAGCATCATAGCTTGTAGTAGATTGAGATAGAACAATGATGTTAAAAGCAGGTTCAAATCCTTCCTCAGACACTTACTACTTAGCGTCCTCCTCCCAGAGTTGCTCTGTGCAGCCAAGTCTGGGCTGGGCTGCGCTTCATGTCCCATGGGACAGACATTTCCCATCAGCCTTTCAGGTCACCCGGAGCTGGGAATCTCCTCCACTCCGTTGTTCTGTGGCTTCTGCTGCTCTAGAATTTGTTGAGAGTCTTTCTTTAAAGGTATTTTATGGGCTGTGGGGGGAGAGCTAGCATATGTGTGTGTTTCTACTCTACCACCTTGACTGCCAACTTTTTAAAATTTTTATATATTTTATTTTTAATTTATGGAATAAAACAAGCATTTCCATAATATAGTATAATTCTTGTTAAAGATGATTGTGGGAGGTGGAGCCAAGATGAAGGAGTAGAAAGATGTACATATAACTAGCTCTTCCCACACAGCCCATAAAATACCTGTAAAGAAAGACTCTCAACAAATTCTACAGCAACAGAAGTGGAGAACAACAGAGTGAAGGAGATTTCCAACCCAGGGGCCTCGGGGGCGGAATCCCCAGTCACAGTAGCAGCGGTTCACAGACCCCTCCACTCACAGGCCCCAAAGCTCAGTGACAGGGTTTCTTCAGCTGGTCAAGAAGGGAAAAGGGCCTTCCCATAGCTCTAGCCTCAGGCAGTGGCCACAGAGGCCACATAGGGCAGGTGGTAGCAGTTCCCACAGCAGCCCCTACAGCAGCCCACATCCATGGTTGGATTCGAAAACCCCTGGGGGCACTGAGCAGCTGATTCTTACCTCAGCCCTGTGTAGAGACCCTGCAGCAGCTGATCTTTCTCTCACACTGAATGGTAGCCCTGCTCCCACAGCTTATCTGAATCTCAGCCCCCAGTGCTGGCTTTAAGGAACTGGAGGCCAGGTGGTTGTGAAGATGAAACTCTGCCAAGATCCTGGGCACAAAAATCTCTCACTGCTCCAAGACCACTGTACATGCTTGATTGTGCCACCTTGGAGGAACTGAGATCTTACAGATCCCCGGAATATACCCTACTCTTGACAAAGGACCCAAAAGTCAAGTAACTGGTTGGGAAAATGCCCAAAAAAGGGAGAAAAATAAGACTATAGAAGGTTACTTTCTTGGTGAACAGATACCTTCTCCCATTCTTTCAGATGAGGAAGAACAATGCTTACCATCAGGGAAAGACATAAAAGTCAAGGCTTCTGTATCCCAAACATCCAAAACAAATATTCAGTGGTCTCAGGCCATGGAAGAGCTCAAAAAGGATTTTGAAAATCAAGTAAGAGAGGTGGAGGAAAAATTGGGAAGAGAAATGAGAGATGCAAGAAAAGCATGAAAGGCAAGTCAACACCTTGCTAAAGGAGACCCAAAAAAATGCTGAAGAAAATAGCATCTTTAAAAATAGGCTAACTCAACTGGCAAAAGAGGTTCAAAAAGCCAAGGAGGAGAAGAATGCTTTCAAAAGCAGAATGAGCCAAATGGAAAAGGAGGTTCAAAAGCTCACTGAAGAAAATAGTTCTTTCAAAATGAGAATGGAACAGATGGAGGCTAATGACTTTATGAGAAACCAAGAAATCACAAAACAAAGCCAAAAAAATGAAAAAAATGGAAGATAATGTGAAATATCTCATTGGAAAAACAGCTGACCTGGAGAATAGATCCAGGAGAGACAATTTAAAAATTATGGGACTACCTGAAAGCCATGACCAAAAAAAGAGTCTAGACATCATCTTTCATGAAATTATCAAGGAAAAGTACCCTGATATTCTAGAACTAGGGGGCAAAAAAAATATTGAGAGAATCCACCAATCACCTCCTGAAAGAGATCCAAAAAGAGAAACTCCTAGGAACATTGTGGCCAAATTCCAGAGTTCCCAGATCAAGGAGAAAATATTGCAAGCAACTAGAAAGAAATAATTTGAGTATTGTGGAAATACAATCAGGATAACAAAAGATCTAGAAGCTTCAACTTAAGGGATTGAAGGGGGTGGAATATAATATTCCAGAAGTCAAAGGAATTAGGACTAAAACCAAGAATCACCTACCCAGCAAAACTGAGTATAATACTTCAGGGGAAAAAATGGTATTTCAGTGAAACAGAGGACTTTGAAGCATTCTTGATGAAAAGACCAGAGCTGAAAAGAAAATTTGACTTTCAAACACAAGAATCAAGAGAAGCATGAAAAGGTAAACAGCAAAGAGAAGTCATAAGGGACTTACTAAAGTTGAACTGTTTACATTCCTACATGGAAAGACAATATTTGTAACTCTTGAAACTTTTTTCAGTACCTGGGTAGTTGGTGGGATTACATACATACATATGTGCACACACACATGCGCACACACACACAGAGTGCACAGGGTGGGTTGAATAGGATGGGATCATATCTAAAAAAATGAAATTAAGGGGTGAGAGAGGAATATATTGGGAGAAGAAAGGGATGGGGCAAATTATCTCTCATAAAAGAGGCAAGTAAAAGACTTTTCCATGGAGGGGAAAAGGGGGGAGGTGAGAGAGAAAACATGAAGCTTACTCTCATCACATTCAACTAAAGAAAGGAATAAAATGCACACTCATTTTGGTACGAAAACCTATCTTACAATACAGGAAAGTGGGTGAGAAGGGGACAAGCAGGTTGGGGGGGATGATGGAAGGAAGGGCAATGGGAAGAGGAAGCAATTAGAAGTCAACACTCTTGGGGAGGGACAGGGTCAAAAGAGAAAATAGAAGAATGGGGGGCAGGATAGGATGGAGGGAAATATAGTTAGTCTTATACAACATGACTATTATGGAAGTCATTTGCAAAACTACACAGATATAGCCTATATTGAATTGCTTGCTTCCCAATGGGGAGGGATGGTGAGGGAGGAAGGAAGAGAACTCAAAGTTTTAGGAACAACTGTTGAGTATTGTTCTTGCATACAACTGGGAAATAAGAAATACAGATAATGGGGTATAGAAATTTATCTTGCCCTATAGGACAAAAGCCAGATGGAGATAAGGGAAGGGAGAGATTTTAGAAGGGAGCGCTGATTGGTGATAGGGGTAATTAGAATGTTTGGCGTTTAGGGATGGGGGGAGGGAAGAGATGGGGAGAAAATTTGGCACTCAAAGTTTTGTGGAAATGAATGTTGAAAACTTAAATTAAAAAAAAACAACCATACTGTGAGGTAAGAGCTATAAAAAAAAAAAAAGGTGATTGTGCAGGAAACTGCAAATCTATTATGTATAATTTGCTCTTCCTTTTAAATGCTACATTTGTCAAAGACAAGATTACTATGTGTATATTACTATATATATATAACATGTATATATATATATGCATACATACATATATATATATGCATACATACATATATATATATATATATATATATATATATAAAATATGTTACTATATATACTAATTGTATGCCCATTCTGTTCTACTGATCTACTTACTCAGGTTCGTCGCGGGAGACTGTGATATGTCACACAAAGGAAAATTTAAATCAATTTGGTCGGCCCTTCCATGGGTCACCAATTTGTAAAATAAAACCTTTATTTTCTCAAAAGAGATAGATTAAAAATTGAAAGACAATTTCTGACTAGGAATTTTAATTCCTCAATCCTTGAAGGACACTGCATGTAATTCAATGTCTACTTTTTATAGTAGAACCATAGTTTCCCAATATCCTAAGGTCAGAAAACATTTGCAGTCTGGTGCATGCTTGAAATTGTATACCTTTCATCTCTATAGACTATGCTAAGATGTCTTTCTTAATGGAGACACATCTCCAATAAGAACACCCATGAAATACAGGCCCAGCATTCAGTGACTCTTTCTATATATAACCAATCATTCTCAAGTTCAAAAGTTGAAGCTATTAATACAAATAGAAGTACTCAAAAGCGACATAAATCATGTAAAACTGACTCTTTTTGCTTTAGAGAAGAATTGAAACTGTTGCTAATATGCAACAAGCCAAGCCACCACCAAAGATTCCTCCAAAAGAAAGTTCTCCACTTTGTGGAAAATTTTACAACTCAATTTTCCAGCTCCCCAGAGGAGGAGACAGATTCTGATAAAGGTATGGGAAGGAGTTCAGTTCCTATCCCATCACTAAGACCATCTGTCATGACTGAAATTTAACAAGAAGGTAAACCAAGGCAATTCTCCAAGCAAGATAACATTTTTTAACTGAGCATACTACTTAGCAAATAATGAGTCAGTGGATTGCTTCCATTTATGCCAAAGACCACAAGCAAAAAGACAATTCCCCTTCTATAGGTTTTAGGGAATACAGAACAAAGAACAAAACAGGGTAGGTATCATGTTGAAGACAACATGATTATTACAGAGTAGAGATGCGGGGAACAATATGATTGTTTGAAAGTTTGGTCATGGGGGCCAGCGTGAGAGTCCAGGTGCAAGATAACAAACCAGACATCCTTGAAGGATAGTTTGGAGGTGGAAAGATATTAGACCTGACTACCTTATTTTCACACACATCCTACAAGGTCAGTTAAATTCCTTGAGGCAAAAGCTGATGCCAGAGGCAGCTGTCAAGATCTCTCTCATAAAGCAGAGTAGCCACAGTAGTGGGTTTCTGATGAAAGAGAATTTAAATTTAATTTCAGCACACATTCAATTGTTTACTATTTCCAGAGTACTGGACCTTTTTAGTAAGAAATAAGGAATTTCACAGAGAGTTCCACAGAAGGAAATGGAGCAAGGGAAGGGAATGGAAGTGCTGTCCAATGCTGGTTTTACAAGATAATCTACCCAACTTGAGGTAAAGTTAAACTAGAGAAAGACCAAGATCCTCCCAGGTCATATATGACACCATCTTCCTTAGCCCAGAAATCTTTCACATATGATAAAGCAAAGTTGCTATAATTTTAGAGACCATAGGAAAATACTTAAAGTAGTCATCTCCCAAGATTGAAGCTGAGGTGTCTATTATGTGGCATTTTCTCAGGACCTTAATCCAGTCCATTCAGTGAGTAGAGTTACTTATAGCTATGCCAGCAAATAGATTCCTATCCTTAATCCCCAAATCTCCATGTCACACAGTATGCATTACCTACTGTCTACCTATCCAAATCTCTACCAATCACCTTAGCCTTTTTTATTTCCTTCCCCTTTCTGGCTCAGTAAAAATCAGTGATTATGAATTCAATTTAGGTCTTTTGCAACTCATGCCTTACCAGTTTCCTTCTCTGTCTCTACCGACTTCCTTCACTATCCTCTGTATTTCTGTGGTTAGAGTAATTAAACAGCCTCTGTTTACAGATACTCCGAGTGCATCTGACCTTACCTGACCCCTTATTCTGACAGATATGGTAGTGACACCAGGTTCCCTAAACTTGAAGACAAAAAAGATGCACAGTCCTGCTTAAAAGAGATATATCAGTTGTCAGATGGAAGAGCTACTCATGAGGTTGTCCTGCACATCAGCTACACCATCATTGAAATGAGGACACAGCTAGTTAACTATATAGATGGATAGATGAATAGATGAATAAAAAGAAAGGAAAGGAAAGGAAAGAAAGAAACAAAGAAAGAAAGAAGGAAAGAAAAAGAAAGGTATGAAGGAAAAGAAAAAAGTAGGACTTCCATTAAGCATTTGCTAAGTTCCAGACACAAACACAAGTAAACAATTCAATAAAGGGCTTACTTACATCTTCATGGGAGAAAGTAACACTTAAAGAAGAGCTGGAAGGTGCATGGTACAGGTAAGGATTATATTCCATATAGATGGCATGAAAGTGCTAGAAAGACCTGAATCTTGATGAGATAAGGCCAAAGACAGCCCGTCAGTGCTCAGGGTGGTAGTAGGGGCATAATCCAATTTCCCAGCATAAGATAGGGAAGATAATGACCTGAGTGGAGATGGTTTAGCATGCCATGAAAATGCACATGCAGTCTTATAGAGGCTTGAATTCCTGGAAGATGAGGTCAAAACAGATCTATGAAACCAGAGTGGTTGCAGGGCTGAGGCCCAATTTGCCAGTAGAATGGCATGCAGATGATGGCCCAAGGGGAAACTCTCATGTAAATATGTATGCTGCAAGATGGGGCAGCTAGGTAGCACAGTAGGCAAAGTGCCAGACCTGCAGTCAGCAAGACCTGAATTCAAATCCAAACTCTGAAACTTACAAGCTCTGTGACCCTGGCCAAGTTACTTAACCTTGTTTGCCTCAGTTCCTCATCTGTAAAATGAGCTGGAGAAGAAAATGTCAAATCAGTTCAGTATCTCTGCCAAGAAAACCACAAGTAAAGTCACAAAGAGTCAGACACAACCGAAATGACTAAAACAGCAAACAGGTCTTGAATTTATTCCTTAAAAAGGCACTTTCCTCACAGCAACGCTGTGATAAGAGTACAACAAGTATTAGCCCTCCCATTTTAAAGAAGAAACTCAGACTTGAAGTAATTAAGTAACTTGCCCAAAGTTGTACTTCTCATAAGTATCTTCAAACTCATCTTTCTGATTTCAAGTCCAGTGCCCTACTCATTGACTTCCAAGGGCTTTCTGTACTTTCCTGGGAACTTAACCTCTTCCATGACTTCTGGACACATAGACTGTTAGAGTTAAGATAAATACTAGAGGTAATAAGGTAAACTCCTCCCCTCAATTTCATATGGGAGGAAATAAACCCCAAATCAATATCTCCAATCTTTACTTCTCTCTTAATTTTCAGTCCCAAATGTCTCACTGCCTTTTGGACTTCCTACTTTGAAGTCCTGTTGGTACCTAAACCTCACCATGTCCCAAACTCAGAATTTATCACAAACTGAGTCCCCTCTGAAGTCTCCTATTTCTTAATTAACCAAACTTGAAACTTCTGGGTCTATGCCTTTTCCTTCACCTTGTCTTCATACACAAATCAAGTCACCCAGTTCTATCGGTCATCCTTGTATAATGTCTCATATTCATCCTTTACTTTCCATTCCTACTACTTCCATACTGGTTCATGCCTTTGTCACTTCACACGCAACCTCCCAAAAGAGCAGCCGCTCTTCTTCTTCAATCCAATCTATACACCCTCAACTTCTTAAATCACAGCTCTGAAAATGTCAATCCTCTATTTGAAAACATTACCCATAGGATAAAGTCCACAGCTTTAGCCTTGTGTTCAAAGCTACCCCCGACCTATCTGTAAGATGTCTTATTATTTCCATACATAAGCCCCTCTGGATCAAATTACTCAAGTATCCGTATATATGTTTTATTTTTCTGTTTTTAGTCCTTTTAAGAATATTTTCTCTGTTTATCAGGAACTTGATAAACATTTCAATTTACAGACAGTCAAACCAAAAAAATAGGATTATATGTGAAATAGTGAACTTATCTTACATACCACTTTTTAAAGTGTTCGTCATATTTAACAAGGTAGTAAATAAAACTGCTCTGCCTTTGTCCCCTTTTCAATTATCTTCTTCTTCCCATCTTTTCTCCTCTACTTTTCTCTCCCACCCCCCAATTATATGTCATCTAAAAACAATACAATGAAGGTTACTATCAAAAAGTGTTAATCCGCCTTTCAAGGAACATCAAGATTGACTTCTGCCTTGTTTACAAAGCTTTCCTGTCAATTCTAGTCCAAATGATTCCTCTCCCTTCTGAAATTCTTCAGACATACAGTATGTCCCCTCTCCCTTACTAGATACAATCCACTTCTATTTGATAAATAATGGTTTGTTGTTAAGGTGCTGGGGAAACAAAGATGAAATAAAACAGAATTCCCTTCTCTTGTCATTGGAGTGGATAAGACATGCGTACAAATGACCTTAATACAAAACAGAATATGATCAATTCAGAGGAGTCCAAAATGCTATCATATAGTAATTAGCCTCTATATAATACTTTAAGATTTACAAAACAATTTCTAAAAATGTTTTTGATCTTCACAATAACCCATTTTACAGATGAAGGAACTGAGGCAGCCAGGAATTAAGTGACTTCCTCATGGTCACACAGGAAAGAAGATTTGAACGTGGGTCTTCCTAATTCTGGGTCCAGCTCTCTATTTACTTTGCCTCATAGATGCCTTGAGAAACTCAAATTACCTTGGACTCTATCCATGACTCAAATCTCAATGCTTTGACACTTTTCTGAACCTGCCCACCCTACTCTGCATGTCATTCAGATGTTTTGCAAACTTATCACAGGCTTTCTTTGGTCTTCTTTATCTTTGTGAAGGATCAATCCCAGGTGTTCTTTTTCTACTATACTCCTCATCCACAGGCACGTAGTAACAAGAGTCTAAAATACGATGGGTAGTGATCTCTCACGGGAACAGTAAATTTTGTGTTAATCCTTGCAACCAGTCTTCCTTTCCTGCAAAAAGTCTTTCTATTGCTCTCATGAAATGTACTGAGCAGCTATAAATTTAATGTGGAAAACTAATTAGCAATGGGAGAAAGATGCCAAATATCCAAACTCAGTTGTCAAGATCTTTCCAAGAACTTCCTGCTTGGGATTTTCTTTTTAAGTTTAGAACAAAGTTTCTCAAGAAAGAGGGGGATTTGGGACAGGCAGACTAACCTCAGTTGATAGCATAGCAAACAGGCTGCAGGCAGCTTCAGGGAAGCTACAGGATCAGACCCCACCTCTAAAGTCTAAGACTAGCATTGTGACCCTAAGTATGTCACCTAACTCCTCAACCACAATTTTTATTGTTCATTCTTTATTTTTCAATAGGACCAAAGACATCATGGGAAGTGTCGTGACTTGTGCATGATTTGGGTTTAAATGAGGCAAGGCTGTGCAAAGTCATCAGTGTCACTCTCTTCCAAAGTCTTCAAAGTCCAGTGGCAAGACAAAATTCAAGACAATTGACCATGGCTTGTAAAATGGGGTTAATAAGGGTAGGAGACATCAGTGAGGAAGAGAGATTTCAGGATGGGAAGGGAAGAGGAGGCTTCTTTGCAGCAGGTCATAAGTGAGAGACAAAGTCAAGCAACAGCCACTAAGGTGTCAGGGAGGAAGAGGTTCAGCCATCCAGGCCCCACTCGAGGCTACCGCAGGTGCCCGTGTCCAACAAAGCTTCCATCCAATGGGATTACAGCAACAGCATCTGAGGTCAGTTCCAGACCAAGTTCCCTGCCACGTTAAATAATCAGATTGAGCAAGAGTAGTTTGAAGAAACAGTTCATACTCTATATAACCTTTATGCAAAAGCAGAAAAGCTTTGGGGCCAATCCTACCTTGAAAGCTGTTTAGCTTTTGGTGACATATCCTATCTCTTTCTGCATAGAAACACATTAAGAAAAGGTTCTCAAGAAAATCACCAGATATATTCAGAAACAGAACAAGATATATGCTGGTCATGACAGGCCTTATGGAGAAAGACTTTCGTGTTATTGAAAGGACCATTTATGAAGACAGAGCAGTGGAAGATAAACCATGGAATCCTAGAGTCTGTCTCAGAATGAGACTCTCTTCTGTCTGCCAGTCTAATGCAAGTGTCCCCCACCTGAGCTCTCCAGGCATTCGTATCTGCTGCCAGAGCCACGGTGCCATTCTACTCCAAGGGCTAACTTTCTAAAATTCTGCTCCTTGTGTGACATCTAGTCACTCAGCATCTACCTTGTGTCTTTCAACTACGTAGGACTCTGCAATCTTTGTAGTTACCTCTGGGAAAAATGTAATGAAGCATTACACTTTTTTCATTCAGTTTCATAAAATGAGCTGTGTAAATCAAAGCAATCCAAAATCCATTTCTTATGCCACCGAGACTATTGGTTCTGTTCAATATTTATGCTGTCATCTCTACCAGGTGGCATTTTTTTTTATTTCAGCAAGTCATATTCAGGTATGGCTTCATTTCCCTTGAATTGAATCTTTCTTCCAGGCATGGTTTGATGAGGGGTAAGAGATGCCCATGGCCTGCTGCCTTACCTCCCAGACCTCAAGGAACTCACAGGATTACCAGAAGATCTATTTCTACTGTCAGTTTCTCATACCAAAGCTCATTGGAAAAATAATGTATAATGCTATTTATTTTTAATGTAACACTTATTACTAAGTAAACCAGTATTTCCAATGATTTCCAATTACCTTGATTCTCCTTGGAGAATTTTATTTCATTACTGCATTTCCATGAATGTTGGGAGGATATTATAATATTGCTTATTTTACTATGTAAGCACAATAAAGTCGATGCTAAACCATCAGACCTATAGACATCCTTGCTTTGTCCCTCAATGTATAATAAGCAAGTGTGGTGAACATTTTCCTTATGACTTCATTGTAAATATAACTTATGGGGAAAAGAATTTAGTAGGAATAATACTGTATGTGCTCATTTTTAACTATTTCCACTGCAAACTTACAAATCATAAACCTTTCTTGAATTCAATAAATCAGAATGCACATAGATCTTGTACTTAGTTCAGGTAAAATAATATGAATGTTGCCTAAGCAAAACTCCCAAAAATCTAAGTTAATATTTGTCTTTCTTCTACCTACATTCTTCATGACAGTGTCTTCCAAGATCATCCATATTTAATTTCTGTTATGGATGTATTAGTCATTCATCTAAATCCCAGAGGCTTGTTGAATGTTTTAATTGTATAAAACCTTTTTTGTTTTGCTATAGCCTGTAACAGTTTGTCTGTCTGCCTTTCACACTCATTGAAATAACTTTGCCCAAATATTAATGCATTAGTAAAACTTTTCTAAAATAATCTCTCTGTTAAAAAAAAATGAGGATAACAGGTTCTCACAGAAGTCACAGCAAGCTTCAGATGAAATAATACATGTAAAGTACTTCCTAATCTCTTAATTGTTATATAAATGCCAACCATTGTGATTGTGTATACACAGGTTGGTATGGAAGAAAGAACACAAGACTGAGAGTTAGAAGACTGTTTGTAATCCAAGATTTACCACTGATGAACTTTATGACCTTAGACTGCTAGATGGCATAGTGAATAGAGCCTGGAGTCAGGAAGATCTGAATTCAAATCTTGCTTCAGACCTTTATGAGCTATGGCATTTAGCCTCAGTTTCCTGATCCATAAAAATAGACATAACAATAGCTTCTACTTTTCAGGGCTGCTACGAGGACCAAATGAGACAGCATTTCTCCAGTATTTTGCAAACCTGAAAGCACTATATGAATGCTATCTTTTATTGTTATTATTTCAGATCTGAAACTAGAGGGAGTCCTGGAATCTGGCAGAGTGGAGAGGGAGCTGGCTACATGACTTTGGGGCAGACCATGTGTAATATAAGGAGGATTTCTGTTCTTAGAGTTCAGTTTCCCAGGCTCCATGGCCATAACAATCTCAGTTTCCCAAGCTCATGCTAAATTGTAAACATCTGAAGGATAAATCACAGGTGCCTTACTCCTTTGAACTTTGGTCTAGTTCACAGCTGTAACACATCAGGTGCTGAGTCAAGTAGGCTTTGGTGCCTTCTGGCTCTGAGACCGTCAGTACATATTCTGGGAAATTGATAGTCTTGCCTTGGGGCTTGCTCATGGGAAGGATGCTTTGCCTGAGACTTTTTTGATTTCCCAAACTGGAACTCTGGGCAGTTATTATCAAGGGGCCCCCCAACTGACCAAAACCCAGATGTTGACCCTCTCTCCATTTGGTGATGTATTTTCTCCACCTTCTGGATGATGACCTTTCCCCTGAGCAAGTGGATGATGTTAGTAGAAGGAGGACACCTCTCATAGGGGGAGGAGGGGAGAGGAGACCTCTCATAGGGGGAACCTTTAGGGTTGAATGTTATATGTGCTTTGACCAGCCCCCATTAAGTCTTGGGGGGACAGAATCTGTGTTTCCTTCAACCAGCTCTCATTGAAGCTTGAAGGGATTTAGGGGCGTGTACAACAAGTTTTGCCTTTCTCGATGGAGATGTATGGGTAGCTGCCCCTCCCCTCCTTGCCAGCCCCTGCAAGAAGGGTGATTAAGGGATGCTGTAGGAGTTAGTGGTCCCATTGTCAGCAACCCTTGTGAGAACACTAGAACACTGGACTAGAATAAAATATGGTATTTAGTGGGACTGGGATAGTTGTCCAATATCTCCTAGTTATTGTGTTATTTTTTGTGGCTATGGTAGCTATAATTCTATGGAGCCCTCCCCAGGTATAGGAGGATGGAGTATGGACCCCCTTCCAAGAGTGGGAGGATGTACCCTCTACTCCTAGAGGTTTTGAGAAAGTTTTGCTGAAAATTGTGAACACCCTTGATGAGAAGTGAGCTAGAAAGGCTGCAGGAGTTGTAGAAATGCTGTGGGAGACCCAGACTGATGTAGCCCTGGAGGAGTAGGAGAGTCAGTGTTCAATGACAGAAGTGGCAGTGTCCCAGACCAACCAGAGAGACCTTGACCCAGTGGCATAAGCAGTGACTGCGGAGCAGAAGCAGACTCAACAGGAACAGACAGCCACCTGCACCCAGACCCTGCAAGGAGCAGGGAGTGGTCAGCCCCCCAACCTACAGGAGGACGAACCACAGAGTTAGGGACTCAACCCTGGGTCGAGATGAAAACTTTGCAGCAAGGTAGGAGCACAAGGTAGGAGAGTGTGCTTCCCTGCTACGTCCCCTTGGAATGAGTTGGGACCCAGGGGTAGAGCTGTCAACGTTGGGATGGGGGAAGTGCCATAACCCCTAGGGATCTACCCTATTGGCTTTGTCACCCAATTGCTTCCCAGACTTTGTGGTGGGGACTGGAGCAGTGATAGGACTTGAACTTTGTTGGCTCACTAGAGCGTGTGTACACCTGAGAGTACCAGATGGGAGCCTGCAATGGCGTATGAGAAGAAGGACACAGCCCCAAGAGGACTTTCAGGACTTGGACCCTCTGCTTTGATTGAGGGGAGTGTAACCAATTGTGGCTCAGGAGCAGAGTATATTGTGTTCTCTGCCACCCCTGGGGATGTGTTGTGTTAAGAGAAGCACCCTTCCAGCGAGGAGGAGCTGACTGCTCACTCTCCAAAGATTTTGGCCCCCAAAGAAGGTATGAAGTGGGGGGTTCTGATCTTATTTTGGTTTGAAGAGTGCTTATTATGCTATGCGATTTGATCCTTAAAATATACAAATGTGTGTGTGTGTGTGTGTGTGTGTGTGTGTGTGTATCACATCTCGTTAGCATGACACCATAGTGGTCTAGGCTGTAACTGCTGATCTACTTTGGTAGAGGAGTTTCCTCATGCAAGAGTTCTGTACATCAGGGAAACCAGAAGTTTTGACACACATATACCTATGGCTCGTGCCTAGTGTAATGTCCTAGAACAACAAACACCTCCAACTCCGGCATATTGACAATGTTTATATTAATAACCATGATAATAATAATCTCAGTGATTTATTACATAGTACTTTATTTTGACAAACACTGTCTACACCACCCCTACATTGTCTCATCTGGACCTCACAAGAATTCGAGCAGAGAAGGACTTCAGACGTTATTGCCCCTGTCTTACAGATAATGGAAACGAGTTTCAGAAAAATGGAAAGACTTACCCAAGGTCATATACATGATAGGTAGCCAAGAAAATGTGAATATTTATTGAAAAAAGAATTTAACTCAAGAAGTTGCTGTTATATAGGGACAGCTTGCTTCCTAATTCATAGAGCAAGGAGTATTTCTTAATAATGATTAGTATCCAATAAGTTAACATATTTAAGGTACTTTGGAAATCTTAAAGTGCTATATAAATGCTAGCTATCATGATGATGATGATGCAGGAATACTATTTCTTTCCAGGAAAAAAAATCATGCATACATTCTTATCTTTCAGTTAGTATCTTAACCTTCCTAGATGAGATATACCTCTGTTTGTTTGTTTTAAATTAAGACCAGTATCTTTAGTGTGAGGGCTTGGTGAGGCCTTTTCAGTGTTGCTCGTTCATCTGTGGTGTCTACTTAACATTCAGTCCTTACCTGTGGCTCCAAGAGGTTTACCAGCAGCCACATCTCAGTGAAACCTCTTAGCAGATGGACTGAACCAGGCTGATGGAAATGAATGGGCCTCAAACTTATTGGTAAGTTAGGAGAGTCTCTATTCCAAGTACATGAAGATTTTCCCCAGGGGAGTAGGCAAATGAGAGCAAGCACTTGGAACTTAGTCAGATATCGAAGATGCCAAGATCATCCGCTGCATCTGAGGCCATCATCAGTCATTTTGATGTTTGTCTTACCTCTAGACTTTGATGACTAGAAGAGACAGTGAGGCTGAAGACACTGGGCAACTCTGCCTCACTTAAATCCAATTCACATATAAGTCAAGACATCCCCCCTGTGACATCACTGGTCCTCTTCAAAATTAAGGACAAGCAACAGTCTTTCTGGATATCTACTACCTTTTCAATCTTCTTGTACCTAACTCACCTAGACCTACTCTATGATCCAGTGACACTGGCCTCCAAACTGTTCCACCCATAAGATACCTCATCTCCAGGCATTTCCTCTGGCTCATGGAATTATCTCCTTCCCCATCTCCTTCTCCTGGTCTCATGGGCTTCCTTCAAGCTTTCAATAAAATTCTTTATCCTGCAAGAGGCCTTTCCTAATGCCCCTTGATTCTAATGCTGTGTTCCTCTGTCAATTGTTTCTAATGTATCCAATCTATAACAGATTTGGATAGTCTGATCTCCATTAGGGTGGAACTTCAGAAGACCACAAGCTGCCATGTGCCTTTCTTAACAGAGTATTGCAGAATCCCACCATCTCAGAACTTTACAGCTGTAAGAACAGGAAGGACTTCAGACCAACCTTGAGTCCTTGAGCTCATATACTATACTCCTTGGTTTTGCTACTATGAGAGCAACAAAATCTAACACTTTAATGATAATGGATGAGTTAAAAGGCAAAAATAATATCTGGCATGACTTCATGTGCTCAATAGATAAAAAAAAACCTCAAAATGACATAATCCTTTCAATTTAAAGGCTGCTCTCTCAAAAAGATTAATCATCACCATTTTTAAGCAAAAGATCACTAAGTTCTCACTCTCCGGAAGAAAAGGTTTTCTAGAGAAATATAGGCACTAGAAATATATAGGTACTTCCTAAATTACTTACGTATGGCTCTTATGAGTCTTGAATACATAATAGCTCTGAAACACTGTGAGTTATCCATTTATTCATTTTAAAAACTTATTAATCCCTTCAGTTTCATGAAAGAGCCTTGGAATCTGTACCAGGGCTTGTAATGTTCACTCACATTATTGATTGTTCCAATACATTATAATTTTTAGATTATTTTTAGGCTATCACTTGAAGTATTTTCTGCCATGCTTTTTGTTTTTTTCTGGAAAAGAATCATGTGTGTGCGTGTGTGTGTGTGTGAGTGTGTGTTACGTGTACTTGAGACACAGAGAGAGAGAGACAAAGAGATTGACAAGCATAACACCAGATACATCACCTGCATTTCTTTTTTTTGCTGAGAATACAGTTTTGTTTTGTTTTTTTATCAATTGCTCAATGTTCTGCAAAAGATGAAAAAGAATAGTGATAAAGAGTCTCTACTGAGCTCCACCCATCTTCCATTTCAACATAATAAATGTCTTACATGTTTTAAGGGCAAAACACATACTAGAATGTATCAGATTGGTTATTAGTAACAATAATGCTAAATTGGCAAAAAGAAGACAGCCCAGTGAGAAGAAAATCCTTCAGATGGGACACACCCTCCCAGCTCAGTATATAAAGGCTTGTCACGGTCCCTAGATAGCAAGCATTGCTTGAGTTGAACCTCTACTGCATCACTATGTCCCAGAGATATAGCTCCAGCAAGCATTACTCTTCCTCCCAAAGTGGAGGAGGAGGAGGAGGTTCCTCTGTCAGAGTCTCAAGCACTAGAGGCTCTGGCTATGGGGTTAGCTCTCTTGGTGGAGGATTTGGCTTAGGTGGGGGCTCTAGCTATGGCAGCTGCTCAAGAGGGGGATTTGGCAGTGGATCAGTGAGGGGCTTTGGAGAAGGTTTTGGTGGTGGTAGCTATGTTGGGAGTAGTTTTGATGGTGGTAGCTATGGCAGTGGTAGCTTTGGGGGAGGAAGCTTTGGTGGAGTCTTTGGGGGAGGCTTTGGGGGAGGTGATGGAGGCCTCCTCACAGGCAATGAGAAGGTCACCATGCAGAACCTCAATGACCGCCTGGCCTCCTACCTGAACAAAGTACAAGCTCTGGAGGAGTCGAACTCTGAGCTAGAACAAAAAATCAAGGAATGGTATGAGAAACATGGCAACACAAATCAGCAAGAACCTCGTGACTACTCTCATTATTATGACCAAATCAAAGACCTTAAGGATCAGGTAAGAAACATAATTTATACTGCTTCTGAATCAGTCTTTTGCTTACTCTCAGTCTTATATTTCTAAGTCTTATATTTTTAGATAAGAAGAGCTTGTCTCAGAGTCAGGAGACTGAAGTTCAAGATTCCTCTAACATTTAACTACGTGGCCCTAGATAAGTCCTTTAACCTTTTCCAGTGTCCCTAGGCAATTCTGTAAGACTCTAAGTTTCAGAGCAGGTTCTGATCTGCATTATAAGAAGGAGCTTCTCATTGACAGTTACTTAGAGCAATGAAATCACAAATTCAGCCTGTCTCTTCTTTCTCAACAACAACAACAAAAAAAAATTGACATAGAAAAATTTTAAATCAAGAAACATGAGCTACTAATCACTATTGCTTATGTTATTCTTGGTCCTGGGAATAATTTAGTATGATCCAAAATTAGAAGAGTTGAGGGAAAGTGATCCTTACCCAACATGCAATGGTAAACTGTTATTGGTCAGCAAGGATGTCAGACTATTGAAAGCTGCTGGATCTCCAGGGAACTCCTGAAGAAAGGAAGTAAAATCAAAGAAATGAGAGGGAAAAACTATAAAAGGGCAAACTAAAGAATCATTCAAATGTTGCAAAAAATCTCTCCTAGTTCTATCAGAGCAAATAAAACATACTCACAAATTCATAGAAATTTACTCTCTCCTACATTTCCAAAAGTATGAATTCTCCCAATTGGAAATAAGAGATGCAATTTATATCTTCCAAGGATATCTAAAATTCAAATCTGATGGGTCAATTCTAAATGTAATTACTTAGTACTGAATCAGTCAGAGCAGTCCTTAAGTCAGAGAAATAACATGGTGTGATAACATCAAGGATTTCAATTGCTGAGTATAAAAAACAAAATGCCTGGTCAGAAAAGGCATGACTTCAGAAATCCTAGAAGATTCAAGCTTGAGGAAACAAGTGAGTGCACTGCATGTCATTCTTAAGTGACAAAAGTATCCCCATAGGATTCTATGAGGTAATAATGGTTAAATTCAGTTCTTAAAAAGGACAATCTTTTTCAAAATGCATATACGTGACCTCTTTCTCAATTATTTTTCTTCTACAGATCCTGAATCTAACTAATGACAATGCTAACGTGCTGTTGCAAATTGACAATGCCAGGCTGGCTGCTGATGACTTCAGACTGAAGTAAGCAAAGAGAATAAGGAGCATGCGCTGCTGAAATTGTCAGACTTGAATTTGGTGTGGGTAATTTCTTAACAAAATAAATATGAATTTCCAATGTCCCCCAAGTGGCAATCTTGCCTGTAAAATTTTTGAAAATCAGTCAAAATTAAACATTTTTGAGATCATCAGAGAAATTTTCAGTAGTAATAATATTATCCACTGTATTTGAGATCAGAAATACTTTGCAACTAACTTTTAAGTCATTTTGGACAGTGTTGCTTTTACTCAACTGTTACCATCATTTGTGTGTGAAGTAGA
This sequence comes from Notamacropus eugenii, assembly GCF_028372415.1. Taxonomy (NCBI): domain Eukaryota; kingdom Metazoa; phylum Chordata; class Mammalia; order Diprotodontia; family Macropodidae; genus Notamacropus; species Notamacropus eugenii. The sequence goes on along the minus strand of NC_092873.1, from coordinate 356,521,482 downwards.
ATGAACATGCTGAAATAAAATAGGAAATCAATTGGTTACCACACTGTGAAATAAAATCTATTAAGAGTCAAGAAGTTACAAAATAATAGTCAAGATATTAATAGATACAATTCTATTAGTAATAGAGTTGGTCCTTTCAGACTAGGAAAATTTCTCTAAGATCCAGAGTAATACTCTGTAGACAGTAGGTGCTTAATTAGTGTGTTTTGTATTATTTGGACTATTTTGGTATGGTATTTTATTATATTATATTATATTCTGTTACTTTACATTTTCTCAAGCTCCTCTTTCCTATTCTTCCCCTCCCACAAAAGATATTCTTTTCAATGCATTGAGTTATATTACTGATTATACCATGTCTCTTTCAGGTATGAAAATGAAGCCACCCTGCGTCAAAGTGTGGAGGCTGACATTAATGGCCTGCGCAGAGTCCTAGATGATCTGACCTTGTCCAAGACTGACCTAGAGATGCAGCTAGAAAGTCTGAATGAGGAACTGGCCTTCCTGAAGAAGAATCATGAGGAGGTGAGACAAAGTTCTGTTCCATCCCACCATGTCATACCCTAATCCCCTAAATTCTTATTATTGTCATGAAAGCTATAGTCATATTATGGGCTCTCTTTCCTCTATAGGAAATGAAAGATCTTCAGAATGTGTCCACTGGTGATGTGAATGTGGAAATAAATGCTGCCCCAGCAGTGGATCTGACTGAATATCTGAACCGCATGAGAACCGAATACGAGGCAATGGCTGAACAAAATCGCAAAGATGCTGAAGCCTGGTTCAATGAAATGGTGAAAATTACTCATTATGCCTAGAAGTCACTCACCTTTCCATAAAGGTGGTTATTGTTTTCTAATTATTCTTTTCTCTCTCTGCTCTCCTCTGCTTTTATTCTAGAGCAAGGAGCTGACCACAGAGATCAATACGAACGTTGAACAAGTGTCCAGTCACAAATCTGAAATCACCGAATTGAAACGCAGCCTACAAGCTTTGGAGATTGAACTACAGTCACAACTGGCCCTAGTAAGTTAACAATAACCTCTCTGTTTCCATAACATAAGTTCTGTGTTCCCAAAGTGTTTTGATGCATTTCTCAAGAAAGTACAAAGTTTTAGAGATTTCATTTTTAAGCTTTCCCGTTCAACTTTGTGATCCCATGGATAAATGTTCACCAAATTTGGAAATGTGTCCTTAGTCCTTCATGAGGGTGAAGGAGGAGAGTGTAAAAGTTGGCTTGAAGTTTAACATTAAAAAAGTCTAAGATCATAGCAATTGGTTTCATCACCTCATGCCATATAGACAAAGAAATGGAAGCAGTGACAGATTTTATATTCTTTGGTTCAAAAATCACTGCAGATAGTGACTGCAGCCATGAAACTGAAAGACTCATGCTCCTTGGAAGGAAAGCTGTGGCCAATCTAGATAGCATATCTTTAAAAAGAGATATCACCTTATTGACAAGGGTCTGTTGTAGTCAAAACTTTGTTTTTTCCAGTAGCAGTGAAAGCTAAAGTATAAGGCAAACCAAGCACCACAGAATCAATGCTTCCCAATTGTGGTGCTAGAGAAGACTTTTGAAAGTCCCTTTGCCAACAGGGAGTCAAATCAATACTTAAAAAATTAATTCAGGATATTTACTGGAAGGTCAATTACTGAAGATGAAATTCAAAAACCTGGCCACATAATGAAAAGATAGGACTCATTGGAAAACACCCTAATATTGGGAAAGATCAATGGTAAAAGAAAAAGGAAATGACAGAGGATGAGATGGATAGATACTGTCATGGAAATAATGAACATGAACTTGGAAAGACTTTGAGAGAGAGAATATGAAAGGTACTAGATTGCTATGGTCGATGGGGTCATGAAGAGTTGGAAATGACTGAATGGTTTGACAACAGTGACAACAGAGAGAAAGGAACATAGATCATAGTACCAGGCTTTTGAAATACAACAAAGACACCACATCAGAGCCAAAACTGGAAGTGTATTGGTCTGAAATTGCTAAATTGCTAAAACTAGATCAGGTCATATATTTCTAAATGTAGTCAAAGTTCTTAATTCCTCTGTGAATTTTCTAATTTTGTTGTATCCCATTTAATCATTGATGTTGTCAATTCATACAATGCTCCTCTCCTTCTCAGAAACAATCCCTGGAAGCAACTTTGGCAGACACAGAAGGTCGTTACTGTGTTCAACTATCACAAATCCAGGGCCAGATCACTGCTCTGGAAGAGCAGTTACAGCAGATCAGGGCTGAAACAGAATGCCAGAATTCAGAATACCAGGTCCTCCTTGACATCAAGATCCGCCTGGAGAATGAAATTCAGACCTACCGCAGCCTTCTAGAGGGAGGAGGGTGAGTGAAAGAAGCACCACTATTGGACATTTTCCTGTCTACTAATTTTGTAGATAGGAGAGATTCTTCCAATTTTTGAGAAGCAAAGAGTTGTTAGAGGAGAAATACATAACTCTATCTGAAATCTTGGGTCCATCCTCCCTGATTTTGGCCAAGGAATGATCATTCTAACCAGAAGACACCTTTATCAAGTATCAACTCTCTCTGTCTCCCACTTCTCCCTGTCTTGCCCAGGATGAAAGGTCAGTGACCCCTCATGGGCTGAATTCCAAATAATGACTGGCATGAGGACTTTCACCTGCTCTGTTTTTCCCAATGATTTGCTCTTCTTCAGGTAGCCAGGTGACCTTCTGATACCAAGGGCTCATCATATGAGTGACCTTTGGCATTCATTTATTGATGATATTTTATTTATTGACAATTGTTTGATTGATGATAGCCAATGAGCTTTAACCCTACAGAAGATCAGAATGCCCAAACTCAAGTGAACCACTAGTCTCAGTTTCCCATAGTAGAAGGAACTATGAACATGCACCATCACACTTTGCCATCAATCTCTTCTCAAACTATTTAGCTTCTCTAAGAGTCTAATAAAATCAGGGAAAGAAGGACATACATTTGGTCATGGTTATGGATAACTATGGATAACTTATGGATAACATTAACATTTATCTCCATTTTTATATTTCTCGTAGCACATCTGGAAGCAGTGACCATGAAGTAAACTCTAGTGGCTATGGAGGAAGCACTAGTGGTGGAGGATATGGTAGAAGATCCAGTGGTGTCCAAGGGAGTAACTCCAGTGTTGGAAATGGAGTAAGCTCTGGTGGAAGTGGAGAATTCAAAAGTTCTGGCTCCAGAGGAGGTTCAGTTGGAGGACAAGGAGAAAGCACTGTATCTGGTGGAGAATCTCCTTTGAAAAGCAGCTCTGGAACAAGGTCAGCAAAAACTAATTAGGGTAATCAGAATCCATTTTAATTTCTTGTGGGTTTTGCTTATGAGGTTTTTTCCTCTCATTCTTCTTAATTTTGGAAACACAAAAGTTTCTGCTTTCAGAAAGAAATTCTTTTGATAATAATTTTGAAGTTAAAATACAGGTTTTTAAATATTGTTTTCACTTCGGCTACTTCTAACTAAAAGTCACTTAAATTGAAGTGGCATCTCCCTTGAACATTAGGAGAGACAAACAGAGAGACTTTGTTTCACAAAGAAAATAGAAGTCCAGTGCAAGCTCTGAAAGGTTCTAGAGGCAAGCTTTTTAATATGAGCCAAGTGACCAGTTATGCATCTATTGTTTGAGAACCATTCTAAGTTGGGAGAAGCCCCTAATCAAGTTGGCTGAATTATGAGGAATGTTTTAGTCTGGACAACTCTGGAAGCCCATCTAGTGAATGCAAAAGGGTTGTAACCTATGATGGCAAAGAGAAGACCCACACTAACAAAAGCACAGATCCTTGAATATTAACATGGTAGAAAATAATTCAAACCTGAAATTTTGAATAATACTCAGAAGGGGTAATTATTGGTAGACCCTTTCTTTATGTTTTCTTTTAGATTAGAAATTTACTTTGTGTATCTATATTAAAGTATTTTAGTTGACAAATATGCCTTTCAAGGACCAAAGTGCAGTTTTTCTGATTATAGGAGGGTATGCCAGTTAATGGTTTCACTCATTATTACTTGTTAGTTTTCCTTGCTCAAGTGCAGCTTTGGGGGACTCTTGAACTCTCAGCAATTTTATTGAAGAGGAGCACTCTTCATTATATAGGAGAAATGCCAATATTGGTCATTTTTCACCTGCAGATTCTAATAGAAGCCATTTGATCAAGACCATCATTGAGGAGGTGGCCCCTGATGGTAGAGTCCTTTCATCCAGAGTGGAATTAGATACTAAGAAGCACTACTATTAACCAGGGTTGACATGGAAAAATCTCCTTCCCTAGACCACAGTATATCAAGGTCAAGCAAAGAAAATCTTCATCCTTCCTAATGGTCATAGACACCTTTTCTCTCTTTAAATATAAGGTGTCTAAGGGGTTTCTCATGATTTCTTTCCCCTTCGTTTTCACTTTACTAGAGAGAATTCTTCAATGATAATTCATAAAGAAACTTTCTGTTCCTTCTTTTATATTTCAATAAACTTTCTTCCTGATGCAAACAATATAATTGTGTACACGTTATATTTCTCTTTTGAATTAGACATTCATAGCCTTAACAGGAAATGTTATAGTATCATAGGAGTCAAAGTAAGATCTTAGAAAAACCATCCAGTCCAACCCATTCATTTTCCAGGGAAGGAAACCGTGACTCAGACAAAACAAAAACAGCGGTTTCCTCCAAGGTCACTCAAGTAGCAAGTCCCAAGGTTGGATTTGACCCTGGGTCATCTGATTCTAAACCCAGGGCTTCTCCAAGAACAGCAGCATATTCATAGTGAGTCTCTATGTTGAAAGTTATTTATCCAAAAATTCTTTGCAAGCATATCTCAATTTCCTGAAACAAAAGTCCTGTCTTATTTCAGACAAGTGTTCTAAGATTGTGTAAAGCATTTTCTTCCCCTCAAAAAATGCTCATATATTGCCAATCTTAAGAGGACTTTCTTCCGTAATTGTGTAGAGTCCACAGCCTCTTTCTCATTCTCTGGGATACAATTATGTGGTTTCTGAAAATCCATGAAAATCAATGGGCAGAAATTTGGTCATATGCCTAAAATAATTGGACATTACAATAAATCACAATGATGTAGGTATTCTTCTCCTTCTTCATAGTCAAAAATACGAACACCTTCTCACATATGCATGTTGAGTAATCTCTCCAATGGAGAAAAGGCTGAGGAAAAAGTTCAGAATGATTATTGCTTAGTTGAAGTGGAAATCATATAGCAACTTAGGAAAGAATATGGGGTGAGTTCTCAACATATCTTTGTCCTTCAGCATTCAAGTGAAGTCATATCTTGAAATCTGAAATTTACTAGTCCTTTTAACTAATGACCACTAAGAGGAAGAGATAATTGAGGTATGTAAGCAAGCTAAAGGTAATGAGGCATCTAGGTAAATGCCACTTTAATATTATGGAAGGGCAATCTTACATTGGATATTATTTTGATAAGTCCCAAAAGAAATTCCTAGTGTAAAGTTGTGTCCCATTTAAACAGCAGCACTATCTCAATATCTTTGTCCCCAACTGCTCACTTGCATAAGGCCCAAACAGGAATTTGGGAACTGTAGCTTGCTTGTCACCCTAAGGAAGGGTAAGGTACTTCACTGAAATAAACCAACTCTCAAAGGAGTAGAAATTTCTAACAAGAGAGTTCATACCTCCTGCCTGGGAGGTGACAAACTTCAAGGCCAAAGATCTGAGGAGTCAAATAGAAGAGCCCTCTGCCTATCCTAGGATAAAGTTCTCTGACCTTTCTGAAAAAAGAACAGCTGCAATACAGATGAAAGGAGCAATATAGCAACTAAGCAAAAATATCACACAAACACCAAGCTAAACCAGGGGCTAAAGGTGGTGGGAAGTACAGTTATCCATCAAAGAGCAAGCCCAGGGATTCAAGTAGATTGATCCATTCAGCAAAAACATCTCAATGGCCAAATAACTAGTTTAGTGTAGGTTAACATTGGCTAAGCTCAGCAGCCAAGTAACCTGCATGGTACAGTAGGACAGCAGCCATGTCCCTGCGCCAGCCCATACTGGCATCAGTTCTTTCCAGTGAGGAAAAAACCCAGCAGCAGATCCACGTGTTCATGAGAGACTCCTGGTAATCCCATTAAGAATAAGCCCAGCTAAGAGCAAAGCAGCTCACCCATCACCAACGCCCTGCTTCATAGTGAACTTCATGAGGACTCTGCAGAGAAGGAAAGCCAAGGAAGGTCTCCAGTTCTGAAACTGTAAGTTGTCTCAGGCATTTGTGTTTCTTACACCTTTGCCTCATAACTATTGTACCATAAGTGTGGGTCTCTTTGGCTTTCTTTTTCTGTCATTGAAGTAAATGTCTTTTTGAAGAACCATCTATTGGTTGAGCACTTAAGGGAAACAATAATAGGACTCATAATCGACAATATTGGCTCTGGGGTGCCACAGGTTCACCCCTGGAAACCAAGGTAGCAACCCCTCTTCCAGGCATCCCACCAGCCAATACCAGTACAAGTTAGAGGCGTGATCTTTAGAGGGCATGCTGCCACACTAGAAAGGAGATGCTAGGAGGTGAAGAGAAGACAGGGAAGTAAAGGAAGGAACTTTTCCTGACTCTTTAAAATTTCCCTCCAAACAACTTTAAAACACTGGCTCCAAATGAATTCTAGAGTGGTAAAACCAACAAAAGGATGAGGTGAAACAATATTCCAGCACAAGAAAGCCTAGAAGGTCAGCAGGAAAGATCTCTCTTGTTGGAGTAAGCAGAGAATGCAATCCAATGCATGCTGTGCCAAACAAGCCAACACTGAGGTTCAGGGCCCTGCATCAGGCATCCAGTAGGGCCATACCTGCCGCAAGTCAGCAGCAGGCCTTGAATCTGTAACTGTAACTGAATCTGTAACAGTGACTTCTGAAGCTCCCCCACACACACACAGATGGTAAGAGAGTTGGACAACTGGTCAGAAGATTACACTGGACTCCTAGCTTGCACTCGGTGTACGACTTTGTTGTTTTTCCAACAGTCAGTCCTGGATCACAGTCCCAGGGCAACAAGCAGCACAAGCACACTAGAGATCCCGGCAATAGGAGAGTGGACACCTGGTCACAGTTCCACAGTTTCAGGGCAGAAGACAATGGTCATTCACAAACTAGAGTAGAGACCAGAAAAACCATGACCACAATTCTCCTTAGATCATACCACTTCAATGTTAATGGAGTGTTCAGGAACACTAGCATCTCTGGTGTGAGGTCTTGTCAAACCCTTCTTAGGGGCTTAGGTCTGTTCATCTACCTTTGGTGTCCACATGATTCACCTAACTTCCACCAGTGAGTCTAAGAAGCTGTAGCATGCACAGCAGCCACACTTAATAAAACATCTTGGCAGATGGGCTAATCCAGGTTGAGGGTCATTGACAAGCATCAAACCTGCTAATGAGTTAGAGGATGTCTATCCTAAGCATGTGAAGACTTCCTCAGGTGGAATGGGCAGATGGGAACAATTCGAAATAGGCACTGTGGAGCAATTAGAGCTTTGTCAGACAAAGGTCTGATGCCAGGGTCATCTATTGCATCCCACTCTCAGTGATCTTGACTTTTATCCTGCCACTGGACTTTGATGACAAAAAAAAAAAGAGTGAGGCTAACAACTTTGTGCAGCTCTGCCTCATTTAAATTCAGTTCAGGGACAAGTTAAGAAATCACCCCATGAAGTCACTGGTCTTCTTCAAAAACAAAGGACAAACAGCAACAACCACTTCAGAAGAACTGAAAATTTCCCAGAACTAACTCCAAAAACAATAGAACAAAAAACTTGAAGCTTCAGACAGTACCCCCTCAACTCCTGGAATAGAGCTCAATTTTAACATAAAGTTAAACATCAAGAAATGGGCTAGAAAATAAACAAGCAACAATAAAAAACCTGACCATAGAAAGTCACTAGGGTGAAAGGGAAGATGAAAACACAAATTCAGAAGAGGACAACAGTGTCAAAATAGCAATATCCAAAGCCTTGGAGAAAAATATGAATTGGTCTCAGGCCCCCAAAAAAGGAATGGAAGAACACAAAAAGGATTTTTAAAATCAAATAAGAGAGGTAGAGGAAAAATTGGAGGAAAGAAATGAGAGTGATGCAAGAAGAAAATAACACCTTAAAAATCAGAATAGATCAAATGGTAAAAGAGGGGGGGGAAATCCACTGAAGAGAAGAACTCTTTAGAAAGCAAAATTGGTCAAAGATAAAATTATATACAAAAATTTACTGAAGGAAAGAACTTACTAAAAAAAAAAAACAGAATTGGCCAGATGGAAAAAGATGTACAAAAGCTCACTGAAGAAAATAATTCCTAAAAAATTTGAATTGGGGAAATGGAGGCTGATGACTCCAGAAGACATCAAAAAATAATGGAACAAAGTCAAAAGACTCAAAGAATAGAAGAAAGGGTGAAATATGTAATTGGAAAAACACCTAACTTGGAAAAATGTTTAAGGAGAAATAATTTTTAAATTATTGGACTATCTGAAAGTCATGATAGAGTTTTCTATATAGTTTAGAAATGAGGCCTTTATCACAGACACTAGTTGTAAAAATTTTTTCCAGTTTTCTGTTTTCCTCCTAATCTTGGTTGCATTGGCTCTATTTGTCCAAAAACTTTCCAATTTAATGTAATCAAAATTATCCATTTTGCATTTCATAATGTTTTCTATCTCTTGTTGGTCATAAATTTCTCCATTCTCCTTAAATCTGACAAATAAACTATCTCTTGCTCCCCTAATTTGTTTATAGTATCAGCCTTTATACTTAGATCATGTACCCATTTGGACTTTATTCTTGTGTATGATGTCAGGCATTGGTCTACGCCCAGTTTCTGCCACACTATTATCCAGTTTTCCCAGCAGTTTTTGTTAAACAGTAAGTTCTTTTCCCAGAAGTTGTGGTCCTTCGGTTCATCAGACAGTAGACTGCTATAATCATTGACTACTATGTCTTTAGTACTTAATGTATTCCACTGATCTACCCCTCTGTTTCTTAGGCAGTACTAAGTGGTTTGGATGATTGCTGCTTTATAATACAATTTGAGATCTGGTATGACTAGGTCACCTTCCTTAGCATTTCTTTTCATTAATTCCTGTGATATTCTGGACCTTTTGTTCTTCCAGATGAATTTTGATATTATTTCTTCTAGCTCTAGAAAATAATTTGCTGGTAGTTTGATTGGTATGGCATTGAATAAGTAAATTAATTTAGGTAGAATTGTCATTTTTTTTTATATTAACTTGGCCTACCCACAAGCAACTGATGTTTTTCCAGTTACTTAGGTCTGACTTTATTTGTGTGAAAAGTGTTTTGTAATTGTGCTCATATACTTCCTGTGTTGTTGTGTTGGCAGGTACACTCCCAAATAATTTATAATGTCTACTGTAACTTTAAGTGGGACTTCTCTTTCTATCTCTTGCTGTGGGGCTTTGTTAGTAATGTATAGAAATGCAGATGATTTATGTGGGTTTATTTTGTAACATGCAACTGTGCCAGAGTTGTTTATTATTTCAAGCAGTTTTTTACTTGATTCTCTAGGATTCTCTGAGTATATCATCATATTGTCTGCAAAGAGTGATAACTTAGTTTCTTCTTTGCCTATTCTAATTCCTTCAATTTCTTTTTCTTCTCTTATTGCTAAAGCTAACATTTCTAGTACCATATTGAATAACACTGTTGATAATGGACATCCTTGTTTCACCCTGAAAATCATGAAAAAGAAAGATCCTGGACATCTATTGCAAGAATTTATTAAGGAAAACGTCCCCAACATCCTAGAAGCAGAGGGTAAAAAAGAAATTGAAAAAATCTACCAATTATCACCCAAAAGCAATCTCAAAATGAAAACTCCCAGGAATGTTATAGCAAATTCCAGAGCTCCCAGATCAAAAAGAAAATACTTAAAGCAGCAAGAAAGAAACCATTCAAACATTGTGGAACCACAGTCAGGATCACAAGAAATTTAGCAGATGCCATGTTAAATGAGTTGGGGGGCTTGGAATATGATATTCCAGAAGGCAAAAAAGCTGAGATTATAATCAAGAATCAACTATCCAGCAAAAGTGAGCATAATCCTTCAAGGAAAACAATGATATTTAATAAAATAGAAGACTTTCAAGCATTCCTGAGGAAAAGACCAGAACTGAATAGAAAAATTTGACTTTTCAAATACAAGACTCAAGAGAGGCATAAAAAGAAAGAACTCATAAAGTATTCAATAAGGTTAAAACTGTGTCCCTTTCTATATGCAAAAATAATAACTATATGTTCTAAGAACTTTATCATTAGTAGGGTAGTTGGAAGGATTCTATGTAGATTGAGGATGTGAGAGTAAGTCAGTTGTGTTGGGATGATATAAAAAAAGTGGAAAAGCAAGAAAGAGGGATGCCTTGGAAGAAAGGGGAAAGGAGAGGAAAAATGGGGGAAATTATCTCACATGAAAGAGGCACACAAGGAAGCACTTTTACAGTAGAAGAGGAAATAGTAAGGCAAAGACAATGCTGGAGCCTCACTTACATCTAAGTTGGTTCTAAAAGCAAAATCATGTATACATATTCAATAGATAATTGAAATCTATCATATTGAACAAGAAAGCAGACGGGGATAAGAGAAAAGAGAGATCATAAAAGGGAGGGCAGATAAAATAAGCAGTGGTCAGAAGCAAAACAGATTTTAGAGGGGGGACAGGATAAAAAAGAGAGATGAAGGGAAATGCACAATTAGTGATCATAAGTGTGAATTTGAATGGGATGAACTCACAAATAAAAAAGAAATCGATAGAAGAATAGATTAGAAACCAGAACCTAACAATATTTTGCTTACAGGAAACATACTTGAAACAAAGAGAAACACACAGAGTTAAAATAAGGGGCCAGAGAAGAATCTATTGTGCTTCAGATGAAGTTTAAAAAAAAAAGACAAGAATGGCAATCATGTTCTCAGACAAAGCAGAAGGAAAAATACACTGAATTAAAAGGGATGAGCAGAAAAACTCCATCTTGTTAAAAGGAACCATAGACAATGAAGTAATATCTATACTTAATATATATGTACCAAATGGCATGGCATCAAAATTCTTAAAGGAAAAACTAATTGAATTATAGGAGGAAATAGACAGTAAAACTATACTAGTAGGGGATTTCAACTTTCTCCTCTCAGAGTTAGATAAATCAAACCATAAAATAAATAAGAAGGCAGTCAAAGAGATTAATGGAGTCTTAGAAAAATTAGATATAATATACCTCTGGAGAAAACAGAATGGTAATAGCAATGAGAATATCTTTTTCTCAGCTGGACATGGCACTTTCACAAAAATTGGCCAGGTGTTTGGCCATTAAAAACCTCACAACCAAAAGCAGAAAAACAGAAATGCTTATTACACCCTTTTCAGACCATAACACAATAAAAATTACATTTAACAAAGGATGATGGAAGCATAGATTAAAAGTTAATAAGAAACTAAATAATCTACTCCTAAAGAATGAGTGGGTCAAAGAATAAATTACAGAAACGATCAATGATTTCATTAAAGAGAATGACAACAATGAAGCAACATTCCAAAATTTGTGGAATGCAGTCAAAGCAGTACTTAGGGGGAAAGTTATATCACCAAATGCATAATCAATAAAAGAAAGGGCAAAACAATGAATTGGGCACACAATTTTTAAAAAATAGAAAAAGAACAAATTGAAAATCCCCAATTAAACACCAAAGTAGAAATTCTGAAAACGATATAATGATGTACGTAGTGAATCAACTAAAAATTAGTTGAAGCAATTAACAACTTAAACAAAACTCCAGGATATAAAATAAATCCACATAAATCATTGACATTTCTATATTCTACCAACAAAATCCAGCAGGAAGAGATAGAAATTCAATTTAAAATAACTGCAGACAATATAAAATATTTGGGAGTCCACCTGCCAAGACAAACCCAGGGATAATATGAGCACAATTGCAAAATGCTTTTCATGCAAATACAGATCTAAATAACTGGAGAAATATTAATTGCTAATAGGTAGACCACACCAGTGTAATAAAAAATGACAAATCTACCTAAATTAATTTACTTAGTGGCATGCTACTAAAACTAACAAACAACTCTTTTATAGAGCTAGAAAAATAATAACAAAATTCATCTGGAAGAACAAACAGCAAAAAATATCAACACAATCGTTTCAAATGTTTAGGAAGTTGGCCTGGCAGTTTCAGAATTCAAACTATATTGCAAAGCAGTAATATGGTGAATAAACTCCCCCAACTAATACAATACACTCTAATAAATCTACACATAATCCCCATGCTGAGATGGACTCCCCTTTCAGTCTTCTTACCTTCCCATTACAGTGGCGCTGTTCCTTTGGACGGTGTACATCCTTACATTGGCATAAAATCAGAATAGAATTGATCTGGGTCTTTCCAGTATAATTGAAATCAAAGTATTTGCCTTTTCAAAGAGGAAGGAGAGAATACAGGTGAGGAGAGAAAATTTGGAACTTGAAAGTTTAAAAATGATTGTTAAATTTTTTCACATGTAATTGAGAAATATTTAATAAAACAAATAAAATAATTTCAATGCATGGAAAAATTTTAAACTGCTTATTTACTGATTCTAATTTATTTCTATTTTCTTTGCCCCAGTGGAACTGTTACTAGACAAGTGATGCGGCCACTTCCAATAAAACAACCCTTGTTTTATTAGTTCAGCTAAGGGTTTGCCAGATAAGGATTTTGATGGAGTTCCAAGGCAAGATTTCTGAGAATAGAACTGAAACATGCTGCCACTGCTGGAAAAAACCAAGTGACAATCAATACACAATGGTTTCAATAAATAAATGAAAACAAAATTCAGAAGAAAGTGAATAACGAATTTTGGTCCTGGAGGAAAGATTGTGAAGCACACTTTCCATCCTTTCTGGAAAGAGACTGCAAGACCACGGGAAAGGAATATTGTATATATTGTCAGAGGCATTCACTTTCAGTTGATTTTGCTTATCTGTATTCTTTTGTAACAAAAAAGAATTCAATGGGGGTGGGGGGAGTGGAGAGAGTATATTAGTACATCACTGTGGTATGTAAAATAAAACACCTAATTAAAGCTTGACTGATAAATAGTTTAGATACATAGTTATATAGATAGCACACAGTTACACAGAAAGATAGAGATGGGCCATTTTGCTAGGGCTGAGCTGAGGCGACTGCTGTCGCGACATCCCCCGATTCCCAAAACCAGGGAGACTCGCGAGGCCCCCACTGCAGGCGGCATCCCCGTGCTGCCGCAGCCACAACCATCATGCCGTCTTTGTCGTTCCAAGTGACCGTGGTGTGCTCGAATAACCAGAACCGGAGCATGGAGGTGCACATCCTCAGCAAATGACGGTTCAGTGTCAGACCCTTTGGAACAGGAACTCATGTGTTCCAGGACCAGCACCAGAGAAGCCAAATGTTTATGATTTCACACCAACATATGATCAGATGTACGATGATCTTCTTAAGAAAGACGAAGAACTAGCCCAGTGGCATGCCCTTTTAAAAATCCCAGTATGGTCATCTTTGTATTTAGCGTATGGAATATGCCTTAACTTGGCCTTAAGTTTGTAGGGAAGTATTCTACATGAAAAGGGAAGAGGACTTTGTATTCATTTTGTACCTTGCTACAGTTAAATAGTGCATGCAATCCAACACATACACACACACACACCTTTTTTTAAAGCAGAGTAATATATTTAATTCTTTTTTAAAAAGAGAGAGATGAACAAAGGAGAGAGAAATGGATAGATAGAATCTGATGAAAAGAAGGGGGAGAGAGACAGAGGAGAGAGACAGAGATGGAGACAGAGAGACAAAGAGGCAGACACAGAGACAAGATAAAGATATAGATGTAAATGACAGATATACAGATGTGGATATATGGATGTACATAAAGATATAAATCAAGGGCTCAGTCTTTTTTGTCATGGACCTCTTTAACCATCTGAAAAAGCCTATGGATCTCTCTTCAGAATAAAGTTTTGAAAATATATGAAATAAAATTTGTAGGATTAGCAAGGAAACTAATTACATTGAAATACATTTCTCAAAATATTTTAGAAACAATTCCATAGGCGGAGCCAAGATGGAGGAGTAGAAAGACGCACATACACATAGCTCCGAACCCACAACCCACAGAACGGCTAGAGGGGACCAACTCAAGGTGAATTCTGCACCCAGAGGCCACGGAATATTGGAGTGAGGGAGATTTCTGTTCCGGGGAGACCTGCAAACCTCTCGCTGGGGATCCTTCGCTCTGTGGACTGGGCGCCGGGACTGGGAGCTGAGTGCAGCCCTGCAGCGGCCACGACACCGTGAGGAAAAGATCCGAGTGGGCTACGGAGATGGGATATCCTGCGGTCACGCGGGTCCCTCCACCCACAGAGGGACCTGCAAACCTCTGCAAAAGGTCCGTCTCGCTGCAGACGCGGAGCCCAGCCCAGACCTGCGGCGGCCGGGGCTCCAAGAGGTACAGACCCGAGCAGGCTTCAGGGACGGGATCTCCAGCGGTGGCACAAGCCTCCCCACCCACAGGTGACGAGGGTCAGTGAGAGAGTCTCTTTGGCGGGTCGAGAGGGGAGTGGGGTGCCCCCATGGCTCGGGCCCCCCCCCCCCCGGGAGATAGAAGCTGAGAGGCGGCTACAGACAGGGGCTCCCCAAGCGGGCGGGAGCCTGGATCCATTGAGGAAGGTCTGTGCATAAACCCCCTGAGGGAACTGTGCCTGAGAGGCGGCCCTGCCCCGACCTGACCATCTGAACTTAATTCTCACACTGAATAGCAGCCCTGCCCCCGCCAAAAGCCCTAAGGCAGGAAGCAGCATTTGAATCTCAGTCCCCAAACGCTGGCTGGGAGGATCAGGAGGTGAGGTGGGTGTGAGGAGAATATTCAGAGGTCAAGCCACTGGCTGGGGAGAATGCCCAGAAAAGGGAAAAGAAATAAAACTATTGAAGGGTACTTTCTCGGAGAAAAGACACTTCCTCCCTTCCTTTCTGATGAGGAAGAACAATGCTTACCATCAGGCAAAGACACAGAAATCAAGGATTCTGTGCCCCAGCCCACCCAATGGGCTCAGGCCATGGAAGAGCTCAAAGAGAATTTTGAAAATCAAGTTAGAGAGGTGGAGGAAAAACTGGGAAGAGAAATGAGAGGGATGAAAGAGAAGCATGAAAAGCAGATCAGCTCCCTGCTAAAGGAGAACCAAAACAATGTTGAAGAAATTAACACCTTGAAAACTAGCCTAACTCAATTGGCAAAAGAGGTTCAAAAGGCCAATGAGGAGAAGAATGCTTTCAAAAGCAGAATTAGCCAAATGGAAAAGGAGATTCAAAAGCTCACTGAAGAAAATAGATCGTTCAAAACTGGAATGGCACAGATGGACGCTAAGGACTTTATGAGAAAGACAGATATCACAGAACATAGCGAGAAGATTCGAAAAATGGAAGATAATGTGAAATATCTCATTGGAAAAACAACTGACCTGGAAAATAGAATCAGGAGAGACAATGTAAAAATTCTGGGACTACCTGAAAACCATGATCAAAAGAAGAGCCTAGACATCATCTTCCATGAAATTATCAAGGAAAACTGCCCTGAGATCCTAGAACCAGAGGGCAAAATAAATATTCAAGGAATCCACAGAACACCGCATGAAAGAGATCCAAAAAGAGAAACTCCCAGGAACATTGTGGCCAAATTCCAGAATTCCCAGGTGAAAGAGAAAATATTGCAAGCAGCTAGAAAGAAACAATTCAAGTATTGTGGAAATACAATCAGGATAACACAAGATCTAGCAGCTTCTACATTAAGGGATCGAAGGGCATGGAATAGGATATTCCAGAAGTCAAAGGAACTAGGACTAAAACCAAGAATCACCTACCCAGCAAAACTGAGTATAATACTTCAGGAGAAAAAATGGTCTTTCAATGAAATAGAGGATTTTCAAGCATTCTTGATGAAAAGACCAGAGCTGAAAAGAAAATTTGACTTTCTAACACAAGAATGAAGAGAACCATGAAAAGGTGAACAGCAAAGAGAAGTCATAAGGGACTTACTAAAGTTGAACTGTTTACATTCCTACATGGAAAGACAATATTTGTAACTCTTGAAACATTTCAGTATCTGGGTACTGGGTGGGAGTACACACACACACACATGCACACACGCACACATACATAGAGACAGAGTGCACAGAGTGAATTGAAGAGGATGGGATCATATCTTAAAAAAAAAAATGAAATCAAGCAGTGAGAGAGAAATATTGGGAGGAGAAAGGGAGAAGTTGAATGGGGCAAATTATCTCTCATAAATGAGGCAAGCAAAAGACTTATTAGTGGAGGGATAAAGAGGGGAGGCAAGAGAAAAACATGAGGTCTACTCTCATCACATTCCACGAAAGGAAAGAATAAAATGCACACTCATTTTGATAAGAAAACCTATCTCATAATACAGGAGAGTGGGGGACAGAGGCACAAGCAGGGTGGGGGGGAGGATGGAGGGGAGGGCATGGGGAGGAGAATGCAATCCGAGGTCGACACTCATGGGGAGGGAAAGGATCATAAGAGAATAGAAGTAATGGGGACAGGATAGGATGGAGGGAAATATAGTTAGTCCTATACAACACAACTAGTAGGGAAATCATTTGCAAAACTAAACAGATTTGGCCTATATTGAATTGCTTGTCTTCCAAGGGGAAGGGGTGGAGAGGGAGGGAGCTAAAGAAGTTGGAACTCAAAGTGTTAGGATCAAATGTAATGTTCTTACCACTGGGAAATAAGAAATACAGGTTAAGGGGTTAAGAAAGCTATCTGGCCCTACAGGACAAAAGAGAAGACGGAGACAAGGGCAGGGAGGGAGGGTAGAGGAGAGAGCAGATTGGTCACAGGGGCAACTAGAATGCTTGGGTTTGGGGGGGGGAGGGGATAAAAGGGGAGAAAATTTGTAATCCAAAATTTTGTGAAAATAAATGTTAAAAGTTAAATAAAATTAAAAAAAAAAAAAAGAAACAATTCCATAGACCCCAGGATCAGAACTACCAATATAGAAATGCCAATGTGCACATATATTTTTAAATGCATACATATGCATATAAATGTCCCTGTATTTCAAAATAAACGATAATACTATAATAAATACAATTTTAGTAAATATTTTAAAATTAGAGGTAGATATATATGTGATCCCTATAGAAAAGGGATCCCTATATATCCCTTAGAAAAGGGTGATCTCTAAATCAAATAACAGTAATTACTTTGATTTCTCTTGGGATTAAGTTTGCTTTCCTTATGAGCTAAGCTAGCATAAATATTCCTTTAAACATGTTAACTATAGATTTAGTAAATGAAAAGTTTAACGAGATTTAGTAATAGATAAGTTAGAATCAATATATCTTCACAGAAATAAAAATAAAATAATCATAGGGTTAAGCTTAGTTATCACAGAACTCTTTAATAAAGGTCCATTTGCCCCTTTCAGACAGCTGGAAGGTGGAAGTTGCCTCTCAGCTCACCCCAAGTTCATCCATTCTTTCTCAGTGAACATCAGAGACCCATAGCAGAAGTTCCTAAGTGATCGCTAAAAGATACTTTTCAAAAAAATTTCACAGAATGATACACAAGTTCTAAACCAATGAGATACTGAATCTAGCAGTTATCCCACCTTATTACACCCCCAGCATGCCCAGAAGTTTAATATTGCAAATCTACCTATTTCCCTGTAAAACTCATGAATCAGCCTCATGAATATAGTTCTTTTTTTCTGCTATAAAATAAGCTCCGTAAACCTGTCAAATTGTCGCTAATCACTAAGGGATTAGATGAACTGATTTAATGGTAATTTACTGGCCTTGCTATTAAATTGCTTCTTCTGGAAATAATATGCCTCAGGAAAAAAAAATTTTAGATAAAAATTCAATACCTTGGAGGCACCAGAATCCTTCTACGTCCCAGGCTCTTGATCTCTTTACAATCTTGGAGACCTCACTCAGTTAAGACTGTTCTTCCTAAAGTGTCAGTGATCTCTTAATTGTTAAGTCCAATGGTCTTTTCCCAGTCCTCATTATCATTTTTGCAGCCTTTGACACTGATAACCACCCTCTCTTCCTAAATACTCTTTCTCTGAGCTGTCATGGCACTGCTCTCTCTTATTTCTCTCCTCACCCATCTGACTGAGTCTACTGGATCATCAACACACCCACTCTGTGCCATTGTATCCCAAAACTCTGTCCAGGACTCTCTTCTCCTCTTTCTCTACACCATCCCTCTGGGATCTCAGTGGTTCCCATGGGTTTAATGATCATCTTTTCACTGATGACTCCCCCAGATCTATATGTACAATCCTGGTCTTTCTCCTGAAGTTCAGTCCTGAATTACCAACTGCCTGATGAACATTTGGTATTTGATGCCCTGTAGGTGAGTCAAACTCAACATGTCCAAAACTGAGTGTATTATCTTCTGCTCCAAATTTATCCCTCTTCTAAAGTTCTCTCTTTTTCTTTGTATTGTTAATGTGCTTTTTGCCTAATTTGAAGATCTTTCCCATCCATTAACAGGTCCATATGACCTGCTTAAATCACATGGAAGCCTAAGTCACATGTGGTAGGAGGAGCTTGTTGAAAGGGTGGAGTAAGAAGGGTGGAACAGGAAGAGGTGGAGCTGGAGTAGAGCTGAGAGGAAGTAGATTAGTCAGATCTGGAAGAGAGAGAGGAAGCAAGCAGCTGGCTATGGATGACAGAAGGGCATTTTACTTGAGAGTGTTCATCTGTGGGAAGGTCTTATCATATGTATAGGCTTCTTGGTTACTATGATGGATTTGGTTTTCTGGTGTTGGGATTTGACTTTCTGGAGTCTGAATAAATGTTTTTCTTCTGCCTTCTTCTATATTATATTTTGTGATTCAGAACTGTGCTGACATATTCATAGCTGCCATAGGGACTGTGAATATCACATTATACACCCTTATACATCTTTCTAGTCACTCAGGTTGGTAAACTTATTTTCATCCTTGATGTCTCACTTTTTGCCAAATCTTGTCATTTCTTCTGCTAACACCTGCTTACTTCTGCCTGCTCATGGGGCCACTTGCACAATTCAAGCCAAATCACCAAATATTTATTTATTAAACTCCTGCTGTGTGATAGGAGACAGTTAGGTGGCTCACTAGACAGAGCATTGGACCTGGAGTCAGGAAGATCTGAATTCAAATCTGACCTCGGAGACTTGCTAGCTTTGCAACCCTGGTCAAGTCACCCTGTTTTTCTCAGTTTCATCATCTGTAAAATAAGCTGGAGAAGAAAATGGCAAATCACTTTAGTACCTTTTCCAAGAAAACAAGTACAGTACAGTCCATGGGGCCACAAAGAGTCAGTCATATCTGAATGACTGGGCACCAACAACAAATGTAATGGGAACTGTGCTAACCACTGACAATACAAAGACAGGCAAAATCCATTCCCTATTTTCAAGGAGTTCAGGGCTTAACAGTGAAGACAAGAAGCAAACAGCTATGTATAGTCAAGATATAGGCAAGCTACACTGGAGGTAATCAACAGAGAGAAGGCATTGGCATTAAGGGGATCATCAGCTAGGACCTTAAGGGAATCAGGGAATGCAATATATAGGGAAGACGAGGGAAATAATTCCAGGTATGGGGGGCCAGCCAATGAAAATTGACAGCATCAAGAGATGGAAGGTCATATACAAAGAACAGCAAAGAGGTCAGTGTCACTGGATATCAGCCTCGTGGAGGGGAGTCAGGTATGGAAGATCAGAAAGGTAGAAAGAGATCAAGCTATGAAGGGCTTTAAAAGCCAAACAGAAAATGTTATGTTTATCCTGGAGGTGATAATGAACCACTAGAATTTATTGAATAGGGAGTTAATAATGATCAGACCCACAATTCAGTTTCTCATCACCTCTTGCCCTAGTTACTGCAATAATCTCCTAACTGATCTACCTGCCTACAGTCTTTCCATTCCCAATCTATCCTCCAAAAAGCTGCCAAAGTAATTTTTCCTAAAACACAGGTCTGATAATGAAACTTCTACTCAATAAAGTCCAATGGCTCCACAATAAAGTTTGGATCAAATTATTTCTTTATCTCATCTTGTTTAATTTCTATTTTCTATAAGTTTTATGACAGAATTATAGGATAGTAGTACATGTATATAATTTATAATTAGGAAAATATGCATATGTTAGAGGTGCATGCTTTTTTTTATTGATCAGATGTACAATCAAAAAAACTTTAACCAGGTGGTACAGTGAATATATAGTGCTGCACTTGGGGTCAGGAAGACCCAAGTTTAAAATTCAGCCTCAGACACTTACTACCTGTATAACCTTGGGTAAGTCACTTAACCTCTGTCTGCCTCAGTTTCCTTAAGTGTTTTGTTATTGTTGTTCAGTTATGTACAACTCTTCACAACCCCATTTGGGGTTTCTTGGCAAAGACACTAGAATGGCTTGCCATTTCCTTCTTCAGCTCATTTTATAGATGAGGTAACTGAGGCAAACAGGGTTAAGTGTCTTTCCCAGGGTTATATAGCTAGTAAGTGTCTGAGGCTGGATTTTAACTCGGGTCTTCCTGACCACAGATCCACTGTACCACCTACCTGCCCTTCCTTAACTATAAAATGGGGATAATAACGGCACCTACCTCCCAAGCTGTTATGAGGATCAAATAAGACAATATTTGTAATGTGCTTAGCACAGTGCCTGAAACACAGTAAGTGGTGAAAAATGCTGTTTTTCTTTCCTTCCTTCCTCCTCTCCTTCCTTCCCTCTCTCCATCCTTCTCTCCCTCTTTCTTTCCTTCCTTCCTTCCTTTATGGTTTTATGCATCTACAAGTCAGGTCAAGTCAGTAAGTCAACAAGCATTTATTAAATGTTTAATGTGCCAAGAACTGTGCTAAACAATGTTATCCATAAACAAAAGACCTCACCATCCCTCTTTAATGTGGACATTGTGCTGGATCACCTCCAGGATACCAGAGAATATTTTTTAATGACCCGCTTGAAGCTAATAATCAGAATGAGTCATAGAAGACAACTGTCTCCAAGGAATTAAAATTAAGTATTACTAAGAGGGTAATGGGAAAATACATGGTACATGTAAACAGGCTGCAACACATAACAGACAAGGAACTATGAAGAGATGAAGGAAAGAAGGTCAACCCTGAGCACCAGGCAACCCCTAAGGGCTCTCCCCCAACAAAGTGATTTCCATATTTATGTTGTGATCTTATGTGTAAGACCTTTCGATTCAATAAATATTGACTCATTGTGCAAAGAAATGTCCTGAATATTGTAGATATGAAGCCACAAATGAAATAACTCTTGTCTTCAAAAAGATTACATTCTACTGGGTGGGTGGTAGCTGAGTGGCAAAAGATAGAGCATTAAACATAGAATCAGGAAGACCTGAGTTCAAATCTAACCTCAGGCAATTACTAGCTGTATGACCCTGAGCAGATCATACAATCTCTGCTGCCTCAGTTTTCCTATCAAATGGGGTAATAATAGTACCTACTTCTGAGTGTTGTTGTGACAAACAAATGAAATACTATTTGTAAAGTACTTAGCACAGTGCCTAGCAAATGGCAGGTGCTTAATGAGTATTCCCTTCCCTTGAGAGACAAGGGAAAGGAGAGATGTAAGATGTATAAAAGTAAGTATAATACACCTATACTGACCTACAGTGATGGTTACTTAGTGATGAGAAAGAAGGCAGAGGATTTGAAGAATCACACAGTTTATTTTAGATAACGGAAAAACTAATTTAGGTACTGGTCTTTTAAATGTGAGATCTTTGTCCCGTGATCAATGAGTGCACCCACTGTTGAAATTGCTGAATTATAGCAATCTTGACATTCTTTCAATTAATGAAGCAAGAAGAACAAAGGAAGCTGCAATGCAGTGAAAGGATGGCTCACAGGTACTCCTTGGAGAGGCAAAAAATGGGTCTTATTTGTCTACCCAGAGGAGAAAGTAAGACAAGATGTTCCAAAAATCTTAGTGCAATTTTAAACCACTAGAAGGTTAGCTGGAAAGACTTATATGAGCTGATGCTGAGTGAAGTGAGCAGAACTAGGAGAACATTATATGCAGTAACAGCCACAGTGTGCAAGGACTGTTTTTGATAGACTTAACCCTTCTCAGCAATGCAAGGACCTAAAACATTTCCAAAGGAAATGTCATCCACATCCAGAGAAAGAACTATGGGGTCGGAATGCAGAATGAAACAGACTATTTTCTCTTTTGTTTTTTTTTCTCGTGGTTTCTCCCATTTATTTTAATTCATCTATGCAACATGACTAATGTGAAAATGCTTTTAATAAGAATATAAGTGTAGAAGCCATATAAGATTGCATGTCATCTTGGGGAGGGAGTGGTAGAAAATTCAGAAGTTAAGGAAGTGATTGTTGAAAACTGAAAACAAATAAATTAGTAAATTTTGGAGGGAAAAAGATTAGGGACAGGAAGGGTTAGGTTATTAAAGGTTAAAACTGCACTAACACATCATATATTATTTCATGAGATAGCTGACAATCAGTACTGAAGTGCTAATGATAAGTATTTCCAAAAAGACTACCATGAAAATAAATATAGCTTATATACCAACATTAGTTGCTGAGGATAATGTGATAGAGAAATTCTACAAAGACTTTGATAAGATTCTTCAAATGAAATAAAAATATATTCTATTTCAATGCAAAGGGAGGAAAGGATGAAAATGGGGAGAAATATGTTACATGCATTGTCTCTCCCTTAAGAGTGTGAGCTCCTTGAGAACAGAAACTATCTTACTTTTCTATTTGCATCCTTAGCTCTTAGCAGAATGCTAAACATGTAGCAAGCATTTAATAAGCACTTCATTCATTCAATATATGGGAAATTATGATTGAGGATAATTATGATTATGATTAGTTTAGACAGGATTCTTACTCCTCTATTATAATAGTTAGCATTTACATGGTGCTCTAAGGTTTGTAAAAAGTTTTTCAAATGTTATCTTGTTTTATTCTCACGCCAACTCTGGGAGATAGTTGTTATTATTATCCCAGTTTTAATATGAAGAAATCAAGGGAGACAAAAACTAAGTGATGTGCCCAGGGTTATCCAACTATTAAATATCTGGGACTAGAGTGGAACTCCATTCTTCCTGATTCTGGGTCCCTTGCTCTATCCATTACACCACTTTTCCATGACCACCTTTTTCTAAAAACAGAAATAAAGCAGAATTGGTAGGTACAAGACTTAGGGAGTACCAAATACCATCAGAAAATGAAACTAATTACATCTTCACATAAAGAAAAAGATCTGTTATTGATGTGGGAGTTATTCATAAATCATCTCTCTGTGAACAGTCATCTCATCAAAGTTGTCAAAATTTGTTAAAAAGAAGGAAGAGAAGGAGGAAGAAAAGAAAGAGGAAAAGAAGAAGAGAAGGAGGAAGAGGAAGAAGAAGAGGAGAAATAATGATAAATATAAGGCATACAATTAAAATGGATTCATCTTGAATTGTTGAAGATGTTACTAAGAACCAAAACAAAAACATGAATAACAGAAAGGACATTGACGTCAACTATAATTCCACCCAGAATTCTAGACAATGTAATTGCCACCACAAGAAGACCAAAAAAGCCCAGAAAGCGTCTTAGTAAAAATCTAACTTGTTTCCCAAATGGAGAAAAGATGGCTGCCAAAGCCCATAATGGTTTAGATCATAAACTTGTCTATAAAAATCTTACAAAGAAGGATGACTGACATTTATGAGCAGTACCATCTCATAAAGCAGAGAGGCATAGAATGAAACACTAAGCAGAGCATAGAACAAAGAGACATGCTAGCCAAAGATACTCACTATTGTCAGAGAGTATATTCTTTGCAGAATCCAAATGGAAAAAGGATCCTTTATATAAAGATAGTGAAGTCCTCCTGATGTTTCTGATCGTAGATGTTATCATGCTGATTACATAAACCCCAAGATGCAGTGGTTATATACCATAGGGTTTTCTGAATCAAATCAATTGATTCAAATATCAACTGATACTTCAAACAGCATCCATGGCAAACTTTTACTTTTTCTTTGAAATATGATAATACCTTATACTAAATGATGATAATTATAGTCCACTGGTCTGGATGAAAGTAAAGAATTACTCATCCAAAACTTAGAAGATAAATAATTAAAGCAACCTAACTCCACCCTATTATTTATAAGATAATAAATATCCTTAAGGTAGATGCCTTCCTAATAACAATAATAATAGCCAGCACATATATGGAGGGGAAACATAGGAGTTAGATGTTAATTGCCCCCCAAATCATCCAATTATGGATAATTCATGCTGATCTAGCAGATAGCATTTTTCTCAGGCAGAATTCAAAGAGAAACACCCCTACTCAATGTGTATAAAACACACAGGAGCTGTCTGAACTAAGTAGTTTCTCCACTTTGACTCTCTAGCTACCCGCAGACAAGTTGAGCTTTCTTCAAAGACCATGTCTCTTCGGATTTCTAGTGGACCCAGGCGCATCTGCTCATGGTCTGGAGCTGGGTCAGTCAGAATGCCCAATGGGAGCACTGGCTTTGGGAATAGCAACATGTGTGGTGCCTCTGCTGTAGGAAGTGGAAACTTACCTGGTGGAGGTTATGGAAGCTGCTTTGGTGGGAGCTCAGGGGGAGCTCCCAGTGGGATCCCCATTGGTGGTAGCTTTGGAAATGCTTCTTGTGCTGGCTTTGTGGGGAGTGAAGGGCTCCTCTCTGGCAATGAGAAGGTCACCATGCAGAATCTTAACGACCGTCTGGCTTCTTACCTGGACAACGTGCGAGCTCTGGAGGAGGCCAATTCTGAGCTAGAGCAAAAAATTAAAGGCTGGTATGAGAAATTTGGTCCTGGCTCCTGTCGTGGCCTAGACCATGACTATAGTAGATATCAGCTGACAATCGAAGAGCTTAAGAATAAGGTAAGAAATCCCAAGTTTGAAACAATTCCAAGTATGCTTGGCTTTGAAACTGTAAATTCCCTAGAAAGATCTCTATAATAAGGTGATAGCCAAAGTTATGTTATTTGTCACATATGATGGATTGTTATAATTAGTTTTAATTGGCTATCCCTATTCTTTTAGAGCATATGTAGGCATTTATGTTCATGAGTTTCAGCGCTGTTAAAATTGACATGAACTATTGATGCCATTTTTCCATTTTGTCTTTCCTAGAACCTTAGATATTAACTTGCTTGTAGAAGAAACTTAACGAATGTTCATTGCATTGGACTGGATGCTTCCAGTTCAATTATTCATTCTCAGTTTTGAACATTTTCACCTAAGGCAAGATAGCTTGGGGTAGTAGAAAGAGTGCTGAGTCTAGAGTCGGGAAGATTGACTAGGTTATTTCCTACCAATATAGCCTTAGGCAAGTCACTTTCTCCCTCTCAGACTCAGTTTCCTTAACTGAAAAAAGAAGGGGTTGGAGAAGACAACTTCTAAAGTCCCTTTCAGTTCTAAATTCTGTAATCTTATGATTCATTTTATGCAATAATATGCAATAAGGCTAGATTTGGAATTAGAAGAATGAGGCTCAAATTCCAGGCTCTGCAATGGACCATGGACAAGTCTCTTCATCTCTTACTCAAAAATTAAAATGAATAGACTGGAATGATAAGCTGTTAAATGGAATGCAGTTTGACATCTGTGATCCTGAGGGAAATAAAACTATACCAGTACTTCTTTTTTAAGTTGAAAACATTTTAATTGCTTTTTAAGAAAGCTCTTCATTTAGTTTTGTAACACATTTGGTCTTGTGAAATGAGATTTTGACTTGTAAATGCATAAATTTCTCTTTCTTTTGATCTGTTCTAGCTTATCTCTTCTACCACAAGCAATGCTAATGTTGTTCTGCAGATTGACAATGCCAGGCTGGCTGCTGATGATTTCCGTCTGAAGTAAGGGCTCTACAATAATGATAGGGATGATGCTCAAGGGAGAAATGTTTCATTCTAATTTTGGGTGGCTACATGGTACGGTGGAAAGAGTGTTAGATTTGTGCCAGGCCTAGAGGCCTCAGGGCTACCCGAGTCTTCCCTTACCTCTATCGGAGGTCTTCGGTTGGCCAAACCAGATGCTCGTATGAGAAAAAGGATGTTCCAGAGTCGAACAAGGGTTGAGCTTTATTTCAGGGTCTAGTTACAAGTGCAGGGGAATTCTTCCTTAGGAGGGAGCGAAGAATCTCCCAAGGAGGCAAAGATCTTACAATAAGAGATTGGAAGTAGAAGTAGAAGTGGGGAGAGAGGGGGAGGGGAGAGAGGAGAAAGGAAAAGCGAAGCCTTGTTGTCCTCACACGTGGCCCCTCCGCCCAAGAGAGCTTTCAGGCTTTCCTGATCCTACTTAAGCTCTCCAGCCGTATAGTTTGCATCTGAATACCGTGCTGTTAGATAACAATAGTGTGCCCAGATCCGGGACAATCTCGAGGGCGGGGAGAGCTCTCTCCCATCACGTTTCTCACGGGAAGAGGCGGAAATACACGAGATAGCTCGGTTCACCTCGATTCCCAGTCGTTTCTTGGGGGGTCTCGTGAGAACTCTAAGATTTAGAAGTTCCCACCTTTACCCGCCCGAGACTGTCCACCTGGAATTGAGCTTCCATCCCCAGCAGATTTGGAGTCAGACAGACTTAAATTTGAATACTGTCTCAGACACATACTAGCTACGTGATCCTTCGTAAGTTGGTTAGACTTAGCCTCAGTTTCCTCATCTATAAAATGGGTTAAGAATCTAGCATCTAGCTCATAGGTTGTTGAGGGGCCCAAATGGGATAATAACTATAAAGCACTTTGCAAAGCATGAAGTGCTATGTAAATGCTAGCTATTATTATTTCTTTCATTAAATATGTTTCAGTCCCCAATAAATAACAGTGATGACAAGAATGACAACAAAAATGTGGGAAAGGGATTCTTGTTATATTAATTCCTATTATAAAATAGCTAAATTATTAACAAAATACTGCCTATATAAAAAATCAAATTAAATGAAAAATGGAATAGAAAAAGCGTGAACATGTTTTTGGAACTCTACTCCAATGAAATAATTTGGAAGTGATATTACTGTGAGTAGGAAACATGCTATTCTAGTACCTAGCACAGTGACTAGCATTTAGTAAATGTTTGTTGATTGATTTATAGATAGAATTGTAAAATATGCTTCCCTAAGTGTTCCAAAAGCAAGTTGTTAGAGCCATAACTAGGGCAGAGTAACTGGGCCTTTTCCCCAGGAGGCTGGATTGAAAGGTTGCCAGATTTGGAGAACACTAATGGCATTTGCTGGCAGGTGGTATAGTTCCTAGAGTGCTGTGAAGACTCATCTTCCTGAGTTCAAATCTGGCCTTAGACACTTATTAGATATGTGACCTTATGCAAGTCACTTAACCCTGTTTGCCTCCAATTCCCCCTTTGTAGAATGAGCTGGAGAAGGAAATGGCAGACCACTCCAGTTATCTTTGCCAAGAAAACCCCCAATGGGGTCATGAAGAGTCAGACATGACTGAAATTATTGAACAACAAGGCAGTATTTTCAGTCCTTGAGCAACATAAACACAAAAGCATTTCATTAAAATGGGAAGCTACCAAGGGATGGGTTGGAGTGATAGATAGATGAAGCATTTATTAACTGCTTACTGTGTGCCAGGCACTGAGCAGGAATGAGCTCTGCCTCTACTTGGCTCTGCTTCTTCCTTCCCACTATAACATAACCTCCCAAGCAACAGTCTCATACTGGTATCTTAGGGGGTGAAGTGAGGGTTCTCTATCTTTCTCCACCCACAACTGGGACTACATTTTATGCCACTTCCCACAAGAACAGTTTGTGGTACTAATAATAATTTTCCAGAGAAAGATATTATTAATAATTCATATTATACACAATTTATACTGTTAATGATGTATTAAAAATAATTACCCAGAAGAAATTATTCCTACTTTTATTTTGTTCCATTCTGATTTTCAGCTTAAGGGGAATTTGGTTTTGTTTTTGTCTTACCTTACGCTGATCTACTTTGTCCTGAAAATCAATGCAACATTCTCTAAGGTTTGAAAATGAGCTGGCTTTTCATCAAAGTGTTGAGGCTGACATCAATGGCCTGCGTAGAGTCCTGGATGAGCTGACACTCTGCAGAGCAGACCTGGAAATTCAATATGAAACTATGAATGAGGAGCTGACTTACCTCAAGAAGAACCATGAAGAGGTAAGGAGTAAACCAAAGTGCCATGCCTTCTTTAGCTAACTAAACTCCTTACTGGTTAGTTAAAAACATAGTAATCACGCAGGCTTCCCCTTTATGCCAGACTATTTCTCCCATCCTTAATGGCCCGATTAGGGGGCAGAATGATTATAAAGGCCCTCCATGGTCAGAACAGGGAGATATAGAAATTAATCTGCTCAAAATAGATTATTCCAATTCAATCCAATAAATCCTATTAAGAGCTGTCCCCTGGGGATAACAAAAAACAAGACAGAAAGAGTTCTTGAAGTCAAACAGCTGACAATCTACCAGGAAGACTACAACATGTATATATATAAGCAGGTACAGGACAATTTAAGGAGGGAGAAAGCAACAATAACATAGTAGCCTTAAGGATGGCATGGTAGATAAGACGGATGGACTTTTAGATGTAAGATCTGGATTCAACTCCAGCCCCAGACACCTGTTTGTTGTGTGGTCCTGGACAAGTCATTTCACCTCTCTGGGCCTCAGCTTCCTCATCTACAAAATTAGAGGGCTCGACTCTTTGGTCTTTAATTTCCTTTCTATCTCTAAATTTATGATACTATAAAATCTCAAAAAATTCATCTCTCATGCTGTCTTCATTCAAAAACTCTAATGCTATTGATGAGTCTACACTTTTCAGTCTCTTTGCTATTTAGATATTTATTTATTTAAGAAGGGAGACTTGTTATAGCTTGTCATACAATTACAAAAGTGAGGAAGGAGGCGGACAAAGAGGCCAAAATCTTTTCATAGTCCTTTTGTAAGACCGAGGCTCAGTGCCTACTGTTCCTATTGGATTAATATAGATCTAGTTTTAGAGTTTACCTGAGGCAGAGCTGTGCAGTCATCGACTTTGATGAGTGAAAATAGCAATTGTTTCTATTCTGGCCAGAAACTCTGAGGGTCTTCCCACCCCACCCCCAGACTGATTCTTTTATGAAGGCAAACTAGGCCATCTTTTGCCTCCATTTTTACCTAGCCTTTAATTACTGAATGGGCATTGCCTCAAACAAAGGGAGACCTCGGAAAGACCAAAGTCCCCCACTTCATCCAGAGCCTTTACCAGTTATCTTGACCTATATGTCTTGCCACTGAACTCCAATGACTCTGGAGAAGAGAGTGAGGCTGATGGCTGCACAGCCCTACCTCACTTAAATCCAATTCACTTGCAAGTTAAGACATCACCTGCTAATGTCATTGGTCCTCTGAGAACAAAGGATGAACAGTGTAGATCTGGGACCACATCTTAGTCATTTTTTGTGGTAAAGGGGGAAGAGCATTGGCTATAGGGTGAGAGGTGTTGGGTTCACATCTTGCCTGTGATACCCACTGCCTGTGTGACCACAAAAAAGCCACAAAGTCTCCCTGTGCTTCAGTGTCCTCATCTGTCAAATGAGAAGATTGGACTAGAAGCCTCTGAGGTTTCCTCCAGCTCCAGTGCATTGCACCTAATAGTTGCTTAATGAATATTTGTTGAATAAAACATAATTCATTTGGTGTGCTTCGTTTAAAAGAGCAGAAAAGAATAGAGTACACTTTATATAGTTCCACCAAAAAAATTATTTAAAATACAAAGGGTGAAGGGAAAGAGAAAGCAACACTTATTAAACACCTACTATGTGCCAGACTTTACAAATATGATCCTATTTGATAAGTTTCCAAATGATTCTAATTCTAAATTATTCTAATAAATGATAAGTTTATTATATGTTAAATATAAATAACAATGTAAATTATAAATATATTATTATATGTAAATTACATATCAAAATAATATAAATATAAAAATTCTAATAAAATATTCTAAATTATCTAAATGATAATTTGATAAGTTTCTAAGGGACCTTCGAGATTATACAGAAATCGATTCAGAACAGGGCCTGCAGATTCTTAGACATAATCTAGTCCAACTTCCTCATTTCACAGAGGAGAAAGTCAAAACCAAGAGAGGCTCAGTGTCTTGTCCAAAGTAGCAAATGGCCAACTCTAAATTTAAACCCAAGTATTCTAATTCTAAATCCAGCATGGATAGCATTTGTCTAGCTTGGAAAGGTGTAGTCACATTGCATAAGATCTTCTCTAAATTCTTATGTCAAAGAACTTAAAACAATATCCAATATCCTATAAGCTCTCCATAAATGTTTGGGTCTAGAAGTTGTTTTTTGTTTTTTATTGGGGGGGTTCATTTTTTATGTTAAATCAAATTAATAATTTCATTGGTAGTAGTGAATTTCCAGTGCTTTCCCTCTTTGAATTTTTTATTTATCCTGCATATAGCTTGTTTTGTATATTTTTATTTATATGTTATGTGTCCCCTCCCCAATTAGATTATAAGTTTCTGGAGGACAGGGACTGTCCTTTGTCTCTTTTTGTATCCCCAGCATTTAGCACAGTGCCTGGAACATGTTAGGCATTTAATAAATGTTTATTAAATTGAATTGAACTTCCATTAAAGAAACTCCAAAGTAGAGTGATAAGAGTTCTGCAGTTTAGAGTTTTAGCAAATTACCTGGAGACACCGAGAGATTCAGTGACTAACCCAGGGTCACACTGTATCAGTGTGCATCATGTCTTTGGACAAGACTTTGATTGCATGCCTTCCTAAGCCAGGAATTCTTAACCTCTTTGTATCATCAGATCCTTTGACAATTTGAAGACTATATATAGATGAACTTGTTATAAGAATAGTCTTTAAATGTATAAAATAAATGGAATATAATAACAGTATAATATAAAATACTAAAATAAAATATACAAAGATTGCAAAGAAAATAAACTATTTTGAAATAGTCACCAAAACAATTTTTAATAAATTCATGGACCTCAGGTTAGGAATTCCTGCATCATGCCAAATTATTAACAACTTTTTTAAAAAAGCAAGAAACTTCATCAAAGAAAGGATTTGGATGAAACAATACAAAAAAAAAAATATTCAATCCACAAAACTGTATGCCAGCTCTTTGGTTCTCTATGTATTGGTGCCAGACTTCACCTTGAAAGTCTTCTTGGTGTTTCCTTTTCAGGAAATGAAAGCCCTCCAGTGCGCTGCAGGTGGGAACGTGAACGTGGAGATGAACGCGGCCCCAGGGGTGGATCTGACAGTTCTGCTGAACAACATGAGGGCTGAGTACGAGGATCTGGCTGAGCAGAACCGCAAGGATGCTGAAGCCTGGTTCAATGAAAAGGTAGGTCAATCACAGCTAATATTCATTATCCAACTCGATTCAGTCCTCACAAAACTTGACTTAACCTGTCTCCTGATGCAGAGTGCCACGCTCCAACAGCAGATCTCCGACGATGCTGGGGCCACCACCTCGGCCAGGAGCGAGCTCACAGAAATGAAGCGTACTGTCCAAACCCTGGAGATCGAGCTACAGTCCCTCCTTGCAACGGTGGGTGAGAATTGTGTGGATCAGGCACATTCGCATGATTTAAAGACGTCTAAAGAAACCTGTCTGTTCTTAAGATCACAGATTCAGAGCCAGAAGGGACCTTTTATTTCAAACCACTTCTTTTGACCTCATATGTGGAAACTGAAGCCAAAAGGGGACAATGGTTTTCCTAAAATTATATAGGTAGCATCTTGGTACATACTGGCTGTGTTATACTTTTATATGTTTTTTATTTTATATTTTTTTCCATGTAATCTGCTTGGTTGATTGCCTTTGGACAGAGAGGTCTAGGGATCTAGGAAAGGACTGTCCTTGACTCAAGCCCCAAGATCAATCCCTCCCCCAAGTCTCTCTACTTAAAAAGTTCGTTGGAAAAGAAAAAAATTAAAGAAAATTGCACTTCCCTCCTTCTTGATATCAACAAGCTTTAGTTCCCAATGAGGACTGAGTGTTCATTTAAACATGATAACAAATCTATAGTAACAGAAAAATCTTCTGACCCTGAGACCCTACAGAAGTTCATTGAGAGCAGGGACCTTTTTACATTTGTCTTAGTACTCAGTACCCCAGGACAATATTTAGCACATTGTAGGCACATAATAAATGCATATTGGTTGGTTGATTGAAGATTATGTTATAAATTAGATTCTGCCTTATCCATCAAGCATGTCTTAAGAGCTTACTACATGCCAAGCAGTGGGGATGCAAAGGCAGAAATGAAACAGTTCCCCAGCCCCTCACCACACTTCCTAAGGAGCTTGCATTCTTGGCAGGGATGCCATAGCCTGGTATGCTGGAAAGGGCATGGCTCTGGATTCTAATCCTGTTTCTGTCATTCACCAATTTTGAGGAAGTTACTCTAGCTCTACGATTCTCAGTTTCCTCTTCTGTAAGATGATGGAGTTGGACTAGATGGCATCTGAGGCCTCTTGCAGCTCTAGATTTATATCTTATGCACACATAAAAATATATATAAAGTCAATCCAGGTTGTTTCAGGAGGGCTTATTAAACAACTATAAATTATATGTGCCCAACTAAGTTTGACTAAGACATTAACGCAATTATTCCACTAATGTGCTATGTTGAATTCTTTAGTTCTACAAAACAGTGCTCAAACTACTTAAAAAAAAATACAGAGCTGTGATTTTATTGATTTAGAGAACTCCTATTGTGAAAACTCTCTCTTCCAGTAAAGATCAGCAATTCATATGTCACTTAGAGACTTGTTTGGGGTACTGAAAGTTAAGTCCCTCTACCAGGGTCACACAGCTAATATGTTTCAGGGTAAGGGCCTTTCTGGTTCTGAGTCCAGATTTGTCTCCACCGAGTCACATTGCCTGTGAATCATTACTAACACAAAAGCCAGAAATCAAATTCCATTATGACCAAAGAATGGAAGCTATTCAGCCTTAGCCATCTGTTTGCTGTTTGAAGAAAGAGGCCAGTGTGGAGACACATTTTCCTTTTCACTAGGCAGGAGGGAAGGAAGCGCATGACATATGGCATTTTTTAAGTGTTAAAATGCTTACTCTATCATGTCCGTCATCCCACTACATCTCAGAAAAATGAGCTTGAGACCAAATACACCATCCTCATGGGCCAGGTGTCTATTCACATAAGTGTAGGACATCAACAGTGAGAGGTGACTTCATGAGTGTATAATTAAAAACATCATTATGAGAAGGGATCCTAGATCTGACTACAAAAGGAGTCCATGACCCAAAATGAGATTAAGAACCCTTGCCTGAGATCCATTGGGCCAGTTTTAAGTATTTGACTCATTTGCCTGACTCTTCTAACTTAATTTTAATCTCAGATGTGACTTTCTCCCGTATCCACAGAAACACTCACTGGAATGTTCCTTGAGTGAGACAGAAGGGAACTACTGTGTACAGCTCTCACAAATCCAGGCACAGATTGGGGCCCTGGAGGAGCAACTGCAGCAGGTCAGGACTGAGATGGAAGGCCAGAAGCTGGAGTACGAGCAGCTGCTTGATACCAAGATTCGTCTAGAGAAGGAAATTGAGACCTACTGTCGACTCATTGATGGAGATGGAAGGTAGGGAAGTTCACTAAAAAGGTGGTTTCTATTCAATTTCATGATCACAAAACTGTAGAAACCACAACCAAGTTATCACCAATTGCCTAGAGAAATGATAAGTTAAGTAATTTGCTCAGGGTCACACAAATCAGAGAGAGGGATTAATCCAAGTCTTTCTGACTCTGAGGTCAGTTCTAACCACTATACCATGGTAGTATACTCAAAATAATTCCATGACCTGCCCTTATGATCAATATCATTGTTATTTCCACAAGCTCCCATTTATCACTTCTCACGTCAATTGATTATTACTGAATTCATGATTCTCCACTCCAGCTTCTCTTTCTTCTTTCCCTTGTCTCTCCTCATTTCTGACACTCCGATCAAATAATTTCATTTAGTAACCATTCCTCAATTTAACATTGAAACTAGTCTATTCTCCCTAAAGAACATCAAACTGCCCATTCCAAACTCATCTCCCTAACTTCTTGACAGGCCTACCTGAAAACTTAGTTCTGGTTAATCCGTTAAGAATGAATGAAATTAATTTTAAAAAGCATTTATCAAGTGGTTACAATGTGCTCGACAATGTGCCAACAACTAGGGATACAAATACAAACTAGCAAGACCTTCCCTGCCCAGCCAGTTCTCAGACTCTGCCCTCAAGGAGCTTCCATTCTAATTAGGAAAAAAAATACCTAAGGGCTGAGTTGGAAGATAGGAGAGAGGTGGTACATGGAGGTAACATGGAGGCCTGGTTCCTTATAAGATAAAACTTTGTGCCAGGGACAGGTTTCCATGGGAAGGGGATGAATAAACTCATCAGCAGCTCTGAATAAGGTGAAGAGAGGAATGAAAGTCTATTGGCCTGAAGTAAATCTAGAAAGAGCAATTCTTCAAGTTCCTAAGGACAAAAGTAAATTTACATTTCTATGTGTCTATCTTGTCACTTTAGAATGCTGAGATTCATGAGTGAAAGACAGTCCTGGTCTTTTAAATAAATATTCATTTCAGATTAAATGTCATTTAATTTCTAAATATATAGGTCTTAGTGTCTTCTACAGCAAACCTTTGGTTTTTGATGCAAAGTTCACTTAGGTTTAAATATTCCTGCTATCACACTAAACAGAAAAAGAAAAGTCATCTTTCTTTATTTTTATTTTCACAGTTCATGCTCCAAAACAAAAGGCTATGGGCCAGGAGGTCCAGGAAATTCAACTAAAGGTATTAAAGTGCATTCCTATTTTTACTCTTCCTTGTAACTGTCCGTCTAGCAAAAACAGATGCTATTCAACCTTCTCAGATCCCAAACCCTTAAGATTTACAAGAAAGAAAGAAGGAAAGAAGGAAAAAAAGGAAGGAAGGAAAGAAGAAAGGAAGGAAGGAAGGAAGATAGAGATGTATTCATAGATAGGTAGATAGGTAGTGCATTCTTGCTTACCATGTGGCAGGCACTGCACTATAAATGCTGGGGATACAAAAACAAAAAAGCAGGATAGTTCCTATTCCTCAAGGACCTTACATTTTAATAAAGAGAAGACAACACATGTGGAGAGCTGGAAGGGGGAAGAGGAGTAAGACCAGGAATGGTGTGAAAATTATAGGGAAATGTTCTCAAAGATGAGGGAATATCTCATGTGTTAGGTGGCCCTTGAAACCCAGCTTTGAAAGAAAGTAGGTATTCTGACTAGCTGAACTGAGAACTGAGTGCATCCAGGCTTGGGGGGCAGGGAGGTACAAAAGGGAGTGGGGCCTATATAAAGGCATGGAGATGGAAAATGGAATGTTGTACCTCTCTCCTAAAGAACTATCTGTTCTGCTCTCAGAAGCAAGCTTTGTCATCTTAAGTGTAAATGTATATGGAACGTGAATATGCTAAACTCCCATTCCACATATATTATATAGCTGTTGCCAAAGACTGCCGATTTCACCTTTACAACGCGTCTTGAATACACCCCTCTTCACTCCCCCCAACTCTGGGTAAACTCTCATCACCTCATGCTTTGATTATTGCAATAGCCTCCTTGTGAGTCAGCCTGCCTGAAGTCTCTTCCCACTCCATCTGTCTTCTATTCAGCCATTAAAGTGATTTTCCTAAAATGCAAGTCTGACCATGTCACCACATCCTACCTGACAAACTCCCATGGCTCCCTGTTGCCTCCAGGAACAAATTTTAAAAGTTGTCTGTTTGACGAAGTCCTTCATAACCTAGCCCCCTTCTACTGTTCCCTACTCCCCAACAAGTACTCTTTGGGTACTGGCTTCCTAGCTGTTCTAGGAACAAGATGCTCCATCTCTTGGCAATGAGCATTTTCTCTGAATATCCCCCATGCTGGAATGCTCTCCCTTCTCTGCTCTATCTACTGACCTCCCTGACTTCCTTTAAGTTCCAACTAAAATCCAGCCTTCTATAGGAAGTCTTCCCCTCTTAATCCAAGTGACTTCCCTCTGTTTATCCTATATATATCTTGTTTTGTATATATTTGTTTGCATCCCCCTATTAAACAATAAGCTTCTTCAAGGCAGGGACTGTTTTTTGCCTCTTCTTGTTTCCCCAGAACTTAGTAACTGATACATAATAGGAGCTTAGTAAATGTTTATTGATTGAGTAATTAACATCGCATATGTCTCATTTCCAGATCTCTCCAAAACCACACTAGTAAAGACTGTTGTTGAAGAGCTAGATCAACGGGGCAAAGTTCTCTCAACCAGGGTCATTGAAGAAAAGAGCTCTAAGCTGAGCAATGGCAAGGCAGAGCAGAGAGCTCCTTTCTAGAGAACCCAGAAAAGAGGAAGGTAAAGGATTCTCCCAAGATGCATGATTCTAAACACGAGAAGAGAAATGCTTTCCGTTCTCAAAGTACCTAGGAGAAATCTCTGCTTATGCTTTTTGCCTTTCACACATAGCAGGTTTAGGGTGTTTTGCTATTAAATAAAGAAGCAAATATACATCTGTTTCTATTTTTGAGTGTTTCAATCATCATTTCTTCCACGTCATTTTTGCTATTTCTTGCTTATTATACTTAGACAAATGGGCAGAAGAAATACTTAGGATGTTTTGTTTGTGTGTGTGTTTTTCATATTAATATAACTAGTAGGTGTCACTGTAAACAGAAAGGGTATAGAGGTGGTGCAGTGAATAGAGCCGTGGGCTTGGACTCCTCTTCATGAGTTCAAATCCAGCCTCAGACAATTACTAGCTATGTGACCTGGGGCAAGTCACTTAATCCTATTTGTCTCAGTTTCTCATCTATAAAATGAGCTGGAGAAGGAAATGCCAAACTACTCCAGTATCTCTGCCAAAAAAAAAACTCCAAACAGGGACGCAAAGACTCAGACAGGACTGAACAACAAAAAAGAGTTAAATCAAATGTAAAAATACAAGTAAGAATAGCATTTATATAGTATGTTAACCTGAAAGTTTGGTTAAAGTAGAGGCAATAGACTAAAGGCATACATTTTCATTATTTATTATAGATTAATTCATTCTCTTTAAAGTAACAGTACATGGAGTCCACAGAGCTAGATATTAAATCTAGCTACCAGATACCAAAAACAACCAGCCTTAAATCTGTTTTAGGACAAAGAAGGTGTTCTGTGTCCTTTAGATTCATGGTCTCCATAGGTGATTGACTAGACCATTAGAAAGGAATTTCTTAATTACATAGGTTGTAAATACAATAAGATAATAGAGTTTGACAGAGTTTCAAATAGAAATTATGACCCAAGATGTCTGTGTTTTCTTTACCATTAACATGCCATAACATAGTATATGTCCACAAAATATTAAGATATGGAAAATGTCCCATTATTCAGAAAAAGTATCTTAGGTTAAAGGTCTCATAAGGAATGTTAAGTCAGTCCTGGCTGGCTTTTGCTGACATAGGAAGAGGCATTTTCTGTTTGTTTCAGAGAGAACAAAGAGATTATTCCAAAATTTTATATTAAATATAATCAAGTATCTATCCTAAGGCAATCACTTCATTAAGTACTTTACAAATATTATCTTATTTGATCCTTACAACAACCCTGGGAGGTAGATGCTATTAGAACCCTCATTCTACAGCTGAGGAAACTAAGGCAGTGGTTAAACAGTTTGCCTATGGTCATGCAGCTAGTGAGCGTCCAAGGTCATATTTGACTAAGGTCTCTTTCTAAGTCCAGGCCCAATTCTCTATCTACTGTACAAAGTTCTGGGGATGCTGATAAAGGTGATATAGTATGCTCCCTCAGGAGTATCCATTCTACTGGAAGGGGGTAAGATATAGGGAAAAATATAACCTATGCCAAGAGAAGTAAATATAAAATAATTTTAGAAGGGAGATAATAGCAATATTCATTAGTACTAAAAATGGGGAAGGGAAATTCAGGAGAGATTAGAAGTAAGCCTTAGTAACAAGCCTTGAAAGAAGCTAGAGATTTAGTGGTAGATGTGAGGAGTTGGGGTGCATTTCGCATTCAAAGAATTGGCCTTCCAGTTATGATCAAGTTCATCATACAGACTATTGTAATTTTTTATCCATTCAGTTTTTTTCTGTATTGATTTCTCAACCAATTTCTTTTGGATATCCCATGTCTAATTAAAGTGACTGTCATTTATCTCTCAGCTATTAAGCATGGGAAATATACACTTCAGCAATATTTTGTACCTTATACCACAATAAATTAAAAATGAATACATAACTTGAATATTATAGGTCATACCATTAAAAAATAAATCAGATAACTTTCACAACTATTAATAGTACCTAAACAAATAATAGTAGCAGATAATAAAACAGATGGTATTTATTGCATGTAATTGAAAAGCTTTTGCATGAACAAAATTAATGCAACAAGGGAATGATGTGATAGGATAAGAGAGGAAGAATGAAATGGGAGGAATTTTTTTGTGTGTCATGTATCTGTGAGAAAGGTCATCTGTATCCTAAGGAGATAAAAAAGGGAAAGGACATACATGTGCAAAAATATTTATAGGCACACTTTTTATGGTGGCAAAGAATTAGAAATTGAAGGGATACCCATCAATTGGAGAAAAGCTGAACAAGTTGTGGTATATGATTGTGATGGAACACTATTGTGCTATAAAAAAATGATGAGCAGGATGCTCTCAGAAAAAACTAGAAAGACTTACATGAATTGATGAAATATGCAGACCCAGGAGAATATTGTACATAGTAACAGCAATATTGTATAATGATCAAGTATGAATGACTTAACTATTCTCAGTAATACAATGATCCAAGACAATTTCAAAGGACTTATTATGAAAATGCTAGCCAACTTTCAGAGAAAGAACTGATGGCATCTGAATGCAGAGAGAAGCATATCTTTTTATTTTCTTTCATTTTCTTGGGGTTTTTTTTGGTCTATGTTTTCTTTCACAATATGACTAATATGGAAATACATTTTGCATGACTGTATAACCAATATCAAACTGGTTGCCTCACATGAGGGAGGAAGGGAAGGAGGAGAGAATTTGAAAAGAAAAATTTTTCAAAAAACAAATGTCAAAAATTGTTTTTACATGTAATTGGGAAAAATAAAATATTAAGTAAAGGGCAGAGGGGAGGGTGTCATCTGATATCCAGGATACAGAGGCAACTAACATAAATATGTAAAACCAAAGGCATTGCCCAATAGATAAATGATCAAAAAACATAAACAAAACAACTCTCAAAAGAAGAATTACAAACAATTAACTACACTAAGGATTGCTTTGAATCACTAATAATAAAGAAATGCAAAAGCAAAATCATTCTGAAGCTTCATCTTGTTCACAGAAAGGTGGCAAAAATTATGAAGGATGGGAATAGCCAATGTTGAAGGAGTTGTAGAAAAAGAGGTATACTAATGAATTGTTGATTGAGCTGTGCATTGGTTCAACTATTCTCAAAAGCAATTTGCAATCAGATTAAGAAAGTGACTAAAATATCTGTGTCCAGGGATTCCACTTCAAATACAGAGGAGCATGGAAAGACATATGAATTGATATAAATCAGAAAAGAAAGAGGAAAAACAATATGCACGACTATGACTTTGTAAATGGAAAATAAAAAACAACCAAAATTCAATGGTGTGAAGATATGGTGACCAAATTCATCCCCAGAGAAGAGACATAAGAGGGTGTCTCTCTGACTTCTTTGCAGAGGTGGAAGAATATGGATGTGTATCACTAAGTATAACATCAGCTTTTTTTTGACATTTTGATTAGTTTGGATGAACTGGAGATTTTTTTTTCTATTGGATGAGAAGGGTAGGGAAAATATGTTGGGAAATAGAGGTAACATAGAAACAAAATGTCTCAATAAATAGACACCTTAATTTTTTTTTTCAGAAGTAGGTGAGATAAAAAAATTTAAATGAATATCCACCATAAGATTTTAGATTTATAAGATTTTGGTTAAAAGTCCATACTGATCAACCCAGATCCTGTCAATAAGCATTAAGTGCCTACTATATGCCAGGCACTATTATAAGCAGAAGGGAAGAAAAAAAAACACAAATATATTCCCTACCTTCAAGGAACTCACAGTTTTATGAGGGAGACAACATGTGGACAACTATGTACAAACGATGTATACAGATAAAACAATATATATGATATATATCATCAATTGTATCATTAGGTCTGCCTACTTTTTGATTCAATATCTAGATTGAGAATTCCCAGCTAATACTATATACTCTAATAGTAGGAAAGCATAGTTTCTTTTTTCCTTTAGGCCTCAGCGAACACAGCAGCAGTTATACAGTGTGGGGGCTGGAATCCAGCAGCATGTACTATAAAAAGACAGGAATTCCAGGCTAGATGGTTCACACCCTTTGGCTTAAGCTACCATCAGGCTATTAAGAAAAAAGCCAACAGTTGTGTGGGCTTTCACTTCAAAGAACTACTAAATAATGGTAAAACTACAGCAAGTTTGATTGAAACTTCCACCAAAATTCATCAAAAGAGACCTATATTCTGTTAATTCAATGACAGAGGAACAAACCAAAACATTTTACAACATAGAGAAAACAGAGAGAAACATACTACTTCTTTTGTTCCTGTAAAAATCTGTAGATACAGGTTGCAAAGATGTGTGTCCTATGACTCAATAAAAAAGACCCCAGATTCTTCAGAGTGGAATCTAAATGCATTCATTCAACAAAACTCAACTAAGCACCTATTATGTACAAATCCCTGTTTGAAGAGTCAGTATGTTCCCACTTATTGACAATGAATAGAAGATTAAAGCCGGACAGATGTACAACACAATTTTCTTCCAGAGAGGAGAAAGGATGATAAGGAAAAAAATCTTCCAGAAGTTTTAGTCTACAAAAAATGAATAAGGATAATGCATGAGAATGTTATTGTGACAAGAGACTCTGGCTCAGACATCTTACTGCCGCTGTGAAAAAAAGAAAGACTGTAATGAGAAAGGAACTCTGGCCCAGATTTATGAATCTTCTCTTAGGCTCATCCCATCTGACAGCAAACTGGTGAGATTTTTTTTCCCCAGTGGGCTGTGAATAGGAAAGGATGTGTTTAACGTCACAAACTTGGGCGCCTGGAAGTATAGTGGTGACAGGAACAGAGATATGTAAAGGAGAGAAAGGTCTAAAGAGATAATGAGTTCCATTTTGGATGTATTGAATTTGAGATACCTATGGGACATGCCAGTGGGGATGTCTAACAGGCAG
Source organism: Notamacropus eugenii (assembly GCF_028372415.1). Classification (NCBI taxonomy): domain Eukaryota; kingdom Metazoa; phylum Chordata; class Mammalia; order Diprotodontia; family Macropodidae; genus Notamacropus; species Notamacropus eugenii. The sequence continues at coordinate 356,480,039 of NC_092873.1, read as the reverse complement.
TTGGTGGTGTGAGAGTGGAGCTCAGGAGAGGGAACTGGGCAGCACAGGTAACTAGGTGGCAGAAAGAGTTCTGGACCTTGAGTCAGGAAGGTCTAGGTTCAAATTCAGTCTCAGGTACTTACTAGGTGTGTGATCCTGGGCAAATCAATTACACTCAGTTTCCTCACGTGAAAAATTGGTATAATAATAGCTCCTACCTCAGAGTTGTTGCAAGGAACAAGTGAGATAATATTTGTAAGGGCTTTGTAGACCATAAATGCTGCCTACTAACATTATATGTGAATTTTTGAGACATATGGAAGTATGTAGTAAACTGAACCCAAGGAGACTGATAAACTCAATGACAGTGAAACATTAGGCTATAAATTTAATGTCAACAATACATCATTGTCATAATGGTTAAAAGAATCATCGTTTGGATTAAAGGGACCATAGTGCCAGATTAAGTCAAAGTGATTGCACTGATGTACTCTATCCTGGTCACATCTGCAGTGTTGGGTTCAGTTCCAGGTACCATACATAGTTTAGGCAGGTAGGTGGCGCAACAAATGGAGTGTAGAAGTCAGGAAGGCCTGAGTTCAAATCCAGACTCAGATACCTACTAGCTGTGTGACACTGGGCAAGTCACTTAACCCTATTTCCCTCAGTTTCCTCAGCTATAAAATAAGCTGGAGAAAGATATGACAAACCGCTCCAGTATTACTGCAAAGAAAACCCCAAATGACAAAGAGTCAGACATGACTGAAAGTGATTGAACAAAAATCACATATAGCTTAGGAAGGATATTGACAAAGAGGCATATACCCAGAGGAGGGTGATCAGGTTGATGAGAAAACTGAAAACCATGCTATGTGGTCATAGCAGCATAAATTTCAAGTTGGAAGGAACCTTAGGTTGAGACCAACCCTCCCTTACTTCAGAAGTAAGGAAACTGAGGCAGTGAACAGTGAGGTAACTTGCCCAGGAGGGATTCAAACTGAGGTTTTCCCAACTCCAAGTCCAGCACTCTGGCCACTATTCCACATTTGGGCTTCTGACGTCCTTTCCAGCTCTGAAATTCTATGATTGTGTGACTCTTGTTTCACTGAATCAAGGCCATTTGCAAAGTTAAGTGTGCTGCTATGAGTAGGGTGAAAGCATAGATAGAATGAGGCTATAATACTAATTCCGTTTATTTATTTTACTTCCTGGAAGACTATAAAAGCACAGAGAGATAGAAAAACAGAAGAGCAGCCCCCAAAGATTCTCCCCCACCCTCACATGAGTCCTGCAAGTGATAATTAGAGATTAATTTGGGCTAACAAATTCCCTTTTAAAAATACTAATACCCCTCTTCTAATAAGCCTCTCATACCTTACTGTGAATTACTTTAATCAGATAATCAGATTAACACCTAGCCATTCATTCAGGAAATGATTTTGACTCCAGTAGGGACAAGGGGGATATAATTTATCCACATAGTCAGTCTGGGTAACATCAGATAGCCCGAGAGCAGTAGGAGTTCACTGAGTGAATGTCTGGGAAGAAAAGTCAAGATTTAAAATAGAATTTCATAAAAGTAGGCTGGGAGATGGGAGGTGGGGAGGGAAAGGCAGATGGAGGCAGGAATCAAACAAAACAATCTTTATCTCTTTTTCAGCTTCATCCTTGACCCTGGTAGGAGCTTGATATAGTACTAAGAATCATTGCCATAGGTTGCTCACATATGAATAAGCCTATCTGCAAAACTGTAGACCTTACATTTCCCCAGTCTAGCCTAGAAACCCAACTTGGTCCAGCCTTTTCCAGGGCACCTCTCCTTGGGTGAATGAGGTGAGTCAGTGAGTCAATAAACATGAATGTGCCAGATACTGTGCTAAAGACTGAGGATACAAAGAAAGCCAAAAGACTGTCGCTACTCTCAAGGAACTAGGTTTAATGGCAGGACCACCATGCAGACAACTACGTGCAAACAAGTCAGAGATGGGATATACTGAGGAGGGAAGGCACTGAGTTTAAAGAGGGTCAGAAATGGCTTTTTGCAGAAGGTGAGATTTTAGCTGTGACCTGAAGGAAGCTAGGAAGGTGGGGAGGAAGACATGAAGAGGGAGAGCATTCCAGGCATGGGGGACAGTCAGTGAAAATGCCTGGAGTGTGTTGTGTAAGGGAGAATGAAGAAGGAAAGGGAATAAATATTTAGATAGCACCCACTACATGCCAAGCACTGTGCTAAATGTTTTTTATAAACATTATAAGGAACAGAAAGGAGACCACTGTCACTGAATTGAAATGATAGTGATAGGGAGTAAGGAATAAGAACACTGACAAGGTAAGAGGAAACCACATTATGAAGGACTTTAAAAATTAAACTATCGTTGATCCTGACAGTAATAGGAAGCCGCTGCAGTTTATTGAATGAGGTAAGGGAGAGTGGCATAGGTGATGCAGTGAGAGAGTGCCAGACCTGGACTCAGCCTGAGTTCAAATAAAGACTCGGACAATAGCTGTGTGCCTCTGGGCAAGTTACTCAACCTTGTTTGCCTCAGTTTCCTTATCTGTAAAATGATCTGGAGAAGGAAATGGCAAACTATTCTGATATCCTTGCCAAGAAAACCCCAAATGGTGTCACAAAGGGTCAGACATAACTGAAAAACAACTCAACAACCACAAATCACAGAATAGATATACGGTAAATACAAAATGTCGTGTGGATAGAATCTAAAAAGGCATTTTGAAGGAGGTGGCTCTTGAGCTGAGCCATGAAGAGAATTAGGTATTCCAGGAGGAAGGAGAGCTTTTCAGGCAAAGGGCACAGTCTATGCAAAGGTATGGAGATGAGAGACAGAATGTTACAGATGGGCAACATGAGGTAGGCCAGGTTGGTTTGAGGGTAGGGCGCATGAGGGAGAATAATGTGACAGAAAAATAAATGAGAACTAGACTGAGAAGGGCTTTAATTACCAAAAAAAGGAGTTTTTCCATTATCCTAGAGGGAATAAGGAGTCACTTAGCTCTCTTTGGTAGGGGAGAGACATGGTCAGACTTGTGCTATGCAAAGGATGATGGGACCACTGTGTGGAGGATGAATTACACAGGGAAAAAGACTAAATTCAAAGAAACCAGTTAGGAGGCTATCCCAATAGCCCAGGGAAGCTAGATGCTGAATGAAGGTGGTTGTGATGTAAATGGGGAGAAGGGGATGGATGGGAGTGATGTGAAGATGGAATTGACTCCATCCCCAATGAAGTCCCATTGATTGCATTTCCACAGCATCTTTTGCATCTGTGAACGCAAATGGATGCCACACTAATTCAATCATCACTTACCTCCTGGACTGCTGTAAAAGTCTCTAAGGTCAAGGAGATACTGTTCAACCCCTGAGTAGGTAAAGTGGAAAAGGAGACATATGTCTTCTATATATATGGAGCCATCCTTAAGTGCAAATGGCTCCCCATGTCAGGAGTTGTTTCCCAGGGACATCCATCTATTAAGATCCTTCCTTTCCTTCAAGGTCTTGCTCAGGGACCCCTTCCTCCAGCAAGCCTTCCCTAACCTCTCCACAACCTCTCCCTTCTAACTTCTCCCATTCCTTATCCCATTCTCTTTGAACCTGTCTTACACACTTATAATGTATATTATAGTTATTTGTTCACTTGTCATATGGTAAGTTGTAATTTCCTCAAGCGACGAGACAAGGTCCTCTTTTATAATTATACTTCCAGAGCCTAGCATTGTGCAGAGTAGACAATCAATGTTTTAAAATGCAATTTGTTGAATTGAACTTATAAAATGGGGAGGTCACATACTTGTTACTAGACAAGAGTTTTCTTACAAACTGATATCCAGAGGTCATCCCTATACATTTACCAATATTCACAGGACAAGCAGAAATTATGTTTATCATGTTTTGTGTTTATATTTTTTCTTGGTTTCTCCATATGGTTTAATAATTAGGGCAATAGGCTTATAGAATCAGGAGGACTTCGGTTCCCATGCTGCCTCAGACATTTACTAGTTGTATGACCATAGAAAAGATAGTTAGCCTGTCTCAGACTCAATTTCCTCATCTAAAAAAGGGTGTATGTGGACTTAATGGCTTCTAAAAGTTTCTTCCAGCTCTAAATCTATAATGCTATGTTGTCTAAGATTATTTTGGATGTGGTGGAGCCTCATTGCCAGCACACTCACATTCTGACAACTTCACTTGTTTGACCAGGAGATCAGAAAGTCCTCATTGCATCAATGTATTAGGGGTAAGGGTGGGGGGGGGAAGGATACTGTGGTCTCCTCTGAGCAAACAATGTTTCTTAATTAACAGAAATGCATGCAAGAAAATAGGGTGGGCTAGGAAAAGTGAAAAGAATGCAGTAGATGTTGAATCCTTTCCCCTTTAACATCTCCCTATGAGAGACTTAGGAAAATGAATGACATTAGCCCAAGGTGTGGTATGTATACCAGAAAGATGCAATTGGTGAACAGTATTAACTTAAGCTTTTTTATGTCATAGGACCCCTTTGACAGTCTGCTGAAGTCTACAGACCCCTTCTCAGAATAATGTTTTCAAATGAACAAAATAAAATATATAGGATTGCAAATTCATGGACCTCTGGTTAAGAGTGCCCAACTACAGTCTAAAAGGATAAAAAAGAGAAAAGGAGAAAAGACAGATGGACAGAGAAAAAGAAAGCCATGGCATCCTAGGGAAAGAACAAATGGTTCTGGAGGCTTCTCACTCAACTAACACTCAGGTAATGGTATTGAAAGACTGTAGACATCTAGAGACTTGTCATTACCTTTCCTGATAGACTCATGGATATGCCACAGCATTAAAAAGTGTTACCAAACTCCTTCTCTGCCTTCATAGCAGTGTTATGAAGCAGGAAGGTAAAAAGAGACACACAGAGGTGGAGACAGACAGAAAGACAGATACAGGGGCTGAGACAGACAAAGAGAAAAGAGAAGCAACCAGAGACATAGAGTCAGAAACAGAGACAGAGGGACAGGAACAGAGAAAGACAGAATCAGAGACAGAGACAAATGAAAAGAGAAGGAAGAAGCCAAAGAAATAAAACAGAGAGAAGCAGATAGAGAAAGAAAGGAAGAGAAACCCAGATAGAGAGAAGAAGATGAAGAAGAAGAAGAAGATGGACAGAAACAAAAAGCCAACTCACTCCCCTTCAAATATCATAAACCAGAGGGCCGAGGTAGAACTTGAAGGGACAGAGATCTTCCACCAGAGGAATATTCTCATTTGGGACTGTGCTTCCACAATCTTCAGATCTCCTTAGGCTTAATGGTAACTCATTCAAGAGAGTCTCTTTTATTTTTCTCTTTTAAAAAATGTAAAAGAGAGTGGAAGGAGAGCTACCAGAAGCAGCGTGATACCAGAATGCTACATTTCCTCCCATTCCCCATATGGAGCATGGAAGCATAAGCCAAGAAAAGAAGGCACACCTTCTCCTTTTCAGGCTCTTCATGTCCTGAGATCCTCTGATACAAGAGTTACATACACTTAACATTTTACTTTGACTTTGTTCCTATATTCCTGAAGTCTCAATGACTTCAAGAAAGGATTACTCACCTAAAATTAAAAATGTAACGTGGTGAATGACCTTGAAGATACTCCACCCCATCCCAGAGATAACAACTGGCCAGCAACTAACTACCCACCTACAGAGCTGGACAAGGTAAGACATTAATTAAGAAAAATCATCCAATTACACATAATTCATGATGAGCTGGCAAACACCATTGTGTGATTGGTAGACAAAACTCAGTGAGAAACACCCTAATCACTGGGTATAAAAAGAGCCAACTAAAAGTGCTGGAGGCCGACACCCTCACTACAGCTGAACCCACCACCTGAGCAGAGGTCCCTTCCACACAGACACTATGTCTCTGAGATTCTCTTCTTCATCCAGAAGGATTGGCTCATGTGGGGGAGCTGGATCTCTCAGACTGTCGAGTGGGGGAGCAGGTTTTGGGGTTGGAAATCCATGTGGCATGTCTGGAATAGGAAATAGCTTTTCATGTGCCTTTGGTGGCAGCTCATCTGGAGGAGGCTATGGTCTAGGTGGGGGAGGCTCATCTTGTGCCACTTACCTGGGGAACGAAGCTGGGCTCCTCTCTGGTAATGAGAAGGTGACCATGCAGAACCTTAACGACCGCCTGGCTTCTTATCTGGATAATGTACGTGCTCTAGAAGAAGCAAATGCAGATCTGGAGCAGAAGATTAAGGGATGGTATGAGAAATATGGTCCTGGCTCTTGCAGGGGTCTTGATCATGACTATAGCAGATTTTTCCCAATAATTGAAGATCTTAGGAATCAGGTAAGAGAACATAATTTCATAATCCTCAGAACTCTAAGACATATTTAACCTTCAAAATAGTTGCACAATACATAATGAGACTTCATTCTATAGGCTTTCAAATTTCTATCATTGATTATTAGATATTTGGAGAATTTTTGTGAAAATTTAAATCTTTGAGTAGGAGATATCCACTAACATATTCTATGGATATGTTTGTCAATAACTGAGCATGTAGCGCCCCTCCCTCACTTTCACCCCTCCAAAAGAGCACAGGAATGAAAAAAGTCTCCAGTAATATACTTGCATCTTTTGACTACTTTACTAGAAAGAGGTCTCTCCATGAAGAAGTCTTTACTGATCCAAAGGCATAATCTGAAATTATCAGAAGCCAGTCTTTGATTCCAGAGAGCAACAGATGCTTGCTATAATGTGATAAGTGGCTTGGCTTCAGAAAAATTATAAATGATCCATGGAACTATTGTCTCTTTTCTTAATCTGCTCCTTTTTTACCAGATAATTTCAGCAACTACCAGCAATGCTAGTGTGGTCCTGCAGAATGATAATGCCAGGTTGACAGCTGATGACTTCAGACTAAAGTAAGTGAAGTTTTGAGAACAGAAAGCAGCTTATGGAGTTCCCATTGATTGTATCTAAAATAAGGAGTTGGGTGTTTTGTTGTTAAGTTCAAATGAGTATAAGAATGAATAAATAGCTTAAAACCTCAATATATTTATGAAAATTTGCATTTAAATCATGATAGTAAAAAGTTAAAGTCTGGAGTATATTTTTAAAAAGTGCTTTCTTTACAATGTCTCATCCCTTTAAGAAAAGTGATCAGCCCAGTATATTTATCCCAGAATCCAAATAAGAGGTTTAATCTCTACCTATTTCAGCCTGAGTTTATGTTTCACATGCTCCTTTAATGATCAGGATTCATCTTGAAAAAGCTTTTTACTCTTTTTGAGGTACGAGACAGAGCTGGCTCTTCACCAGAGTGTTGAGGCTGACATCAATGGTCTGAAGAGAGTGTTGGATGAGCTGACCTTGTGCAGAACAGATCTGGAGATCCAGGCTGAGACACTGAATGAGGAACTGACTTATCTAAAGAAGAACCATGAAGAGGTAGAAGCTTCCATTGCACCAATTACCTCCCTCTGAACATTGACATTTTCCTTGCCATATGGCAAATGTAAAGTGTTTAAGAGCAATTCAAGGAAGAGCTGGCCAAATTATTGAAGAAAGATTCATTTCCCAAAAACAGATCACTTTGTTGCTTTTCCTTTTTTAGTTTTTTCCACAAATAGATGTTCATGATCTGAAACTTGAAAAATTTCAGACCCCTAGATCTAGAGATGGTAGCTATTTTGTTCTTTCAAAAATACGTAGAATCTCATTCATTTAGTCTAAATTAATCTTCTCCTTCAGGAAATGAAAGCCCTCCAATGCGCTGCAGGTGGGAACGTGAACGTGGAGATGAATGCAGCCCCAGGGGTAGATCTGACTGTTCTGCTGAACAACATGAGAGCTGAGTATGAGGATCTGGCTGAGCAGAACCGCAAGGATGCTGAAGCCTGGTTCAATGAAAAGGTAATTTTACTAGTTACCTTTGTATTGGGCCCTTGGTCTTAATGATCAAATATAATCTTGTTACTGAACACCAACACAACTCATTAAACTTGCTTGGTAACTATTTAAATTTAACTTAATGAAATTCAAGGCCTAAAATAATACATTGATTCTTTAGTCTCTCCTTCTAGGTCTCCAAGATTCTTCAACCATTCACCTTTCTTCCATTTTCATCCTTCTTGGTTGAGGGTGTTCAGTTCTTATCCTTTGCATTTTAAAAAGTGACTTGAGCTGATGGTGCTGTTTATTCCAGAGTGCCACACTCCAGCAGCAGATCTCCGATGATGCAGGAGCCACCACCTCAGCCAGGAGTGAGCTCACAGAAATGAAGCGTACAGTTCAGACCCTTGAGATCGAGTTGCAGTCCCTCTTGGCAACGGTATATGAAAATTTGTGAAATAGATTTCCTTTAGAGATTTGGGGGGTTTTAAAACAGTGCCTTTCTTCTTTTATAACATTGGCTTTCATCTGTGTTAGGGGCCCAAGGTAAAGTATATTTGCATTTCACTTATTAAAGCCTTATGTGTCTTATTAATTAAGACTTGCTCATTAACATACATTCAAAATTAGAATATATTTCAGATATCATTTATGTAATGTTGCTGAAATGAGAAAATGGATGTGTATGTATGTTTTAACACTGATCTACCCTAACTTAATAGAGAACCCTCAGGCATTACAGCGAAAAAAAGATCTTAGACACCAGCTCTTACATTCATCTACACTGGCAGCATCTTTATAAGCCTTAGGCTCTAACATTCCTACAAAGCTACTTTTTAAGTGTTAGAGACAGTCATCAGGTGGGAGGCAAAAAGGCAAGGGAAATATCAAAATGTCAATCTCCCTACACCTTTCTGCCATGGCCAAAATGGACCATGAAGGACGGAACATAGACATAACCTCTCCCACCTACCCCCTACATTATACATCGTGCAAGCTTAGAGAGGGTATCTCTCTGTGCATTATACAGGGTGCCTTGATACCTTTTCACATACAGAGCCAAAGATTTTCAACCTACAGAGCAAATCCCTTCACTGGGTTTATTTATGGGACATGTTTTATGTTTCAACAGGCTTTTCTTAGAATGTTCCAATTATTTCTAAACACAGTGTATCTAAATGCAGTCAGACCAGCCTGCCTTAGAAACACTAGAAATGGGGCAGTAAGAATAGTGGAAAAGAAAGTGAATCTTAAGAACTAGAGCTTCTAGGCTTCAGAAAGAGAAGCTATGGCTACAACCAAGGAGCCACAGGACCATAGGATTCTCGATCTAGGGTTGGAAGGGACCCCAGGGTCTCTGCTCATTTTATAGATGAGTAAACTGAGACCTAGTGAAAGCTGAGTGACTTGCCCAAGGTCAAACCCAAGGTGAGTTTCAAAAACTTTGACTCTAGGAACGGTTTTCCCTTGAAAATGAGTCTTAAGTAGCAAAATGAGCCTTAATATGTAAACAGTCTAGAAATGACTGAGGAGCATCAAATGAGGAGCATCCCAGAAAGATAGTCATCACCAGCAGTACCATCTTCAAATGCAAGGAGGAGAATCTGATCCTGGAAAATTCTTGGGGAAGTGCTGATTCTGAATTGACACCAGAAATTAATTCCAGAAGAGCAGTTTTCTGGAACCCCACATTATAACACCATAACAATATCTATTTCTACTGATTGTCTCATTTTCAATTCAACCATCAATTCTTTGACTACCCCCCATAGAAACATTCACTTGAATGCTCTCTGACTGAGACAGAAGGGAACTACTGCTTCCAGCTCTCACAAATTCAGGCCCAGATCGGGGCCCTGGAGGAGCAACTGCAGCAGGTCAGGACTGAGACCGAGGGCCAGAAGCTGGAGTACGAGCATCTTCTAGACATTAAGGTTTATCTAGAAAAAGAAATTGCAACATACTGCTCCCTCATTGATGGAGAGGATGGGTGAGTGGAGGTTCTTTTGAAAACTGTGCTTTTTGAAGGGTGGAAACTACTTTGAAAAAAAGTGAAAAGTAAAACAAGATGATGGGGTAGACTAGATTAGGAAAACAGCTTCAGAGCTTAGGCTCCATGAAGTCCAACTCCCTCATTTTACAGGTGAGGAAATTGAGGCACAGAGTTTAAGAGACTTGCCAGAGGTCACACAGATAGTAAGTATCTGAGGCAGGATTTGAACGCAGGTCCACACTCTGTCCACTGCACCAGCTAGCTCTCTTGTAATTCTAAATTCCAATCAGTCTGTTTCTGTGAGTTCCATGAGGGTAGCAGGTGGGTTGTACTATGTGTTTCTCCCCATGTGTAGAGTGGTGCTTGTTCTGCACACAGTATGTGTTAAACAAATGCTTAATGTATTGGAGGGAGGAGGAGAAGGAAGCAAGTCAAAGAATCTATAATCTGCATTGTGAACAGAAAAAAATTCAAAGGATACACATAAAACTTTGGCTTCCATTTTCAATTCCTTTGTTCTTTATTGAGAGAGAGAGACAGAGAGAAAGAGAGAGAGAGAGAAAGAGAGAGAAATAATAATTTTAAAAAACATTGACTATGTGTCGAGTCACTAGAGGACACATGGGATTAGATGCCTTAGTATCACTAGCACCGAGCACAATATTTGGCATGCAATAGGCACTAAGTAAACAGTTGTTGAATTGGACTGAATTAGATGAAACCCAGGCACTGTCTTAAGGGAACTGACTTTTTTTTTTATTAATAGAGATTGTTACAAATCCAAAGGTAGTTATGTACCTGGTGGACCAGGAAATCAGATAAAAGGTAAACAAGTACAATTTCTATCTTCCAGAATATATTGCTACTGTTTTTGGTGTATGTCTCTATGTGTGCATATATGTTTGAATTCAGGTACATGTATACATATCTACATGCATGCATATATGTGCCTGTAACCCACATATATGTGTGTGTGCATATGCACCTAGGTGCATATATAAATTGTGCATATGCACATGCATATATACACATGCATGTATATATCACATATATGTGTATGCAAGTGTGCATCTTTTGCATAAATATATACAGATGTGTATGTGTGTGATATATACATGCATAGACATATGTGTATGTATATACATATATACAGTGAATGTATGTACATATAAACATATACCTCTATTCATGCATAGAAAGTTGTCTGGATGAAATTATCTAGATAAACATGCATATATGCACACTTATATATATATAAATATATGTGTACATATGTATGTGTATACACATGCATGCACAAATGGTATGTGATTATACATGTGTAAACATATGCACATAGTGTGCACAATGTATATAACTACAAAGGGATGAGTGACTTGTTCCACATTTATAACTTAATTATCTATATTTTCTGAATGTTTATGCAAGTCCTCTTTCATTTTAGATTCATCCAAAACCACTTTGGTCAAAACAGTTGTAGAAGAAATTGATCCTCGGGGCAAAGTTGTCTCCTCCAGGGTCCACTCAGTTGAAGAGAAATCTTCCAAAATTAGCGCCATCAAGACGGAGCAGAGAGTGCCTTCTTAAACGTGCTCAAAGGAGAAGCCCTGACATTCAGATACACAATTAAAATAAGAACAGAAAATAAAGGATTCATTTTTTTCTATTTTTCTTTTAACAAGTTAAGACAGTCTTCTTGGAATAACAAACATTCCACTCTGTTTTGCTTTGGTGGTGTCTCAATAAAAGTTCTGCCTGATGCAAGCCATCTAACTGGTTCCAATGATCTTTGTTTCAGGAAAGCTGCCCAAAGGAAACCTGAAATTGGACTTTCAGATTCATTGATTGATGTGATATGATTGTAACTCAGGAGTACAACTCATGTATGAAATTAAGATAATTTCAATGTAAGCCTAAGTGTTGGGAAGGGAGACAGCATGATACAGTGAAAAGAATATTAGATTTCGAGTTGGGAGATGAATTTCAAATACCATCTCTGCCATTTGCTTACCGACATGCTCTTAGGCATGTCTTTGAATGTCTCGAGGCCTCAGTTTATTCATCCATAGAATGAGGAAGACAGATTAAGCTGACAAGGTTAGCTCAGTCTCATTCTTCTCAGACAAACTATGCGAGGTCATTTTACAGGGGAGGAAGGGAGGAAAAAAGGAAAGAAGGAAGGAAGGAAGCAAGGAAGGAAGGAAGGAAAAAAGGAAGGAAAGAAGGAAGGAAAGAGGGAAGAAAAGAGGAAGGAAGGAAGGAAAAAGGAAGAAAGGAAGGAAGGAAGAAATGTTCCAGGCAATGTGCTAAGTGCTTCATGAGATGTTATCTTATTTGATCTTCACAATAACTCTGGGAAGTGGGTGCTATTATTATCCCCACTTTACAGTTAAGGAAACTGAGGCAAATAGTAGTTGAGTGACTTCCCCAGCATCACACAACTAGTAAGTGTTTGAGGCTGCATTTGAACTCAGGTCTTCCTGACTCCAGGCTTAGCACTTCATCCACTGTGTCATCTAGCTGCCCTACTCTTAACCAGACAGCAGATAATAATAACCACTGACACTTATAAATGGTGATTTAAGGTTTGTGAAACACTTTGCATATAGTATCTGGTTTAAGCTTCATAATAACCCTATGATATAGACACTACAGGCATTATTATGCCAGTTTTCCAGATGAGGAAATAGAAGCTCAGCAGAAAAGTGAAGCTACTCACCTGTAGTTAACAGAGCTAGCGAGCATGGTCAAAGGTGGGATTGGAACCCAGGATTTCCTGACTCAGTTTTTTTAAGTCCCATATTTTCTCCCTATTTAACCATGTTAGTGGTCTTAAAAAAATCACTACTGTAGCCCATCTGGTTAGCCAGCCCCAATTTTCAGAGGAAAAAATTAAAGCTATCTATAGTCATATGAAAAAATGCTCTAAATCACTATTGATTAGGGAAATGCAAATCAAAAATCACATCATACCTATCAGATTGGCTAATATGACAAAACAGGAAAATGATAAAAATTGGAGAAGATGTGGGAAAATTGGAACACTAATGCATTATTGCTGAGGTTGTGAACTGATCCAACCATTCTGGAGAGCAATTTGAAACTATACCTAAAGGGCTATAAAGTCATGCATACCATTTGACCCAGCAATGTCACTTCTAGGTCAAAGAGATCATAGAAATGGGAAAAAGACCCACATGTACAAAAATATTTATAGCAGCTCTTTTTGTGGTGCCCAAGAATTGGAAACTGAGGGGATGTCCATCAATTGGGGAATGGCTGAATAAGTTGTGGTATATGAAAGTAATGGAATACTATTGTGCTGTAAGAAATGATGAATAGGAAGACTTCAGAGAGGCCTGGAAAGACTTATATGAACTGATCCTGAGTGAAAGTGAGCAGAACCAGGAAAACATTGTACGTAGTAACAGCAACACTGTACAATGACTAACTTTGATAGACTTAGCTCTTCTCAGCAATGCAAGGATCCAAGACAACTCCAAGACTCATGATGGAAAATGCTATCCACATCCAGAGAAAGAACTGTGGAGTCTGAAGGCATATCAAAGCACTCTCTCTTGTTTCTTCTTTCTTGTGGTTCCTCCCATTGCTTCTAATCATTCTTTATTATATAACTAATGTGAAAATATGTTCAATGTGAATGTATATGTAGAGCCTATATCAGATTGTGGGCAGCTAGGCGGTGCTCTGCAGTGCAGTAGATAGAGCACTAGTGCAGGAGTCAGGAGGACCTGAGTTCAAATTTCACCTCAGACACTTGACACTCACTAGCTGTGTGACCTTGGGCAAGTCACTTAACCCCAATTGCCTCATCCTGGGTCATCTCCAGGCATCCTGATGAATATCTGGTCCCTGAATTCAGATGGCTCTGGAGGAGAAGTGAGGCTGGTGACCTGCACAGCCCTTCCTCACTCAAAACAAAGTCAAGTGCACGTCATGTCATTATCTCTCTGATGGCATGGTCTTCTTCAGTAACGAAGGACGAACACACATCAGATTGCACACCATCTTAGGGAGGGTGGTGGAAAGGAAGGGGAAGAAAATTTAGAGCTCAAAATTGTATAGAAATGAATGTTGAAAACTAAAAATCAATTTTTAAAAACCCATCCCTGAAACCATACTCAAAGCTATTCCAGCTTAATAGGGTCTGTGAGAGCTTGTATATTTCACTGGCTTAATCTTTGAGAACCTAGGATCACGTCCACACCATAGTGAGGCATCAGAGAAGAGCTTTAGCAGAGAAGGTCTTATACCTTATACCTTATTCAGTGTGAGCACTGAATAAATGTCTGCTGATGATGATGTTCATGATATAAGGACTATATAGGTCACTCAATACAGCTTAATTTAAGAGAATACAATAACTTCAGCAAGTGAATAACTAAAGGAGCGGAAGGTGTCATCAGAAATTGCCACGACCCTCGGAATCCTCACTGCCACCACTCTAGGAAAGATCATTACCTAGTTATCATAACCGTGAGAATAACAGTAATATATAATGTGTGTGATATTATATATAACAATATAATATAGAATTATATAGTGCTTTTAATGTTCACAAAAAAACTTCCCCAATAACAGCCTACCTAAAATATTCTGGCAGATTTTAGTTCAGAGTGGGAAAGAGAAATTAAGGAGAGAAAACCATTCTAAAGAAAAATAGTTTTTCCTACAAAACCATAGTCTAGTTGAGTATTATCTTATATCATCTTATTTAAAATATTCTCCTAGAATATTCATTTAGACTATTTAAATATTTGTTAGGTATTGGAATTCAATTAAATAATCTTTTGAATATCAAAATATTCATTTAGACTATTCAATATTCTTATTATTATTATGAAAATAGTTTATACCTTGTGCACCCCTAGAAGTCCCCAGAGTACTTTGATGATCATTGATAACCCTAAAGGCTATAAAACTTAGAAGATACAAATGTTTAAAACAATTATTTTCAAAAACTGTACAGTTTGAAATTTTGCCACATTTATATTTTGACCACACTTACATCAAAGTTAATGCCTAGATTGGAAAAATGAAATAGGAATGTAGCAGATGATTTATTTACTCCCTTCCCATCTGAGGTTATATTCTTAGGTAAATTCCTTCCCTTTGCATTCATGCCCTTTTTCCCCCAACCCTGGAAAGCAGGTGTTCCCAGATACCCCACAGACAGAAGCTAGGGCTTTAAAATCTCTGCTCCTTCAACTGATCTTGTCTTACATGGAGTAAAGTATTTATATCATGAACTGCATAGCTGATTTGGGGCCCTGTTTCATATTGGTTGCCCCATGTACCAAAATGACTAGTTATAGCTCTGCCTATGGATAAATCCTAGAATAAGGATTAAGAATCAGAAAATCCAGGCCAGTTTTGACATTAACATGGCCTGTGATTTGTGTGGGTTCTTAATATTATCTCTACTTATTTGTCTCAAAACTCTTGAAAATTATAGGTTTCTCTTATCTCAGAAAAGATTGAGTGAGTTAACTCATGCTTGCAAAATTCTTAGAGATCTAGAGATTACTGTGTTAATAATACTCTGTGTCTTTGGAACACCTTTCATCTAGGGATAGCAAAGCAATTTATAGTTTCACATTCATACTCACAACACCCTCATGAAGAGAATGTGTGTGTGTTTCTCTCTCTCTCTCTCTCTCTCTCTCTCTCTTTCTCTCTCTCTCTCTCTCTCTCTCTCTTTCTCTCTATATATATATACATATATATACATAGATGTGTATTATATATACATATATATGTGTGTACATATAGATAGATCGATATATTGCTCTTGGGAAACAGAAGCAAATATAAATCACTGAACTAAGTCACAAACTAAATTAAGAGCAGAAATAGACTTGAGCCGAGGTGTCTTGATGGGGAATTCATTTTTCTGTGACACTTTGTTCTACCATCTAAACAAACAAAAATAAATAAAGAATTCTATAGTGCTAATTCTAGTAAGATATTTTTATACAAGAGCCAAGGCTGAAAATTCACATATTTGGTTCAGTCTCACATCCTCAAATAGTTTATAAATGTGAGCGTGTTTCCTTGGGCAAGTCACTTAAATTCTCTGGGCCTCAATTTCCTCATCCATAAAATAAAGGATTGGACTGATAGTCTCTGAGGTTCCTCCTCTCTCTAAGTCTATAGTCTTGTGATCTTTCTGCCAAAGATTTCCTGATTGTCTGATAGTAACAGAAAGTCAAGGCTTCTTTTCAAAGCACTTTGTATCTCTGACACTGAATTTCCCATTCAGAAAAACAGTACTTTCTTAAAGACATAGGCCTCTAATCAGCAAACAGCAGTGATTTCATGATAATTGATGGGGACCAGCCATTATCTGACAGAGCCAACTTTATTATAGTAATTTTCATAATTAATATGTATATCATGTTTGTGTCCTTTCAAATGGCTTTATGGACATTAATTAGGCAACTCAATCAAGGTTCATTTGAAGCTACTCAATATTATTATTTTCATTTGACCAACAAGGAGTCTGAAACAGTAGGTTAAATAATTAACCACATGTTTCAGCTGAGACTCAATTGTAGGACTGAATTTTCTGTGGAATATTCTTTCTCTCATCAATGGTAGGACAACCTGTGGGAAACTGTGCCCTTTGCTCATGAAATTTTTCATTGAGGAATGGTCTTTTTTCCCTTTAATATTTCCTTGTTATTCTGTCTCAATTAAAAGCTTTGGTATTTGAAAAAAAATTGACCATAGACCATCCAGTTAGTAGGGAGCTCAAAACTAAAATTATCTTTCCGTGATAAACTTTTCTTCAAGACCTAAGAACTTATGCACTTGGAAATAGTGTTAAAAAAAAGACTTGTGTCCTTTTATTCATGATGTTATACTTATTATCTTGACACTATGAATACACCTAACTGAGCTCCATGTGTCATAGCATCCTTTTAAAAATGAAGAAAAAAGTTAGTTGACCTAGTCAAAATATGTTGGGATTAGAAAAGTAGGAAATATTAATGGCTGTGTGAAGTGTGTATGTGTATGTGTGTGTGTATGTGTGTGTGTTTGTATAAGATGCCCTAAATCAACACAATTTCAGAACTCTACAAGAACATGACTGGAAGGAGCCAGGAAGACCTGAATCTTTAGACACCTATTTGCTGGCTCTGTGACCTTGGACTGAAGGTGCTAGCAATACAATGGGAAAAAAGAAAGCAATCCCTATCCTTGAGGAGCTTACATGCTACTGGGAGGAAAGGAGGACAAAACTGGCATACAGAATAATATATAGAAAGTAATACCATGCAAATTTCGAAGGGTGGGGGGGGAACCAATCACTAAGGATCTCAATCCAAAATGAGCAAAAAAAAATCATTGACTAGGTTAGAACCACAAAATCACAGAAATAAAGCTCAAAGGGACCTCAGGGGGTCTTGTAACCTGTCCCTCATTTTGTAGATAAGGAAATAGAAGCCCATAGGAGTTAAGAGACCTGCCTAAGGTCGCACAAGTAGTAATAGCAAAACAGCATTTGAACTCAGATCCTCTAAGGCCTAAATTCACCACACTTTCCATGAGAAAGCAAATGTTAAGAAGAGAGAGCAATGGGAATCCTTATTGGGAAGATGGGAAAAGGTGGCAAACATTTCTCTTTCCAGTTCCTACTTCTTTTCATGTGAGACAATATAGTACCAAAAGCAGAGCTGTAAGAGTAGGTATGATTACTCATCTTAAAGTCTGAAGGTTAAGGTCATAATCTAAAATCACTCCACCTGGCACCTTTTTAAACACAGAAAAATACCCTCAAGGCATCTTTCCTCCTACAAGTGGATACCATTTAAAATCAAACAATTTATGGAAACTGATAATTAGGCAGAAAATAGCGTTTTACTAGACATTGGCCTAATTAAGACTGATATCTTGCCAATTGGTTATAAAAAGACGAATGACACCAGGCTTTGCATATTTTGACTCTGCTCTCTTCTCTGGGAAAGGGTTGCACATCTATCCTGACGCACCATGTCCTTTCGTCTTTCTAGTGGATCCCGGCGGATTTGCTCTCGCCCAGGGTCTGTGAAACTGTCTAGCTGTGGAGCTGGCTTTGGTGCTGGAAATTCATGTGGTGGTGGCTCTGGTGGGGGCAGTAGTTTTTCTAGTACTCTGGTGGGAGCGTCGTCTGGAGGGAGCTATTGTGGGAACCTCAGTGGGGGCTTGGGAAGTGGGGTCTGTGCGGGTTTTCTGGGAAATGAAAACGGGCTGCTCTCTGGCAACGAGAAGGTGACCATGCAGAATCTGAATGACCGCTTGGCTTCCTACCTTGAAAACGTGAGAGCTTTGGAAGAAGCAAATGCAGATTTAGAGCAGAAGATAAAAGGATGGTACGAAAAATTTGGCCCTGGCTCCTGCAGGGGGCTTGATGATGACTGTAGCAGATATTTTCCGATAATTGAAGAGCTTAGAAGTCAGGTAAGAAGTCAACATTCGCATACTTCTCCATTCGCTTTGATGGGGTGTAAAGTGTGGGACTTAGAATTGAGCAGGACCCGGGTTCCAATCCTGCTTCTAATCACAGACAAGTCACTCATCCTCCCAGTCTCAGTTTCCTCGTTTGTAAAATGGGTGTAGTAATAGCAAGTTTATTAGAAGAATCAAATGAGAATATGCATGTGAAACATTTTGCAAATGTACGTGCACTGTGTAAATGTCAGTTATTATTATCATTTTAGGGGTTGTTTTTCCTAAGTATGAAAAGGGAATGGGGTGAGAAGGGTATTATGATATAGAAGGAGCTCTGGAATTTGAAATCAGAGGCTGTTGTTGTTCAGTTATGTCCTACTCTTCATGACCCCGCAAGGGGTTTTCTTTGCAAAGATACTGGAGGGGTTTGCCATTTCTTTCTCTAGCTCATTTGTCAGATGAGGAAACTGAGACAAATGCTGTTCATTGACTTGCCCAGGGACAGAGAGATGTTAAGTATCTGAGGCCAGATTTGGACTCAGGGAGATGAATATTCCTGACTTCAGACCCAATCGTCTGTCCACTTTGCCACCTGCCTGCAAGATACCTGGCTAGCACGTATCTGCCAAGTCTCAGACACTTGGTACAGGGACCCTGCCCCCCAATCCACAATGCTGACAAAATCACAGATGCTTCGCTTGTTTATATGTTGCTTGTAAAAATATCTGCCAGTTTGTGAAAAAAAATTCTAAGTTTACTAAAAAACTATTTCAAAGTCTAAGAAAATTCAGAATGATTTTGGCATCTGGAAGGCTATTATTTCCTAAGTCTTCAATATGTTGAGACTGTAAATAGATACTTGATCTACTCAATTATTTCCTAGATCATTTCTGCCACTGCCTGCAATGCCAATATTGTTCTGCAGAACGACAATGCCAGACTGACAGCCGATGACTTCAGACTGAAGTAAGTGCAGACACAGAAGAAAATGGAGGGGAGGATAGGAAAAAGCATTTTCTTTAAGCACCTACTATGTGTCAAGCACTGTGCTTTACAAATATTATGTCATTTGATCCTTACAACAACCAGGGGACATAGGTGCTGTTATAATCTGTTTCCTCATCAGTAAAATGAGGATAATAATAGCACCTCACTTCCAGGGTTGCTGTGAGGATGAAATAAGATAGTCATTGTAAAGTGATTAGCACAGTGCCTGGGACATTGTCATTGCTCAACCGTGCCCCACTCTTTATGACGCTGTGGACCAACAGTCCCTGGGATTTTCTTGGCAAGGATACTGGAGTGGTTCGCCATTTCCCTCTCCAGTTTTATGAGGTCAGGGGTTAAATGTCTTGTCCAGAGTCACACAGCTAGTAAATGTCTGAGATGACATTTGAACTCTGGTCTTTGTGACTTCAAGCCTAATACTCTATCCACTGTGTCACCGAGCTGTGAGCCTGGCACATAGCCTGGCACATAGATGTTAGCTATTATTATTCCCATTTTACAATTGAGAAAACTGAGGCAGGCAAAAATTAAGTGACTTGTCCAGGCTCACACAGTTAATAAGTGCCTAAGGGACTGGATTTGAAGGGCCACTACATTATCTACTGTACCACCCAGCATGTGACTTAAGTTTTTACTGCTCTATATTATCTATGATAAGGGTATTCATTAAGTAAAGAACAGTGTTGAACTTAAGGAAGACCTGGGTTCAAATCTAGCCCCTGACAGTTTCTAGTTTTGTGATTATGGGCAAGACATTTAACCTCCCTGAGTCTCAATTTCCTTATCTGTAAAATGAGGATAATGAAGCCTCTCATACCCACATCATAGCGTTGTTGTGAGACAAGAATGAGCTAATGTTTGTAGAGAGCTTTGCCGACTTTAAAGCTTTCTATAAATGACAGCTATTACTATTTGGAATGCAAATTAGATCATCAGGAGAATGAGATTCAAGACTTTTTGAAGAATGATAAATATCTTCAATCTTTAAAAGCTCAACTAGAAATTATCCGTATTACACAGTTATGGCTCTGGACAAAATGTAGTACATGAACATGAGAGAATATAATTATACCATAAGAAATAGTAAACACAAAAAGAAATATGGAAAGTTTCATATAAAGAGTAAAGGAAATGCATAAAATAATAACCACAAAAATTTTAAAGACATTGTTGTTGTTTGGTTGTTTTTCAATCATGTCTGACACTTTGTGACCTAATTAAGGGTTTTCTTGGCAAAGATACTGGAGTTGTTTGCCATTTCCTTCTCCAGCTTATTTTACAGATGAGGAAACTGAGGAAAACAGGGTTAAGTGATTTGCCCAGGGTCACACAGCTAATAAGTGTCTGAGGCATAGTAGACTTTAAAAGGTGATGTGAAATTATATAGTATATTTAGACTTATTATCTTCTAAAAGTTGATATTCAATAACATGTGGCTTTAATTTTTTTTAAGTTTAATACTTTACTAAAAATCAGGTATGGTAACACACAGCTGTAATTCCAGCTGTGGAAGAGGCTGAGGTTGGTGGATCACTTGAGCTGGAGAGTTTGGAGTTCCAGTGGAATGTCAATTCAGTGTCTATAACAAATTTGGCATTAACATGGTGACCCCCTGGGAGCTGGGAACACCAGGTCCCAAAGAGGGAAAAACTGGCACACATCAAAAAAAGGGCAAGTCAAATTCTAGAGCCAATCAAAATGGGGTTGGGCATGAGTAGATCCTGCATTTTCGGAGTGGGCAAGGCAGGAAGTCTCTAAAAAATAATTTTAAGCATTTTATTGAGAAACAATTTTGTATACTATAAAAAGTGCCTTAGAGTCAAGAATACCTGGAATCAGGTCCTTTCTGACTCTACTAGCTGTGTGAGCACAGGTAAATACTTAACCTCTCAAAGTATTTTTAAGTGTTTAAGTACTTAAGAATGTAGGTAGTTAAATGGGTAAGTACTTGAAAATGTTGTTATTTATCCTTCATTCTCAGAGGATGGTGATGTCCACTTGCAAGGGACTTGCATGCAAGTGAATGGATTTAAAGCAGGGCTGTGCAAAGTCACCAGCCTTACTCTATTGTCTGGATCCAGGGGTAAGATATAGAACTGGATGGCTAGAGATGGCCCCTATGTGGTTGGGAGACCATGACCTTTTTAAGTTCAGGTCTTTCCCAGATCTCAGTTTGTCTGAGATGACACCCATTCAGTGATCAAGGCTAGGTAAGAAATGAAGCAAAGAGCAGCCTCTTTCACCTAGTCAGAAAAAAATGAAAAAGGAGTGGAAGATCCTCAGGGTTTCTGACCCAAACAGGAACAAATGCTATTTACATTCACTCTGAATCATCAGAGCCCAAACAATGACCAAATGAGGTTAGGACTGGGATCTATCAATAAGAGACAAGAGTGTGGGAGTGAGAATATATGTTGTAGAAGAGAGATGATCTGTAACAGTGAAGGGAGTTTCCATACTGGGAGTTCCTTTTGGAGAGAGGGTGGGGTGGACTTGAGATTTTATTGATTTAGGGAACTCTTTCAGTGGAAACTCCCTCTATCAATGCAGACCAAAAACAGTTCTACCATCTATAGTCTTGGAGAATTGTTTGGGACCCTGAGAGATTAAGTGACTTTCATAGGGTCACACAACCAGTATGTCTCAAAGGTAAGAATTCCTTGTACCAATGAAATCATAGATCCAACCAAAACACGCACACATACACATACATACACACACACACACACACACTACATTACATTATTATGTATCCAATAGTTATACTGATAGTAATACATGAACAGGAGGTTGAATATTGTATTAAGACACCCTGAATTTGGAGTCAGAGGATCTAGGTTTGAACCTCTGGATCTTCTGCTTAGAGCAAGTCATTTAATTTTTCATTACACATGAGTTGCTGATCTGCAGCAGAGGAGGGAGTTTTCATACCAAGATTTCCCTACACTGATGAAATTATAAAAAGCCTCTAAAAATCTCAAAAATATTTTATTCACAAAACTCCACCATAAGGAGAAAATTATTCTAAACGCAACATCAGTCTCTATATTACTCTCAGCATTACCAGAATGCATACCTAGGGATTGGGCAACTAGGTCATGTAGTGGATAGCACACCAGTCAGGAAGACTCCTCTTCCTGAGTTCAAATCTGGCCTCAGACACTTACTAGCTGTGTGACCCTCGGCAAGTCACTTAACCCCATTTGCCTCAGATTCTTCACCTACCAAATAAACTGGAGAAGAAAATGGCAAACCACTCCAGTAGCTTTGCCAAGAAAACCCCAAATGGGCTCACAAAGAGTTGAACACAACTGAAAAACAACTGGACAACAACAAAGTATCTAGGGATCAGGATCAGATATGTGATTTAGTGCTACAGGGAAGAGTCAAATGTGGGAGCTGACGCCTATCAATTCAGGTCACTTATATTCTGTGTATCTTAAATTCTTAGAGTTGTGTAGTATGCTCAGAAGTGCTATGACTTACTCAGAGTCACAAAGCACATGCATGTCAGAGGCTGGACCTGAATCTAGGTCTTTCTGGCTCTGAGGCTATATCTACTAGGCTCCATTGCCTCTCTTTTTTTTTTTTTTTTTTATAGATCAGTGTGAATCTCAAACTATCATTAGAGAACCTCAAAAGTGAGTTTTCACTTCTACAAATTTCATTGTAGAAGTGAAATATGTAAAATATCATGAGAAATCAATGGTAGGTTGGATAATCCTCTCTGCCCAGAAAACTCAAGTACTTTAATATCCTTTAAGGTATGAAAATGAGCTGGCCCTGCACCAGAGCGTGGAGGCTGACATCAATGGGCTCCGCAGGGTGCTGGATGAGCTGACCATGTGCACAACGGATCTGGAGATCCAATATGAAACATTCAATGAAGAGCTAACCTTCCTCAAAAAGAATCATGAGGAGGTAGGATGCTCTATATAGACAGTTCTACCCCGTTCTTGATTCTCCTCCCCAAGCAAGAAGTTCATTGGGTAGAAATGTGTTTCCCCAAGTCATTCAGCATGAGCATCTTCATCTGTTTCAGGAAATGAAAGTTCTGCAGTGCTCTGCTGGTGGGAATGTGAGTGTTGAGATGAATGCGGCTCCGGGAGTGGACCTCACTGTTTTGTTGAACAACATGAGAGCTGAGTATGAAGATTTAGCTGAGCAGAATCGCAAAGATGCTGAAACCTGGTTCAATGAAAAGGTAATAATCTCTCAGGGAACATGCCAAGTAGTAGTTCTCTTGAAGCAGTCCTATTAATTATAGAATAAATCATCTTGTTGATCATGTTTCAGAGTGCATCACTACAACAACAAATCTCAGATGATGTTGGTGCGACCACAGCAGCTCGAAATGAACTTACTGAATTGAAACGCAATCTCCAAACCCTGGAGATTGAACTCCAGTCCATCATGGCCATGGTATGTGAGTGCTGTCATTAAAGTGATTTTAGTTTCAATGATTTCCTCCATACATCTGTCAACTTCATATTCAAAAACAGATCTGAACATATGACACATCCTATCTCAACAATCTTCAATGGCTCCTCATTGCCTGTAGAGATTAGAGTTTATTTTGTTTAGTTCCAAAAGGCCAAACCCAGAGCAATGAATGGGTGGAAGTTTAAAAGAAGCAAATTTAGATTTGATATCAGGAAAAACTTTCTAATAATTAGAGACTTCCAAGAGTGGGACAACCCACCCTAAGAGACAGGAGGTTCCCCATACTTGGAAGTCTTCAACCATCCCTTGTTTGGCATGTAATATGGGGAGTCCTTTTGTGTAGCAGTTATGCTAGAAGGCTGCTGAGGTCCTGGTTCTCATGTGGCCCTCTCCCACTCTCTCCTCCCTCAAGTTACTTTGCTTTTCTTGGTATATACTTTCCATTTATGCATATACATGCAGGTTACATGCCTCTAATTCTAGCTATACTCTTCACGGTGTTTTGTAGTTCAGTCATGTCTGACTCTTCATGACCCCATTTGGGGTTTTCTTGGCAAAAATACTGGAGTGGTTTGCCATTTGCTTCTCCAGTTCATTTTACAGATGAGGAAACTAAGGCAAGCAGAGTGAAACGACTTACCCAGGGTCACACAGTTGGTAAAAGCCTGAGGCTAAATTTAAACTCATGAGTCTGAGTCTTTTTGACTCGAGGCCCAGCACTTTATCCACTGCCAGTGCCTAGCACCACCTCTGGCACAAAATAACACTTAATAGAAATTTATTGGAGTGAAAGAGTACAATTGGGTCCCAATTAGTGTGTATAATGAATCCCTTGAAGTGACTGATGTGGTTTATTTACATTGGGCTGAAACCAAGTCCCACCTTTTCCATTGTTATAATTTTGGATTAGTGAAAATTCAAATAAACATAACCACCTCAAGGGATTCATTATTCATGCTAATGCTTGTACATTTAAAACCGATCACAAACTCCATTGCACCCACAAAACCATGAAGGAAAATTAAAAATGAAAAAGAAGTAGGAAATTTAATTTAGGAAGATTTTAAATGAAGAAAAAATATTTAAAATCTTACCAAGATTTCTGATGGAACTGCAAACATTTAGTCTTCCTATACTAAACAAATATTTATCATTTGAAGATGTAAAAGAAAAAAATCTAAAATCTGTTGTTTTCATTTTGCACATTTAACATGTTTTTTGTTATTTATTCTCATTTCAGAAACATTCCTATGAGTGCTCCCTGGCAGAGACAGAAGGAAACTATTGTCTTCAACTCTCCCAGATCCAGGATCAGATTGGGGCCCTGGAGGATCAATTGCAACAGATCAGAACCGAAACTGAGAGCCAGAAGGTGGAATATGAGCAGCTCTTAGACATGAAGATCTACCTAGAAAAAGAAATTGAAACCTACTGCTGCTTGATCGATGGAGAAGAAGGGTAAAGAACATTCAGGAATAGAAAACAGGGACCAGATCTGGGGACTTCATTAAGGAAAATTTCCCTTATCAGTGCTGATTATCAATCTTCTGGGTGACTTTTAGTCTTGGAGAGAGTTGCTTAAGGCTATTGGAATTTAGATGATTTGCCCCCGGGTAGCACAATCAGCAAGTATCTGAGGCAGGTCTTGAACCCAGGTCATTTTCTAGCTTCAGCAGTTACATCATGCTCTCTTTGAAGAAGGTTTATTAGGCAGCAATAGAATTTGTGAAAAAGTCCTGATCAAATTGCACGTTTGTTTTAGTCTGGTCCTCTGTTCTCAGAGCTGGAGGGAACTCCTTGTGAGGAAAGCCCCTCCACCTAGGCAAAGTAACTTAATTTATCTATAACTTAAAATGATGTAAGAAAATACATCATGCTATTTTACTGGTTTCTCCACCTACCTATTCTTTTTGGTAGATCATTGTTATTTCCACTTAAAATATAAGTAACAAGAGGGATTCCATAAGTTATTCATGGTCACCCAGTTGGTCAATGGAATCCTTAAAGGTTTAATTAAGTCTTTTAGGAAGCCTCCCTAATTAGCCCATGGTGCTTCCTCCTTCCTCCAACATCTGTGTCTCTCTTCATTCACTTGACAAACTCCTTTCTATATTGTTAACTACCTTGTATTAGGATCACAAGATCCCAGATTTAGAGCCAGAAGGAACCCTAGATGTCTTATCTTATAGAGGAGGAGATTGAACTTCAGAGAATTAGTCAAACATCACTGGGCATTTACTAAGAGCATGGTATTTGCCAGACACTGTGTGAAACTCCTGGGATTCAAAGAAAAACAAAAGTAGTCCTGTCTTCAAGGAATTTTCATTCTATAGAGGGAGACAATATGCAAAAAAATAGTACATAGAACTTATACAAAGCAGAAGGAAAGTAATCTTAGATGGGAAGACTCCAGTAGCCAAAGAGGACTGGAAGAGGGGCTAGGAAAGATCTGTAGAAGATGGCATTTGAATAGTCTTGAAGGCAGTCCAGAAGCACGTTGGCCAACGTGGCTTATACAACTTTAAATTATCACCAGAGTTGGGATATGAACCCAGGTCTTAGAATTACAAATCCATAACTGTTTCTACTATACCAGCCCTGCTCCCTTATTGTAATCTGTTTATGTATATGTGTCTTGTCTTCCCAAACAGATTACAACTTCCTGGAGGGTCAGCATTATGTCTCATACTTTTTTATTCTCCCATAATGCCTGGCACACTACCTTGCATATAGTAGTATGCACTCAATAAATATTTTAATAACTTTTATTGATATATTGTATTCTTGCATCATAGGAATTTTCAGGTGTAGTACTCAGCACCTCCTCAATGAAAATTCCTTTGTAACAAGGAAGAAATGCTGTTAAGTAAAGATGACTTATTCAGAGACCGTACTTGACAATATATACAACATTCTGTCCCCATAATTTCTCAGGTCTCTGCCTAGAGGAAGCAACTATGGTTTAAACAATTTTTTTGACTGATTAATCAAAACGAAGGAATTAGAACTTCGCTATGCTGAGCTATTGCTCCGAGGAGACATGAGCTCTAGCTCTAATAATATAATGATTTAGGAGTATAAACATTCTTGTTACAGAAGATCTCATGTTCTTCAGCTTACTTGCTAAAAAACTGATGAAGTCCCCCACAAAAGTGACAGGCAGGAAAAATCCTAATGTAATTTTTATAGACTTTTTTACTTACCAGGCTTGTTTCTGAGTTTCCTAATGTAAGAAATAATGAGCATGACCTTCTTTCCTTCACAGAACCTGCAAATCTGCATGTCTGAAATCAAAAGGTTACGGAACACCAAAGACAGAAAATCAAGTCAAAGGTATTTAAGTTTTCTTTGACTGGGGATAACCATGTGCCCAAATTCAAGGTGAATCTCATCAATTCATTTTTCAAAATAAATGATTCATATTTTCACGAAAGGGTATTTTTTCCTACACTAAATTTACATATGTAGCGAAGACCAGATGGTCATTATTATATATAGTCTGGTTATTTGTCATCTATTTAGGGGCATTTGGTTAGAGCAAATTTGACCAAATCCTAAAGGTACTAAAATAGCAACTCACATAAAAATCTTATTAACCTAGGATTTTGTCATTTCCAAAGTCTGATAGCATCATTTTAGCACAAATCATAGGATTAGGACGACAAAGTGAGATGCCAAAGAAGTTATCTTTCAAATACAGATCAGAGCACTAATGCTATTTAATCCTGTAAGTGCCATAATCAGAGAGGCAGAGCAATTGATCTGTAAGGACAGAGAGACAGCAGCTCTTGACTTTTCATGGTCTTTCAATACCACTTATCTGTTCGCCTGTGAGCAAGGGTTTTGCAGTGTTTTTAAGTCAGAGAGATCCAGAACGTCTGACTGGGTTTGTTAAAGGCTAGCCCATTAACAACAACAATAAATATTTACATAATACTTTCAGGTCTGCAAAGCACTTTACAACGATGATTTCAATTGACCCCCACAACAGCTTTATGAGGTTATGTCCATTCTACAGAGGAAGAACCTGAGACTGAGGGTAGTGAAGTGACTTGCCCAGGATCACACAGCTACATTATATTGAAACACAAATATCTTTTTTAGACCAACTGTCACTTAGTCATGCCTCCGTTATCTTGTGCTTATTAGGATGACTTTGTTGAACCCAAATGTAAAACATTACATTTATATTATGATTATAGAGTCACTTGTTTTGGAAGTAAGGAAGACTAAAGAACCAGATGAGACTTCTCACTGCAGAGCAGTGCAGCTGCAGGGATATGGTATTCTTGGGTGGCTTTCTCCATGTGTTGTATTTGTCCCTAGGGAAAACTTTTGGATCAGGTTTTAATGGGGTGCTGAATATCTTGGATGTAATGAAAACCAAAAGGCTGGGATCCAATCCATCATCCACAAGCCCTTATTAAGTATCTACTGTATGCCAGGCACTGTGCTGTGTGCTGGGAATACAAAGACAGAAACAAAATAGCCCCTGACCTCAAGAAACTTGCATTCTATTGAGGGAAAACAACATGGACACATAAATAGTCAAGGGTTGGAGGGGAAACTAACATGCCAGATGACAGTAAGGATTAAAAAAAAAAAAAGATCTGAATATACTAGACCATTGTACTCAATTTGACAAATGCAGCGGGTACAAATGTAATGTCTTAAGTTTGGGTTCAACAGAGTCATCCTAAAAAGAACAAGATAAGGGAGGCATGGTCAGATGACAGTTGGTCTAAAAAAGATCTACTGGTTTCTACAGTCTCAGATTCAGCTGGTCTAAAAAAGATCTGCTGGACTGCAGTCTCAGATTCAGTCAATAACACAATGTGGTGACTAGAAGAGCTAATTTGATCCCATGCCACATTAAAAGAAGCATAGCTTTCAAGAATAAGGAGGCAATCATCCCTCTGGTCTCTTTGATCAGTTCTGAGAACCACAGGTTAGAAAAGAGATTCATCACTTAGAGACAATGCAGAAAAAAGACAACGACGTTGGTGAATGGCCACATAAAAAGTAGTTGAAGGGAGATTATAACTCTGTGCTTTGATAACACCTTTTGAATCTTTCTCCATTAGTTCAGGTGTGCAGTAAGGGGTTGTGGAACTCTGACATTTTATTTTGCCCTTTTAAACATCTACTAATAAAAATGAAATTGTCAGTGTATGGAAGTTGGTCCTGCATCCAAATAAGCATCAACTTAAATCAGTGTATCTTTTATATATGACAAAAGATACCCTGTCCCAAATGGATATAATTATCCAAAGTCAGAAACAAAAATAGAACTGCCTTTCACACCCACCCCCACTCCATATGATCTAGTGGTCTCACTGGAGCATGAGCTACATGAGAACTAATACATGTTTGGTTCATTTCTAGACTCAGCACAAAGCACTGTGGTCACAACAGTTGTTGAGGAAAAGGATCCAAATGGTCCAGTCCTTTCTGTGAAAGTCCACTCAGTTGAAGAAAAGTCCTCTAAGATAAGCAACATTACAATGGAACAGAGAATGCCTTCTAAAGCACCATAAGGATGACAGGTGAATGAAGAATTTCCCTCTGCAAAATTTCATAGGTGAAGTAACAAACCTCTGATGGCTCTCTAAGATCAGAAGCTACAGAGAAGGTCCCAGTCTTCATTGGTAGAAGTTTC
The DNA here is from genome assembly GCF_028372415.1 of Notamacropus eugenii. Taxonomy (NCBI): domain Eukaryota; kingdom Metazoa; phylum Chordata; class Mammalia; order Diprotodontia; family Macropodidae; genus Notamacropus; species Notamacropus eugenii. Next base: position 356,450,625 of record NC_092873.1, on the reverse strand, counting down.
TCACAAGAGTTTGCCTGTATCAATGAAATCACCAATTTGGTCAACCAAAAACAAAATTAAAAATGAACAAAAGTTACACAGGGAAATCGTTTCTGCTCCTGAAAATAAAAGTTTCCAGAAATATCTCTCTGTTCTTCCTTTGCACTAGTTCTTGGCATGCAGACTTTTTTAGAGTAATAAAACCTTACTCCTCCTATGCTTTGATTTCAATAAATTTTCTTCTGTTGCAAGTCACTCTTGGTGATACTGGCTATTTTAAATCCCCTTACCCAATAGAGATCCCCATAAGTCCATGCCAAGGATATTATAGAAAATAAATGTGGGACCTGACTCTCAAAATCTTCTTAATTCCATGTCATTAGCACCATTCATATTATTGGAAAGACTAACATATATTTCAATATCTCATCAGAAACTTAACACTAAAAATAGTGAACGATCACTCACAAATTACTGCCTTTTTCTAGCACCTCTAATGGTGGTAACTGAGTCCAGTTCTTGGAACAAATTACTCATCATCTAAATAAAACCCAGGTATTGAAGTGGAGATGAATATTCATAGGATCATGGATGCCTGGGATGGGAGAGACCTTAGATATCATCTAGTAATTTAACTCCCCAGTTTTATGGATGAGGAAATGGAAGGTAAAGGCAATCAACAATTCTCAGAGACAGAATTCAAATTCAAGTCTGCTGTTCTCAGGGCCCTCTACTGTGTTAACTTTGCCATTCTGCTTACCTCTTGATTATATTAGTGACAAATTAAAACAAATTATGATCCCAATGATTCTACTGGCCAATCCAAAATTCTCTCCAAATGTTCTGATAACCTGGCAAAGTCATATCCTTTATGTCACACACACACGTCACTTACAAAGATTTTAATTAAAAGTCAATTACTAATTTACTCTGAATTAATTAAGGTGAATCACAGCTCATGAAAGCCAAAATGAAAATGTGTTGATTCCAGCAAAGACCTTATTCCACACCCTTCATCCTTTGCTCTTTTTTTTAAACCTTATTAATATCCTATCCATCCTCCAAAGCCTAATACATATGATACCTCTTCTATAAAGCCTTTCCTGGCATATTCCAACCTTAACTGATCCTAACTAGTTGTTAGTGCCTTCTCCCTGAACAAATTAAGTTGCATTCCCTTACCTATTTACTTATTTGTATCTTCCCTCCCCAACCCACTGTAGGAGGGCAGGAACTGAGTATTGATTTTGGACCTAGTAGATACTTAACAAATGCTAGTTGAGTTGTATTGGATGGCATGGGATGGGATGGGACTGGGCTGGACTGGAATGAAATGAAGGATTAGGTTAGACTGACTAGATGAGATTAGGTTGGATTGTTTCCAGTATATGAAGAATTGGTTGATTGGTTATTGTCCTTTGTTCTCAAAGAGGACCCAAATGACATCATTATGTTAGAGTCAAGTCACAGTGTGTCTGACTGTGGCTGATCAGACCAATATGAGCTTGGAATGCTCTACCACAGGTCAGGCACAAATAGTCCATGTGAACATTTGAGGTGGGTTCTCTAAATTTGCACATCTCATGTTTCTTTTGGGCTACTTCAATTCTGCTTTGCTCATAGAGCACAGCACATTCTCTAATGGGGGAATGCCATGCAGAGAGGTCCTGTGCTAGTATCTCCCATGTCACACAGTGAATTCCAAAGTTCTTAAGAGAGACCTTGAGAGTGTCCTTGTATCACTTCTTCTGACAACCACGTGAACACTTGCCCCGTGTGAGTTCTCCATAAAATAATCTCTTTGGTAAGTGAACATTTTGCATTCGAACAACATGGCCAACCCATCAGAGTTGCACTCTTTGAAGTAGAGTTTGAATGCTTGGCAGTTTATTTCAAGAAAGGACCTCAGTGTCTGGTATCTTATCCTACCTAGTGATCTTTAGAATCTTCCTAAGACAATTCAAATAGAAGTGATTCAGTTTCCTGGCATGGCACTAGTATACTGTCCAGATTTTCACAGGCATACAACAATGAAGTCAACACAATAGCTCTACAGACCTTCAGTTTGGTAATCAGTCAAACACATCTTCACTTCCACACTTTTTCCAGAGCCTCCCAAACACTAAGACAGCTCTAGAAAGACATGCATCACCCACATTATTGATGTGTACGTCCCTGGAAAGTTCACCACAAAGATAGGTGAACTTATCCACAGCAATCAAAACTTCTCCATTTGCTGTGACCAATGGCTCCACAAACGGACGGTGTAATGGTGGCTGATGGAACACCCATTTTCTTGGTGTCAATTGTTAAGCCAATGTTATCACAAGCAGCAGAAAATCAATTCATACTTTGTTGCATCTCAGCTTCAGAGGTTGTATTGAGCACATAATCATCTGCCAACAGAAAATCATGCAGCAACATTCCTTCCACTTTGGTCTTGACTTGTAGCCTTTTCATGTTGAAGAATTTACCCTCAGTGTGGTAGCTGCCCTTGATGCTGTGTTCATCCTCACTGAAGGCATTCAACCACATGGCTGAAAACATCATGCTAAAAAGCATGGGAGCAAGCACACAGCCTTGTTTCATTCCGCTGGTAACTGAGAAAGCACAAGAGTATTGTCCATTATCCAGAACCTGGGCAAGCCTCTGTCACGAAATTGACATACAGTGCTGATGAACTTCTCTGGGCAACCAAATTTTAACATAATTTTCTATAAGCTCTCATGACTGATAGTATCTAAGGGCACAACTGAAAATAGTGAGTGGAGACTCCAATGAGAAAAGCTTCACCTCAACATCTTAACTCTTTGATGTGACTAAGGGGTGAATGAGGGTAAAGAATCCAAGAAAATACCAAAGTTCTGAACACGGAAACATAAACAGACCATAGTGCTATGGGCAACAAGAGTGGAGAAGAGATAAGCATCTGTGCTGGATAATTTAAGGAGTCATTTGCCTAAAGGCAGGGGCTCAAATCAGATGAGATCTCAAGATCCCTTCCTATTCAACAATTCAGTGATTCTCAGCAGGATTAATTTGCCCTAGATCATCAAAATCACCAGAACATATAAGAAAAGTGATGAGAGCCAGCTTTCCCAAGTTCCATACAATAGCCAAGGCTGGGCCCCCTCCTTTTGCACAACAACAACGACAATCACATAATAAGACTCAGATGGAACTGAACTCTCACCCATGTCACTGCTCTCTCTGCCAGTCCAATTTTCCAAATCCATACAAATTTCCATGTTTAACCTAGTGCTGATTTGCTGACATTCATTTTCTATCTTCAAAGAGAGAGAGCGTATATAAATTTTAGAATATGATAAAAGTAGCAAGTGCCTCTAGCCATTCATATCCAAAAGGACAATTTCTAATGAAGGGAGACAGGGTGGTAGAGTAAAAAGAACAGGAACTGGAGTCCAAGACCTAGGTTCAAACCCTACTCTCACCACCTATCTGATGTGGCTAAGTCACACACTCTCTGTTTTTGTTTCATCATCTATAAAAAGAGAGGATTGAACTAGATGACCCCTGAAAGTTCCTTATAGCTCTATAGCCATGATTTTAAAGGCACAAACTTTTAAGAAGGGGAATGGTCTGCTTACCATGAAATAATGCAAGAGTTTACTAAAAGTCAGAAGATAATGGAACCATATTTGATCTAGTTGTGAATATATGCTTATTTCTGCATATATTACAAATTTCCCTAATTCTGAAGCTGAAAGTCTACTTTTTCAGGAATTAGAAAGGGAACACACATCCAGTATTTAACTAATTTAGAATTCCAACTCTCTACCCAAACTAAGTGGCAACCAAGCAAAGGAAGATGTAGTATTTGTTTTCATGAATACCTCTGAAGTTGTAGGATCAGGCATTCAGATAAAATTCTTTCTTGTTCAACTGTTTCAGTTGTGTCCAACTCTTCATGATGTCATTTGGGGGTTTTTTGGCAAAAATTGGCAAAAAAAAAAAAGAGTGGTTTGCCATCTCCTTCTCCAGCTCATTTTCCAGATGAGAAAACTGAGGCAAACAGGGTTAAGTAGCTTGGCCAGGGTCACACAGCTAGTAAATGTCTAAGGCCATATTTGAATTCAGGAAAAGGATGCTTCCTGACTTCAGGTCAAATCCTTTCTTATTCTTATCAAATGACAATTATGGTTTTGCATTTGGTTATCAATATGGTTAAAATAAAGTAAATATCTCTTAACATGGATATGAACTAACTGGATACATCACATATAGCAAACATATTTTAAGTTGATGCCCTTTGAGAAGCTGTGACAAAAAGCCACCATCAAAGGAACTTGGGGTAAACACAATCCATCTAATCTAGACTTCTATGGAGAAATTATCAACCTTTCAGGTCTTCATTTTTTTCAACTATAAAATGATAGGATCAGAGAAGATTATTTCTAAGCTCTCTTCCAATTCTAAAAATTGCGTTTGATAAATTGAGGTGAGAAGAAATAATGAGAAAGTTGATATTTACCATGTGCTATACAGCAGATGCAAACCCATTCATTCAGGATTTCATTCCCCAAGAGGTTGGTACTTGGATGTAAGGGATTTCCACAATGAAATACTCCTGCACAAGACTCTAGGGAAATGAAGTCTTAATCTTCTGGTTTGCATAATCTATACAACACACTGAAATGTATAGGCTTGCCATGCAAAACCCTGTATGTCTCTCTTACTTGTAAAATAGAAGCAAAGGAATCCTGAGTCATCAAAAGAAAAAAAGCAAATGAGACACGGTCAAAGACCATGGGAGAAATATGAACACTGTCATGTATAAAATAGATTACACTTGTTCAGTTTTGCCCTGATGGTTAAAGGTGGAAGTTAGGGAAAGATTTAAAGAAGATGTAAAGAAAGACTTCTTTAGAATTTCAGATATCCAAAAATGTCTGAAAGTGAAATGAGTTGTCTTGGAAAGTCATCGATTCTCCATCTCTAGAGATCACAAAGCAGGAATTGGAAGTTATTGGAGATATTTTCAAGGTCATTTCCATTCCATCAGAGGTCAGACTAACATTCCATCCAGCTCTGAGTTTCTTCTGTTCTACAAGACCATCAAGCCAAATTTTCATTCTGTTCATGGAATGATGACTTAAAGCTTCCAAAGATCGTAAGAAAGGAATTACTCATCCAAAATTAAAAGCATAATAATAATCTGACATTGCTCCACCCAAAACCATTTTGGAGATAACAACCAACCTAGGGGCAACCACCCACCTACGGAAATGGACACAGTAAAATGATTTGCTAGTTATGAAAACAAAAAAGCATCCAATTAGGTTAACTTGCTGAATAGGCAAGCAGTGTTTTACTCTTGGTAGGCACAATTCAGGCAGAAACACCCTAAGGAATTGGCTATAAAATAAACGAACCAAATCATTTCCAACACCCATTTGGACTTTTGGACTACACAAGAAGGCTCTGCACACTCACTCCGTCAGCCATGTCTCTTTGCCTTTCCAGCGGTCCCAGGAGATCTTGCTCCCGGCCCACAACAGGCTCTGTCAGACTCTCTAGTGGAGGGTCAGTCTTTGGGAGCGGAAATGGGGTGCCTGGCATTGGAAGCGGCTTTTCTTGTGCTTTTGGGAGCAGCTCCACTGGAGGGAATAGTAGCACTTCCTGTGCTAGCTTCTTGGGGAGCGAAGGAGGGCTTCTCTCCGGCAATGAAAAGGTGACCATGCAGAACCTTAATGACCGTCTGGCTTCTTACCTGGATAATGTGCGTGCTCTGGAAGAGGCAAATGCTGATCTGGAGGAGAAGATCAAGGGGTGGTATGAGCAATTTGGTCCTGGATCTTGCCGGGGTCTCGATCATGACTATAGCCGATACTTACCAATAATTGAAGATCTTAAGAATCAGGTAAGAAAAGAATTTGGAGTGATTTTTATGAGCCTCTGGTGTAAAGAAAAGAGGGGTGAATTTAGACTCAGAGGACCTTGGATTCAAATCCCCTCTAATATTTATTATCTTTATTATAATACTTAACTTCTCAAGGTCTCACATTCCCCATCTTTAAATATGAGCAAATTGAGACAGTTTGATATAGTGAAGACATTACTGGACCTGGAGTCAGGAAATTGGAATTGGAATCCAGCCTTGGACATTAGTATTGTTACTTTGGGAAAGTCATTAAACTTTTTCTTTGAAACTCAGTTTCCCTGTCTGTAAAAAAAAATGGCAGAGGGATAATAACAGGACCTACCTGGAAGAATTATTTTGAGGATCAAGTGAAATTTTATATATGTACATGCATGCATACATATATATATATACATTTATATATACACGTAGTGTTTTTCAAACTTCAAAGCACTATGTAGGTGTAACTATAACTTCCCTTCCAATTAATGAAATAATAAATGATTATTGAATTCAGTTGAGTTGATTTCCAACCCTAAATCAATAATCCTATTATTCTGTATTTCAGAATATAGTTAGCCATAGTATCTAACCAGAAAAGTGTTTTGGGAGGCAGGATTCTAAAAATAAGTTAATGCCCTTTTTTGTTCAATTGTTTTTTTCAGTCCTGTCTGCCTCTTTATGGCTCCATTTCTTGCCAAGATACTGGAATGGTTTGCCATTTCTTTCTTCAGCTCATTTTATAGATAAGGAGAAAAAAAAAGGAAAAAAAAAAAAACATGGTTAATTGACTTCCCAGGGTCGCAGAGTTAGTAGGTGTGTCTGAGGCTGGATTTGAACTCACAAAGATGAGTCTTCCTGACAACAGGGCCAGCACTTTATCCATTGTACCATCTAAGTTCCCTTGGTACCCTTAGTAAAATTTAAAAACAAACCAGGAAACTTTGATACATCAAGTTTAACTGCTTTTTTGTCAATCTAAATTGATTAACCCATCATGAAAATGTCTCCTAGTGATCACAGGCCGTTATTCTAATTTTCATCATTATTTTAATCATTTTAACACATGAATGGAAGAGGGAGAAAGAGAAAATAGAATTTTACAGGATTAGAAGGACTGGAGGGGCTGGCGTTTGCACCAATAGAAGGAATGTCCACATTGATGTGAACCTGAGCACTCCTTCCATTTTCAATTCAAGAAGGGGAAAAACTATAAAATTTTAAATAATTGTCCATACAACAACATTGTCAGGATGTTGTCAACTTTCCTATTTCTAGATCATTACTTCTACCACCAGCAATGCCAGTGCTGTCCTACAGATCGATAATGCCAGGCTTACAGCTGATGACTTCAGACTGAAGTAAGTGTGGGGAAAAGATATTCAGTAGTAACAGAAGTCATCAAAGTTAATCATCTTGGTGATCCTTTCATTAAATATTTCTGGCTGCATTGTTTCCAAATTTTACAAAAGTTAAAATTTACAATGAATGCAAAGTTAGGATACTCATGGGATAATCGTAGGATCTTAGAATCATGGGTTTGCCTTAGAGACTATGAAGTCCAATTCTTTCATTTAAAAAAAAATAAGTTAAACATAAAAATAAAATCAAACCCAAAAAACATTTGTTAGGCAACTACTATGTGCCAGGTACTATGTTAAGCATTGGGGATACATACAAAAAGAGGTAAAAGACAGGCCCAGCCCTCAAGGAGCTCATAATCTAAAAGAGAGACACGTAACTTGTTTGAGCCTCAATTTCCTCATCTGTAATAGGGGAATTGGACTTGGTGCTCCCTAGGGCATACTCACTAGCTCAAAACATATGATCCTATAAGAAGCAGAAGTAAGGAGACAATGTGTGTCAGCATTATCAGAGAAGTGCAATCTGTGGTAAATAGTCAATCATATTCACTGGCTTTGGGGGGGAAAGGGGCAACTCTAAACCCTAAGGCAGCACATTCATCTTTATAAAAACTCCCGTAATTGGAAATCTCAGGACATGGCTACCAAAAGTACAGGATGTCAGCCTTGGATCCCTTTTCTTTTGTAGTTAAGAGTTTCCCCAATCTATCCCAATGTAACATAAATTCTTTCATGCTTACTCATTAAGGTTTGAAAGTGAGCTGGCTTTTCATCAAAATGTGGAAGCTGATGTTAATGGGCTGCGAAGAGTCATGGATGAGCTGACTCTGTGCCGTACAGACCTGGAGATTCAGTATGAAACTCTAAATGAGGAGCTGACTTACCTCAAGAAAAACCATAAAGAGGTAGGAATTCAGTTTCCTAACTACCTCCTCCACCTAAAAAGACAAACTACCCATAGTGAAATATAGTGTAAACTAGCTTTCTGATATTATGGAAATGCTACTGACCTGTTGTCCTTAGGGTATAAACTGGTAATGGTTTGGGGAAGCAGTATAATACAGGGAAAAAACATTGGATTTAATATTGGGAGGACCTGTGTTCAGATCCCCCTCTGCCCTCACTACCACTTACTCCCTTGGTGGACTTGGTCAATTAACTTCCCTTCTCTGGACTTTTGGTTTCTTCATCTATAAAAAAAAAAAAAAAAGTGGGGAGGAGGATAAGGATTAGATGACTTCTGAGATCTATTCTAGCTCTGAATCTATGGTCCCATGATCCTATTCAGTGGATGGATCATTGTTTTATTCACCTAGTCCCTCATGTGACTCAGGGTTTCTGTTTACCAAAAGAAAAGCAATAGTTAGAGCTTGAAGTTCACAACTTTGGCTGAGAGAACAAAAATGAATAACCTGCATGTGGGATAGACCTTTGTTCTTATTAGCACTGTGCTCTCATCTACCAAACTACTTAGTCACAGAAAGGATGAACTTAACAAAAGACACTTCATTAGAACATTGAACACGAATTCCTAGATCACATTGGGAGTTTTGGAAAATTGAAATATATGTAATATTGCTTTCTTATCATGTCATACTTTGGAAAAATAACTTTAAGGAGCTGTGATTACAAAGTATTAAGAATTACTTTTAAACTAGAGTAAAGAAACCCATACATTCCAAAGAGGGTTGCTTCCATGTACTTAATGTGCCACAGGATTGAAAAATATTTCCAAAGATTATTCAATCCTATGGCACATTATTTTGAATAGTAGCAGTAATGGGAAAACCTCATCTTGTGGGAATGGGTTTGATTTGGGGAAATATCAAAAATTCATTGGGAGCTAAGTCTCCAACCAAGGTGGGTAATTAATCAGAGCAGCAATATTCTTCATCAAGAATAAAATGTAACTGTAAAACAATGAATGTATTTTTTTCCCTTTCAACAAATACACAAGAACTTATGCAAGCAAAGGTATGACGTTGTTCAAAACAACCCCACCAAGACTGCTGTTTTGTAGTTGTTTCATTCTCTTCATGATCCCATTTGATGTTTTCCTGCCAAAGGTACTGGAACAGTTTGCCCTTTCCTTTTCATGCTCACTTTAGAGATGAAGAAATGGAGGCAAACAGGGTTAAGTGACTTGCCCAGGGTCACACAGCTAATATGTGTCTGAGGCTGGATTTGAACTCAGAGTCTTCCCGACTCTAGGCCCAGCACTCCATCTAGTGTGCCACCCAGCTACCTGTGGTCCATCTCAGTACCCTGAGATACTTCACACTTATTCCGATGACATCACCATTACTCCAAACATTTTGGAAACTGCTTTTAAAAATAGCTTTCATGCCAATTAATGAATGAATCTCATTTTTAGTCATGCTACAAATCTATTTGAAGATAGCACTATTACTGGTGTTATTTCTCACACCTTCAGTTACCATTTTTTTTATAATAATGTCTTTCACCTCTGTTCTGCAAAAACCACATCCTTCATCCTAATTAGTGTGACCCAATTGCATTCAAGTGGTGAATAGCTTAAAATGAATTTAGGTTTTAGCTGGGGAATAGATTTCAGTCTGTTTTTGCAAAGAATTGATTACTTTTTTAAGAAGTTGTGCTCTGGAAAAAATAATTTGTATAATCTATGACCAATTTATTTCAGAGTTATTCACATTCCAAACATCAACAATGCAGAGATTTCTTAAACTTGGGCTTTAGCTGGCATCATAATAGCTAGCATTTATATAGTGTTTTAAGGTTTGCAAAGTGCTTCATAAATATTATCTCATTTACATCAGCACCAGTCACTGACTAAGGTAAAGTATGGTTGAAGGAATGTGGTATGTTAACCTGTACACAAGGAAATTAAGGGAAGGAATGATAATGGCCTTGGAATACCTGAATGGGTTCTCTTATGGCAAAGAACTCTGAAGGATATACCTCTGCATATATAATATGTGTAGTGGAGATATAGAGAATAAACATAACATCAGAGAAAAGAGAAGGGAAGTTGGAAGACTCGAGTTCTAGTCCTGACTCATGCTATTGAGCAGTGTGACTTGGACCAAGTAACATCAACGCTACTGATGGTAAATAATACGTATATAGTGCTTCGTTATTCAAAGTGTTTGTATATTACTTTATTTGATCTTCATGACCATCTCAGGACATAGGCACTATTGGTATTCCAATTGTACTGATAGGGAAACTGAGGTACAGAAAGTTTAAGTAATTTGTCCAGGGTCCCCCAGCTAGTCAATGTTTGAGGCAGGATTCGAACTCGATCTTCCTGTGTCTTGGTCCCGCACTGCGTCACCTCGCTGCCCCTTCACACCTAGGTGCCTCATATTGTCTCCATGTCTGAGAGAAATGTCTTTCTGTTTCTAGGAGATGCAAGCTCTCCAGTGCGCTGCTGGAGGAAACGTGAACGTGGAGATGAACGCAGCCCCAGGAGTGGATCTGACCCTTCTGCTGAACAACATGAGGGCGGAGTACGAGGACCTGGCTGAGCAGAACCGCAGGGACGCTGAAGCCTGGTTCAATGAAAAGGTTCCTGTAGTGGGAGGTTTTAAAAATGTATCTGGGGCCCTGATAAGAGGCACAGAACTAAGATTTGGCTGCCTTTCCCTTGGTGTTTCAGAGCGCATCTCTGCAGCAGCAGATCTCGGATGACGTTGGCGCCACGACCTCAGCGCGGAGTGAACTGACCGAAATGAAACGAACCCTTCAGACCTTAGAAATTGAGCTTCAGTCCCTCCTAGCTACGGTAGGACATGGAAGACTGCGGCCTCCGCGATCACTTTCAGGGTTCTCATTAGCTGGGCAAGCGGCAGCAGTAGTCGCAGTGGGCTGGGCAGGCTTACCTAACGGAGAGTGGCACGCACACCTGAGAGGAGGTGACTGCTGCTGCCACCCTGTGAATAGGACAGCCAGAGGATCAAGCATCCCCACAGGGTTGCTGTCCTACCTTCTAAATTATCCCTGGGCTATAAAGCTCTGATCATCCCTCCCTAGGTCTGGCTTTCACCACTTTTATATCCCTTGAAAATCAGCTTTGGAAAAAAAAATCCGACTGGAGAGGATCTTTCTTCTTCCTTTTCTCCCCACTCCAATCGATCTTTGGCACATATATTAATCATGCTCAAAATCCTTGGGTGACTCTCAGTTGCCTACTAAATAAATACAGATTCTTTAAACCCTAACTATCTAGTGCCACCTTGCTTTGCGGTTGTAGCTTATATTTACTCCCCACAATGTACCCTAATTGAGTGCTTTCCACTGTTTTCTTAAGTCTCAATTGCCCCTCTCAAGCCTTTCTTGACTTTTTCCTACCTTGCATTAGCAGTTTTCTTGTGACTTTCCTATGTACTCATCTGGTTGTTTCATATTATATAGGTTTTTATCTGTTTGATATCCTCCCCTCCCACTGTAGTAAAAAGCTTTTGATTGGCAGTTCCACAAAAGCAGTGACCCTGACCACTGACTTTTTTGTAACCCTCCAGATTGTAACAGTGCTCAGCACAAAATCATACTTTTTAAATCAAATTGAAAGCACAGTTCCTCACAATCTGTATACACAGATAGAGGAGGGATCTGTGATTTCCTCAGCACAGGGTGAGAACTCTGTCTACCAAAGCATACCACAACCATCTATAACCTGACAGAGCAATCACTGGGAGTTTTCTGAAGCATGTAGAGATTACGCAATTTTCCAACAGAAAAATATGAGATGAAGCAATCGATAGCCTTAAACTTGTGCAGCAAGCTCTATTTTTTTCAGTGGAGAGAAAGGTGTTGCATCTCATGCTTAATGAAATTTTCTTGATCTTGTTGTTCAATCACCTCTAACCCTCTGCGATCCCATTTGAGGTTTTCTTGGCAAAGAGACTGGAGTGGTTTGTCATTTCCTTCTCCAGCTCATTTTGTTGATGAGGAAACTGAGGCAAACAGGGTTAAGTGATTTGCCTAGTCACACAACTAGTAGGTGTGCGCCACCTAGCTGTCCTGTAACAGATCTAAATAAGCCTATTCCAAAATGAGACAACGGTAAAAATGTTAAATTTGGAGTGAGAGCACCCAAATTCAAATTTCAGCTCTGCTACTGTCTCTGTGATGTTGACAAAATCATCTAGCCCCTCAGGGACTCAGAGGCCTCATCTGTTAAATAAGGCATATGAATTAGATGACCTCTGAGGTCCCTTTCAGCTCTAAATCTATGCCCCTTTGGTCCCTAGAATGTAGTTGTTATTTGTTCCTTTGTCCTCTAGAATGTATATAAACGATGGCAAGCCTGGGAGACCTTAGAGTTCAGCTACAGAGCAGAGGCAAAGGCCAGGAGTGCTTAGAATGCACGAGGGCATCTACCCCACAAGAGCCCTGTTCACCACCAGTCTCTACTAAAACCATCTTCTATTGTCAGAGGTTCTTGGCAACTGAGAAACCAGTGTTTTGTTTTGGTTTGGTTTGGTTTGGTTTTCACATGAGCTGTTGAAATGTCATAAAATATTTGGGGTTTGACAAATTGCAGCAAGCCTAATTTAAAACACTGACCTCAAAATTAAGGATTTTACATCTCATAATTCCTACGAGGCACTGTCAGATCCTTAATTTGGACCTGGGTTCAGATCTCTGGTTTTGCTATTTAATTTCTGTGACTGTAAGTAAGACATTTTACTCCTTTCAGCCTCAGTTTCCTCAAATCTGAAATGAGTGGGGTGGAGCAGATGGCCTCCCAGATCCCTTTCTGTTCTATCTACATCCATGATCCTATAATCTCATGATCTTGATAACTGATTTACATGCATGTCCATATGAAATCCCAAAGGCTTGCTCAAAGTTCTCAGTAGAAGAATGCCACAACTCTATGAATCTGAGTAAATTTCTGTACATTCTTATGTTTGTCTGTCACAGAAACACTCTCTTGAATGCTCACTTTCTGAGACAGAAGGGAACTACTGCGTACAGCTCTCACAAATTCAGGCCCAGATTGGGGCCCTGGAGGAACAACTGCAGCAGGTCAGGACTGAGACTGAGGGCCAGAAGCTGGAGTATGAACAGCTCCTGCATATCAAGGTGTCTCTGGAGAAGGAGATCGAAACCTACTGCCTCCTGATCGATGGAGATGAAGGGTAGGTAGCAAGGTGGACCAGTGGGCCTGGAGTCAGGAAGATCTGAGTTTAAATCTGGCCTCAGACACTTAGAAGCTATGCAACTCTGGGCAAGTCACTAAACTGCTATCTGACTCAGTTTCCTCATCTTTACAATGGGAATAATAATAGCACCCACCTCCCAGGGTTGCTACGAGGATCAAATGAAATCGTATTTGCATAGCACTTAGCAGAGTGCTTGGCATACAGTAAGTGCTTAAAAAATACCTGTTTCCTCCCTTCCTAAGTAAAGCAAACTATACATAAGACAAAATATGCTGAATTTGGTATGAACCTGGATGCTTAGAAAGTGAATGAGGATAAACTATCCAAAGAAAAATATGAAAGAGGATACTAAGAGTAGCTAGGTAGCACAGTGGATAGAGCACTGGCCCTTTAGTCAGGAGGTCCTGAGTTCAAATACGGCCTCAGACACTTACTAGCTGTGTGACCCTGGCCAAGTCACTTAACCCAAAAAAATGTGATGCTTAAAAAGACAGACGCTTAACAGAACAGATCTACTTTTTCATAGCAGAAAAGTTTTTTTTAATGGTATAATTTCATTCGGTGGCTTAGTTTTTTTCCAATAGTTTAATATACTAGATGAATTCTCACCAAAGTTCTTAAGAAAATCTAATAGTAAGAGGCAGCAGAGAGTGCTGGACCTGGAGTCAGGAAAGCCTGAGTTCAAATCCCATCTCTGATATATAAGTGACTGCTAGACCATGGATGAGGCACTTAACTTCTCAGGCCCTCCCTTCCACCCTTGCCAAGCAACTCTCAAAAATGACGTTACTTTGATCTTCTAACTTTATCTTAGAGATAGAAGGGACATTAGAGGAAATGAGTCCAACCCTTTCATTTTATAAATGAGGAAACTAAGATTTAGAGGTTATGACTTGCCCAAGGTCACACAGCTAGTAATAAATGAATGGAAAAATTAATTACTATGTACCAGGCAGGGAGCTAGGTATAGAGATATCAGAAAAAAAAGACAGCCCCTGCTTTTAAGGAGCTCAAATTCTAGTCAGGGAAGACAACATGTAGGAGAGTTAAACTGTAGGGAGGAAGGAGAGAGCTAGAAGTCTTAAGTGCCAGTTTCAGATGGACCTGGGAATCACAGGGGCATCTGCCCTTCAGGAGTTCCCTGCTCCCATTGGGAAGGCAAGAGTGGGTCTGTGAGTCAGAACAGAGGGGGAGGCACTGTTTAGTCAAGAAAGGAAAAGGAGGCATTGGCAGAAAGTTGAGGATGGGTTCTAAGGAAAGTGGGGCCTCAGATGGAGCCATCTAGGTACCCGTAGATAGAATCTCAGGAGGCTTTCCCATGGAGGGGAGGAGGGGAGGGGCATAGAAGGAGAGAAGTGAGACTCCAGTTAATACGTGTCTATAGTGGGTGTTGAATCCCAGTCATCCTGACTCCAGGTCCAGGACCCTACACACTACATATCATACTACCTTCATAGGCAGAGAGATGAGTTTCCACTCTGAAAGTTTCCCAAGCCAAAGAAATGAGAGACAGAAAGAGAGAATAAGAATGAATCAAGGGTCCAGTGAGTCAATAGAAGCCAGGACATTTTGTCATCACCAGGGAGAGGCCTCAAGTTCAAGCCTTCTAAGGAATGGTTGAAAGAACTGAGGATGAGAGAAGACCTAAAGAGCAAGTGATAGCTGTCCAAACATCTGAAGGGTTATCATGTCAAAGATGGACTCCATTTAATATATTTGACTCCAGAAGATAAAACAAGGGATGCTGGGCTCAGGTTACAACAAAGTAAATTTAAACTCAATATCAGGAAAAACTTCCTAACAGTTAGAACCTTCCCAAAGTGGAAAGAGCAGCCCTAGGCAGAGCAAGGCCCCCCTTCTTGAAGATCCAAGTACAAGCTGGATGCCTGCTTCTCTGGTGAGCAGTAGAGGGACTCTTTTTTCAAGAATGGGTTGGGCTACATGACTCCTGAGATCCTTTCTGAGTCTAGGATTTTGTCCCTGAGCCTCTCCCCTTTATGATGTACTCATCCACCCTCTACCCCCACAGAGCTTGCAAGTCTGGAGGTTACAAGTCTAAAGATCATGGATCTGGAAATCTGGGAAGTCAAGCTAAAGGTAACTGGAATAAAATTCTGTTTCTAAACTATACTTATTGAATTATAATCTGCCTTCCAAGTCACACCCCTGTGCCCAGATCCTTCCAGATTCTAAGCTCCCTGAGGATAGGAACTGCCCTTCATTTTATTACAGTTTTCCTAATATCTAGCCCAGTATCTTGCCCACAGAAGAGGCTAAATATATGTTTAATTAAACTTAAAATGGAAATATTTAGATTGTAATAATTGGACTAAAATATCATATGTAACATGTAATATTACATATTACATCGAAACTAAAATATAATAAGCTATTATGATAAATACATTAATTTAACAATAAATTCATAATTAAATAATGAATATATTATAACAAATATTAATAGAATGTCTTTAGAAATTTATGACAAATAATTATGCTTCCCCAAAGTAGCATGTGTCCATCATTTTAATTGACCAAACATTAATGAAAAGCTAAGTCTCTCTAATGTTTTAAGGTTTGCAATGCAAACTACAGGATCCTGTAAGGCAGGTAGTATACATTTTATCATCCCCGTTTTATAGATCGAGAAACTAAGGCTCAAGCAGACTAAGATTAAAGTCTCACAGTTAATAAGTATCAAAGCCACACCTTCTGGTAACAACATGGTGCTTTGCACATGTTTTCATTAATTTTTTTACACATTTTTTCATCAGTTCATTCATTCATTCTGGTTCCCAGACCAGTGTTCTTTCTATTATGTCCCATTTGGTATGAGGTGTCCCTAATGGTGACACAAAGATATGACCAGAAGTATCAGTGTCTCCCATGTAATACCTTGGATTTGTATGATATGGAATCCAATTAACTGATATGTTTCACTGCTTGTATGTATTTTGCTTCTTCTTAATTTTTAAAGTTTTATCATTGTCACTTGGTTTTTCAAAGTAGTTATTTCTCCTTAACATGCCCATTACTCCTTCATACCTCCCCAACCACCACCATTGGATCCTTCCTTCTAACAAAGGGAAAAAAGCCAACCAATACATCAACCATGTCTGAAAGCAAATACCACATTCCTCACCCATACTCCAGCACCTCTCTGCTGAGGGGAGAAAGGTATATTTCATTAACAACTCTCCAAGATGAAGAATGTTCATAACAACATATCAGAGTTCAACTGTCTTTTAGTCAATGTGGTATTAAAGGCGATGTGACATTAGTGGATGGATAGCTCTCAGGGCCAGAAAGGGAAGATGGAAAGAAAAGAAAAAAAATGTGGGGCGGCTAGATGGAGCAGTGGATGGAGTGCTGGGCCTGGAATAAGAAAGATTCACCTTTCTGAGTTAAAACCAGCCTCAGAGATAAACTAGCTGTGTGACCCTGGGCAAGTCACTTAACCCTGTTTGCTTCAGTTTCCTGATCTGTAAAACAAGCTGGCAGAGGAGATGGCAAACCATTCCAGTATCTTTGCCAAGAAAACCCCAATTGAGGTCACAAAGAGTCAGACAAGACTGAAAAACAACTCAACAGCAACAATGTGCCAGGCACATATGATCTCAGTTGATTCTCACAACTCTGTGAGGAAGGTGCTATTATTAACCCCATTTTACAAGTGAAAAAATTGAGGCAAACAGAGGTTAAGTGACTTGCGCAGGGTCACACAGCAAGTGAGTGTCTGTGATCATGTTTTAACTCAGGTTTCCCTGACTACAGCCCCAGTGCTCTCTCCACTGCCTCTGCACCACGTAGAGGATCTGGATTCAAATCTCCCTCCAATACATACTAACTGTGTGATCCTAAACAGGGTATTTATTCTCTCAGTGGGCCAGACAGCTCTCTAAGATTATGTTACCAAGAAATGGGTCACTAATCTGTACATAAGGATTTCTAAGGGCCACATATTAACTTAGTTTTAAAGTTTAATATTATCTATGTTTTATTAGATTTTCATTTATTTTGTTAAATATTTCCCAATTATATTTTAATCTGGTTGGGGCACTCTGATGAGTGCCAAATGGGGCCTTCAGGCTGGGTATTTGACATCTCTGATTTCCATTACTGAAGATCTTCCACGTATTGTTCCCTTGCTCTTACTCGCTTCATTCTGTATCACGTCTTCCCTTGATTTTCTGAATTCCTCATCTTTCTTTCTCATAGAGCAATGACATTTCATTCCATCCCCACACCACACTTTGTTCAGCCATCCCCCAATCTGTGGGCACTCATGGTGTTTCCATAAAGAGTGCTGCTAGGCATATCTCCTCATATATACAGAGCCTTTCTTTCTCACATCACCCTTCTTGGAGCACACACCCAGTACTGGGATCACTGGGTCATGGGATCCCTCGTGCATTTCCAAACTTCTAAAGGTTTCTTTTCCATTTCCTCCCCAGAGCCAGGTAAAGCCATTGTGGTGAAAAAGCTTGAGGAAATTGACCAGCGAAGCAAAGTCCTCACTACCAGGCTCCAATCTCTGGAAGAGAAGGCTCCAAGCAATTAAGAAGATATAAGTAGAGCAGAGGGTCTCATGCTTAGTGCCTTTAGAGAAGAGGAATTGAGAAATTATCTGGATATATAAGCAGCTCTAAGAAGAGAAAAAAAATGTAGTTTTTCCTTTTAGTTCCTGAAATGTACCTTCTTTCTGTGCAATAGGTGTGGCCAAGTTTGTTTAGCCATACACACAGACACACACACACACACACACACACACACACACACACACATTCATATAAGGTAGCATCATCTGGCATAACATCATTTGAAATGGCATCACCTACAACTGTGTCATCAATGTAGGCCAAGGATGATGACAACTACTCAACCTGACCTCATCTGTTGGGATTTCTTAGTACTCAATAAACTTTCTCCCTCTTGCAAGTTATCTTTGGTGCCTTTTGTTATTTTATCTCCAAAATTTATAGTTATAACATACATAGCATGAGGTAGTGGAGGCATGTCTTTGCATCCAGGATGACCTAGTTTCAAGTCCCATCTCTGACGAATTCTGGCTTTAGGCCCCTGGGACATCTCTTAATCTCTCAGTGCTGGAGGCCGGTGCTGTCAAACTGAAATAGAAAAGGGGGCCATTACACAGGTTCACACTACCAGGATAGGGCAGCTAGATTACACAGTGAATAGAGCACTGGGTCTAGAATCAGGAAGACCTGAGTTCAGATATGACCTCAGACACTGACTACCTGTGTGACCCTGGGCAAATCACTTAACTTCTGTTTGCCTTAATCTATGGGAGAAGGAAATGGCAAACTACTTCAGTGTCTTTGCCAAGAAAACCCCATAGACCATCAGGATTATGAAGAATCAGACATGACTGAACAACAATGGGAGTCATTGATTTGTACATAAAGGATAATTGCCAGCAGCATATTGTCAGTTTTACATGTAACATTATCTATATTTTATTGAATTTTTATTTATTTGGTTAAATATTTCCCAATTACATTTTAATATGGTTCAGGTGCAATGAGCCATATAGGTTTTCAGCAGGTATATTTTGACACCTCTAACTCTCTAAAATTACAAATGGCAAAGAAGGTACCAAACTGTCTTGAAAGAGGGAGTTGCCCCAATCAGAACTCCCCATACCATTGATATAATAGGCCCAGTCCCCAACATATGCAAGCACATCATTGTTTTTCATTTGTATGAAATCATTATGAACAATTTACATGTTTTCACCAATATCATTCTGAGACTCTCCCTCTCAATAATTACAAGTAAAAACAATTCAGTAAAAATAAATATGTTTCTATTCAAAGTCTCCCCCTTATTGAGCATGGTTTGGCACTTTAAAAAGAGATGTTTCCCTGAAGTTTTCCCCATGGAATCTCAAGTTTGGAAGGAAATTTTCAAGTCATACAGTCAGTCAACCCATCTTCCTATATCCCCTTGAAAATATCCATGACAAGGAGTCTCAATTTCTTTCATAATAACAAGAAAACTTTTTTTATTAGAGGATTTATTTATTGGTTGATTGGTTTTTCTCTGGCCCTGTGATTTCATAGTATAAAGGAATATATGTCTGGTGAGGAAACTTCCTTTATCAATGTAGATCGGCCACAGTTCTGTGACTTAGAGCCTTAGGAATTTGTCTGGGTTAAGGAACTTGCTTAGGGTCACCAAGATGTGTCAGAGGCAAGACTTGAATTCAGGTCTTCCCAACTCCAATGGCCACTCTCTAACCATTATACCATACTGCCTATCAAGGTTCTGAAAGTACTTTTCACTAAAGCAGAAAAAATGCTATACTTCCCAAGATAGTTACATGAGTTCTCAAAATAGAAAACATACGATATGGACAGAGAAATCTAAATACACACTGCAAATGTAAGTAAAAACAAGTCTTATTCAATCCTTTGGGATCCATGCTATGATGAGCATTCATTGAACTTGTCAAGCACCTATGTGCCAGGAATTTTGCTATGTGCTTTACAAGTATTACCTCATTTGATCCTCTTGGAGGAAAGTACTATTACGATTATCTCTTTTTACAGTTGAGGAAACCAAGGCAAATAGAGGTTAAGTGATTTGCCCAGGATTACACAGTAAGGGGCTAAGGCCGTACTAGAACTTAGGTCTTTCTGATTCCAGAACCAGTGCTCTATCCACTAAGCCACCTCACTGCCTTTCTAAGAAGGAAATTTGGAATTTACCACATGTTATACAGTTATCCCTTCCACATCAATATTTTCCCCATTGTGGTTTCACTATATCACAAGCTGGCAAAAGAAATTAAATAGGAATTTTGGAGGAGTTTTGCAGAAGCCACAGATGACATGCAAAGATCAGCAGACAACATGTCTTGGCAGAATTCGTCAGAGATGGGACTTAGAAACTCAGAAATACATAAAATATACATATAATATTTTATAATATCAATGTATCTTATCTTTTAATACCAAAATAATTCAAACTTCTCCAGTACAAAGTGGAGTCCAAGAAATTTTACACAGATTTTCCAAATGGTGGGAGCACCTAACCTCCAAGATGTAGAAGGGAAAACTGTACAGTATTGATGACAGACAACATGACATAGTGACTGGAAGACTGGATTTGGAGTCAAGGAGTCCAGGTCCAAGTCTTGTCCCTGATACACACTACCTGAATGGAAAATGACCATTGACAAATCACTTCCTGTGTCAGGGTCCCTGAGAATGCCCTAAACCTATTAAATGACAGATGTTGCTAGTCTGTATTACCAGAGAAAGTTTTGATATTAGGAGCTTCCAATCCTGATGAAATCACAGATTTGACCCACCAAAATCACCCAACAATGCTTCATTAGCAGTACTAATGAATTTTGAGTTCACTTGTTGGATTTAACTGGGCAAAGAAAGGATTGAGTTCTTAAACTTTTTTATGTCTTCAACCCCCGCGCTATTTTAAATGCATAAAATAAAATAATAGGCTCACAAAGGAAGCCAATTGTATTGAATTACAGTTGTGAAAATATTTTTAAAAGCAAATTTACAGAGCCCAAGCTAATAACTCCTTTCTAAATGAAGCAGTCAATTTTCTTTTTTGAGAGGAAAATAAGGTTTATTGAAAGAATGTGGAAAACAAAATACAGTACAAAGCAGAATCCTTAGAAAAGAAAAAGAACCTCTCTCAAACACCCTCAAAAATTCCCAGTCACTTATAGTCCCCCTTACTGTATTTTTATATGAAAAAAATTAATATTTATTTTCTAAAATTTTGAGTTCCAAATTCTCCCCTTTCTCCTCCCTCACTCCCACTCCCAAGAAGGCAATCACTATGTTATTGATTATATGTGAAAGCAGCCAATTTTCAAGGGGATGATGGATCACAGATTTAGCACAGGAAGGAATCTTAGAGGTGATCTAGTCCCACTCTCTCATTTTACAGAGGAAGAAACTGAGACTCAGAGAATCAAGAAGACTTGAGTTCAAATCCTGCCTCAGACACTTTACTAGTCTGACCCTAGGCAAGATATTTAAACTTTCCATGCCTCAGTTTCCTCATCCATAAAAGTGAGAGGTAGAGGCAAAGGGTTGGTCCCGAAGATCTCTAAGTTCCTTTCTAGCTCTCAATCTATCACCCAAGATCAACTGATTTACCCAAGATCACACAGGTAATAAATGGCACAGCTGCCAGGTCTTACAAAATGGTTGTGAAACACACCGTGTGGGAAAGAAAATGTGTTCAGTGTGTCAACACTGCTCCCTAGTGAATTTCAGTATTGCCTACCTCCCAACAGCAACAATGCTGCTCCAATTTCTTCACTGTTTCATTTGCTGTCAAGTTTGACTCACTACTGTTCAACACCTCGCACCCTACTAGTACTCAAAGCGGCTGCGTAATCAGTATTTCCTCCATTGAATTGCAAAGGGATTCCAGCAGGCAGACTAAGGGACCAATCTCTAAGCACTGCAAACAAGAAATACAAGGTGAAAGGAAAAAACAGTCACAAATATCAAAAGGAAAGGGGTAGAGAAGAACTCATCACAAGGGTAACATCAGAGAAAAACCAGAAAGGAGACTGAAAAAAGTTAACAACTAACTAAAGAAAGAGCTTCAAGTCAATAAATAAATGCTATGAAACAAAACAAAATAGTGTGGAAACCTCAGGAATGAAGGGAAATCTTATAGTCATCAAGGGAACCTAGTAGTCATGAATGAATAGCCTTGCAATAGCTATGTCGAATTACAGATAGTTTATTTAAATTTGAATTACAGATAGTTTAAGGAATTTCTTACTGATTTGGAGGGAGGAGGGGAAGATCTGGTACCATTTTCTAAAGGAACTAAATTGTAGAAAATTATACCAGCCTTTTTCAGGTTACTCATAAATTGGGAAATGGCTGAACAAATCATGGTATGATGGAATACTATTGTTCTGTAAGAAGCAATCAAGGGGATGATTTCAGAAAACGCTGGAAAGTCTTGGCTGAACTAATGCAGAGGGAGGTGAGCAGAACCAGGAGAATCAGTTTTACAATAAAAACAAAACTGTAAAGATAAACAACTTAGGAAGACTTAAGATCTGATCAGTGCAATGATCACGATTTCAGAGAATGGTTGATGATCAAAACCAGGGGTGGGGAACTTGTGGCCCCAAGACCACATATGGTCCAGTAGGTCCTCAAGTATGTGCCTTTGACTGAATCCAAACTTCACAGAATATTTGTTCAATCAAGGGCTGCACTTGAGGACCTAGAGTAGGGGGCCACATGTGGCCTTAAGGCTACAGGTTCCCCACCTTTGGTCCAAATTGTCTACCTCTTGAAAGAGGGATGATGATATTTTTTGAACACAGACCATGCAGAAATTTGTTTCACTTGACTATAGATAGTTGTTATAAAGGTCTAGCTTTTTTTAAGTAGGAGAAAAAGAAAATCACTTTTTGTTCACTGAAAAAAAATTTTAAACCACACCAGGCTTTTTCTATACACTTGAAATAACAATCAACAATAGCACTCACAGAAGACAAAGCTAGCAAAATGTAACAGATAAGAAGGATGCAGCATTCATTTATAGGAAGAATCTGTGTGGTATTAGTGTTATTCAATGTGGTTGTATTTACTAAGGTTATCTGGACAAACATGTCAAACAAAGTCTTTTAAAAGGTACAGTATAAAATCATGCAATACAATGGGACCTCCTCAAATATTAACTCATAATTAATAAATATTGCTTTAAAATGAGCTAATTTTGCTGTTCCTCATAAATGACACTCTCATCTCCCATCTCTGCCTTTGTATACAAAGAATGTGTGTGTGTGTATGACATATATATATATGCCTAGAATACGCTGTTTCTTCACCTCTGCTTCCTAAATAAAATCCCAAGTTTCCATCAAAGTTCAACTCAATGGTTAATAATAGCGATTTATACAAAGCTACAAGGTTTGCAAAATGCTTTGCAAATATTATCTCATTTTAACAGCCCCGGGAGGTAGATGCCATGATTATTCCTATTTTACAGAAAAGAAAACTGAGGCAGACAGAGGTTAACTACTTTACCTATCATTACACAGCTAGTATATGAGGTAGGATTAGAACTCAGGTCTTGCTGGTTCTAGGGTCCAGCATTTTAGTCACTATGCTATTTAACTTCTGCCTTTTCTGATTCCCCAGCTGCTAGTAGCTCCACGCCACCCAAAATATTAACCTGTATTTATGGATTTATTTTGTATATATCTATATAGGTACATATTATCTCTCCTGATAGAAAGAAAGTTCCTTGGAGACAGGGCATTTTTCTTTTTTCCTTTGTAACTCATGTATGCATATACATACTTGTGCATATACATCTATCCATGTATTGTGTGTAGATGTGTATGTATTGTTAGTATTGTTGTATCATTTCAGTTGTATTCATCTCTTCATGACCCCAGTTGGGGTATTTTTGCAAAGATAATGCCATTTCCTTCTCCAGTTCCTTTGACGGATGAGGGAACTGAAGCCAACAGGGTTAAGTGACTTGCCCAGGGTCACACAGCTAGAATGTGTCTGAAGTCAGACTTGAACTCAGAAGGTTGAATCTTCCTGACTCCAAACTCAGTGTTCTATCCAGAGTGCCACTTACTGTAACTTTAAGTGTTAGCTACACTAAGACTTTTGGGACTTAGTGTATTTTTTGATTGATCAGAGGTATCATAGAACACTCCCAAATTAATACTACTCTCTCTTCTAATTTTAGAGAATAAACGTAGGACTGGAGGGAAGCAATACTGATATCTCTCACTTGGCATGACTCAGAGCCCTGTTGAAATATTAGGAGCTTGGAGCTGAAATGGAAAGAAACCATTACTCATCCAAAGCTAAAACTACCAGCATGACATATACATCGCTCCACTGTGGGTCACTCATATTGTAATAATATTGCCAAGGCACCTATCATAAACTTAGGGCCCAGGAGAATGGAAAATCGATTCAGAAAAATAACATGAAACTGTTTCCTGGAATAGTTTGAAAATGATGAAAAATCAATAGAAAAGGATGAATTAAAAGTACAGAATGTAGTATCACGAGATCACAAAAAGAGAATTGGAAGGAACCTTAGGGGCCATTAAGTCCAACTCCATCCTTTGAAAAGTGAGGCACCAGAAGCCCAGAGAGTGATTTTCCTAAGATCACACAGTAACTAAAATATGTTCAAATATGTCTTCCATACTATCCATTATATCTCACTGAAGACTTTTGGTCAAAATATACCCAAAGATGACTATTCAATGGTTTGAAGAAGGATTGAATGGAGAGCAGTAGAAATAAAGAATTAGCAAAATTAGAGGCTTCCAGAATTTTCAGACAGCACGGCATGGTGTACTTTGTTAAACCTGAAGTCAAACTAGGCTTTAATATCAGCTCTGTCACTTAGTACCTTTGTGAGGCAGTGGTAATCTTCCTGCACTCTTCTTTGATCAGACTATACCTGCGGTACTGAGTTCAGTGATGGGCATAACAGTTTAAGGGGATCGTTGATAAGCTGGAGAGCATCCCAATGACAGTGATCAAAGTGGTGATAGATCTTGAGTCCATGCCATCTGATGACTCATGAATGGAACTGACAAGGTTTAGCCTTCAGGGATGGGGAACCTTCAGCACTGAGGTCACATGGGGCCTTTTAGGTCCTCAAGTGTAACCCTGTGACTGAATCTGAACTTCACAAAAAAAAAATCCCCTTTATAAAAGGACTTGTTTTGTAAAACCTGGAATCAGTCAAAAGGCCACACCTAAGGAACCAGAAGGCTACATGTGTCCTCAAGCTGCAGGTACCCCACCCCTGGAGAGAAATAGACTGTAAGCTTCTTGTGAGCAGGAATTATTTCACTTTTTGTATATAAATATAGAGAGAGACATATATTCTCAGCACCAAGTACAGTGCCTGCCACATAGTAAGTGCTTAATAAACAGTTAATGATTGATTGAGAAGACTCGATGGGGCAACAATAATTGTCTTCAAATATGTTAAAACAAAAGCATCAAATATTCAGCCTCCAGGATATAACTCCTCAATGCTGCTGGAAACAAATTAAAATGTAGTTGGGAAATGTTTAATAAAATAAACTAAAATATAGTACAATAAATATAATAGTGTTAATTTGTGATTCTCTAAGTCAATATGCACCTACAGGGATATGTTTCTGTCTGAGTTTGACACCACTGTTTTAAAGGGTATCATACAGAATGGCATTCCAGGCATGGGGACATTAATTGTGTTAGGGATAAAATGTCATGTATAGGGAACAACAAATAGACCAGTTTGAATAGACCATACAGGGAATGAGGCGGGGAGTGATATGAAATCAGTCAAGAGAGATAAGCTAGAGCCAAATTGTGAAAGGCCTCAAAGGACAAACAGAGGGATTTTGTATGTTATCCCAATGTTTTGGGAGAAATACTTCTCTGAGTTCATGTACCAGGTAATTGCTGCCATGATATATTTACCACAATACTAAAATTACGCAGGTAAAAAACCTAGGTTTTATTATGATGCTCAAGCATAGGTTCAGTCAGGCCTCAGGAAAACAATAAAGCTAAACGACCATTAGGATTCTAACAAGTCTTCTTGCAGGTGAAATTATGTCAGCGTGATAGAGAAAGAATTCTTTTACATATTGCAATCCTGTACATTCATCTTAGGCCATAAAAGGTAAAGAAAAGATAAAACCAAAATCCCATGTTTCCTTCAATACCATAAAAGTTGGAAAAATTTAGTTAAACAGAGTCATAATCTCATACATGAACAAACCTAGTTAAATAGACTTTATAGGTCAATTAAATCAGGTTATAGATTAAACTACATTTAGAAGGTTCACAAATAGACTGCTTAAGGAGAAGATTAACATGTTAACAAGGAGTCAGGGACAGTTGACATTCTGACTAACACTCTAAGGAATGTTTAAGACTTTAAGTAAATTTTCATGTCCCATGGGATAGGTTTTAGTCAGGTGAGGTTTATATTAACAGAAGACAGGCTTTAAATTAACCAAAAGTTATAGGAGGAAGAAAAGTAATCTCCCTCTATGAGGGAAGCAATTTGATGTGTGAATACAGTTATCCCTTCCACAATGGGGAGAAGGGTGCTGGGTAAGGGCAGCCTAGTGATCTGGAAAAATCAGAAAATCTCATAAAACTTTTTGACCCTCCCTTCATGCTCGAAAAGAAATCTGATTTTTTTCTTTTTCTTTTATGGGGTGTTTACAATACTTTACAATAAGGTATTCGGGGTTTTGGTCATAGGCTATATGTAAGTCAACCTTCTATGTTGTCTGCTGGCTTTCACTAATTGTCTGTAGCTTCCGCAAAACATCCCAAATATTCCCATTTAATTTCTTATGCCCACACAGGATATATCAAAACTGCCAGGGGAAAGCCTAGATGTGGAAAGGACAACTGTAAAGAGAAAAGGGGCAGATGGAAAAGGCGGTCTGGAATTTGAATCAACAAGATTTAGCAACTGACTAGATATGGATAGTGTAGGAAAAGGAAGAGTCAAGGCCAAAGGCTAAACCTCAAACGTGGGTGACTGGAAGAATGGTGGTGCTTTTATAAAAAAATTAGGAAAAGGGATAGATATGGGAGGAAAGATAGTAGGAAAGTCAATTTTTGGACCTATTGGATTGGAGATATCTGTGGGATATTTAGGGGTAAACATCAAAAAGTCACTTGCTAATATAACAATTGGACTCAGAAGAAAGACTTTAGCCATAATTATAGTTATAGATACCCATATAAAGAGAATATGTAGGCAGAGCCAAGATGGCGAAGTAGAAAGACGCACATACACATAGCTCCGAACACACAAACCACAGAACGGCTAGAGAGGACCAACCCAGGGCGAATTCTGCACCCAGAGACCATGGAATATTGGAGCGAGGGAGATTTCTGTTCCGGAGAGACCTGCAAACCTCGCGCGGGGGGTCCTTCGCGCCATGGATTGGGTGCCGGGACGGGGAGCAGAGGGCAGCCCTACCGTGGCAGCGACACTGTGAGGAAAAGATCCGAGAGGGCTACGGGGACGGGATCTCCAGCGGCCACGCGGGTCCCCCCACCCACAGAGGGACCTGCAAACCTCTCGCAAAAGGTCCGTCGCGCTGCAGACTCGGAGCCCAGCCCGGACCTGCGGCGGCGGCGGTGGCGGCTATGGCTCCGAGAGGTACAGATCCGAGAAGGCTCCAGAGACGGGATCTCCAGCGGCGGCACAAGCCCCCCCACCAACAGGTGACTGACGGGGGTAGGTGAGAGAGTCTCTTTGGCGGGTTGAGAGGGGAGTGGGGTGCTCCCATGGCTCGGGCCCCCCCAGGAGGTGGAAGCTGAGAGGCGGCTGCAGACAGGGGCTCCCCAAGCGGGCGGGAGCCTGGATCCATTGTGGAAGGTCTATGCATAAACCCCCTGAGGGAATGGAGTCAGAGAGGCGGCCCTGCCCCTGACCTCAGCACCTGAACTTAATTTAACACTGAATAGCAGCCCTGCCCCCGCCAAAAACTCTAAGGCGGGAAGCAGCATTTGAATCTCAGTCCCCAAACGCTGGCTGGGAGGACCAGGAGGCGAGGTGGGTGTGAGGAGAACATTCAGAGGTCAAGCCACTGGTTGGAGAAAATGCCAAGAAAAGGGAAAAGAAATAAAACTATTGAAGGGTACTTTATTGGAGAAAAGACACTTCCTCCCTTCCTTTCTGATGGGGAGGAACAATGCTTGCCATCAGGCAAAGACACAGAAATTGAAGATTCTGTGTCCCAGCCCACCCAATGGGCTCGGGACATGGAAGAGCTCAAGAGGAATTTTGAAAATCAAGTTAGAGAGGTGGAGGAAAGACTGGGAAGGGAAATGAGAGGGATGAGGGAGAAGCATGAAAAGCAGATCAGCTCCCTGCTAAAGGAGAACCAAAAAAATCTTGAAGAAATTGGCACCTTGAGAACTAGCCTAACTCAGCTGGCAAGGGAGGTGCAAGGGGCCAATGAGGAGAAGAATGCTTTCAAAAGCAGAATTAACCAAATGGAAAAGGAGATTCAAAAGCTCACTGAAGAAAATAGATCTTTCAAAACCGGAATGGTACAGATGGACGCTAAGGACTTTATGAGAAAGACTGATATCTCAGAACATACCACGCAGATTCGAAAAATGGAAGATAATGTGAAATATCATTGGAAAAACAACTGACCTGGAAAATAGAATCAGGAAAGACAATGTAAAAATTCTGGGACTACCTGAAAACCATGATCAAAAGAAGAGCCTAGACATCATCTTCCATGAAATTATCAAGGAAAACTGCCCTGAGATTCTAGAACCAGAAGGCAAAATAAATATTCAAGGAATCTGCAGAACACCACATGAAAGAGATCCAAAAAGAGAAACTCCTAGGAGTATTGTGGCCAAATTCCAGAATTCCCAGGTGAAAGAGAAAATATTGCAAGCAGCTAGAAAGAAACAATTCAAGTATTGTGGAAATACAATCAGGATAGCACAAGATCTGGCACCCTCTACATTGAGGGATAGAAGGGAATGGAATAGGATATTCCAGAACTCAAAGAAACTAGGACTGAAGCCAAGAATCACCTACCCAGCAAAACTGAGTATAATACTTCAGGAGAAAAAATGGTCTTTCAATGAAATAGAGGACTTTCAAATTTTCCTGATGAAAAGACCAGAGCTGGAAAGAAAATTTGACTTTCTAACACAAGAATGAAGAGAACCATGAAAAGGTGAACAGCAAAGAGAAGTCATAAGGGACTTACTAAAGTTGAACTGTTTACATTCCTACATAGAAAGACAATATTTATAACTCTTGAAACATTTCAGTATCTGGGTACTGGATGAGAGTACACACACACACACATGCACACACGCACACATACATAGAGACAGAGTGCACAGAGTGAACTGAAGAGGATGGGATCATATCTTAAAAAAAAAAATGAAATCAAGCAGTGAGAGAGAAATATTGGGAGGAGAAAGGGAGAAGTTATATGGGGCAAATTATCTCTCATAAAAGAGGCAAGCAAAAGACTTATTAGTGGTGGGATAAAGAGGGGAGGCAAGAGAAAAACATGAGGTCTACTCTCATCACATTCCACTAAAGGAAAGAATATAATGCACAATCATTTTGATAGGAAAACCTATCTCATAATACAGGAGAGTGGGGGACAGGGGCACAAGCAGGGTGGGGGGGAGGATGGAGGGGAGGGCATGGGGAGGAGAATGCAATACGAGGTCGACACTCATGGGGAGGGAAAGGACCATAAGAAAATAGAAGTAATGGGGGACAGGATAGGATGGAGGGAAATATAGTTAGTCCTATACAACACAACTAGTATGGAAATCATTTGCAAAACTAAACAGATATGGCCTATATTGAATTGCCTGTCTTCCAAGGGGAAGGGGTGGAGAGGGAGGGAGCTAAAGAAGTTGGAACTCAAAGTGTTAGGACCAAATGTAATGTTCTTACCACTGGGTAACAAGAAATACAGGTTAAGGGGTCAAGAAAGCTATCTGGCCCTACAGGACAAAAGTGAAGACGGAGACAAGGGCAGGGAGGGAGGAGAGAGGAGAGAGCAGATAGGTCACAGGGGCAATTAGAAAGCTTGGGTTTGAGGGGGGGAAGGGGATAAAAGGGGAGAAAATTTGTAACCCAAAATTGTGTGAAAATAAATGTTAAAAGTTAAAAAAAAGAGAGAATATGTATTATATATTTATAATATATACCATTTATTATGTATATATAATTTCTGGGCACCATCAGCATGGATAAATTTGAGCCCATGAAAGCTGATGAAGTCACTGAGAGAGTATAGAAAAAGAAGAGGATCCAGGAACAGAGCCTGTCGACATTACATTTAGGGGGATTGAACAGAAAGGTTGATCCTATGAAGGAGTCTAAAGAGTAGACAAAATAGGAAGAAAGAGAACCAGGAAAGAGTAGTGTTAAAAAAAAAAAAAAACAGGGAGGAGATATATGGTCAACTATGGTAAATGCTAAAATGACTAAGAAGGATAAGAATGGAGGAAAATGACATCAGATTTAGCAATAATGAGATTTTTAATGACCTCAGAGAGAAAAGTTTCAGTCAAATAGTGGGAAGAGAATCCAGAATACAAGGGATTGAGAAGTGAGTGGGAGGTTAGAAAGCAGCAGCAGTAAGTATAGAGAGCTTTTGCTAGGAGTTTGCCTATGAAAAGGAGAAAAGAAATAAGATGATAGCTTGAGAGGATGGTAGAATCAAGTGAAAGGTTTTTTTAGTAATGGAAAAGATCCGGGCATGTTTGAAAGATGTGGAGAGGATGAGGATTTGTGGATGAAGAGAACTTAATAATCAGGAAGAGAGAGAAGATGATTGAAAGGGCAAGCCAGTGGAGGATGGGATCAAGGGCACAAGAGGAGAGGTTGGCATTTGCAAGAAGAGATGAGAGGTGGGAGCTGATACTGAAATGATTTGAAGTGTGTAATTAGGAAGGAGAGGGAAGTAAAGAGGGAAAATTGATTGAAATGAAGTACTTGGCTGAGAAGAGTGTAGGGAGATAGTAGTAAATCACTTGAGAAGAGATTTAGAGCAAGAATAAAGGAAATCAAGATATTTAATCAGGATTATACTTAGAAATAGCTGTCATTTCATTGATATTTTTTAAGTGAGCCATAATTAGGGAAGAGAAACTGGCTGTACTGGGATGCCCCAAACTTAGGGAAGGTTGTCAGCATTCATGATCCTTCAAGATAGTAGAAACAACTGAGCTTATTGTCTCATTGGCAAAAATAATTGGTGAAAATAAGAAGCAGCCAGAAGGCATGCTTCTTCCCTCCAGCAGCTACACCCCAATTGGATCCTTTCTTACATCACTTGTCTCTGATCCCCCCCTTTAGGAATGGCCTTATGATTTCCTCCAGGGTCTCATGTCCTGAAGTCTAAGTTTACTTTCCAAGCACATGTTTCCCTCAACTTAAATATCTATTAGCGGAGTCCCTTTTATGCAATTACATTTGATCTCGTCTATTTCATAATGCTTCTCCCAAAATTACTACCTGTAGCTCTGTGAGTAAACAGTGAAAATGTCCTTTTGCTACTAATAAGCTATTGAGGCAATAAAACTAAGAACCAGAAAGAAAACAAAGTAATGAGAGACAGACAGACAGAGAGAGAGAGAGAGAGAAGAAAGAACCAGAGATAACTCAATCCCTATGAATTTGTTGCTGAAAAGGAATGTTCCCAAATACATCAGGGACAGGGACAAAGACAGGCTTCTCCCCACAGCCATGCCAAGCTCTGTGCTCCCTCCCTTCTACAGTAGCCCTGACTGACATTCCTGCCTGGTAGCATCCTTGTTCAAATTCTTGGCTTCAGGGCTTCATGAACATGCTTAGGCTCGTCTCTAGCCATCTCTAGCCACAGCACCTAAATCATTGCTTTGAGATTTTGAAGTTTTAGGAGCTACTTTTCTAAAAACTTACTCTTCAAGTATTACTGATCTAACCTAAGCACTTTTTCAATCATAGAACAAAGACAATATAAGTACAGATGATGGTGAAGATAGCATGGCAGATTGGAGAGAGCACTGGACTTGGGAGTCTGGAAGACCCGGTTTGGGTTCTGGCTCCTATACTTCCTGACTGTGTAAGCATGAGCAAGTTTATTTACTCACTCTGAGCTCCTGGTAACTCTCTAAGACTTATCTGGCTTTGATTGGGTTTTGTTTATTCATAATAGACTGACATAATCACTTGCTAAGTGCTTATAATTAAAACATTCAAGATGCACTAACATTTAAGGATTTGGCAATTTCCCAGAAGATTCCATTAGAGTACTGGAGGTGCAAGGAGTTAAAAAAAAATAAGATTGAATTCTATTCAGTTAATTGCCTCTTGAGATAGGCAAAAGAGGAACAAAAAAAGGAATAAATTCACATATGTGCATGTTTCAGATGTACCCAAAGATATTTTAGTTCAAATGTCCACCCTCTTCAGATACAGAACATGGTACAAACTAATTACTATTCACTTGGTTCTCATACAAAAAGACTGCATTTCACAGAATTCAGCAATCAAGTCATGCTATCCAATTCTTACCCTCCTCCTCTTCTAATGCTCCCAGTATCTGCACAGAATTGAGAAATATATCAAAAAAAAAAGACACTGAAACAAGCTACAGTTATTCTGCCCAGTGAATCTATTAAAGGCTTGCAAAATATGCCCCAAGAAAACCCTATTCTATACCACAGTGCTCAGGAGTGTGCTACAGCCAGCTCTAACCAGCTTGTGGGTATCGCTATTTAGCATGAGCATTTACATCAGAGAAATTGACAATGTGGGTAAATCATGGATTTAGGAGGAGAGAAGCATAGGGAGAGATATAATGATGGGATATTAGCATAAGAAAATAAAAGAAGGTGAGATTTTTTTATTAGGTAAGTGTGATTCTAGAATATATGATCATCTCTATATCTGCTAAGGTCAGGTGAAGAAGTGGGTTGTAGGATTTAAGGACACAGGAATTTGGGAGGTTAGGGAGTCTGAGGAAGGGGCAAAGTTGCAAAGAGCTTCAAATGACAAAGTACTTTATAATCGATCTTGAAGGTAACAGGAGTTTAATGGGGGAGAAGGAGTAATGATATAGACTTATCCTATCCAGGAAAATCATTGTTGTGTGGAAGACAGGATAAGATTTAAGGTAAGAAGAGGATAATGTGCTTCTCTAGATTGAGGAGAAGAGGACATGAACTAGAATGGTAGAGAGAAGAGGATGTATACGTGAGATGTTACAGAGAATACATTACAAGATTTTATCATTGAACCCATAGGAACTACTGAGATCATTAAGCAAGATACAATAGAATGAAAATAAGAGAATCCAAGACAGAGCTGTAGGACACACAGTCCCTGCAGCATCAATGGAAATCCAAAAACTAAGGACCAATTAGTTGGGTAGGAGGAAAACCAAGAGAGATCAAAATCACAAAAATCCAGAGTGGAGAAAGAATTCAAGAGGAGAATGTGGTCAAAGGGCTCAAATCCTATAGAGAGGTCCAGAAGAATGAAGACCAAGAAGGGGTCATTAGATTTGACAACTAATTAGTAACTGGAGAGTTATAGTTTCCCCCTTACCACATGTGTATCCTATAAATGTGCTTCACTCTTCTCTTCCCTTAAGAATTCACTTTTCCCTTGGACCTAAGTCGAGAGACTGTGACCCAAGCATTGAGGAGGACATGCTTTTTTCCAATTGTTATTATTTTGCTGTCTTAGTAAATGCTTTTCCAAAAGCTAACTAGGGTCACTGGCACTTTACCAAACACTTGGGAAAGGCATTTTGTAGGAAGTGGGAATTTAGTTGGGAACTGAAAAAAGCCAGGAAAGTCAGGAGATGAGAGAAAATTCCAAGCAGAGGAGATAGGCAGAAAAAATACCCATAAGCTGGAGGAAATGGAGCATCTTACTTTGGAAGAACAATAAATTCAATGTTATACTATTAAGAGTAGTAAGCAGCCACCCTCTAGTGACATTCAATACATGTCAGTCAATAAAAATTTATTAATTGCCTATTATATACAAGATGTTGTGCTCTCTAAGGAGCTACCCCCAAGAATTTTACATTCCAATGGGAAAAGACAACACACAAAAGAAAACTGAAAGGTTGGGGGATAGAGGATGGAGAAATACTTAGGAGTGCAGCCAGATGACAAATGAAGAGATGGCTGGCCTGGGCACTATTATTAAATCACAAGAATGGATACAAGCTGAAGAACTGAACCTACAAGGAGTGATACTGATTGGGTGCCCCTAAGCAAATCATTCAACCTCTCAGTGTCCCAGGCAACTGTCTGAATTATAGAACAGATGCTCATTTGCTTGGGTTAGGGTGAGTTCCTCATTAGGAAGCCTCCTACATCAATGAACCCACAGATGTAGACAATAATAAAAGTATGTGAATAAATAGGCAGACATGATGAAATTAACAGGCATCATTTCATTTACAAAACATGACTTGGAACATTCAATCCCATACCTATGATTAATGGCAAAGTCTAGTACAATAAATAATATTCATTGGATTAAGAAAAAATTATGGAAACAAACCAAAGGTACTACCTTAATTACAGTAGCATCCTTGTTGGAGAGTCACAGGAAAGAAGGATAAGTTTCATGAGAATTGTGGTTTAATTATAACTCTTGCAAAACTTGACTGATGGTGTGTAAAGGTAAAGCAAATTTGATGGAACTATACTAAATGAAAATAATTGCTCATCAAGTATTTTTTTAAAAAAGGGAGAATGTTGCTTTAATCTATCCTGATGCATTATGAAAACAATTTAAATCACCTCAATGAATCTTTCTTTTCTAATTAAACTAAGCCAGTAGAATATTACAGGGGCTAACTAGGTGATGCAGTGGACTGAGTGCCTGGCTTGGAGTCAGGAAGACTCATCTGTTTGAGTTCAAATCTCGCCTCAGATACTTATTAAACATGTGACCCTAAGCAGGTCACTTCACCCTGTTTGCATCCATTTCTTCATTTGCAAAAAGAACTGGAGAAGAAAATGGCAAACCACTCTAGTATCTCTGCCAAGAAAACCCCAAATGGGGTCGTGAAGAGTTGGACACAACTGAAAAATGACAAAACAACAACAAAATAATATTACAAAGCAAGAATTGTCTAATTCCAAATTTAAAAGGCAAAAAACTTCTTTATAGAGATCTAATTTGCTTTGGAGAACAGAATAGAAGCCACACCAGATTCTAGATACCAAAAAAAAAACAAAACATACTTCTCACACTAATATCACTGTTATACTTAGAGACACTGGACAGATTCACTTGTAATATCTTGTCTATCTAAGACTTCTTCATGGGATGCAGGTGGTAGAAGTGGGGAGGAAGAATTTCTGTGAAGAAGACATAGGGAAGACAGTCACTGAAAGAAAGAAAAAAAGCCAGAGAAAAGCCAGTTACAGCTACCTGAAAAATAATGATTCTTAAGCTAGAACAAGGAGACATATCTTGGTATGAACTTTGAAATCAGTGAGACCTGCAGGGCTGATCAAGAGCAGGTCAGAAAAAAGCACAATAAGTGATGCATTAATATAAATAAATACTGAACTTGATGTGCAGAATGCCATAGAATGCAAATTCTCAAAGAAAAAAGTAAAGAAGATACAAGGAGAAATAGAAAATAAAACTGTAATAGTAGAAAACTTCTCCCTTTAAGAAAAAAGAGAGAGAGAGAGGGAAGAAAGAAGGAAGGAAAGAAATGAAAGGAAAGAGGAAGAAAGGGAGGAAGAAAGAGAAGGAAGGAAGAAAGAGAAGGAAGGAAGGAAGGAAGGAAAGAAGGAAGGAAGGAAGGAAGGAAGGAAGGAAGGAAGGAAGGAAGGAAGGAAGGAAGGAAGGAAGGAAGGAGGGAGGGAGGGAGGGAGGAAAGGAAGGATGGATGGAAAGAAAAAGAAGTTGAGGACTTGAATAGAATTTTAAATGAGATTCATAGGTCTCTGGTGATTTCTGAAAGAGAATAGAAAACTCTGTGTGTGTGTGTGTGTGTGTGTGTGTGTGTGTGTGTGCGTGTGTGTGTGTGTTTACATACATATTTCTCAGGGGTATCACTATAAAAAGTGATAATGTATTAGGGGATTAAAAGCCTCACAAATAAACACAGAAAAGGAAAAATGTTATACACATTCTTTATTTACCACAATGTAATAACAAGAATATTTGATTAAAAAAATGAAGCCAGGCATGGTGTCATATTCCTGAAGTACCTGCTCCTGGGGAGGCTGAGGCTGATAGATCACTTGAGTTTAGGAGTACTGAGCCATAGTAGAGTAAGTTTTGGGGTATTTGAACTAAGCGTGGCATCCATATGGTGAGTCCCTGGAAGTGAAAGACAACTATGATGCAGAGGTGAGGCAAAACCAGTCCAGGCTGGAAAAATGGAGCATTATATTAGTTCCATTAAAGGCCATTGCGCTTCTTGGGTAAGATAGGAAGGTTCCCATCTCCAAAAGAGAGAGAGACATAGAGATAGAGACAGAGAGACAGAGAGACAGAGAGAAAGAGAGAGAGAGAAAGAGAGAGAGAGAGAGAGAGAGAACCATTGAAGAAAAGGGGAAAGTTCATGACCAAACGAAGGATAGAGAAGATCACAGAAGAAAAAGACAATTTTAATTACATAAAGTTAAAAAGATTTTTCACAAATTAAACCAATGCAGTCAAAATTAGAAGAGAAACAGTTAACTAGGGGAAAATTTTGTAGCAAGTTTCTATGATAAAGATCTTATATCTTAGTTATATGAAGGGCTCATTTATATCCAAACACAAAATATTCCCCAGTGTATTGTCTAGGGAGCCCTATCTGTGCCTTGATAAGTCAAGACATGGTTTAAGAATGGCATGCATACGTGTGATCTAAGATCTGACCTGCCTCTACAGAGATTAGAAGAAGGACAAAGGACCACGTCTGAACCACCAATATGTTAAATGAGGAGAGGGCCAGGCAGATTCCAGAAGTAACACCAAAGTTAGGAATTCCTTTCTTCAGACTCCAGTCTTAAGCAAAGTGTTTGACTAATACTTACATCTATTTGCCCCAGTCAAAAATTGATATGCTAGGCCATCAGTGTCAAACTCAGATGGAAAAGCAGTCACTGAAGCATGCTTAAGAGTCTCTGTAGGCACATACTGACTCTAAAAAATTAACATTATTGTACGGTATCTAGCACATAGTAGGTGACAAACCCTTGTTGATTTGACACCAGGACAATACTATAGAGGACTGTATGGGTCCTTAGGGACAGAGATACCAAGGGGACAGAAAAAATAGTTTTGATAGTTTGTGAGTTTGTGTGTCAAGACTTGGTATTATCTATTGGATAAAGAAAAACCTCAGGGGTGGGGAACCTGCAGCCTCGAGGCCACATGAATCCAATTCAGTCAGAGGCTCACACTTGAGGACCTAGAAGTTGGCCTTGAGGCCACAGGTTCCCCATCCCTGAGCCCTAACTTATATTTGATATCTTATTAACCTTGAGTGTTTGCATGGGAGCTGACAGCCATTTCCTTTCGATGTGGATTCTAATACACTACAAGATAGAGTGTTGGCTCTGGAGTCAGCAAGACTCCTCTACCTGAGTTCAAATATGGCCTCAGACACTAGCTGTGTGACTCTAGGCAAGTCACTTAATCCTGTTTTCCTCAACTTCCTTCTCTGTAAAAGGAGCTAGAGAAGCAAATGGCAAACTACTCCAATATCTTCGCCAAGAAAACTCCAAATGGGGTCACTAAGAGTCAGACAGGAATGAAGAAAGGACTGACTAATAGGTAATAAAACTAAATGTTTAAAATCTTGTTCATAATCTGTTTCAATGTTCCAAAAACATTAACTATTTTGTGTTTGATATTTCAAATTAAAAATGAATATTTTCAAGGTAATTCAACTAATTTGAAAATCATTTGCAGGAGGATATAATTCCAAGCATGGTGGATATAATTCAATTCAATATTTACTCCTCACTTGCTATGGGCAGCCTAGGTGTTAATAAGGAGACAGCAAGACAGATACAACATTTTTCCTATGTGAAGGGTTTGGAAATCTATTGGGTTGAGAAGATGGAAAGGTTTATGCCAGAAGTTTCAAGGGGATGAATTTGCCTAATTAAGAGAATCAGGAAATAAGCTAGAGGATGGTTGACCATAGAAGGGGCAAAATTGGCCTGGGAACATGGAAGAAGAATGACCAAATGCAGGGGGAAGGATCTGGTTGTAAGATATAGTGAGAGAACACTCACTGATGAGTGAGTGCATAGCATATCTAAAGAGTGAGCTCATGGTAAGAGTCATTTCAGTGACAGTGAGTGGAATTTATTAGCAAAAGAGTCAACATTTTTCAGGGAAAGAAGAGGAACTCCAGAGGCCTGTCTATGCCTTGAATAGGCCATGACATACACAAGAAAGACTATATGTAGGAATCACAGTGTGACCTTATTGCTAGTCCTTCCCTTTATACAGATATACACAGAGAATGAAATGTCAAGAGCTGTGTCCAAGGACTATAAAGTCAGATTCTGTTTCATGTATGTATTGTTCAATCATTTTACAGTCATGTCTGATTCCTCAAGATCCCATCTGGGGTTTTCTTGGCAGAGATACTGGAGTGGTTTGCCATTTCTTAGCCAGCTCATTTTACAGAGGAGGAAACTGAGGCAAACAGGGTGAAGTGACTTACCCAGGGTCACAGAGCTAGTAAGAGTCTGAGGTCAGATTTGAACTCAGGAAAATGAGTCTTCATGATTCCCGGTGCAGCACTCTGTGCACTATGGCGCCACCTAGCTGCCCCTTTTGTTTCATACAGCTTATCCAAATCTGATTTCTAAGCTGCTCATGGTTTCTGCTCAGTTCTGACCTGGGGCAACAGAATGACTTAGGACAAGCAGGTCTCATAAAAGTGAGGTGAGATGGAAATATTATGACATCTGCTCTCAGTAGTTTATGGCTTAATCCCAGAGTTCTTAAACGTTTCTGTGTCTTGGACTCCTTGGGTAGTTGCTGAGGGCTATGGGCCCATTCTCAAAATAATGTTTTGAAATTAATAAAATAAAATACATGGAATTACAAAGGAAGCCAATTAAATTGTAGTATAATTGCTAAAATATTTTTTAAAATAAGCCCCTGGACCCCAGGTGAAGAATCACTGATCTTATGGAAAGAAATAAGGTACATCTATATAAAAATATGCTATATATAGTATATATAGAGTATAAAAGTGAATCAATCCATTGAATAAGAGTAGTTAGATACCCAGTGAATGAATGACAATCAACCAAAAAGCATTTAAGTGCTTCCTATACTCCAGTCACTTTGAAAAGTGCTGAAATGGGAAGACTATTTAAAATTTTTTAAATTCCTTTGAGGAATTTCATCATCTATTATTTATAGAATATTATATTCTATATCATTCTGAATTATTTATGGAATATTATATTCTAATAGGGAAGATATGTAAATTACAAGGTACATACAAGGAGATAGGAGAGCAGACGGAAAGCACTAGTACCTCAGAAGAATAGGACAAGGAAACGGCCTCCTACAAAAGTTGAATCACATACCTAGACTGCTGGCGTTCTGACTTTTTGTTCATCTCCTGAGCCAAAGAAATAGTCCATGATTTGAAGATGGGAGCAGAAATTTTTAAAGCCCACAAAAAAGCAGACAAATCACTAAGAGGATGGAGGGAGGTTAGAGGAAGCCTTCCCCCAGAGGCCTGGCATGCCAGCAGAAATACCAATGCAAATAAAAGCAGCTAAGAACAGTTTTGTGGCTTTAAGGGCACCGTGGCTAAGATGCAGTTTCCCTTCTCTGAGTTCCCTGATTAAGAAAAGCAGATATGCAGTGGGGAATGCAGAGGAAATGACAACCTTTTACTTTCTGCTCTTCCCCACTGCCCCACTTAAAGCTGGGCATGACTGAGGTAGTTCATACACTCTGCTAAAAGTTGCGTTTTACTGACCTAGTCCTACTTCTCAGATATGTCTGTGGTGGAGCCAGAAGTGCATTTCTGGGGGTGGGAGGTGTAGTTGGGGGTGAGAGGGAGCAGGACTGAAGGGCACTGACTGGAAAACATTTTTTTCCTTCCTATCTCTAATAACATTGGCCCATTTATCTTGTGTTTTCATTCATTATGATCAAAAAAAACCCTAGAAATTTAAAAGGGGAGTTCAAGACCAGTCACTTCTAATCTGCTTATAAGCCTAATTTTCATTGTGACCTGTCTGAAATAGCAATATCTAGGATTATGTTTGGACTATAGATGTAGAGCTGTTAGCGGATTAGATATTTTTTTCTAATCCCCATTAATATTCCAGAAATCACCAAAACAGGAATTATGCACCAGCTTTTTTTTTTTGGACAAAACAAGATAACAACAAACCTGTTTAAAAGCTTTATAATTAACACTGGACATTGCTAATCTCTGAAGAGTTCATTCAGTCCCCATTCCCCACCAGCGTTCACATTCATGCTCCTAGGAATTAACTCATGGGCTGTTGTCTAGGACCCAGATTTCTGCTGAAGAGATTTCTAGCACATCGTACGCATTAACCATTCCTTCCCACAAGGTAAGCACTGATTCTGCCAAACCACATGAGTAGGAGTAGAATTGAACTGCCTTTTGGCCAGAGTAGCCCCTAGGTTAGGACTCCTAAGTCTACAAGGACTCAAGTCAGAATACCCTCTCTGACCTCCATCAACACTTAAAAAAAAGGTAGCAAACACTGATTCAAGCCAGCCAGGGAAGGAAAGGACAAGATCCAGGAAGAAACTAGGATACCTAGGAGCCAATATACATGGCTATACCTACTCTGATGGAAAAGGAACTAAAGTCCATATGTAGCCAGTTCTAACCTGCCAAAAGCTAGTTAAGGCAGAGACAAAGGCTGGTGAAACATAAATTACCCTAATGTGGGAAATGGTTAAGACAACTTGCAGTTCAGCCCCAAGAGCGTTCCACCCCCAACAGGAGAGAAGTCACAAAGTGAGTAATAGGGAACATAAGAGGCTAAACAACTAAAGCTTTCAAAAAGAAAAGAATTTAATTTAAAACCTAAAGTACAAACAGATAAATCAACAGAGATGATCCGAATAAAGAGAATAAAAGATTTGAAACTCAAAAATACCGAATTGGAAGAAAATCTGGTAAAAGAGAAACAAAAAGGCAAAAAAATTTAAATGACACTGATAGCCATACAAGCCAAAGTCACAGCCTTGAAAAGAGGATATTCAGAGACAACAAATATGAATTTCCAAAAAGGATACAACTAATCAAAAAACTTGAATACCAGAATACGGTAAAGAATATCCTCCGAAAAAAACTGCCCGGAACTTATGAATAAAGTGCCAGTCAAAAAGTTCCACCAAATGTTTTCAAAAAAGAAAAATCTATACTATATGTAGAGAGATCTAGAAGGAACCTTCAAGGTCACATAGCGCAATTCCTTCATTTAACAGATGAGAATAATGAGTTCCAGAGAGCTGAAGTGACTAGCCCAAAGTCACCCAGTTAGAAAGTGGTAAAGATAATAATTGAATCCAGGTCCTCTGACTGCAAGTCCAGCACTTTTTCCAGAGTAACACTATTTTCAAAATTAATCTAAAAACCCAGATATTTAGCACTGAACCAATTTATCATCAAAATTAGAAATTAGCTTTCCTTACTCAGACTATGCATCATACTTTTTTTAACACCTTTGTTAGGCACTCAATACATTCTTTTTTCTAATATTACTGTGTTACTCCTCATATACACACCACACATACATACATACACAACACACACACACACACAAATACACACAGATTTGCTTAGCAGTTCTTTTGAGAGAAGGGACTGTATCTTACTTATTTTCCATCTTCCTCTGGAGTTTACTATAATGTCATACATATAGCAGATCCTTTGCAAGTGTTCACAAAAATTCATTGTTGC
Source organism: Notamacropus eugenii (assembly GCF_028372415.1). Taxonomy (NCBI): domain Eukaryota; kingdom Metazoa; phylum Chordata; class Mammalia; order Diprotodontia; family Macropodidae; genus Notamacropus; species Notamacropus eugenii. Next base: position 356,408,757 of record NC_092873.1, on the reverse strand, counting down.
TATTGAATAATGTTGAAATGACAAGATGAAGGCGAAAAAAGTAGAACAACAATCCCTCTGAATAAAAACTGTAATTGCAATTGCACAGAAAGGAGACAATGGACAGAAAAAGAATAAGAAATGCTTGGGGATAAACCAAAGCAGAAGAAATGTTCTTTAAATGTTCTTTGGGGAGGTGAGTAAGGACAGTCAAAGAAAGATGCCGAGATCAAGGCTCTCAAAGGATCCGTTTACCTCAACCCACACTCTACAACTTGATAGAATGATTGAGACCATCAACTGAACATTTTCCATAAATGACCTCACCTAAATGACCTAACAATCCTTGCTTTGAAAGTTAGTCCATAAATTTTCAAAGTCAGGTTAAGATTTCCTTTTTCAAGGAGAGCTGCCGTGCTCTACTTGTGCCCCCAAATGAAAAGAGGGTAGGCATATGATGCTACTCTTAATTATCACTGGATTAAAAAAAAGAATCTGCCTGAGGAGTCACAACTAAGTGCAATAAATTAGATTCTGACTAATTCTGACCCTGTGTATAATTGTTTTGCCTGAGTGGCACAGGAGAAATGGGAGGCTTCAGGGCTCTAAAGTCCATCTGAATAGTTTATAAAACTAGAAAATGTGTGACAATACAGTTTGGGTAAAGAGAAGGAAAGGGAGAAATGTGGAGAAATAACAGATTATGTGATGTTCACAAGCTGAAATGTGACAATGATGCTCATTTTCCCCCACCCTTGCTAATTTTTTTCAATATCAATTGACCCAGTAGGGTGAGGTTAATTATGAGAAATTCATCCTCTAGGGATTAAGAGGTAAAAGGACAGGGATAGAATTAAAAGAAGTCAAGAAACACCCTAAATCTCTGTATATAAGGATGGCCTGATTAGGGCAGTCTTCACTTCCATTCCTCACTCCTAGGACAAGGTTGACTACAGTGCATTATGTCTTGCCTCTTGAGAGCTTCTTCCCAGGCTGGAGGTAGTAGCTGTGGCAAAGTGTGCCACAGTGGAAGCAGCTTCAGCAGTAGCAGCAGATGTTACCCAGGGAGTGGCTCTGTTCAGGGCTTCGGAGGCTCCAGCAGCTGTGGTACCAGTGGAGGCTTTGCCAGTGGGTTAGGAAGGGGCTTTGGAGGTGGGTTCAGTAGCAGCTCCTTAATGGGAGGCCATGGAGGTAGCTCAGGCTCCAGTGCTAGCTTTGGTGGAGGCTTTTACAATTATTGTGCTGGTGCCATGGGCGGTGGTGTGACTGGCAGTTTGGGTGCCAGTGATGGGGGCCTCTTCTCTGGAAGTGAGAAGCAAACCATGCAGAGCCTCAATGACCGCCTGGCTAGCTACCTGGACAAAGTCCATGCTCTGGAGGAGGCCAACACTGATCTGGAGATCAAGATCAAGGAATGGTATGACAAGTCTGGGGCTAGAGATGCTGAATCTAAGAAAGACTACGACAAGTACTATCAAATAATTGAAGATCTAAGAAACCAGGTAAAGTGATATAATCTCAATATATTTTTCTTCTTTTCTATGCCATAAAAATGACAAAAGCAATAGATTTATTAATGTTTGCTAAATAATAATATTTTGTACAAGGGGTAGCGTGATATAAAATGTAGAAGGCCAGTGTTGAAGTCAGGAAGATCTGATTCCAAGTCTCCTGTCTCTAACAAATAATAAGAATGAACATTTTTATAGCACTAAGATTTGCGAAGCCTTTTATAAATATCTAAGTTTATCATCACAACTACTCTAAGAGACAGATGCGATTATCATCCTCATTTTGCAGTTAAGAAAACTAAGGCAAGTAGAGGTTAAGCTACTTGTCTAGAGTCATATACCTAAGGGTCTGAGGCAAGATTTGAATTTGGGTCTTCTTGACTCCAGGCCCAGTACTCTATCCACTATACCCTCTAACTAGGTGATACTAGGTACTTTGCTTAACCTCTCAGCATCCCATGCAACAATCTTAAGCCTTGTTAAAGATGGGTCACTGACTTAACTTAGGTAGAGAAAGTTTCCATAGAGGCAGTTCCCCCACAACAGTGAAATAATAGATATGGACCCCAAAAAGAGTTTCCTACAAAAGTAAAATGTTAAAATTTTTATCAGGTGAAAATTGATATATATGTTAGTTATATATAATGTAACATAATAATGACATTAATGATAGAATATCATAATGTGTTATATGAAAACATTTTATACATGTTAAGATTATTTTGTACTATATTCCTACATTTATCTCCCTGGTCCTGGAGTCAGGAGATACATAATCCTTTGTTTCTTACTGATTGTGTGATCTTGGGCAAATCATGTAATCTCTGAATCTCAGATTCCTCACCTTCAAAATGGGGTTAATACGATAAAAATCCCTGTAGGACCTCCTTCACAGGTTTGTCATGAGGCTCAAAAGAGATGATACATGTTCATTGCTTTGCATCTTTAGAAGTACTATGTATATTTCAGTTTTGTTATTTAAAATATCAGAAATATAGATATTGGTTTAGACAAGCTTTTATTTTACATTTCAGTAAAGTAAATCTTAACTAAAGTTACCTTAATAAACTAATACCAGGGAGCTATGTGGTATCCGGAAATATGTAGCTTTATTTTTCCACCATTTGTGAAAATTTTCTAGATCATTACAGCCACCATTGACAACGCCAAGATCATCACACCAATTGACAATGCTAGGTTGGCTGCTGAAGACTTTAGAATGAAGTGAGTTTGTTTTCAACTATTATTTCTAATAGCATTTTGTTAAAAACTAATAAAAATCTTCATTATTTTTCATACACCAAGGACTAGAGAACTCTAGTGAAAAGTCGGAGAAAAAGTGATATAGAAAAAGAACATGGGCTTGCATTAGTTTCCTCATCTCCAAAGTAAGAGGGAAAAGTCTAGATGACTTCCAATGTTTTTTCTGACTCTAAAACCAAAGGCATCTAATTAATTGGTCACATAAATATAGACAACTCTATATAAGAAAAAAATTGCTAAAGAATTGACTATTCTATTAAAGAAATTCTAAAATTGTATGATTTTTTTTAAACCTTATTACATATAGTCTTGTGGATTAATCATTTAGCACCTGGTGATGATGATTATACATCAGTGCGTAAGATGGGAAATAAAAAGGTGATGAGTTTGATACTGCTCTGGAGCAGCTGAGTAAACTATGAGGGTGATAAGGTAGCATGGAAAGAGTCAGAAGACCTATGCTCAAATCCTCTTTCTAGATGTTAACTATCTGTGTGACCTAGGACAAATCACTTAACTTCCCTTGGCCTCAGTTTACTCATCTGAAAAAAACAAGAGAGTTGGACTGGATTGCCTTTGAGATCCCTTCCAGCTCCACAGCTCTCATCCTATGAATACTTTGTAAATGAAATTGAAGGCTTTCAAAATAATTCAGCTAATTGAAATTCTGCACATCTTTTAAGGTATGAGAATGAGCTTTGTGTACGGCAGTCTGTGGAAGCAGATATAAATGGCCTTCACAAAGTGCTTGATGAATTGAACATCACCACATCAGACCTGAAAATGCAGTATGAAAGCCTGAATGAGGAGCTGGTTTATCTCAAGAAGAATCACGAAGAGGTAGGGAGAAACTTGGAAACAACATGGGACAACCACTGGAATCTCAGGGAGCTCGATCCCTTCCCCATGCACCCAGTTGCTCCCTCCCCCGGTCGTCAGGATGCCTCAATCAAAGATCTCATTCTGCCTAGGGCATCTTCCCGCTGACCTAAACAGACTACCTCCCTCACTCCCACCATGAGCCTCCTGGCCTAGGGAGTTGAACCACATGGGACCCCTGGGATCATGTGAGAGCACTGGCAATGAAGGTAGCTTCTGCTAGGTGCACTAGAAACTATTGTTGCCACACTTCTACCCATCATCAGCCAAGTAAATTTAACCATAGTCTTTCCTCAGTCATCCTCCTGCTCTGCCCTCCTTCAAAGTTCACTCCGGTCTGTCCAGAACCTTCTTGCTGTCATCTATGGGCTTCCATGTCACTCTCCTCCCCCAAATGTCTAGTAGCTGATACACAGATTTTTTTCTCCATCCCAACATCACTATTACAGTGATCTTTGCCTTTTTCCTTGGTAGGAAATGAAGAGTGCACAAGGAATGAATCACGGGGATGTCAACGTGGAGATGAATGCTGCTCCAGGAACAGATCTGACAAAACTGCTGAACAACATGAGGGCTCAGTATGAGGAGCTGGCTGAGCAAAACCGTAGGGAGGCAGAAGAACAGTTCCGCAAGCAGGTAAGTAAGTCAGCAGCAACTGAGCAATCAGAGAGCAAAGACCGGAGACAAGCCATTCATACATCCTTTATTCCACTCTCTCTTGCCTCCCCTGTGCCTGTAGAGTGCAACTTTGCAAGCACAGATCTCCACTGATGCCGGAGCAGCTGACTCAGCCAAGAGTGAGATGTTGGAGCTGAAGCGGACTCTTCAGGGTCTAGAGATAGAGCTTCAGTCCCTGATGGCCATGGTAGGTGAAAGCCAGCCCTGACTTTAAACTTCTTGAAATTGTTTTGCATGCATTTCTGTAATTCTGCAAGTAAAGAGATAAAAGGCCAGGGTAATCTATGGCTGGATATAGAGCTCTGTCTCTCCTCTTAATTCTACTGCTAAATTACTCATCATCTTTGACACAGATCCTGGTGAAAAGAGACCATGGGGATGAGCCAGCAGCCTCTGGCTGCACATATACTTATAAAGGATCCAGGGTAAAAGTCCATTCCCAAACATGCTCTATGAAGTGGCCACCACGGTCCCCAATCCAGGAGACAAAGAGGCTTCTTGTATTATTCCCATTATATGAGCAGGTATTGATCAGCTTTAGTAGAAGGAGTTTCTTTATTGGCAACTTCCTTTGCCAATAAAATCACAGGTTTAGTTGAAAAAATACTTACATACACACATATACACACACATATATATGTGTGTGTATATGTATGTATATATACATACATACATATACACACACATACATAGTTTTAAGGTTTACATAATGCTTCCATACAAGAGCCCTGTGAGGTTTTCTTTAAGTGCGAGCAAAAGTCAAACCAATGCTAGGAGATAGAGAAGAGGGCACTAATTCAGGACTAAAGATTATACCGCTTAGCTTTCATGGCACATTATAGAGGCAGTATGATTTGGTGGTCAGAGTTCTAGATTTGGAGTTGAAAAGACCTGGGTTTAAGTCCTGCCTAAAAGAACACCAGTTGTGGAATCAGCAGAACTATATTGGAAACCTAGAATTTTCCCTTAATATCTATCTGACATTGGTCAAATCACTTGATCTCTCTGGGCCTCAGTTTCCTCAAATTAAGGATTGGACTAAAAGTCTCTAAAGCTCCTTTTCAGTTCTAAATCTTCAGTGAAGTCATAGGTCCTTATGGATAGCTTGCCTTATGTTGGATACCTTGCCCTCAGTGTATTGAGGTATCAAGGAGATACCTTTCACCACTGAGACATATATATGTTCAATGTCCATTAATCTTTTTCCTTCATTTTCAATGATTTCATTTTGATATTTTTATTTTGTGTATGTACATGCACATTACTTGTAGCAAGACTCCCTGGAAGGCACCCTCGAAGACACTGAAGCAAGCTATGTGGCCCGGCTCTCCCAAATGCAACTTCAGATCAGCAGCCTGGAGAAACAAATTTGCCAGATCAGAGGAGAAGTGGATTGTCAGAACTCAGAATATGAACAGCTGTTGAACATCAAGACCCGCCTGGAAATGGAGATTGAGACTTACCGCAGCCTGCTTGATGGAGAAGGAAGGTGAGTTGAGTGAAATTCAACACTATCAATCACTTAGTTTCATGATTCTTCTGGCCCTTGAAAGTAAATATCTAGCAGGTTGAAATAAGGCATCCCCTGGAAGGAATACCCTAATCAAATAATCAATCATTCTTAAATAATCAAGCATTCTTAAGCATCTACTATGTGCTAGGCACTATGTTTGGAAGGAAACTATATCAATTTCCTGCCATTTCTTTGACAAGAGAAAAACCCTGAAATGTACTTCCTTCTCAACTCCACCTCTTACAATCTTCAAGATTCAATGCAAGTGCCATTTTCTGTATGAAATCTTTCCAGGTCACCATTGTTTTTTCAGTGTTTTCTCTCAACCCAAATTATCTTGCACATACTTATCAGTGATATCTCTTCCCAGTAAAATCTAAGCTCTTTGAGAACAAGGATTCCTGGGATTTACTTCCTTCCCAGGAATCTAGCACAGTATTCCCCTTAAAATTGGCACCAAATTCTTGCTGTTACTTAATTAAATAACTAGTGATAATACTTTCTCTAACTGGTTCTTTTTCAGTAGTTCTAGATGCAAGAGAGAAGTATCAAAAGGTCTACAGTCTGTTGACTTAGACACAGACCAATGGAAGGGAGGTAAAGTGTCTTTTTTTCCCAGTTTCCTTTCTATGCATTAATCATGAGTAAAACATCCGTCTATTCTAACCAAAACCTATATAAAACATAATTAGAAAACATACGTCTTTTAACCTTCATCCATTACAGTTCTTACTTCTATTTTTTTTAGAGTCAAACAAAATCAGAGTGACCAGGATGATGAAAGAAGATTCCACTAGCAGCCAAGGGGTGTCATCTCAAGCTAATTATATTTCTGGAATCAAAATTAAATAAGCGGGTGCTCAGATGGCCTTTGTCACAGAGAATGAAATGACGAGCTCTCCTGGAAAAAGAAACAGTCTGAACAACCTAACACAAATCAGCTCTTTCAGACCCTATCTGCTTTCCTTTTGGCTTTCTCTCGCCAAATGCAAACTTGTGAAATGTGTTTCACTTCTCAGCCATGCTGTCAGTCAATAAACTTTCCTCCTGTTGCAAATCAAACAGATTGGGTCTTAGTATTTTGTGGTATTTCAAACACTCAAACTTACTGTTGAATATGAATATGTCCCCAAAAGATGCTCCCAAAAAAACTTTTTTGATTATGAAAAATCTGGATGTAGCCTCCTCTTCTATGCTGATAGGGTTTTTTTTTTTATTTTTCACATAAATTAGGGGCTTAAAAAGAAGTTTTCATTGACAATATGTTAAGAACCCATTCCAAAAGGTCTACCAAAAAGAGAGAGAAATTTTGGTCACTCACTTTCAATTCAATTCAACTTGGGCATGTTTTTTGTCTTTTCTATTAATTATTTTTTCAATTAACATTTATCGCCCCACCCTTAGAAGAAAAGGAAAACTGAAACTCTTGTAACAAGTATGTATAGTCAAGCAAAACAAATTCCTACACTGGCCACATTTTTAAAAATGTGTATCATCCTGCATATTTAGTTCATCACCACAGGTAAGCAATATGCTTCCTTATCAGTCCTCCAGAGCACTGGCCAATCACTGAATTGCTCAGAGTTCTTAAGTCTTCAAAATTAAAACAGGCATTTGCTAAACACAGAGGGCTCTGGATTTGGTGTCGTAGGACCTGAGTTTGATTCCTGGCTCTCTCACTATCTGTGTGACTTGGTTAAGTCACTTATTATTAAGGGGCCTCAGTTTCTTCATCTATAAACTGATTAGATTGTACTAGAAGTGTCTAAGACCCCTTCCAGCTCTAAATGTATGGTTCAATTGTACTATGATCATATTAAATGCAGGCACTATCCTGGGTGCTGAAGATACAAAAACAAATTTCTGTCCTCCATGAGCTTACATTTTACTGAACATTCAAAGCTTTATCCATAGCAGTTCTCAAAGTGTGGTACATGGACCTCTGGGGTCCCCAAAACCCTTTCAGGGGTTCCACAAAGTCAAAACTTTTTTCACAATGATATTATTTGTCTTTATCACTTTCATTCATTCATTGATAATGTTTTGAATTCCACATTGCAACTGTCCTTTAAGAAATTACTATTTGTCAAGTTTTGGTATAGTCACCAAAGAAGAATGTCCACAATTATCTGAAAAAGCTTTAAAAGTACTCCTACCTCTCCCAATGACATTTCTGTGTGAGTCCAGGTTTCTTTCATGTGCTTCAATTAAAAAAAAAATCATAACAGATTAAAGGCAGAAGCAGATAGGAAAATCTAGTTATCTTTTGTTAAATGAAATATTTAAGAGATTTTCAAAAATATAGAAAATGATGGCATTCTTCTCACTAATTTTTCTCATTTGGGAAAATATAGTTAATTTTCACTGGACAGATAGGTAGTACACTGAATAAAGTAACAGGCGTGGAATCAGGAAGAACCGAGTTCAAATCTGGCCTTAGATACTTACTAGCTGGGGGACCCTGGGCAAATCCCTTAATCCTGTTTGCCTGAGTTTCTTCATCTGTTGAACGAGCTGAAGAAGGAAATGGCAAACTACTCCAGCATATTTACCAAGAAAACTCCAAATGGGGTCACAAAGAGTCAGACGTGACTAAAAACAACTAAACAACAACAAAGTTAATTTTCATAATTATGTCAATATGCAATTATTATTGTGTGTATTATAATACCTTATTAGTTATCTTAAACTGATTAATAAGTATTTTATATTTTATCTTTTCATTTCTAATGTGTAAATATTGGTAAGTATAAGCCATATGCCATATGTTGTTATTGTTCAGTCATACCTGACTCTTTATGACCCCATCTGGAGTTTTCTTGGCAAAGATACTAGAGTGGTTTGCTATTTCCTTCTCCAGTTCATTTTACAAATGAGAAAACTGAGGTGAATGGGATTAAGTGACCTACCCAGGGTTCACACAGATAGTAAGTATCTGAAGCCAGACTGGAACCTAAGAAGATGAGACTTCCTTTCTCCAGGCCCAGTACTCTTATCTACTGCACTATCTAGCTGCCCCATAAGCCATATAAACAAAAGGTATTTGAAGACTATTCTAAATAATTTTTAAGAGTGTAACATAGTCCTGAGACCAAAAAGTTTGAGAAGCACTACGCTAAGCCATCTAGGTACTAGTGTGTTCCCAGTCCTATAGAGAAAACAAAAGCACTAGGACCCAATACATGCTCCTAGGGAGCTTAATCTGGCGTAGGAGAGAAAAATAACAGTGATGAAATGCTTGGAAAACACTTGAGTATTAAAAAGTAGTTCACTGATGGCAGGCAAAATAATTGTGTTGAGAAGGGAGAGAACCATAAAGGATGAAACAGTCAGAAAAAAGCTTCAGAGAAAAAGCAACATGCTTCTGGTGCTTACCACTTGTGTAACCTTGGGCAAGTCATCTTCATCTTCCTCAGTTTTTCATCTCTAAAATGAGCAGATAGTGACCAGATGATCTCTAAGGTCCCTTCTAGCTCCAAAACCAAGTGATCCTATGGATTATGCCTTAAAAGATCATACCAGATTGTAGCTTTAGAACTGGAAGGTACCTGGGAGGTCATCTAGTTTAGCTCCCCCATCATTTTTCAGAGGAGGAGATTGAGATCTGGAGAGGTCAACATCACATAGTAAGCAGAAGAGTCATAATTTGAACCCAGGTCTTTTAGATACTAAAGCCAGCACAGTTCCACTGTAACACACTGACAGAAGTGTTGTTGTCATTGTTCATTTGTTTAATCATGTCCAATTCTTCATGACCCCATGGACCACAGCATGCCAGCCCTTCCTGTTGTCCACTGTCTCCCCAAGTCTATCCAACTTCATATTTGTTACTTCCATAATACCATATCTATCTTATCCTCTGCCATCTTTTGCCGTTAATCTTCCCTACCACTAGAGTCTTTTTCAATGAGCACCATCATCTCATTATGAAGTACTTAAGCTTCAGCTTCAGTATTTTCCTTCCAATGAATAGTCAAAGTCAATTTATTTAATGTAATTTAAGTATTGACTGATTTGACCTCCTTGCTGTCCAAGGAACTCTCAAAAGTCTTCTCTAGCACACAATTCAAAGGCACTGATTCTGTAGTTCTCAGCTTTCCAACTCTCACAGCCACATTACTATTAGGAAAACCATAGCTTTGACTACACAGACTTTTGAAGGCAAAGTGATATCTCTGCTTTTTAATATGCTGTTCAGATTTTCCAAGGAGGTAGGGGGTTCTTAACCTAGGATCCATGAAATAAGATATCCATGGATAGATTTGAGGGGAACATGCATGGGAAAAAAATGCATCTTTCTTTTGTAATCATAAGTATTTCACTTTATGCATTTACAAACATTATCCTGAGGAGTTCATAGACTTCACTACAATGCCAAAGGGATTCATGACACACAAAAAGAACCACTAAGTACCCCTGCTCTAAGTGGGAGAAAGGGAGAAGAGCATTTCAGTAAGGTAAAAAGCAGTAATCAAGGTCAGTATAAGCCTAATAATAACAACCAAATGATAGTTTTAGAAGTTTGCAAAGGGCTCTATTTCCACATAATATCTCATTCAGAGCTTAACAAGGTGACTCGGTGAAAATACCTGGGTTGCATATTTCTTTCCAGCATTCTCTTGTTGCTACTCCCAAAAGTGCTGTCCTCCCACTCAGGGAGAAAGACCTAAGCCACACAGGAGGTCCAGTGAGCCCTAGAGCTACCCGAGGACCAGTGAGGAATGGGTCAGGGCATATTAAGAACTAGATGATTTTCGGAGAACAGGAGTAAATTCTGAGATTATTCTGCAAAGAAAATCCACTCCAGAGTCACAATGATCCCTTCACAAAAAGAACATGGCCTGAGTCCCAGTCACTGACTAGTATAAAAAGGGATGCTGTCTGTGTTTGTGACATTTCTTCTTCCAGTTCAGACTTCAGGTCATGAGCTGAGTACATGGAGCAGGAGTCAAGTGGATGTGGAGAGATGAGCAGCCTGAATTGATGCAGACAACAAGGAGCAAACACATCAAAACTAGCATTATCCAGTATCTGCTGAGGATAGACAACTACTGTGAACCTCATTCTGGAGCCAACTGGTGTATCACAGGACAGTATTATCTTTCCCGCTTTTCTTTATTTATGAGCCTGATAAGGAAAAGTGAAGTCCCTGTGTGACTGCTTAGGAATTCCCCAATATACACAAAAAATCTGAGAGGGATAAGAAAGGTATGAAAGATAGAGATGGTTTGCAATGATCATCTTGATTCTGGTGGAAAAGTATAATTACCTGTTTTCCTTTTTATTTTATTATGCATATATATTTACTCTACATATATGTATATATTATTCTATATACACAATAAAATATATGATCACTTAATTCTATGACTAAAATTTCTAAATCTATGAGTGCTGTGAGACAAGATGGGAGGTAATAAAATGCTACCAAAGAAAGACAAAAAAAATGTAATTGCAGCAAACTTTTATATTTTAGTATTTTCAATATTTCTTTTCCTAGACTATATCGGGACCTGGGAGCAAAGGAAAAATGTTCATACTAAGAAGACATCTTCAGCAAGGAAAGCTGGTTTAGACTGACTCAGGGTCTGAGGGCTCTGTGACAGCTCAAGCAGCCCTCCACCGTGTGGCTAAGTCAAATATTGCACTCAGAGCAAATTCAAGCCCCTAGGCTGGATTTTTTATCCTACTCAACAACCTATAATGAGTTGATTGTTACTGTTTGGTCATTTTTCAGTCATATCCAATTCCTTGTGACCCCATTTGGGGTTTTCTTGGCAAAGATACTGGAGTGGTTTGCCATTTCCTTTTCCAGCTCATTTTACAGATGAAGAAACTGAGGCAAACGGGGTTAAGTGACTTGCCCAGGGTTGCAAAGCTAGTAAATATCTGAGGCTAGATTTGAACTCACAAAGGTGAGTCTTTCGGACTCCAGTTCCAGCGTTCTATCTTTTACACCACCTAGCTGTCCTCAGTGAGTAAATATTTGATGTTACATCTTTACTCCCACAGATATTTTACGTTGTTTTTCTCTAATGCACCATTGCTAGGAAATGCCTACTTCCAGCTCTTCTGGTCCTTGTCATTCAAAACCACCTTGTGCCTAAACAAAAATCCCTTTTTTCTGCTTCACTCCTACCCAGTTCATCCATAGTCCTTCACATACCCTATCTTGTTCTTTCCTCCCTTTCCATTGTGCCCTCTGAAAAAGTTTTCAATTGTTAACAAACTCCCTTTCACCCTAGATTGCCTCCTCTTCTATCCCATCTATCTTCTGGGTTGCTTGTTCCTTCTCTCACATTCCTAACATAGAGGACCAAGAGGAAGAGCTGGTATACTCCTTGCTCCCTCCTACCACTTTCAGATTCACTACCTACCACCAGCAACAACCTCTCCTTCTTTAAAGCTCATTTCACCCTATATAGAATCTTGTGGCTATAATCTATGATGCTCCCTGTTCCTCCTTCTCCTCAAGAAGTTCAGTAGTTGATCCACAGTCTTCTATATAGAAGGAAAGGCCCTCCTTAGTTTCTATAAATTGTCTCCAGTTTATTTCAACAATATACAGGAGTGGTCATGTTTTAGACAAGTACATCCATTTAACTGAATTTGCCTCAGGTGTAGAATTCTTAGTAATGGCTCTAGTCTCATTTGATCTTCACAAGAACCCTATGAGGTTAGTATTATTATATTTCTTTTAAGAATGAGAAGGTTAGGTGTGATAGCACATGCCCGTAGTTCCAGCTACTAGAAAGGCTGAAGCTGATAGATCACTTAACTTCAAAAGTTCTTACCTTCAGTAGGGCTAAAATGTAACTGATATCCACAGTAAGTATGGCACCAATATGATTAGCCCCTGGCAAAAGGGATACCACTAGACTGCCTAAATAAGGGTAAAATGGCCCAGGATGGAAACAGTGCACACCAATCAGCAATGGGCTTGAGCCTAGGAGTGGCCACTGAACTTCCAGTCAGGGCAAGACAAGGAGACCAGTCTCAAAAAAAAAAAAAAGAATAAGAAAATGGAGGCTCAGAGAAGGCATAAATGATTTGCCCAGGGTCATTCAGCTAATAAGTGCTAGAGGTGCCTGGCACCAAAGATACATGTTGGATAGTGAGAAATAAGTATTATGTTTTTGTTGTTCAGTCATTTTCACTTGTGCTCAACTCTTCGTGACTCTTCATGATTAGAGTTTTCTTGGCAAAGATACTAGAATGGTTTTCCATATCCTTCTCTGGCTTATTTTACAAATGAGGAAACTGTGGTAAACAGGGTTAAGTGACTTACTCAAGTGTCTGAGCTAGTTGGTGTCTGAGACTTGATCTGAACTCAGGTTTTCCTGACTCCAAGGCAGATGCTCTATCCATTGTACCACTTAACTACCCATAAGTAAAAATAATAATAACAATAGATAATAAGAGGCATATAGGTGGCTTGGAGTCAAGAAGACCTGAATTCAAATCTAGCCTCAGAAACTTACTAGCTGTATGACCCTGGGTAAATCAATTAATCACTGCTTGCCTTGGTTTCCTTAACTGTAAAATGGGGATCAGAATAGCACTCAATACCCAGAGATAGGATAGTGATGGACACATGGTGGGTATTTAACAAATTCTTATTTCTTTCGTTCTTTCCCTCCTAGTAAAAGCATAGGATTTAGAGACCAACAATTTAAGTTCAAATTTTGGTTCTGTTATTTATTCTTGTGTGATCTTGGGCAAGTCATTTAACCATTTCAAATCTCAGTTTCCTCACCTATAAAATGAATAAAATGAAGGAGGTGGCTAAGTGATCTCTAAAGTCAATTCCAATAAAACATTTATGACATTCAAAGTTAGGCAATGACATGCAGATTGAATATAAGAACTTCAAAGTCAGACAAAAGAATTTAGACTGTAATCAAGAAAAACAGGAAATCATAGAAGGTTGTTGAGTAAGGAGGTTGATATCGCAAAAAGTAAAGTCTTTGAAAAGTTAGTATAAATTAGAACAATAGTACAAAATGTCAGGAACACTAATCAAGCCATTATTTTAGTGATATATTTATGAAATAATGAGGGCCTAGAAAAGGGTAGTGGCAAGAGGAGTGGAAAGGATGAAACAGAAATATCAACAAGAAGTAATTGGTAGCAACATTGATTTCAAGGATGAGGAAGAAGATCCTCCAAAAGATTTTAAAGTCTTGGGTCTCACAGGTTTTGTTGTTGTTATTGCAGTTGACTTTGATTTGAGGGGGGGCTGTGCAAGATCACCAACCTGACTTTCTTCTCCTGAGCCATCTGGGTCCAGTGGCCTGATATTCATCAGGATGACTGGAGATGACTCAGGATGCAATGGGAGACCCTGGCCCTTTAATTCCAAGGTCTCATCACATTCTCACTTTGAGTGAAATATACCCATTCAATGAAGAGACTTCTTTGAGTAGTTGCTCAAGGGATGGCCCCTTTAATAAAAAAAAATCAGACTGGAAGGAGAAGACTCTCAGAGTTCCAGGGTAAAAGAGAAACAATTGCTATTTAGGTAAACAGGAAAGAGAAACCATAAGGATCTTATTAAAGTTGAACTGTCTACATTCCTACATGGAATGATATTTGTAATGCATGAGACCTTTCTTAGTATTAGGATACTTGGAGGGTATATATAGATGTATATGTGTATGTGTGTGTATTTGTATGTATCTAGAGAGAAAGAAGTATAGGGTGAGCTGAATAAAAAGGGGTGATATCTAAAGAAGGACATTAAGGGTTGGGAGGAATGTACTAGGAGAAAGAGAAAGGGAAAGATAGAATGTAGTAAATTATCTCACATAAAAGAGGCAAGAAAGAGCTTTTACAATGGAGTGGAAAAAGGGGAAAATGAGAGAGAATAAGTGAGCCTTCCTTTCATTGGATTTAGCTTCAGAAGGGAATAACAAATACACTCAATTGGGTATGGAAGTTTATCTTACCCTAAGGGGAAAGCAGGGGAGAAGGGAATAAGAGAGGGGGGAAAACAGAAAGGACAGCAGATTGGGGAAAGGGATAATCAGAAGCAAACACTTTGGTAGAGGGACAAGTCAAAGGACAGAATTGAATAAATGGTGCATAGGACAGGATAGAAGGAAATAGTCTTTCATAACATCACTGTTATGTAGGTGTTCTGTGTGACCACACATGTATAACCTTTATTGAATTGCTTGCCTTCTGGGGGGGGGGGGGGGCAGGGTGAGGAAGGGAAAAGGGAGAAAATGTGGAACTCAAAGCTTTAAAAATAAATGTTAGAGGTTTTTACATACAACTAGGAAATAAGATATATAAGCAATGTAGTATAGAAATTCATCTTACTCTATAGGAAAATCAAAGGGATTCAGTTGGGGGCAGGGGGAGCCTGTGATAGAAGGGAGGGCACATTAGAGGAAAGGGCAATCAGAACGCACACAGAATCCTCTTTCCTCTGGTGTTTTACCCAGGGTAAACACGTCCTGGGATGGGGGTAACGGAAATGAGGAGAAAATTTGAAATTCAAAATTTTGTAGAAGTGAATGTTGAAAACTAAATATATATATATATATAAAGATATATATATATATGAATATATATATATGTATATGAAGAAAATGCTGACCTGCTCAAAGCAGCCTTCCTAGCTTTACCATTTCTAATGGGATTTATTCAATTACTTAGCCCCTCCTCACCTTTGAGGAGGAATGCTCCATTGATCTTCTCCAAACTTACAAATCCAGCTAATCTAAGGGTCTAGACAGAGGACAAAGTGGAAATTCTATACTGTACTTTACCATAAATGCTTTCCGTTTTACTTGTGCCTTTAATTACATGCTTCATTCATTTGTGAGGGCTTACGTTCCCTCTTGAGTCTGCGCTGGTTGGTTGGTTACTGTCTTTCATTCTTGAAGAGGACCAAAATGACATCACAATGTTGGAGTTATGGTATGATATGTCTGACTGTGGCTGATTGGACCAATTCAAGCTTGGGACCCTCTACCACAGGTCAAGTACAAATCATCCATATGAACATTTGGAGTGGAGGTGGCTCTAAATTTGTGCATCTCACGTTTCTTTGGCAATTCTGCTTCACTCCTAGAGCACAGCACCTTCTTTGATGTAGGCACATCATGCTAGACAGTCTTTTGCCAATGTCTCCATGTCCCACAATTCCCAAGTTCTTCAGAGAGACAATACTAGAGAGACTATTGAAATACTAGAAGAATGATGGTGCTAATGGCAGAAATATGAAAATTGGAAAGGGAAAAGAGATGATGAGTGTTAGTACTTTAACTAAAGGAACTGTATTTAAAAAGAGAGAGAGAGCAGCAGCAACAGCTGAAGTACATCATGAAAAATTGTGTGATGTGCAGAGATGGAATTTATATGTAGAGATAGAATTTAGGCATGGGAGAACAAAGGATGACCACTACAGTTCACTTGCATTTACCTTTTTATGCTTCTCTTGACCCTCAAGTTTGTTTTTCAAAATTTCTATTCAGCTCTGGTCTTTTCATCAGGAATACTTAGAAGTCCATTATTTCATTAATAATCCACTTTTTCTTCCTCTAGGATTACACTAAGTTTTTGCTGGGTAAGTTATTCTCAGTTTCAGGTTTCTATTTTTTACTTTTTGGATTATCTTAGTCTGGAATCTTCTCTCCTTTTAAGCAGTAGCTGCTAAATCTTATCTGATGCTGGTTTGAATTCTTTCTTTATAGCTGTTTGTGTTACTTCTTTTTTGACTTAGAAGCTCTGGACCTTTTACCTAGGAGTCTTCATTTTGAAATTTTTTAGGAGATGACCAGCAAATTCTAATATCTGACATTTTCTTTTCAAATTTTTTTCCTTTGTTCTGATGTTTCTTGTCTCATAGATTCATTAATTTCTTTTTAGTCCATTCTAATTTTCAAGAAGTCTTTTATTTGACTAAGATTTTGTATCTTAGTCATATGAAAAAGTGCTCTAAATCTTTATCAATTGGAGAAATGCAAACTAAAACAAGCTTGAGGTATTTTTATTGGCTAAAATGATTGAAGAGAAAAGGAACAAATATTGGAGAGAATGTGCAAAAATTGGGACACTAATTCATTGTTGGTGGAACTGTGAACTAATCCAACTATTTTGGAGAGCAATTTGGAATTATGGCCAAAGAGTTATTAAACTGTGTATATTCTCTGACCCATCAATACTACTACTAGAGCTATTTCCCAATATGATTAGAGAAAAAGGAAAAGAATCTATATGTTCTAAAATATTTATAGCAGCTCTCTTTGTGGTGCCAAAGAACTGAAAATTGTGGGGATGCCTATCAATTAGGGCATGGGTGAACAAGTTGAGGTATATGATCATGATGGATTACTACTGTGCTATAAGAAATGATGAGCTTGATGATCTTAGAAAAAATGGATAGACACACAAAATAACAAAGAGCAAAATGAGCAGTACAAAGAGAATGTTGTATAGAGTAACAACACTATTGTTTTAAGAACTTTGAGTGACCAAGTCATTAAGATGCTATCTTCATCCAGAGTAAGAACTGATCGACAGAAGTATGAATAGAATTATTTTACATATATATACATATATATACATATTTGCGTCTAATGCTAGTCATTCCTAAGGTGGGTTGGAGGAAGGAAAGAAAAAAAGAAGTTACATGATAACTTTCTTATATATTTAAAAGGAATAGCATGTCGTACCTAATAGATTTGCAGTTTCACGTGCAATCCTCTTTTTTTCTATTCTACTATGTTTGGAAAAACCTGTTCTATTTCTTAAGTTCAGAATTTGTTTAAAAAGTTTTTTATCTCTGTGCTAACCTATTTATTCTCTATCCAACTCTCTCTTCTATATCTCTCATTTCTTTCAGGGTTCTTTCTTCTCACGCTCTCATTTCATTTTTCATTTTAATTCTTTCATCATTTCTTCTAGGAATTACAACTGATCTTGCTAAATGGTATTTTTCTTTGAGAGTTTCCTGGTAGGTGTTTTGGATTATTCTCTTTTCTGTGTGTGGGGGGGGGGGGGTGTCTTTTGGAAATGTTTGTCATCATAATAGTTCTTTATGTTTTTTGTTTTCTCATTCTCTCCACTATGCCACCAAATGACAAAAGGATCCATGACAAACACAAAAAAAGGTTAAGAACCCCTGTCCTATAGCAAACAACTGGATCTTTTTAAGCAGTAGAATGACATGGTCGGACCTGTGTGTTGCAGAGATGATCTGAGGGGCTGGGTGAAGAACAGATTTAAGAGGAGAAGGAATGGAAGTAGAAACACATTAATATGTTTTTGTAATAGTTTAAGAGAGAGGTGATAAGGCGCTGAATTAGAGTGATGACCATGAGGACAGAGAAAAAGAGAGATGAATCAACAAGCATTTATTAAATAAGTCAGGCACTATGCTAGATGCTAGAGCCAAAAACAAAAATGAAACAGGCAGATATGAAAGATATTTTAGAAGTAAAATTGATAAGCCTTGGCAATCAGTTGTCTGGCTTGGGGGACCAAGAAAAGGAAGAGTAAAGAGTTGAGGATGATCCCAAGGGAGTAAACCTGGGTGACTAGAAAATTATATGGGGAAGATGAAGGAGAAATAAGAAAGTCTGAAGGAGGGGCAGATCTGGAGTTTGAAGGTGGAGAGGATAATGAGTTCCATTCTGAACATGCTTAACCTAATATAAATGGGTTTCCTCTCTCCCTGTCAAAATAAAGTAACTCTTACCAAGCATGCCCAGCAGGCATGGAGGATTTGGGGCACAAATGCTAAAACCTTGGCAGCAAAACTAGAAATGAATGTACTTTCTTACTATGGGGAATTTCTCTGTCTTTGGAATCACTTCATATCTTAGAAGGTAATAAAAATGTGGCCTAGAATGGACAACAGAAGAAAAATAAGGCTAAACAACATAATACCTCACACAATATTTCCCAATCACTTTGCCAGGGTGCTGGGTTGCTGCAAGATATATGTGTATGTGTGTGTGTGTGTGTGTGTGTGTGTGTGTGTGTTCAACAAAGCAGTGATTTAAAAGAATCCATTTTAAATATCTCCAAATCAATACTAGCATAGCAAGCTCCAACCATCAAATATTTTAGAAAGGGTGCCCCTATCACATATTAATTAGAAAAGAGATCTGTAGCCCTCCTGAAATACGAGTACTACTTCTGTTGCTGTGGTTCATTCAATTTAATCATGTCCAACTTTTCATGACTCCATGTGAGGTTTTATTAGCAAAGATACTAGAGTGATTTGCTATTTCCTTCTCTAACTCATTTTACAGATGAGGAAACTAAGACAGAGTTAAGTGACTTTCCCAGGGTCACACAGTTAATATGTATCTGAGCACACATTAGAATTCAGATCCTCCTGATTCAAGGGCCAGCACTCTATCCAGTTAAATCTAAGGAAAGAGTAAATCAAGGCATCTGACTGGGATTTTATTCCTTTTTCTAACACAGAGACAGGGAACTTTTTTTTTTTACCTATGAGGGGCAATGGAAGGAAAATTTAACCAAATGCTTTTCATCCTCAAATTGCTTCTCCCTTTGTCACTTTACTGGCTATACTTTCTTTTCTTGCCTCCCATCCTCTATTCTTCCAGTTCTTTATATATTTTGACCTTTTGTTCAGTAAATTTTTGTCTTTAGTTTTGTCATTGAAAATCGGATTTTTTTTTTTTGTTCAGCTCTGGTCTTTTCATCAAGAAAGCTTGAAAACCTTCTGTTTCATTGAATAACCATTTTTTCCCCTGAAGGATTATGCTCGGTTTCCTTGAGTAATCCTAGCTCCTTTGCTTTCTGGAATACCATATTCCATGCCCTTTGATTCTTTAGTATAGAAGCTGCTAAATCCTGCGTAATCCTACCTGTGGCTCCCTGAAGTTTGAACTGTTGATTTCTGGCTGTTTACAATATTTTCTCCTTGAATTGGGAGTTCTGGAATTTGGTTATAATGTTGCTAGGAGTTGGCATTTTGAGATCTCTTTCAGGAAGTAATTGGTGTGATTTTTTTTTTCAGAGACAAATATAAAGGGTTGAATTCCTCTGGTTGAAATTAGGAACAGGGAACTTTATTAAATATATACAACAAATATTTTAAGATATATCTCAAAGAAAGGCTTCATGGAATACTGTATAGAGGGCCAGCCTCAAAGTCCAGAAGACCTGAATTCAAGCCCTCCCTGTCCCCACTTCCCCGACACAGAGACACATGTTGAAGACCCATAAAGGAAAGTCCTTGCCACCAAAATCCTTAGCACAGTCAAATAGCTGCATATCAGCACATGATGGGATTTTATCGGTAGAAATAACATTAAAGAAGCATTAGCACCTGCTTTTTGCTGTTGTACCCTAAGAACCATGGGACTTATCTCTTTGACTTGCAGCTGGGACCTTGTCCACATGTGCCATCTTCTCCATTAAAATGTGAGCTTCTTGAGAAGAGTCAAGTAATTTAACTTGTTTGAGCCCTAATTTCTTTATTGGTATGATAAGAAAGTTGCATCAGATAACCTCAAAGGGCTCTTCCAGCTCAAAACCTATGATCCTAAGGAAAAATATCATTATGTAAATTAACTTTTACTCTGAATGTATATTACTATATGTATATGATACGTATGTGTGTGAGAATAATGCATACATGTGTGCATGCAAATATATGAAGCAGCTGGCTGGCAGAGTAGATAGAGCACTGGGGCCTGAAGGTAGGAGAATTCATCTTCCCGAGTTCAAATCTGGCCTCAGATATTTACTAGTTGTGTGACACTTAACCCTGTTTGCCTCAATTTCCTCATCTGTCAAACAAACTGGAAAAGGAAATGACAAACCACTCTAATATCTTTGCCAAGAAAATCCCAAATAGGGTCACAAAGAGTCAGACATGACTGAACAGTTACAAGAATAAGGTTGGAGCAGCTAGAGGGTGCAATGGATAAAGTACCAGCCCTGGAGTCAGGAACTCACATTGTGAGTCCAAACATGTCCTCAGAAACTTACTAGCTTATGTGACCCTGGGTAAGTCACTTAAGCCTGTTTGCCTCAATTTCCTCATCTGTCAAATGAACTGGAAAGGGAAATAGCAAACCACTCCAGTATCTTTTCCAAGAAAATCTCAAGTAAGATCATGAAGAGTCAGATGTAACTGAACAAAAAAATGTGAGTTAGAATTATATATTGAAAACCAATTAGAAATATCAAAAACACCATGGTAATGACTGAAACAAAGGAGCTATAAGATCACGTATATAGATGTAGAAAGGATCTTTGAGTTCATTTTGTACAAACTAGCCATTTTATAAGTGGAAAAACTAAAGCTGAGAGAAGTTAGAGGTTAAATGACCTACTTAATGTCACCATCAAAATAATAAGTGATAGATCCGGGATTTGAACCCAGGACCTCTTACTCCAAATCCAGCACTCTTACTGAATCATGCCTGGAAATTATAAAGAGAAAGCCAGCTGATGATTTCTGTGTACCACAAAATGAAGTATGCAAATCTTTAGTTTGGAGGATGCCATCCTTCAGTAAAACACTTGTTCAAGACTGAAGTTGCTAGATATAAATTTATTCCAACTTAATTCAAAGTACCTGAGTTCAAATGCTTTCTGTGATGCTTCCTGACTGTATGACCTTGGGTAAATCATTTGACCTCACTAGTCACAGTTTTCTTATTTGGAAAATGAAGGGGCTAAACTAGATGACCTCTCTGGGGCCCATTTTAACTCTATCCCTATGATCCTATGAAGACCACAAAAAAATTAAATGACATCTACCCTGATTTTTACTTTTTCTGGAAGCAAATTTTTTTTCAACTTTAATTTTTAACTTCAACATTTGAAGTTAAGAAAATGCAAGTCACAAAAATACAGCAGAAATTTAAGGTCTGCAGATATTTCATTAGTAATAGAAAGCTTTGAACATTATGCATAATCAAGCTTCACAGTTTCATAATTAGTAATAACCCACTGAAAATGGATAAGAGTTCATTGAATCTTACCCAAACCTAAAAACAATAATGAGGATATCGTTAACTTTACCTGTAACAAAGGCAACATGTGAAAGGCCTTTCAGCCAACTGAAACTAATCAAATATCAAAAGCAATTCTTTAAAAATTGATCAGTGGACAGTTCTGCTACAAATAAAACTCAAACAGTTCATTTGTGAGAAAATAATCATGGATTTTACTTTTTATTTTCATATTTGTGTGTGTTCTTTATCATTTAATATATGTGATTTGGGGGTTGTAAACCATAAGAACATAAGATGACACATGAGATACATTAGCCACATTGCTTTAGAGGTATAGAAATTGTAGACTTCCATCTCGTGTGTTACCTTTTTCTCAAATAAACTGGATCTGTTTTTCCATCTGTAAAATAGGGGCATTAGCTTCTGGTGTTCATTTGAGCTCGAAATCTATGTTCTTTTAATCCTATCAATATATATTGTCAATCCTCATTGGTTGTTGTGTCATTTCACTCATGTCTGACTCTTTGTGACCCCATCTGGGGTTTTCTTGCCAGAGATACTGGAGTAGTTTGCCATTTATTTCCTCATCTCATTTTATAAATGAGAAAACTGAGGCAAACAGAATTAAGTGACTTGCCCAGGGTCACATAGTGCCTGAGGTCAAATTTGGACTCAGGTCTTCCTGACTCCAGCTCCAGAGTTCTAACCACTGTACCACCTAGCTGAAGAAACTAGTAGAGGGAAGTTATCTTAAACCATAAATCATCTAGAAAGAGGACTTATCATCATTGAAAACATGTCTACATTAGGGAATAGCACTTTAGGTGTTGTGAAAACCATAGACTATTTTTAATTAAGAAGTTCACCATCTGTAAGGAAAGCCACATATGCACAGAAGGAATTAGGACTCATCCAAGAGAGCACTAAAAGGGAAGAAAAACCAGTCAGGATTTTATTCACTGAATGCATTTGGCAGGAGTCAGCTCTGAAATATATAATTTCTGAGAAGCCTCAGGGAGATTTAGTTTTCCAAGTGAAATCTAAAGGACAAAATTGAGAGGAACTACAAGAACTAAGGCTAGCAAAAAAAAAAAATAAGGGAAGCAAGGGCAAAGTTTCATATGAACACAGAGAAAGAAAATGTTAGATCTGCGAGAGACCTTTGAGATTGGTATAGTCTAGTGAAGTGGGGGTCTGATGTCATGGAATAAATTCAGGGTCTGAAATCTGAGGATCTGGTCTCAGATGCTGGTTCTGCTGAGGGCTACCTGAGGGTATAAGTCACTCCCTCTCTCTATGATGCATTTCCTCACCTATAAAATGAAGTATTTGAATTAATGATCTCTGAGATCCCTTCCAACTCTAAACCCTTTGGTGAAGGAATCCAACCCCCTAATTTTACAGAAGAAGAAACTGAAGCCATAAGAGATTAAGTGGGTTGGTCACATGGTAAGTAACCAAGCCAATGTTTTAAAAACAAACTTTTCTATATTTTTTTCTTTTTCTATCATCATACATTCCCCCTTCTCCTTCCCAGTGAGTCATCTGTTGCAATGATGAAAAAAAAAAGAATTCCCCACAACCAATCTATTCTGAAAGTATAGTCAGTGTTCTGCCTCCAGATTCCCATACCTTTGCAAAGAGGTAAGGGAGGTGCATTTCCCCAACTCCTCTTCTACGGGGCCAAGAATGGTCATTACACTTTGTATTGAGGCCATGTATGGGAAGTCCAACTTTAATATTTTCTCTTAATCATAACAGTTAGCAATACCAAGCTTCCTCAACCTAGATTCACATTCCTAAGGGTCCTAATATGCAAATTCAAGATACTAAAACATAAAATCTAAAATTTAGGTGTCCACAGAAGAGAGTTTTATAAATAACAAAGACTCAAAAATCATAGGAGAAACAAGTTCTGAAGTTTTTATTCATTTTCCCCATGCAGCCTTTTTTCCCCATTTCTTCTTTTCATCTCTCAAATTTCTAAGTCTCTTTTCCATTTCTGGCCACAATTTACTATTATGGTCTCTGCTCCTCTTTTCTCCAAATGCCTACTCTACTTAAGTAGGACAGTTAAGAGCACTGAATTTTGAGTCAGAAGACATGGGTTGACTTCCCTTTTCTGCCTCTTATTAACTGCAGGCTAGTCAATTATTTGGGTGTCAGTTTCTTCATCTACAAAATGAGGATGTTGAACTAGTGGCCTTTGATGCCCCTTTCAGCTCTAAATCTAAAATCCTATGATCTTTATAATTAGATAATTGGTGCTCCCATCATAGTCAGTAGCATACCTTTCCATGATTAGTGTTAGGGTTCTCATGATTTCACAGCTTTGGGGAAGGGAGAAATAGTATAAACATAGTATAACCTTTGATACATTTTTTACCTTCCTCAGAAGGGTGTGGAGAGGAGTTATCCCTGCTAAACAATTTTAAATTTGCAAAGCATATTCTATTCCATAAAGGGAAATTCTCTTAGAACTATGCAACAATAAAGGAAAGATAGTTTACCTTTGGTGCTCTTGTGTTTTGGTCTTGTCCAACTTTTTGTGACTCCATTTGTGATTTTCTTGGCAAAGACACCAGAGTGATTCTACCATTTCCTTCTCTGGCTCATTTTACAGATGAGGAAACTGAGGCAGAGTTAAGTGACTTGCCCAGGATCACACACCCAGAAAATGTCTGAGGCCATATTTGAACTCAAGATGAGTCTTTCTGACTCCAGGCCTGGCACTCTATCCACTGCACCACATAGCTTCCCTGGCTTACCTTAACCATACGATAAAATGAAGTTATAAAAAATGCATGGTAAAAAAAAGGCATCATTTGGCCTTTTAATAATGTGTTCCAAATGATGACATTATAAGGAAGATTAAAAGAAATATAATACCAACATTCTGGGGAACATCCAACCAAAATAAAAAGAATTTTTTGTTGTTAAGTCATTTCAGCCACGTCCAGCTCTTCGTGACCCATTCGAGGTTTTTATGGCAAAGATACTGGAGTGGTTTGCCATTTCTCTCTCCACCTTATTCTGCAGATGAAGATACTGAGGCAAATGGGGTTAAGCAATTCGCCCAGGGTCACACAGTGAGTAAGTGATTGAGGCTGGATTTGAACTTAGAAAGGTGAATCGTCCTAACTCCAGGCCCAGTGCTCCATCCACTGTGTCACCTCACCGCCCTAAAAAGAGCATCAGAACACTCAAATAATGTGAAGGAAAAAAATAACTAAGAAACTGTCAAGTGATTAAACAAAAACTAGCTGCTTAGATATCTGGCTGTCAAGGTCAAGGAAAACATGGAAAGACTTTATTGATGCTAAAGGGTTTATTTGTTTTTTAAAGTAGGCTTTTCAACCAAAGAAACAACAGGCATGGGCAAATGAAAAGATTGAGTTGAGCAATAGGAAGGAAAGAGATGAAGGAAGATAAAAAGACTGGGGAAAGCTTTCTAGGTTCAGTAATTATAAAAATTATTATATCATGAAAGTGAGTTGCCAGGAGAGATCTTCATCCTTGGTATATTTGAAATGACTGCAAATACAGAAGCATCAATAGCCCTTACAGATTTTAGTCAAGCAAAAACATCTAAGTTCAAATTATCAAATTCCCAAGAATTTCTAGAGCTAATACTGACACCAGTGTGATTTGACTGGAAAATAATATGGATTCAAAAAAATTTTTTTGATAGAAAAGTCATTCTCATTTTTACCAATGGCTTTTAATTTTCTCTTTCTGAATGTGAGGACTATGCAAAAAGTTGGGAAACTACAAAGCAAATGTAATAGTATTAGAATTATGGACTTTGAGAAATGAATGGTCATCAGAATTTCAGAAAGATTAAAAGTCTAATACTGAAAAATTTGCCTTTGCTCCACCCTCTTTCCTTCCTGATATAGCAAACACCCTCAGGCCCTGACCTAGCTTCAGAAAAGGAGCCAGTAAAGTTGGTTTGTTGAAAAGAAATTATCTAATTATGGATTAGAAAAAGGCAACTGGGATTAAAATGTGACAGAAAAGAAACACCCTAAAACTTTGTATATAAAGGCCCAAAAGCTGCCTCTATCAATGCACTCTTTACTTCCATTCCTCTCTTACATTGGGGCAAGAGAAACATTGACCAGAGCAACATGTCTTGTCTCTCTAGGGTTTCTTCCCGAGCTGGAGGGAGTGGCTATGCCAGAGTGTCCAGTGGTGGAAGTAGCTTCAGCAGTAGCAGCAGATGTGGCATCGGGGGTAGCTCATCTCGGGGCTTTGGAGGCTCGAGCAGCAGTGGACTGGGTGGAGGTTTCAGCAGTGGGTTTGGAGGGGGCTTCGGAGGTGGATTCAGTAGCAGCTCAGTAGTGGGAGGCTATGGAAGCTCTGGTGCTGGCTTTGGTGGTGGGGCCAGTGGAGGTTTTTATAGTTATGGTGGTGGTGTTGGTGGGGGTGCTGGTGGGGGGGCCTTTGGTTCCAGTGATGGTGGTCTTCTCTCTGGAAGTGAGAAGCAAACCATGCAGAATCTCAATGACCGCTTGGCAAGCTACCTGGACAAGGTCCGTGCTCTGGAGGAGGCCAACACTGATCTGGAGATCAAGATCAAGGAGTGGTATGATAAATTTGGACCTGGATCTAGAGATTCTGGGTCTAGGAAAGACTACAGCCACTATAATTCAATCATGGAAGATCTGAGGAATCAGGTAAGAAGGTGTACACTGGAGTACTTTATGATATCTTATGTATGACGGCCAGACTTTATTCAGATAATGTATTGATGTGAAAAATTGAAACTAATGAATTGCTTGGAAAATGTTTGTCATGTTATGGATATAGCAGATCTTTTAAATTCCTAAGAGACAGGAAGCCTGAATATCAACCTATTCATTTTGCGTTCATTATTCATTGTTGAGTTGCTTTTCATGTGTGAGTAGAATTTAAACTATAAACAGTTACACTAATAAAAATGTACACTTCAGATTGATGGCACTGGACCAAAGTCATCCACTTTCAGTTATTCCATGGCCACCTCTACCACAGTAATCTTGTTTCTGTGATGTACTAATTTCTGTGACATCCTAGAATCAAGACTGAATTCTAGCATCAGCCTCATACATGAATGTGGGGGATTCTCTTTACAATAGCTTTCCCAAGATTCAGCATCAGCATCAATTTTAGCCAGTCCTGCAATGAAAACTCAGGAAAAGGATAAAGCATTTCGGGGAAAGTGTGATTATCATTTTGTTCTATTTTCTGTATGAATTGATGCACAGTGACAGTCTGGATTAGATACAAATGCCGTCATCCAGGAAAGATGAAATACGTTGCACCAGCTCCTCTGAAATTGACCTCTATCCCTACATTCCCCGGATCTATTTCTTATTGGCAAATAAGTATAATATAATAATAGATGACCTCTAAAATATCTTCAGGCTATAAACCTATAATCTTATTATATGTAGGATATTCTCTAGATACAATTGTAGCTTAGTTACTGCTACTATTATCAATCACATTCTTGACATCAACTTAATTCTGAGAAAACTAGTAAAAGTTAGAATATGACCAGTCTGTCTCTTCTAACTTCAGCATTTTTTTTAATTGACTCATTGTCTCATGATTTTTTCTATTTTCTAGATCATTGCTGCCACTATTGAGAATGCTGGGGTTGTCCTACAGATTGATAATGCCCGACTGGCTGCTGATGACTTCAGATTGAAGTAAGAAAAATTAGCTCTTTCCAACTAAGCATTATTGGAGAATTAAAATTTAATGTCCTCAATTTGATTTGCTATGGAAAAAAGTTCTTGAGTATAATTACTCCTACTTAAGACACTAAAAAAGCACCCAATTTTAAAAGTTATGATTTTACCAAAAATCACATTAAAAAGAAATAGCATTCTATCCTATAAGAGAAAACTTGTTCTCTGGAAGTTATTTCATATTCATGGAAGAGATAGATTAAACTTATGCCTCTCATTGAGAAGAAAGAAAAATCTAAAGAGATTTAGGTCTAGAACTCAATATATTTCTTTCATCCGAAAGCCTTGAAGATGGAATTCTTATTTCACTATCTATTTTTGCATTTTACTTAAATTGGAAGATCCTCTTTACAAGATAGCCAATAATGCAAAAATATTTTATTAAGTATCAGGTGCCATGAGAGGCAGTATGTAATGGATAGAAAGCTGGCCTAAGAGTAAGTGGCATATACCACCTCTGACATATACTGGTTGCCTGACTGTAGACAAGTGATTTAACTTCTCACCATTACCCAAAGCTCCAGGCTATAAAATGCAGAACTGATGCTAATCTATACTGATAGAGGGCGTTTCCTCACCAGAGAATCCCTATACCAATAAAATCATAGGTCCAGTTCAAAAGAAAAGAACTACATAAAGATTAAATATTACTAATTAGATTCTATATGAATTTCTATTGTCAACTCAAAATTTTCGTTTGACCAAAAGAAGTGACTGATATAGATAATAGTAATTTATTCCTACTACCTTTTTCAGATATGAAAATGAACTATATCTCAGACAAAGTGTTGAGACTGATACCAATGGCCTTCGCAAGGTCCTGGATGATCTGACTATGAACAGATCTGACCTGGAGATGCAGATTGAAAGCCTGACTGAAGAACTGGCTTATCTCAAGAAGAATCATGAGGAGGTAATCCACATGGTCTACTGAATTAAACCAAGTCTTGCTTTTAAAAAAAATATTCTCTAATAATTCACTTACTTAATAGTAAAATATCCACTTGATTGCTCTTTGAACATCTTATCAAAGACTACATAAGAATGAACTTACTACATTGTTCTAGTTTTCCTTATCTTGACACTATAAGCAACTGTATTTTAGAAGTAATTTGTTGCATTCTTGCTCCCAATGGTTTTTCCTTCCTCCTGCTAGGAAATGAAGAGCATGCAGGGATCCTCCGGAGGCGATGTGACGGTGGAAATGAACGCAGCTCCAGGCACTGATCTGACTAAGCTACTGAATGACATGAGAGCACAGTATGAAGAACTAGCCGAACAAAACCGGAGAGAAGCAGAGGAGCAGTTCAACAAGCAGGTAAAGCAATCCCAGAGAAAGGATCCCAAATCATGAGCCCAAACAAGCTACTTGTAGCACTTTTGTGGCAAGTTCTCCAACCCACTTTTCATTTTCATCTTCAGAGTGCCTCCCTGCAAGCCCAGATCTCTACTGATGCTGGGGCAGCCAGCTCAGCCAAGACAGAGATAACTGAGCTGAAACGAACTCTTCAAGGTCTTGAAATTGAGCTTCAGTCCCAACTGGCGATGGTGCGTACTTAAGGGTGGCTTTTCAAATGAGTTAATGTTTGCCAGCAAAGCACAGTACCTGGCACACAGTACGTGCTTAATAAATACTTGTTTCTTTTTCAAACCACATAAGAAGAATTCATGAAAACACCATTTTTGTATTGGTGACTTTCACTTTGCCAAAAAATCTCTGCTAGGTAGCACAAAAAGGAACTTGCATATACAGGAGAACTGTAAAAAAATGATTATAATTATATTACATATAGTTGTATAAAATATATCATATATTTTATACTTATTGTATTATATACAATTATATGATGTACTATATATTTATGTTATAAATAATATATTTACATTTTCTATTATATGTATTTTATATCTTATATATTACATTAATTACATATAATTATATCCTATATGTGTACATTATTATATATTATATAACTTATACATAATTAATTGTATATTATATATAATTATATTTATCATTAAATTTTTAACATGTAGCCAATGCTATTGGTTATCATTACCCCAACCCTAATTCTAAAATTTTCAGTTATCTCTAGGAGAAAATTCTCAGCCTCACATTTCAAGCCCTTCATAATCATTTCCAGTTTTATATCATATTACACTCCTTCACACACTCTATATTGCTTTCAAACTGGACTGCTCTCTGTTCCCTGAGCATAACATTTGATCTCTGGCTTCCAGTCTTTTGCATAGGACTTTTCCTAGGGATGGAATGCACTCTCATTCCCTCCACCTCATAGAATCCCTTATTGATTTTGTGTCTGACTCTTCATGACCCCATGGACATAGTTCATGGGGTTTTCTTGGCAAAGACATTGGAAGTAGTTTGCCACTTCTTTCTCCAGCATATTCCCATTTTACAGATGAGGAACTGAGGCAAATAGGATCATGCACCTTATACATGTCCAAGCCCAGGTTTGAACTCAGGAAGATGAGTCTTCCTGACTCCAGACTCAGTGCTCTGTCCCCTGCACCACCTAGCTGCCCTTCAGGCACTATAGAAATGTTAGCTATAATTATTATTATTATTATTAGTAGTAGTAGTAGTAGTAGTAGTAGTAGTAGTAGTAGTAGTAGTAACAATAATGTTAATAATAATCTCCGTTTGCCTTTGTTTCCTCAACTATAAAATGAGGACAATAATAGCTCCTACCTCATATAGCGTTTTCATGAGGATCAAATGAGATTTTAAAAATGCACTTAGCACAATGCCCTGGCATACTGCAGGCAATCTATGAATGCTCATTCCCTTCCTTTCTCCTGTCTTTCTCCCGACATTGTATAGGCTTTGTATCTACAGACTTGTGTGTTTGTTGCTTCTATCTCCAGCAGACTATAAGTTCCTTGAGGATGGAGATTATTTCAGTTTCATCTTTGAATTTCCAGTACCCAACACAGTGTCCTACACATAGTAGGCACTTCAATGTTTGCTTCACAGAATTCTATAATAGATTTCAACAAAGAGATAATTCTCACTGAGGATGGCAGAAAGTAAAGACATTACAATGGCTGATATAATTTGTTGCCTGACTCTGGCAAGTACTAGCTGTGTGATCCTAAGCAAGTCAATTAACTTCCCAGCACTATATGCAGTTCTTAGACCATGGTTTAATGATACAGAAAATGATGCAGATGCCCACTGGTAGAAAATGAAGCGACTTCATGGAACCAGCCCCTTTTCTTCAAGAATCATATTACTTTTTATTCACGTTGGTTGTGCTTTTTGTTGACAGAAAAGCTCCCTGGAAGGCACCCTGGCAGACACTGAGGCAGACTATGTGGCCCAGCTCTCCCAGCTGCAGATGCAGATCAGCAGCCTGGAGCAACAAATCTGCGAGATCAGAGGAGAGATGGAGTGTCAGAATTCCGAGTACGAACAGCTGTTGAATATTAAGACCCGCCTGGAGATGGAGATCGAGACTTACCGCCGCCTGCTTGATGGAGAAGGAGGGTAAGCAAAAGCCTTGGGTAGATGAGAAGCACACCTTCATGCAATTCTCTTACAAATAAAGGAGGGGGAATGATGCATTATAAAATAACAGCTAGATTCTAAACAAAAGGTAGGCAAAGAAAATAGCTTTGTGGACTATGAGTAGTCCCCTCTCCCCAGAGCATGATGAAAAGAGTATGAATTAGAGGCCCTGGGTTCAAGTCCCTGCCATTTGCAACCTATGTGATGTCTACTGGGAAGGTAGGTGGCATGGTGGATAGAATGCGGGCCCTGGAGTCAGGAGGACCTAAATTCAAATCTAACTTCAGACACTTGCTAGCTGTGTGACCTTGAGTAAGTCACTTAACCCTTTTTTCCTAGAAGGAAATGGCAAGAAAATCCTAAATGGGGTCATGAAGAGTGGGTCACAACAGAAACTGAACAAGTGATCTCTGCCAAATCACTTTTTCTCTCTACATCTTAGTTTTCTAATTTGTAAAATGGGTTAAGTTCTAAAAGACCTTCAACATCCCTTCCACCTCTAAATCCATGTTCCTATATAAACTTTGGTTCTCTTTTCCCCTTTTCTACAAGAAGTAGAATTTGCTTTGTATAGATTGTTTTTAAAATATGGGGGAAACTAATCCTGAAATTTTTCTCCAATAGATTTCTCCAGTATCCTGGAGGATCCGGAGGATCAGGAGGATCAAATTCTTGGAAATCAGGGAACAGGGGCTCAACATCCCATGATGACTCAAGAGGTGGAAACTCTTCAGGGCAAGGAAAAGGTCATGAGATTAAAATGCTTTCATTACAATCGTGTTAAGTTATATGCAATTAAGAAACATAATAAATGTATATGATTTGTTGTCTCCCAAAAAATCACAACACTTTAAACCAGGAATTAACTTGGATCCACAGATAAATCCCCAAGGGATCTATGGATAGATTTCAGGGCAGATTGCGAACTTGGATGACAAAAATGAAATACAGCTTTATTTTCACTAACTCCTAACTGAAATTTAGCACTTCTCTTAATTATTTAAGTATATTCATTCTGAGAAGGAAGTTATAGGCTTTACCAGACTACCTAAGGGGTCCATGATGGGAAAAAAAGGTTAATCTCTGCTTTAAAAAATTGCAGTAGCTTAAAATTCCACATTTTTAAAAAAAATTTTGATGATACTTTTTTTTAATATTACTTTATTTTCCCAATATTTTCTTGTATCTATTACCCATTCTCATGAAGAAAGAAAGAGAGAGAGAAAAGGGAGAGAAAAAAGAAAGAGAGAAAGGGAGGGAGAAAGGAAGGAAGAGAGGAAGGAAAGAAGGAAGGAAGGAAGGAAAGAAGGAAGGAAGGAAGGAAGGAAGGAAGGAAGGAAGGAAGGAAGGAAGGAAGGAAGGAAGGAAGGAAGGAAGGAAGGAAGGAAGGAAGGAAGGAAGGAAAGAAACCACTAAGCAAAATAAACTGTCATGTCTACCTATCTATCTACCTACCTCCCTATGTACCTATCTGACAGCACATGCAGTATTCTGCAGCTGCAGCCCACCATCCTCCTACTGAGAGGAGAGAAGTGTCATCATTAGACCTCAGCACTCAGGATTTCTCATGGGACTAAATTGAATCCACATCAAAACTTGTATTTTTATGATTTTTTTATCTCTGCAATTCCAAATTCTAACCTACTCATTTTTCCTTTTTTTCTCCTCTTCAGATTCAAACAAAACCAGGGTAACCAAAACTATTGTAGAGGAGGTTGTGAATGGCAAAGTTGTCTCATCTCAAGTCAGTAATGTTTCTGAGGTCAAGGTCAAATAGACAAGTTTGGGATCAACAGTGCCTTTCAATGAAACAAATAGAAAGTCACAAATGAAGAAATCTCTTTGGACCAAGTCAGAATCCTGAAGAGCCCAAGGAACTTGCTTCAGTCCCCCAGTGGATGAATGTCTCATCAAAGTTTCTGCTTTTTTTCCCTTTCTTATTAGAATGATCCTTGTCAAAATAGAAATGAAAACTTGTATATCAAACTGCTTCTATGCTTCAATAAACTTACCTTTTTTTGCAAGTTCATTAAACTTGTGTTGGAGATGTATAAATGTTTGGAGGTGAAGAAACCAGACATGAGTTCATTCGTGAGGGGAACTCCCAGCAGGGAAACTCCATCTGCCAGTACAGATCAACACCTAGTCTACAACATAGCATGTTAGGAATGGGGACAGGGAGTAGAGGGGTACTCCTAAGAGGTTAAGGAATTTGTTCAGTGTCACTTAACCAGTATGTGTCAGAAGAAAGATTTGAACATAGTTCTTCCTGTCTCTGAGGCAAGCTTTTCATCTGCTAGGTAACCATCCTATAGTACTGGATGGTTTAGACAGCTCATGGTCCTGAATTAAGTTATGGTTAGTTATGGTCAATCATAATAACCCTGCAAGATTAGCATTTTTAGCATGGCATTTTCCCCTAAGATTGATATTATTAGCCAACGCTCACAAGAAACATCCTTATTTTACATAGAAGCAAGACAATTATGTTTTTCTCCCGATCACACAGAAAATTATCTGTCCACTAAAGATAACACTTTCCAGTCTCTGAACCCCAAGTTAAATGCTTAGCCTCTGGAAGCAGACAAGAGAAATATAGCCAGTCAATCAGTCTTTATTGAGAACCAGTGTCCAGGCTTCATGCTAAATGCAGGACACTAAGGCAGATAGAAAATAACTGAGAGATGGTCCCTGCCCTCAGCTACAGGAGCAAACTAAAACACAAAAGAATTAGCAAATAATCCAAGAAACTATAAGATGAAATGCTTCAGTATGATGGTACCAGGTAAAAGTGCTACAGGCAATGGGGAGAGACTTGTTCCAGGGATACTTAGGAAACAGGCCTGACAGAAGATTGATTTTACAGGCTCAAGTCAATCAACAAGCATTTATTAAGTGCCTGCTATGTGCCCTGCACTATACTAGGAACTAAGGGAAGGAAGAAGAAGAAGAAGAAAAGGAAAGAAGAAGGGAAGGAAGGAAAGAAAGAAGGAAGGGAGGGAGGAAGAAAGGAAGGGAGGAAAGAAGGAAGGGAAGACCTCTCTCCTCAAGGAAATTACATTCTATTGGGGGAAAATAATATGAAATACAGTCAGATAGTTAAAAGTGAAACCAGGTTAAAAGTGACCTTATAAGTCAAACAAATGAGAAGATAAAGAAATGCACCTCTCTCCTTTCTTTGCAGAAATGGGGGACTGATGAGTATGGAACAAGGGAAATACACTGTCAGACTCGATTGGTTTTGGTTAGGCCTGCTGAACTGTCCTCTCCTCCTCTCTTTTTTATTCTTTCTTACAAAGGATAGCATTCTGGCAAGGGATACTGGGAAGAGCAGGGCAGCTAGGCAGGGAAGTGGATAGAGCACCAGTATAGGAGTCAGGAGGGCCTGAGTTCAAATCTCACCTCAGACATTTGACATTCCCTAGCTGTGTGACCTTGGGCAAGTCATTTAACCCAATTGTCTCATCCTGGGTCATCTCCAGTCATCCTGATGAATATCTGGTCACTGGATTCAGATGGCTCTGGAGGAGAAGTGAAGCTGGTGACCTGCACAGCCCTCCCTCACTCAAAACAAAGTCAAGTGCAAGTCATGTCATCATTTCTCTGATGGCATGGTCTTCTTCGGCAACAAAGGACAAACACACACACACACACTGGGAAGAGGGATGTGCTAATAAATGTTTAATAACTGGCTCTCTGAAAAAAAAGTTGTTCACATGATAAACTTTTAAGCTTAATCTGAGTTGTTAATATTTTCTCCATCACTTTCTTACATCTAGACAAATAACGAAACAAATAATCAAGCTCTGATTTGTAGCATTTGCCACTATCCAAGGTACAAATGCTCAAACTGAACATGCTAACAATCAGTTCTCTGGAGCAAGGAAGAGCTCGCTCCAGCGCACTTTTTGGAGGAAAAGGAGACAGATATACATAAACAGAGGTGCAGGTATAGGTATAAGTATAGATAGGGGCGGCTAGGTGGCTTAGTGGATAATGTGCCAGATTTGAAGTCAGGAAGACATCTTCCTGAGTTCAAATCTGGCCTCAGATACTTACTAGTTCTATAACCCTGGACAAGTCACTTTACCCTGTTTACCTCAGTTTCCTCATCTGTAAAATGAGAAGGAAATGGCAAACCACCCCAGTATCTCTGCCAAGAAAACTCCAAATGGGGTCAGACATAACTGAAAATGACTAAACAGCAATATAAGTATAAATGTAGATATCCAGATATATCCATATATGTCTAAATATACATAGAAATGAGGGTGATGCTATAAAAAGATTTCAAGTAAAAATGTCAGGTAAAGGAGCTCATTTCCTTCCTGGTTTTTTTTTTCCTTTAACCCCAGACAAATACTTCTTTCTCTCATATGGATGCTGCCCTGGTCAAAAAATTAGGAAACATACGAGACCTGATTCCATTTCATCACTGTCCCCCTACCTCTTTTTGCCTAACTAGAAACATCACAATAACATGATCCTCAGACGCCCAAGAGATGAGGGTTCTCTCTATCCCTTCCCCTAATCAAAATCTACTTACTCATGTACATACATACACACTACATAGGTATTATGTGAGTGTGTGTATATTAATCTATTTATGTCTATACATATGTGTAAATGTACATATATAACAATTTTATGTGTGTATATGTATAATTGTATGTGTGTATACATATATGTGTGTATACATATGCATAATATCATTATATGTGTGAGGTTGTATGTGTGCATGTGCGATTAGTGAATTCCAAAAACATTATTTAAGGAGGGGGTCCCAGATAGCCATTTCTTCATTTCCTACCCTGCTGTGCTCCTTTTACTTCACCACAGCCTTCTTCTCTGCCCCTTCCCTTTTCCGAGTCCCTTTGTGTGTTCTCTTCCCCATTAGATTGCAAACTCTTTGAGGACAGGGACTTTTTCCCCCACATTTTCATCCCCAGCACTTAGTACAGTGCTTAGCACTTAGTAAGTACTTAATAAATGTCTATTGACTGACAGTATGGAGAGCCTGACCAAATCAAGATCTAGGTTCAAATCCTCTCTCTATCATTCTCTAGCTCTGGGACCATGGCAAGTCACTTCTTACAGCATTCTTTTCCTCATCTGCAAAATGAGAAGCATAACAATGCCGTAGGACCCAGTGCTTAGGCCTATACCTGGCACGTAGTAAGCTAAAGGCTTATTTAGCATTTAGGAAGTGAGTGGGAAAACTAAGATTTGAACTCAAATCCTCAGACTTCAAATTTGGTGCTCATTCCACAACAACCATAAATAGTGCTTTGATAGAAGAATCAGCCTTGCAAAAAACAATACAGTATGTAGATCCACTCTGCTGGAAACAATTATGTCTATAATTGGTCTATCCCATGGAGACTTGACATCAAAGACAAGTTTAAGATTCTAAGTCACACAAACGAATTACATAAAGGGTTGGCACATTCAAGTGGAAAATTAAGGATAGTTTACAAGAGGTTCAAACTATGGCAACGAAGCAACCAGAAAATTGGGATTTCCTTTATTATCTTCTCCCAAAACAAAACAACAGACCTCCCACAACATTCTCCTAACCACAGTAGGATAATAATTAAGCTAAGATAATAAGTAAAGCTTAAAACCACCCTTCAAGGTAAAGAGAACCCAGTTAAGATTCATCTTAAGCAAAAGCATTAAAACTAAATATACTCTAGCTATCTGAACCTCCACTGGGTATTCAAGGTATTTTCAATAATTGGGGGGTCATGTTTACATGTGTCAACAACATTGTCACAGTCTTTAGCATGATAAGCATACTGCTGTAGTGGGAGGTCAGAAGAGCAGGGTTCAATTTCCACCTCAGAAGCTTAATTTGCTATGCAACATTGGGCAGGTCACTTAATCTTTCAGAGGGATGGATAGATAGATAGATAGATAGATAGATAGATAGATAGATAGATAGATAGATAGATAGATAGATAGATAGATAGATAGATAGATAGATAGATAGATAGATGGATGGATGGATAGATAGATAGAAAGATGGATGGATGGATGGATGGATGGATGGATGGATGGATGGATGGATGGATGGATGGATGGATAGACATACAGACAAAGAGAGAGAGAGAGAGAGAGAGAGAGAGAGAGCTAGATACACACATAAATAGTCACATAGAGACAGAGAGAAATAGACTTGGCTCCAGTCAAAACATTAGGTCTCAGCATGATGGGTTCCAGTGCTAGCCATGTGACTGAATTGAGGAGATAGTTTTCTATTAGTTAATGAGGCAGGACACCTTTGAGTCAAAAAGCTAGAATTTCTTTAAAAATACTAGTCCTCAGAACTTGATATACCGAAGGCATAGGATTGCACCAAATGTTAAAGAATTTTGGCTGACCCTTGGCAAAAACATAAATGTGTCACACTCTCTATAAGTCACTGACACCTGTCTCTTGTCCCTGAACATACAGGGGACTGCTCTGAACATACAGAAATAGACAAATAGACACATGGAGAGAGAGAGGGGGAGAGGGAGATTGGTAGATAGACAAAAGGAGAGACACATAGAGATAGACAGAGATATATAGATAGAAAGAGATAGACAAATAGAGACACATAGAGATAGATGACAGAGAGAGAGCAGACAAGTGGAGAGAGAGATAGATACATAGCAATAAAAAGACATGTTATTTATTAAGTACTTACTATATGCCAGGCACTGTGCTGGGGATATAAATATAAGAAGAAGAAAAAAAGATAGTCAAGTGCCCTAAACTATAAATTGGGGATAATAGCAACCCTCCCAGGGTTGCTTTGAGAATCACATGAGAAAATGTATTAAAGAGCTTTTTAAACCTTTCAGTGATTTATAAAAGTGAGACATTAATATATGACCAAATCTCCCTTTTTCTCATTAAATGGCCTCCTTCCTCTGAACTTCCCTCAATCCCTCCAGTGTCATAGTTACTACTTATATGACTTGGGATAAATTACTTCTCCTCTCTGAGTCTCAGTTTCCTTTTCTGTAAAATGAGGGGGAATGGACTGGTAGGGAGAGTCTGCCTGTTCAGTCATCCTTGGCCACATCATGAATCATCAACTGACACGTAGTCATTACCTTTCAGCTGCTTGAAACGTGGCCAGAATTCAGAAGCCATGAGCTCACTGATCCTGACTTGGCTCCAGCCAAAACATTAGGACTCAGCATGATGGGTCCCAATGCTAGCCATACGACTGAATTGAGGAGATGACTTTCTATTAGTTAATATGGCAGGGCACCCTTGAGTCAAAAGCCAGAGTTTCTTTAAAAAGACAAGTCCTCAGAACTTGATATACAGAAGGCATAGGATTGCACTAAATGTAAAAGAATTATGTCTCACCCTTGGCAAAAACACAAATGTTTCACACTCTCTACTAATCACTGAAACCTGTCTCTCTTCCTGTATCCCTGCTCTGAAACTAAGATTCTCTAGTATATGTCTCCTCTTGAAACTACTCTTGCTGCTGCTTCTGCTGACTACAATTGCAAACTGCCTGGTTTCCCCTGATGAATTCACAAATGGATAATGCCTACTTATAACTGGGGTATGATATACATCCTGTAACTTAAACTTGATTCTTAATGACATTTAAAATGAGGCTTTATTTTTTTCTTCTTGTTCAGTACATTTTTTTCAATTAATAAACATTTATTTTTCTTTCCCACTCCCTCTCCCAAATGAATAAAAAGAAAAGGAAAAAGAAAACCCTTGATTCAAATGAACATAATTAAATAAAGCAAATTCCCAAATTGGCTACGTCTAAAAATGTGTACCTCACTCCGTACCCTGAGCCCAAAGGAGGTGGACAGCATGCTTCATCTTTGGATTTGCAGATTTTCATTGCACTGATTTTTGTGTAGCACCGAATAATCGACACTTTCAAATTGTGGTGCTGGAGAAGACTTTTGAGAGATCAAACCAGCCAATACTTAAAGAAATTAATTCAGACTATTCACTGGAAGATCAAATACTGAAGATGAAGCTGAAATACTTCGGTCACATAATAAGACAATGAGATTCATTGGAAAAGATCTTGATGTTGGGAAAGACTGAAGGCAAAAGAAAAAGGGATGAGATGGACAGATGGTGTCATGGAAACAATGAACCTAAATGCAGACTTCAAGAGATACTGGAAGAGAGAAGGGCCTGGTAATTTCAGTGGACCAGGTAGGAGCACTTTAACTGGAGAGATCAGAAAGCTGCTACTTCACTTGACTCTTGAAGGGAATTAGGGACTCTATGAGGCAGAGAAGGGAAGAGTGTTTCAGGCACAGGGGCCAGCCTGTGCAGAGACACAGAGGTAGGAGATAGAAAGGTCATCTGGGAAAATATAGAAAATTATTAAAAGCTATGCAAATTCTGTAAAAAACATTCGTGTTTCTCACTCAAGAGAAATTTACTGGAGATAGTAACATGCAAAGTATAAATCTCTAGAATTACTTAAGCTGAAGAAACAGCTTTTTCATTTGCACACACAAAAAAATATAACATTAGTTTTACAATCACAGATGTAACTCCAACTTTCAAAGCTACAGTAATTTTTTGCTCAGTGGAGGCTTTCACTTTGTAGGTTTTGGGATGGGGTTATTGCCTTTTCCCACTGGATGGCTATGCCATCCACTCATCAAAGTTTCCATGCTGCTCCAATGACATGAGAGCTTATGACCAATAGCATAATCACTGAATCTTGGAGTTGAAAGCAGTTTTCAAGATCATTTAATCCAATCTCCCATCCAAGAATAATCTCTTCAACATTCAGTTTCTACTTGGCAACCACTACTGACTAAGATGTTCACACCCTAGGCAGAATCCCATTCCACCTAGAGCTACCTGGAACTGTTTTTGTCTCCCTTGTTCCAAGTAACAGTCAGCCTGGCCTCCCGGTAGCTACCACCCACTGACCCTAGTACTGCCCTCTACAGCTACACAGAATACGAGGATGGATCCATCTAATGTTAGAATTGATTCTTCCAAATCATGACTTTATATAAAAGCAGGAATGGGGGGGGGGGGGGACATTAGTGGTAGCTAATGACATAGAAACAATGTTATAAATGCAATCCTTTGCTGTAGGGAGATTGTCAGGCACCAGGTAGAAAGTCCAGGGCTAAATGTAGAGGGAAAGAGCTATGACTAAAGGTACGAGATTGGGACTTTGCAGCAGTGAGAAATTTTGAGGACCCTGACAGTACTTGCAGTCCTACAGCAGCAGCAAACAACTGAGCTTACCACCCAATTAGTGTGAATCAGTTAAAATAGCAAACTATCAGTGTTCTTACCTCTCTCTCTCAGTTTTTAAACCCTACTTGAAATACTCCCCAGTTTATAGCAACCTCTCCAACAATACTTTGGGCATGTTTTACATTTCTTACCCAAGGCCTAATAGTTGATAGTCATGGGTCTTTAAGCAAGACAGCTAGATGGTTCAGGGATAAAGCACAGGGCCTAGAGGCAGATAGACCCAAGTTCAAATCTGGCCTCAGACCAGCTGTGGGGCAAGTCACTTACTCTCTGACTTAATCTGTTGGAGAAGGAAATGGCAAACCACTCCTGGATCTCTGCCAAGAAAACTGACACAATTGAATAACAATGAGATCCAGAGCTAGGATCCCATGACACTCTGGCTCCAGGTAGCTAAGTTGAATGGAGAAGATGGTATGATCCTAGGCATGGGAGAGCTCTGGGGAGAATATTGAACTGAATTGATCTGAGTGGGCCACTAAGTGGCTCTAGGCATTACGGTGACTTTTCAGGGATTAAAAACTAAATAGGTAGGAACTCAAAAGAGAGCTAGTAGGAGATCAAGACTGCTATATTACTGGACTAATTGCAAAATACAGCATGGGTTTCATAATATTAAGGTTGTATAGCTAGTTGCAACATTCCAATGGTATTTTATAAGGGATATAATAGTATATCACACCCTTTCCTACATGAGGACCTCTCAATACTTAATGAAGAAGGTTACAATCTCCAGAAGCATGTGGCACAAGGATATTGACATTAGCTATTACCTTTTTTCTTTCTCTAGTGGTGAGCAAGGAGAAAAAAACTGAGCCTCCATCATGTAGGAGGTCCTTTCTCACCTGCAGCCACCATGAAGCCAAGAGGAAATGGTCCAGCTATAGCTGAGAGTCATAGCAGCAGCAAAAGAGGCAACAGCCTCCTGCTACCTCCTTACCCAGACCAAGATGTGATCCAGGAACCTAGACCTGTTTTTCCTCTTTGCATTTGTATTTTTCTGCTCTTAGGTGAAGGAGTAGGTATGAGCTTAGGGGTTCTGAATGTCAGGAGAAAGCGATGCCAGAGAGAGGTTCGGAAGATGGAGTCTGTGCCAGACTTTGTGGATAGTTTAGCTCAGTAAGGAGCAAAGTCCCCAACCCAAGCCCACATAGAAATAGGTCAGTTCAGTCAAAGGGAGCAATAGTAACTCAGGTAACTGCTCTGTCAAATTTGAAAGTGATTTTCATGCGGTAAATGTTAAGCAGAAATGGCTTTCCGACTGAGCCCACTCTCCCCAAGACCCAAAGTGGTAAAGCAGGAAGTGTGCCCCAGTTCAGGGGAAAGTTTGTACTTCTGTTTTTATTATTTTTTTGGTGTTCAGGAATTTTCTGTCACGTCCAACTCTTTGTGACCCCATTTGGGATTTTCTTGATACTGGAGTAGTTTGCCATTTTCTTCTCCAGCTCATTTTATAGATGAGGGAAACAGGGTTAAGTGACTTGACCAGGATCACAAAGCTAGTGAAGTGTCTGAAGCCATATGTGAACTCAGGAAGATGAGTCTTCCTGACTCCAGGCCTAGCAGGCTATCCATTGTGCCATCCAGATGCCCCTGTTTTTGCTGACTTCTCAGTAAACATCACCTTTGTAAAGCTGTAGCATGCACTGTGGTCACACCCTGGTAAAACTGTCTCAACAGACAAGATAAACCAGGTTGAGGGTAACCAACCGGTCTCAAAGCTGTGAGCCTGTTGGTGAGTTTGGGAAATGTCAACCCCAAGCATTTGAAGACTTCCCTTTGTAAAATGGGCAGATGAGAATAATTTGTTCTAATGGCCATGAAGATGGTTGAAACAGGCACTGTGGAGCAGTAAGAATCAGTCATTGAAGACACTGGGGTCATCCACTGCATCCTGGGCCATCATCAGTCATCCTGACTCTTGTCCTGCCATTGGACGTCAATGACTCAGGCAGAGCGAAGCCGACGACTTTGCACAACTCTGCCTCACTGAATTCCAATCCAGGGGCAAGTTAAGACATCACCCCATGATGTGCTGGTCCTCTTCAAAAACTAAGAACCAACAACAACGATCACTTTGTAAAAGCTAAACAAAGTCAACAGACTCTTGGGTTTTTTCTCTGAAAGAATGATTAATTAAACATTTTTCCTTGTACCTAGGAAGAAGAATAACTAAAACAAAGAAACAAGTTTGAAATGGAAGGTACACTAACGTACACGAAAGGAAGTCCATAAGGAATTAGCACAGTCTGACTCTCACAAAACTTAATTAACTATAAATGATTCCTGCAGAGCATGAGACTTTGCTAACACCACCAGAAAAAGAAGCTGATCCCTATGCCAACTTGTTGATTTATTGCAAAGGTCTTGATATGAGATATCATGATAATTTAAATTTAAATTTCTGGCAAGGCAATAAAGACCAAATTTTTTATCCATTTTGCTGTCCACAGTTGTTTTGGTTTTGTTTTTTTAACTACAGTATTTAAATCCAATAAGAAGAGAATCTTCTACATAGGTTAACCTGCCTCCAAACCTGGTAGGACAACAACTGTTAGTGGAGATTGACTGATAAGAAGCAGTTTAACTTTAAATTAATCTGAATGAGTTATTTTGCCTACTATACCTACAACAAATACTTTTCAAAGCAAAAACCTAAAATTTTATCAGTTAAGAGATGTCATAGAGAATTATGGGGTATTATGAGGTAAGACTATATGACTTGAAAAAATAAACTAATTAATAGATAAATAAGTGAATGAGTAGTTGAATAAAGAAACTAGTTAATGGATATGTGCATAAAGATTAATAAGAATAATCAATAAATAAATATTCATTTAGCTCTTATAATGTGCCAGGAACTGTGCTAAAAGTCAGGGAGGCAAAAGACAGTTCCTGTCCTCAAGGAGCTTACAGTCTGATGGAGGAGACAACACGGAAGCAAATACATACAAAGCAATTTATACAGGATAAATAGGAAATAAATAACAGAAAGAAAGCACTAGAATTAAGAGTGGATGGAGAAGGCTTCCACTAAAAGAAGAGATTTTAGTTGGGACTTAAAGGAAGCCAAGGAGGTCAGTAGGCACATGGAGGAGGGAGAGCATTCCAGGCATGAGGGATAGCCAAAGAAAATGCCCAGAGCTGAGAGATGCCCAGGATTACAAACCTAGTAAGTATCAGAGGCAAGATCTGGATCAGGGTATTTTTAACTCCAAGCCATCAATGTATCCATTATGCCTCAGGGTTCCTACTTTCTTTGGGGTTGGGATATCTAGAACTATGATTACATCAGTCATCAATAAACATTTATTAAATGCCTGCTATGTGCCAGGCACTGGAAACTCCTTGTATGATGAGCAACTCATTTGTAAATAACAGTCTTAACGGAATTGTCTTCCACACAAGAGAGTTTAAATGGCCTGCCAATGGTCACACAGATAGTACGTGTCACAGGTAGGATTAGAATGCAAGTCTTCCTGACTCCAAGTCCAGGACTCTATCCACTTTGTTACAATTTTCCTGAGAAACCATCAGCAAATAGTCTTTTTATTTTAATGTAATGCAGGCTTCTGGGAAAGTTTCACAATTCTGATCTCATCTTCTTACACACATTTAAAGAACTTGAACAGTGATCAGAGATATGCTAAACTCCATAACACTCAGCTTCCATGTTATGTGTTTTTAAATCCTCATATCATATGCCACACAGGACGAGGATTTGCTCCATGCTGTTACCTCACCTTGTAATCTCTGAACCAGCCTGAAAAAGACTATCAGGTCATTCCATCTGGGGGAAAAAATGACCCACCTACCATGTCATTCCAAAGAAAAATAAATGATTATCAGTCAGCCACAAAAATGGAAAAAACATGTGTGGGGGCCTGAAATATGATAAAAGAAAATAAACGCTTAGCTAGGCTGAAATCACATCAAGATACAAACTTCATTCCTCTAAGGGTGAGATAATCAACACCTAAAGGCAATTCCAGTACCTTTAAACAAATACAAGGGTAGGTTTAACAAATAATTAATGAAAATAATTAAGGATTTCAGATGTCATTAAAAAACAAAAAAGCCTTCAAGTGATCCGTATCAAGCATGAAACACCCACTTTATCCTGTATAAAAGGGCTATTAATTGATATCTCTCTGAACACACTGCTGGAGGTACTTACTTTGGGAGGGTTGAAGTGGGAACATCATGTCATACTCTGTCCAAAAGTCAAGTCTTTGGCAGTTCAGTTCTGGCCAAGGGAGAGGGGGGACCACAGGGAAAAAGTATGGTCTGGGTGGTTCCTCAGGTGGAGGCTTTGGTGGATATAATTCTGGTGGGAGGGAAAATGGGCTTCTCTCTGGCAATGAAAAAGGAACTATGCAAAACCTGAACGATCGCCTGGCAATCTACCTAGACAAGGTTCGAGCTCTAGAGGAGGCAAACGCTGAGCTCGAACATAAAATCAAAGAATGGTATAAGAAATTTGGGCCTGGCAGTGCCAGTCATGGAGAAAATCAGGACTACTCTGAATATTACCAGATGATTGAAGAACTCAAACA
This sequence comes from Notamacropus eugenii, assembly GCF_028372415.1. Taxonomy (NCBI): domain Eukaryota; kingdom Metazoa; phylum Chordata; class Mammalia; order Diprotodontia; family Macropodidae; genus Notamacropus; species Notamacropus eugenii. The sequence goes on along the minus strand of NC_092873.1, from coordinate 356,363,885 downwards.
AAAGGTAAGAAATGTCATTATTGTTAAAAATTGCAGTTAAACTGAAAATGATCAGACTAATTTCCTAGAGCATCTTGTAACTATGTCCATCTTGGCTAAGGAAAATTAAAACACTGAATAACAGAATACATACTGAGAAATAACAGTGAACATTTCTTTTTTTAACTCCCTTGTTCTTATATCATTCATGTTAAGAGGAAATAAATAGAATTATTTCGAAGATTCCAAAGTTTGATTCACTAGTAATGAAGTGCTTTCATTTGTCATCATTGCCCCAAAATTGTATTATCTTATGAAGAAATGTAAAATAATTGTTGAATGAATGCTGTTATTGAAGAACTAGATACTTTGCACATTATCTTGAAAAGCATTGAAGTTGGGTGACTGGCCATCTCATCAAGGGTCTATCACAGCACAGGGGAATTTAGTATACATTTCATTATGTTCTTTTACGTACAGATCTTGGATTCAACTCTTAGTAATGCCGACCTCATGCTCCAGGTTGACAATGTGAAATTAGCTGCTGATGACTTCAGATTAAAGTAAGAGGCAAAAGTGTGGGTGGGAGGGAAAGAAAATCAAATATTAATCAAGTCTCACTAATAATAGCAAACTATAGTGTGCTTTGGGCAGCTGGGTGGCTCAGTGGATAGAACGTTGAGCATGGAGTTAGGAAGACCTGCCTCAGACACTATCTGTGTGACTCTAGGCAAGTCCCTTAACCCTATTTGCCTCAATTTCCTCATCTGTAAAATGAACTGGGGAAGGAAATGGCAAACCACTCCAGTATCTTTGCCAAGAAAACCCCAAATAGAGTCATGAAGAATCAGATACAACTGAAATAACTGACCAACAACATAGAGTGCTTTAGTCCACAGAGAACTCTCCCAAAGAACTCTCTCATATAAATGTCACAAATATTATCTTCTTCATAAAGAACAAATACAGCATACCTGAGATGATTTAGAGGTAGAGGAGCCAGATTAGAATTCTGGCTCTGACACAATCTGTGTGACCTTGGTCAAGTCACTTCTCTCTGGACCTCAGTTTCCTTATCTATAAAAAGAGGAAATTGGACTAAATTACTTTTAAGGTCTCCTTTCTGCTCCAGCATAGAATAGTGGAAAAAACATCCAGATGCTCTGAAAAATCTAAGAGCACTTAGAGTCAGAAGTTGTTATTGAGTTGTTTCAGTCGTGTCCAACTCTCTGTGACCCCATTTGGGGTTTTCTTGGTAGATACTGAAGTGGTTTGTCATTTCCTTCTCCAGTTCATTTTACAGATGAGGAAACTGAGGCAAATGGGGAGGTGATGTGCCCAAGGTCAGACAACTAGTAAGTGTCTGAGGTCACATTTGAATTCAAGTCCTCGTGACTCCAGGGCCAGCACTTGGGAAAGTCAATTAACTTCCACGGGCCATAGCTTCTTCATCTGTAAAATAAGAGTGTTGAACTAGATACCTTCTGAGATCCTTTACAGATCTCAATCTATAATCCACTTTGCTAAAGCTTGGAGAGATGATGTAATTTATCCGTCATCATGCAGCTAGGAAACAACTGAACTAGAACTCAAACCCAGTCTTCTGATTCCAGATACAAGTCTTCAGGTGCAATTTCTCCTTTCTGCTATTTCCACTATAATAGATATTCATAACAGAAAAAAAAAGTGTATAAATAGTATCTATTTCTCTAATGACCCTATAGTTATAACAGTGTCTCAGACCTTATGGAACAGGTGTAATTCTATTTCCCCACTGGCACTACAGATCATTATAGTAGTGCCTTAGACCTACTGGAACAGATGAAGTCTTGGAAAATGACCACTGTTAAATCTTATTTAACATAAATACACTAGGGAATCTCATTGCTCACAGGAATCCTACCTAAGAGCTTGCATTTATATAGCACATTAAGACTGCAAAATGAAACCACTGTATATTCTTAGAGAGGACACCAGCAAAGCATCAATTCTGCCAGGTCCTATTAAATACGGGAGAAGAAGGAACCTAGGTATTTAATCAAGCTGGCCCTAGAATTAGGAGTTTTTTGATCACAACAACTCTGAAAGTAATATGAGTTAAAATCTACCCCTCTTCAATCAAATTATCATTGAATCCAATTCAATTTGATAAAAAAAAATTATTAAGTACCTATTAAGTACAAGGCACCTCAAAAAAAAAAGAGAGAAACAAAAATAATCCCTTGCCCTCTTGTTAGTCAGTCATTTCAGTTGTGTCCAACTCTTTGTGACCTCATTTGTGGTTGTCTTGGCAAAGATACTGGAGTTGTTTGCTGTTACCACCCCCAGCTCATTTTACAGATGAGGAAAACTGAGACAAACACGGTTATGTCACTTGCCAAGGTCACACAGCTAGTAAGTGTCTGAGGTCAAATTTGAACTCAAGTCCTGAGTACTGATTTGAAATTAGGAAAATGAGTCTCCCTGACTCCAGGTTCACCATTCTATTCACTGTGCCACCTAGCTGCCCTCCACTCCCACCCTCAAGGAGCATACATTATACTAGATAGCTGAAGTACTGAAGTATTGGAACCCTTTTAGTGGGAAGATGACCTGATGCCACAGATAGAGCCTGGACTTAGAGTCAGAGGGCCTAGGTTCAAAGCCCAACTCTATCACTTACTCTCTGGGTAACCATGGGCAAATCATCTAAACTCTCCGAGCCTCAGTCTTCTTATTGTAAAATGAGAGGGTTAGATTATATATCTTCTAAATCTATGATCTTGAGAACCCCTTCATAAATTATTTGAAGGATTAATTTCTAAGAAGAATTATTTCTACTAACATAGTCAACAATTTTAAAAGCATAAAGTGCATTTTACAACAAAATTACGCCTTCCTTTGTTATCTCCAATATATCCTGTATATAGTTTATTTTTACGTAGTTGTTTTCATGTTGAATTCTCCCATTAGACTATAAGTTTCTCGAAGACAGAAACTGTCTTTTGCCTTTCTTTTTTTCCTCCAGCTCTTAACACAGTGTCTGACACATCATGGGAAATATCGGTTGATCAATTGACTCAAAAAAATTGTCAACATTTTTTCAAAGGTATGAGACTGAACTGGCCCTCCGCCAGAGCGTGGAATCTGACATCAATGGTTTACGCAGAGTCTTGGATGACCTGACTTTGACCAAGACAGACCTAGAGATGCAGATCGAAACCCTGTCAGAGGAAGTGTCTTATCTCAAGAAGAACCATGCAGAGGTATGCATATATACACCAAAATAAACATCACCTTTCAAATATTTTGCTTTGTTTATGATAGCCATCTGATAAGGTAAAGAAGCCCTACTGTGGGTGAAGTGAATTCTATGGAGCATTCTTGTTTTCATCAGCTACTACGACTCACTAATTGTTCTTAATCCAGGAAATGAAAGGTCTGCAAAAGGCTGCAAATTCGGACGTGAATGTGGAAATGAACGCTGCTCCTGGGACTGATCTGACTAAACTTCTGAATGACATGAGAGCTCAGTACGAAGCCCTGGCTGAACAGAATCGCAAAGATGTTGAAACTTGGTTCAATAACAAGGTAAATCAAAGTATGCTTGAGGTCATTAAGCCAAGTCTTGGCATATCTGATGGCACTCAACCTGCTTCCTGATGGTATCATTTCAGAGCGAGTTGCTACAGCAGCAGATCTCCTTTGCCACTGATGAATCCAACTCTGCCAAGACAGAGATAGCAGAGCTGAAACGGACTTCACAGACCCTGGAGATTGAACTGCAGTCAGCCTTGGCCCTGGTAAGTAAAACATGGAAATTAAAAACAGCTAGATGATATGGTAGCTAGAGAACTACTGTACTTGGTGTCAGAAAGTCGTGAGTTCAGATCCATCCTCAGACACTTAACTAGTCAATTCTGCTTGCCTTGGGTTGCTCAAATGAAAAATAGGGATCATAACAGAACCTACCTCCCAGGGTTAGTGTGAGGATCAAATGAGATAATATTTGTACTTATTTCTCCACCTACAAATAGTGTTCAGCACAGATAATCCATCAGTCAACCAAGAAGTACTTGTGTGCCAGGCACTGAGGTAAGCAATGAAGCCACCAAGACAAAAACTGAATAGTCCCTGATTCTAATCTATCAGGGGAACAGCACGCACCCATTAAAGTATACATGACATAAACACGAAGTAAACACAAGCCAATCTCAGGAAGGAGATATCAGCATGATTTCATGTCAGAAATGAGGAAGTTACTGAATATTATCATCCTTGGTAAAACTTTCATTCTTAACATTAAAAAAATGCTGGCACAGTGGCTAGAATGCTGACCCTGGAGTCAGAAAGACCCGAGTTCAAATCCCATCCCAGACACGTAATGAGTTCTCCAACTCTGGGCAAATCAGTCTCTTAATCCCTAGCTCCCTCAATTCCCTCATCTATAAAATGGGCATAATAATAGCACCTGTAACACAAGGTTGTTGTGAGGATCAACTGAGATGATGTTTCTTATAAAGTGCTACATACACCTTAAAGAGCTATATATTTAAATGCTAACTATTATTACTAACCAAAGGTTTATGAACTTTTTAAAAAACATATGACTTTCAATAGAATTTGTTTCCATTGTAATCTTATATTTTTTTATTTTCTGCATTTACAAACATAGTTCTGAAAAAAAAAAAAAGGTCCTTAAGCTGTCAAAGGGGTCCATTATACCAACAAGGTTCAGAGCCCTCCTTAAAAGGCTAACTCAGAAATGCGGGTTTCACACTTTGTTACTGCATTCATTAGTTCACAGGTGAGTGTTTCTAGTGAACTTGCCAGGATGAAAAACCTGGAAACAAAATGACTAATCATATCATCAAATCCACTTGACAAACATTAGAGCCCCTGAAATACCTCTATTCACCAAAAGGCAAATTTTGCCTTCAGGCTAGAATCCTTATTGAACTTTGCACTTAGTAGGGCTTTTTATTTTATTTTAGTTAGTTTTGGGGTCCAAACTTGAGATGTCATCACTTCAAGCAACTCCTGATGGGAAAACTGCCTCCATCAACGCAGCTCTGGCACATGCCTGTGATGCCTGACGTTGAAAGGCTGAGAGGCCGTGTCAATTTCTAAATCAGTCAGTCAGCTAACAAGTACTTATTCAGTGCCAACTCAATATGCCAGGCCCTATGCTAAGTCCTGGGGATACAAAGAAAGGCAAAAGACACTTCCCTACCCTCAAGGAACTGACAATCTAATGAGGGAGACAATGAGTAAATAACTAAGCACGTATAAGACCTAGGGGGTGTCCCAAAAACCTTAGTGCAGTTTTAAGGTCTTAAAGCTAAAAAGGTATCCAAGGTTTAAGACTGGGCTAGGACTCTGGGGACAGACACCCTATAAAAAGAGAAAATAGAAGGCAATCATAGAGAAGAGAGCACTAGCAGCTGAAAGAACCACAAATGCCCCATTGCAAAAGCTAATCTAGGAGCGGAGGGCTGTCGGAAGGTAGAGGGAAGAAGGAAGTACGTCCTAGCCCAGGGCAAAAGGCACAAAGTCACAAGATTAATGTGTGAGGTGGGAGGCTGGTGTAGTGGATCAAAGAACGAGGAGATGGGGAAAGAGCCTAAGAATACAGGAAAAGCAGGAAGGGACAGGTTGTAAAGGGCTTGCTAACATTTCTATAGCACGTACATGCCAGGCACTATGCTAAGTGATTTACAGTTATTATCTCATTTGGTCCTCACAACAACCCTGGAAGGGATGTGGTATAATTACCCTCATATTACAGATGAGGAAATTGAAGGCACAGAGAGGTTAAGTGACTTACCCAGGGTCACACAGCTAGTTAGCAACTGAGGCCAGATTTAAACACAGGCCAGGCCCTTTCTCTACTACATCATCTAACTGAACCATCTTCCTGAGTTCAAAACTGGCCTCAGACACTTACTAGCTGTGTGACTCCGGGTAAATCAATTAATCACTGCTTGCCTCATTTTCCTCAGCTGCAAAATGAGCTGAAGAAGGAAATGGTAAAACATTCCAATGTCTTTGCCAAGAAAACCCCATATGAGGTCATGGAGAGTTGGATGTGACTGAAAATGACAACAGGGAAAGGCTCATTCACCCTCATAGCTGTTATTCAAGAGATAGATTGTGAATGAATGAATGAAAAGCCACAAATGTGCAAAATGAGATCTGTGTTAAGGAAACACTGGACAGTATTCATAATTAATTTACCAGTATTATCTCTTGGGGAGGTTGTAAGGATACACTCTTACTTGAAGGAGAATTGATCCATATAGACTTTTTGTGTATTTAGTGAATATTAAAAATGCAGGCATGATTTTAACTTCTCTAACAATGTGTTTAAATCAATTTCTCTTTTTACTCTCGTAAGCTTGCAGTTAATATCAGAATGACAATAATAAGCACTTGTTAAGCATTCACTCATATGCCTCAAGTGCCGGGCAGCATCCAGAAGACCAGAATTATGTTAAAATGGTCTTTGTCCTCTCAGAAGTATAATACATGTAAATCAAACACAAAGCTCATCCTGCATAGAGAGAGAAGCAAATATCACTGAAAACCTCTTAAGGTTATAAAGAACAAATGGGAAAATACCAAAAATGTGCCAGTGAATTAAAACAAGCATGTTCTTATCACATAAAGGAGAGGGGAAAGGGAACAAGAATTTATTAAGCCCCTGCTATGTACTAGGCACTGTGTTAAAGTTTTTATAAATATTATCTCCTTTGATCTCAATGTAAATGCTATTATCTCCCCCATTTTACAGTTGAGGCAGACTTGTCCAGGGTCACCCAGCTATTGAGTACCCAAGATCAGATTTGAACTCTGATCTTCCTAACTCCAGGTCCAGTTATCTATCTGCTAGACCACTTAGCTGGCTCTTGGAAGAGGATTTCCTAACTTTAATTATTTTTTTCATAATATCCTGAAGGAGAGCAGGATTTTTTCTGTGCTTTTGGGGAACCTGTGTTTTCACAATGGACTCAGAATGGACTCAGAAAGGAAGACAGAGGCCCTCAGGATGCCTTTTGGGGTGATCAACCCTTCCTCAAAGCACTCAATAAAGTGGGCTCACTGGAACATAGGTTTAGAGCTAGAAGAGTTTTTAGAGGCTTGTGGTCCAACTCTTATTTTACAGATGCAGAAACTGAGGCCCATAGAGGTTAAGTAACTTTCCCAAGGTCACATGGCTAGTAAGTATCTGAGGCAGTGTATGAACTCAGGTCCTCTGTGTCTCTATATAAGGCTCTTTCCTTTGCACCATGCTTCAGCGGAATCCAAAAATTTCCCCAACCTACAAATGTCTTGTCAACCTGAATGATACTATGCTTCATTGTCCTACTTATTCGTGAAAGATGACTAACAGAACAGAACATATAAATGATTATCAAAGTGCCTTCACAACTATTCTACAAGTGAAAATGAAGCACTTTAATGTTTATCTCACAGCTCAGTCTTTTTCTTTTCATTATATAATTCATTTCCTTCTATCAGAAAAAATCCCTTGAAGGCAACTTGTCAGAGACAGAAGCTGGGTACAGCACCCAGCTTTCGCAAACCCAAAACCAAATCAGTTCACTCGAGGCTCAGCTCATTCAGATCCGAGATGAAGCAGAGAACCAGAGCACAGAGTACAAGCAGCTACTCAACATCAAGACTCACCTGGAGAATGAAATCGAGACCTATCGCCGCCTGCTTGATGAAGAGGGAGGGTAAGCGGAGAAACAGATGTATCAGGAAATAGACATTCCCCTTCCTGGACACTCTTCCTTCTCATCTCATTCAAATTAGACTGAAGCTATCTCCACACTGAAGGAGAAGGGATGGGGGGGGGGGGTGAATTATCATGATGCCAAACCACACCAAACAATTCCCAAGAGCATCATGGTATCCTTACTTACTCTACCTTCTTCCCTCATACTCCAAACCCACAGGCAAATGACTGATTGCCCATTGGAGGCAAACTAAACCAATTCAGGTCAAGTCAAGAAGTATTTATCAAAAGCCTAGTGTGTACCACAGACTGTGCTAAGCACTGGAGATACAGAAAAGGGGTAATAAAAATAAGCAACAAACATGCTTCAGTGTCCAGATTTCAGTTTTCAAAAATGAAAATGGAATGAGTTTTAGAATTTTGGGGGAATGAATTCCAGCAATCATAAAAAGGTGTTTGGTTTTTTGTGTGTTTTTTTCAGCCCTGGGCTTGAAAACAGAGCTAAGAAAGGTAAGTAACTTCTCTAGGGATTTTTCCCCATGAGAATATCTCTTTCATTAGAGATTTCATATATTAGATAGAGATGAAGATTTGTAATTTGAAAATTACAATAGCTCATATTTACATAGGAAGTACTCTCTTCACAATAGCCCATTTAGCACAGTGCTTGGCACATAGTAAATGCCATATAAATGTTAGTTATTATTATTGTTAGGAAGACCTGAGTTCGCAGGTACTTTGTAGCTGTGTGACCCTAGACAAGTCACTTAACCTCTGCTTGCTTCAGTTTGCTCAACTATATAATAGGAATAATCATAGCATCTGCATGAGTACTACAAGTATTAGCAATCTTTTATAGATGAGGTAACTGACATTCAAAAAAGTTAAGTGACCCAGAGAGGCTCCTGGGAGTTTCTTGGGGTCTTTATCCACAGATCCATGTGCTAAGTGTCGTATCTCCCCTGTACAGATCCATCTCTAATCCCAATTGGCCTTAATCTTAAAATGTCCCCATACCTCCAAAAAGAATTTGTCTTGAAAAGTTGATGGGAAGATGTCTTTCTTGCTGTTTTACCTGGAGTAAATTTTGTGGTGCTTGTCTAGGACACCAAATTTGCTAGTAATGACTGTGTTAGGTATGGTTGTTTGGGTTTAGAGGTAAAACCTACAACCAATACAATCATTTTTTAATGAATGAATTAAAGATCATGTGTATGAACTGGATGAGCTTGATGATGAGAGAGCAAGATTTAGGTGACAGGTTAGGGAGGAAAAATGGTACTAGAAACTTTTATTCAGAGCAAACATAAAACAGTTTTATTAGCATTTAAAACTTTTGTCCAGAGCAAATATAGTTTTATTAAACTGGAAAGCACAATGGATAAAGAAGGAAGAAAAGGAGCATTTACTAAGCACCTACTATATACCATGCATGGTACTAGGCTCTTCAAAAATATTATCTCATCTGACCCTCACAACAATCCTGAAAAGCAGGTGCTATGATTATCCTCATTTTAGAGCCAAGGACACTGAGGCATACAGAGGTTAAGTGATTTGCCCAGAATCACAAAACTAGTGTCTGTGGCCATATTTGAATTTGGATCTTCATCATCACCATAAAAGCTAACATTTAGATAGTGCTTACTATGTGCCAAGCACTGTGCTAAGTACTTCACAATTACTTTCACATTTAATTCTCACAACAGCCCTGGGAGGTAGGTGCTATTATTATTATCCCCATTTTACCAATGAAGAAACTGAGGCAAACAGCAGTTCAGTGACTTGCCTGGTGTTACCCGTTAGAATCTGAGGTTGGATTTGAACTCAGGTCTTCCTGATTCCAGGCTGAGGGCTCTGTCCACTATCCCAGTTGGCTGCTAATGAATCTTTGTCATTTCTTCATAAGTTGGTCTTACCATCCTGTTTCTTGACCATACTCCTTTGTCTTTCATCTAACCTCGCCTTCTGTGAACAATCAGAGAACTCTGGATTTTCTTGCTCTACTGTTTACCCCTTGGGTTCATTCTCATTTTAATGAGTATGAGAACATCTATTTTCCCACCACTTCTCTATTCTCAGCCTGAGGACTTTCATGTCTTCCCTTCCAGTCATAGGAAGTTTTTAAATGCTTTACATTCTCCAAATTACATTCCCCCCCCACCCCATTCTTTTATCTCTTTGTAAGCTATTCTCATTTATCTTGAAATCTATTAAATGATTATTTGAGTCCCCCTTTCTCCCATCCTGCCCCCTACTGACTCTAGCTCCCCTCTGACAACATTCCTGTACTGTGCCCCCTCCCCTGGGAATGAAGATTCGTTGTCATTTCTATTACTTTCCAAACTCATCATCATTTTTTGGGCTAGTTTCTGTACAAGCTGACCATACGCTGTTCTCTCAGCCTTTGAAACTCCTCCTCCCATTGGAAATTGACTTCTGTTACTGTGTATAGATATGGAGGAGTTGGACCCTCTACCCAGTGACTTTTTTGAAGATCAGTTTTGCTATCTCCAAATGTTTCCTACATATAAATAACCTAGAAAAGGCTACTGTATTGTAATGACAAGGCAATGGAAAGAAAGGAGAATACAATAAAAATCCAGGAGTTCATGGAAAGGTAGAAAGAGTATTATACCTGGAATCACAGGAACTCTGCCATTTACTTCCTGGGTTGCCTAAAGCAAGTCACCTACTGTCGCTATACCTCAGTTCCCTCATCTGTAAAATAGTTGAACTAGATAAACTAGATTACTGCTGTAGATCTAAGATTCTATGATCCTTCAAGGCTGAAATGACAAGACATGGGAAACTGGCTAGATGTAGAAAAACACAGACAAGGAGTCAAAAGAAAATTCCGGTATTTTGTTACTCAGATTTAGGCAATGCCAGTAACAATAATAGTGAAATTGGGGAGGAAAGCTGATTTGGAAGTGGAGAGAATGAAGTCAGTTTGGGATATGTTGAATTTATATGACACTGCATTTAGAGACAAAAGTTCTAGGTTCAAATCCCAATTCTAGTATTTACTACCTACATGGCCTTGAACAAATTATTTAATTTCTCTGGGATTCAATTTGTCCCTCCAAAAAATGAGGAGGTTGTCCTAGATAATCTCTAAGAGATCTTGTAGATTTATAGCCTGTGATCAAAATGCAAACACCCAGTAAAAGATGGAAACCTGAACCCACTAACTTTTTTCAATCATATCTGATTCTCTGTAACCCCATTTAAGCTTTTCTTGGCAAAGATACTGGAGTGATTTGCCATTTCCTTTGCCGGCTCATTTTCACAGATGAGGAAACTGAGGCAAGTGGGGTTAAGTGAGTTGACCAGGGTCACACAGCTAATAAATGTCTGAGGCCAGATTGAAATTCAGGAAGATGAGTCTTCCTGACATCAGACTCTATCCACCATGCCACCTAACTGCCCAAACATCTTTGTTGTGTGCTACTTGTGTAATCTGGGGGTTTTTTGTTGTTTTGTTCAATCTGCCAGCATAGGATTTCAAACAAGAAGTTATTCATCCAAGGTCTCACAGGTAGGAAGTGGCGAAACCCAGGATCTGAACTTTACTTCTAATCTAGGGCATTTTCAACCTTACTTCATCATTTCTCCAATGTGACATATGCATCAATAACAGAAAGTAAAATTCCTTGTAGCTTTAGTAGTTTTTTTTCTCATTAAATTCAACTTAGATGCTGACAAAATTCTTTCCAACTTGCATAATCTAAAGTAATCATAATCTAAAATGATTGTCTGGTTTTAAAATTAGCTCCCATCCCAGCTGTTTGCTTTTCTTTAGCTGCTGTTCACTTTTTAGTCATGTCTGACTCTCTGTAACCCCATTTGGGGTTTTCTTAGCAAAGATACTAGAGTACTTTGCCATTTTCTTCTTTAGTTTATATTACAGATGAGGAAACTAAGGTAAACAGGGTTAAGTGACTTACCCAGGGTCACATAGCCAGGAAGTATCTGAGGCTGGATTTGCACTCAGGTCTTCCTGACTCTAGGTCTGGTGCTCTACCCACTTTGCCCCTTAGCTGTCTGGCAGTGGAAAGCAAGGGCAGTAGTTAAAGCACCTAGGTTCAAATCTTCACTCTTTCATCTGTGCAACCTTAAGAAAATCACTTACCCTCCTTGGGTCACAGTTTCTTTGTCTGTAAAATGAGGAGGTTCACCTGGATGATTTCTAAGATCCCTCCCAAGCTCTAAATTTACAGATTCACAGACTCCTCTCTTTTATCATTTTCCTTATTCCTGGTCTCTAGGTTATCAATAATAGACTTAAAATTAAGAACTTCCAGAGGATAACTCTCTCCCCTGTTCTCTCCTCTCTTCATCACCATATTAAGGGATGGATATGGATGACAAAAGTCAGTACCTGCCAATATTCCATATGTTAATGATAAATCAACCTTATCTAGTAATTAAAAACAGGATCTCTACTTGGAAACACTAATTATTCTATGCATTTGTGATCAATAAAATGGTATTTATTCTAAAATCAGCCCAGGGTTCTAGATTTTCTCCAACATAGACTAGATTTCATCATTATTATCCCAAGCTTTCTCTTTCTTACCCAGGTTGTTCTATCTCTCCCTACCATACCTTTGCACAGATTGGTCCCAGGTATTCCCTCTTCATCGCCACCTCTTGGAATCCCTAGCCTTCTTCAAAGCCCTATTGACATGCCAGCTTCTACATGAGATCTTTCCTAGTCTTTCTAGATATTAGTGCCTCCTCCCAAAATTATCTTTTTTGTCTTTACTTCCATATATAAGATCATTGGATCATAGATTTAAAAGTAGAGAGGGCCTATGAAATCATCTAATCCAAAATACTATTTTACAAATAAGGAAACCGAGTCACAAGAAAGTGAAGGGATTTGCCCAAAGTTACACAGTAGCAGACAGAGCACTTGATTTTATGTCCTCTGACTCCAAATCACTGATCTTTCCACTGTTCATGTTGCCTTCAGTCATAGAATATAAATTCCATAAAAGCAGGGACTGTTTCATTTTTGCCAGCATCTGGTAAATAATAAGCCTATAGACACTGAATGAATGCTTTTTGCAGGATTAATTAATTTACTATGCAATCAAAACTAGTAGTTTTCATGCCAGGACAAATAGTACAAGACATACCCACAGGAAGTGGCATGAAATATATCCTAAAAAGCATGTTGGGGAGCCTATCACACAGGCTGAGAAATAGCCAAGGAACAGCTTACCTGGACAGGGGTGGGGGGTGCCTTTTGGGGGAAGGAAGCATGGAATTTGACAGATTATTATTTTTCTTAAATTTTTTTCTTGCTAACTAGGCACTAAGCTCAGTTATTTCTATGCTTTTAAAGAACTCCAAGTATTATAATTACTTTCTAAATCTATATGCCCTGGAACGACGCTCTAATCTGCTCCAGCTATATCTTTGGTATCTTTTTGCAACATCAGCAAAAATCAAAATTTACTGGATTTTTCTGCCTTAAAAATTTAGTAAATATAAAATATATGGACTTTCTACCTAGCCCTGGAGAGAGCTCTGTCTTTTGATACTTGGAATGCATTGGTGTGTTTGTATCACACAATCTCTAACTTTTGTTTAATTTCACTTCATTCACAGAACCAACAAAAACTTTTCTCTATAAAACCATTGTTGAAGAACTGGTTGATGGAATTGTTGTCTCATCAAAAATAAAAGATGTTCATCAGAGATCAGCCTAACAGGTCATCAAAGAGGCTCTGATAATGTTAAAAGAAATGGAGCATGGAAGGTCTCATGCATAGAGATAGAATGCCAGGTCTTGACAATCCTTGACAAGCCATGAAAGGCTTGGGGAAAAGGGGAGCTTTTCAAATAATTCTACTTTTGGTCACAGAAGTAAAGCCATAAGTATACTTGGGGTGTCTTTTATTCTTTTTTCAATAAAATTTTTCTTACATTAACACCATATGAATTTTAGGACTTTTTAAAATATTTTATGGGCTTTCAAAACAACTCAACAGACATTTTTTAGGTTCTATGGAAGGTTCTGGGAATACAAATGACAAAAATGTGACTCAATTCTCAAGGAGATTAAATTCTATTGTAGGGAGGCAGAGGCTGGAATTCCTACTACCAGGCAGGATTTCTTGAGCTCCAAAGTTTTGAGCTGAGGTGATCTAAAGCTGGACAGGCATCCTATGTAAGTCTGGCACCAATACGGTGAGCCCTAAGGACGGGGAGGCCACTGCGCAAAACAACACAGGTCAGAAACAGAACAGGTTAAAAATTTTCATGCCAATCAAGAGTACAATCAAGTCCATGAGTGACTACCACACTTCCAACTTAGGTGAAATTGGAAGAACCAGTCTCAAAAACAAAACAAAAACATTCTATTGTGGGAGAACAATACATATATAGAAAACTAAGACAAAATAAATAAAAAGTAGCTTCCAGGGTAAGGACACAAGGCTAATATATTAAACTTAACATGTCCAAAATAGAACTTGTTATCTTTTCTCCCAAAGCCTCCCTGCTTCCAAATTTCCCTATTACTATTAAGGGCACCATCATCTTCCCAATCTCTCAGGTTCCCAACCTGGGTGTCAGCCTCAATCCCTCACTCTTTCTAAACCCCCATATCCAGTATGTTGCCAACGCCCCAATTTTGCCTTCATAACATCTCTCAAATACACCCCCTGTTCTCCTCGGACAATGCCAACATCCTGATGTAGGCCCTCATCACCTGCTGGTGGGTCTCCCTACCCCAAGTCTCCTCCCACTCAGCTATCAAAATGAGCTTCCTAAAATGTAGGCCTGGCCATGTCACCACTCTACCCAATAAACTCCAATGGTTCCTCATCACCTCCAGCAGCAAATATAAAACCTTCTCTTTGGTATTCAAAGCCCTTCATAACCTTCCTCTGCTCCACTATCTTCCCAGTCTCCTTACACCATGGCACACAGAAGCTTCCACCTGCTCTGTGATTCAATGACCCTGCCTTCCTCGAGGTTCCTCCACTTTGGCTATTTGCACTGGCTGTCCCCCACAAATGAGAACGTTCTCCCTCCTGATCTCCATCCCCTGCATTCCCTGGATCCCTTTGTGTCACAACTAAAATTCTGTCTTCTACAAGAAGCCTTTCACAATCTCTCTTCATTTCAGTACCTTCCCTCTATTATTTCCATAGACCCTATCTGTATATAGTCGTTTGCATGTGGTCTCCCCCATTAAAATGACTTCCTAGAGACAGTGTAATGGAAATTTGAATTGGAAAACCTTTCCTATTCATTAATAGGCCCATTAAATCACCTGGAAGCCTAAGTCACATGTGGTGGGAGGAACTTGCTGAACAGGCAGAACAGGAAGGGTGGAGCAGAACCGGGAGGAAATGAGTGAACACGGTAGGGGCAAAGGGGAGAGGACACAGGTAGGTGCCCAGCAAGGCTCAGGCTCGTGCGTATTTGCTTGTGAGAAGGGAGGCTTGGGAATGGCTTTGCTCCCTGAGGTCCTCATGCTTATTAACTTCTTGGTCACCAGGATGGATTTTGCTTTCTGGTTCTGGGATTTGGCTTTCTGGGTGTCTAAATAAATAAATGAATAAATGAATGAATGAATGAATGAATGAATAAAGACTCTGGAGAGTCTATTATATTTTGCAACTGAGAACTACACTGGCATATTCAGAGTCACCACCAATGCTGTGAATATTGCCTTGGGGATACAGAGAGGGAGATGTTTTTTGCTTTCTTTGTATCCCCAGAGATACAGTGCCTAACACAAACTGCTTCATAAATGTTTATTGGCTGACTAATATGAACTGTTTTTAAATGAAATTCATTGCCATCTTGCAATTTTGCATTTCCTAAATTTCCCTCTATATTCTTAGAAATCCATCCCTTACAATAAGGAAATGAAGAAAAAAAACAATCAGCACAAATGATCAATACATCAAAAAAACTGAAAATATATGCAGTGTTCCATACCTATGGAAGGGGCAGCTAGATGGTACAGTGGACAGAATGGAATCAGGAAGACCTGAGTTCAAATACAGCCTCAGACACTTACTAGCTGTGTGACCCTGGGCAAGTCACTTGAGTTTGTGTCAGTCTCCTCATCTATAAAATGAGCTGGAGAAGGCAATGGCAAACTATTCCATATCTTTGCCAAGAAAACCCCAAATGGGGTCATGAAGAGTTAGATACGCCTAAACAACATCAACAAATACCTATGGACCTCCACTTTGCAAAGGAGTGGGGGGAAGGTGTTGAAGTGAATCCTTACAACAAGGAATTTCAGAGGGTACAAAGGATAATCAAGCAGTCAACCCACAGTTATGGAGGGCCTCCTATTTGCCAGACATTGTTGAATAGCTCTTTTTCTCAAAGGGCACCCAGTCTAATGGGGAAGGTAGAGTGAGAGAACATAGGAGAGATGACAGGAGGGACAAGCATGACAGCTACTAAAGGAAATATTTTTCATTTCAGGGAATCTATGCTAAATATTTTTATTTCTGTTCATATTAATAGCTGATGTTTACATCAGCTGATTAAAACTGACAAAGGGTTTTCCATACATTATCTTATCTAAGTCTCAAAATTCTGTGAGTTATGTACTACCTATACTCAGGGAGTAGATGGACTGCTTGACATAGTACAATATAGCATAGTATAGTATAGTTAATATGGTATGGTGTGGTGTGGTATGGTGTGGTATGGTGTGGTGTGGTGTGGTGTGGTGTGGTGTGGTGTGGTGTGGTGTGGTGTGGTATGGTATGGATGGGATAGAATGAGATGACATGGGATGGGATGCGTTAGGGTGGAGTGTGGTGGGGTAGGGTGGAGTGGTTTGGATTGGGGTGGGGCAGGGTGATAGAGTATAGTATACCATTTTATGTAATTAATAATATAATTAATTTTATGATATATAATAAAACAATGAATTATATTTAATATAATCTACAAAAGGGATAATAATAACACATATAATTATATATTATATATTATGATAATATATTGTTGCAATAATATTATGTTAATATTATTGGGTGTTATATTAACACATTCATACTTCATGACAATTCTATAATATTAATAATGTTATATTGGTATAGTTATATTACTACAATAACGGATATATCCATATTTTATAATAATATATCACAATATAATTAAATATATTATATCATAGGTGTTATTATTATCTTTTTTTTTTTTACATCTGAGGAAACTAGGGCTGAGAAAGGTTAAATGACTTGCGTCACACTGTTAGTATCTAAGGTCAGTTTTGAATTCAAGTCTTCTTGACTCCAAGTCTCATGTTCTTATCCATTGCACCAGCTAGCTACCTCTGATTTATCCTATATATCATGTTACTGATTTGATTTAAATGTCAAGGCCCCACGGGAAAGCAGGAGGGTTAGACATGCAGCAAGTTCAGCCTAGAATTAAGACCCTTAGGAATTCTCACCTTTGATGAGATTTTGCCTTTCTAGCCCAATCCTGGCCCTTTCCTACTATGATGGCTCAGCAGAAAAGATATAAGCACATTCCCTGACAAAATTCTCAAACTAATTTTGAAATACTAAATGCTAAGAAAGAGCCAGTCATTTTATAATACAGATGGCGGTTCACCACTTTCTGACACTGACCTGTGGAGTTCTTGACCTTGGCTTAACAAACAAAACCCTGTTCTCCCATTCCATGACTGATCTACATTCCTAACCTCATTTCCCACTTGCTCCATGGGCTTCCCCCAGATCTCACCCTCCAAATTTCAAAGATTTTAGAGCCAGAAGGAATCTTTGAAGACACTGAGTCTTTGTTCCTCATTTTATAGACAAGGAAATGGAGGCTAGAAAAGATTGTGGTTTGCCCTGGTCACACAGGTAGAATATGTCTGAAGCAGGGTAAGAACCTAAGTCTTCCTAAATCCAAGCTTACTCTATCCATGAAGCTACCTAGATGCCTCAGACTATCCTATGCTATCCATTCCCCCAACTCCTGTCCACACAGACAAGACAGACAGACAGACAGACAGACACACACAGACACACACACAGACACACACACAGACACACACACACACACACACACCTTTTCCTAAATACTAAATGTTCCCTTTGCTTGATAATACAACTTGGCATTCTTGACTCAGGACTATGCTCTGATGTGATGAACCACGTCATAAAACAGGTCCATGGCAGAGAATGCACAGGTATATCTAAATACATTACCTGAGGGCTATTCTTAAGTAATTCAGAAGCAGCAAATGCCAGGCAAGAGGCAGCTACAAAACTTGATGACATAGAGTCTCATCTGATTAGCCTGTGGTTAGATTTGAGAAATCTTTACTGAGCACTGTGAGATCAGCATATTTTGAGGCATTCTGCCATGTATTTAAATAATGCAAAATCTTGCCTTCCAGGAGCAAAAAATCTATGTGGAAGATAGAATATTTAGGAGATAGTTAATTACATGCCAATTAAGCATTTTATTTATTTATTTGTATTTTATGTTTTTAACTCCCTCCCTCTCTCCCTCCCTCCCTCCCCCACACTGGAGAAGGTCACCATTTGGCATATAGATTAGATAGATAGACGTATATACACACATATACATATATATGTGAACGTATGTATGTGTCCATATTATGCCTTCTTCTAGTTATCAGTTCTTTCTCTGGAGGTGGATAGTATCTTCCTTCATAGCTCCTTTGTGGTTGATTTGAGTGTTTATAACATTCAGAAGAGATTAGTTGTTCATAATTCTTTGAACAATATTACTATATCAAATGTTCTCAATATGCTCCATAGAGGAGCAAGATTTGATTCAGGATGAGTATAGCACGAGCAAAGGCATGGAGGTGGTAATATTCATTGTATAATGACAAAATAATGAGGGGCCCAATTAGCTGAGAGGAGTCTACTTTGGAGATAGAGAAGTTACCCTCACCTCAAGACTCCTGCACAGCCATGAATCTAAGCCCTCTCCTCTTACACTGTAATCAGCTTGTTGGATGGCTCTAAGAGACAGCATTAGATAGAAGCTCCTATGTAACAAAATTCAGTTTGAATTTGGGAGTTAATATAATCCCCAGACTTATTCCTCCTTAGTACTACTACCCCTTGCTCTATGGCCAGCAGATGACTGTCTCATGCTCTTCCAGTGATTGTGATTCAGAACTACTATTTGCGAAGGTGAAAACATTCTTTCATCCCTTTTTATCCAGTAGGTGCAGTGTATGAGGTGTTAAGGGAGGACTAAGGGCTTGCTGAGTGTTTTCAGGGCTCTGCATCCATCTCTTGTATCCAGCCAGTTCCCCAACTCTCTCCTGTGGCTGGAAAACTGTCTTGGCAGATGGGCTAAACTAGGTTGATGGTAACTAATAGACCTCAAACCCGTTAGTGAGTTAGGGAGATGTCTACCCCAGGCATGTGGG
The DNA here is from genome assembly GCF_028372415.1 of Notamacropus eugenii. Taxonomy (NCBI): domain Eukaryota; kingdom Metazoa; phylum Chordata; class Mammalia; order Diprotodontia; family Macropodidae; genus Notamacropus; species Notamacropus eugenii. Next base: position 356,344,767 of record NC_092873.1, on the reverse strand, counting down.
ATAGATGAGAACAATTTGCTCCAATGGCCTTGAGGACTGTTGAAGCAAGCACTGTGGAACTCTTAGAGCTGGGTCAGACATTAAAGACACCAAGGTTATCCCCTACATCCTGGGCTAATGCCAGATGTCCTCACTTCTGCCTTGCCACTGGACTTTGATGACTCAGAATGAGTGAGGCTGCCTCACTTAAACCCAATTCATGGGCAAGGTAAGACATCACCCCATGATGTCATTGATCCTCTTCAAAAACAAAGGACAAACACCCAGTAGGTAGTCTGGCAGCAGGAGGTTAGGACCTGGGGCCCTGGAAAGTTCCAAGATCATGGCAGTCATAGCCCTCCACCCCACTGAGGGATATGTTTCCTCTGATGGTCAGTGTGGATGACTCTTTATCCCATAGCTTTGCCTCTCTCTGAGTATCCATATGTACTTCTCAAGGTCTCTCTCAAGAACTTTGGATTTGATTGTGCAACATGGAAGACACTGGCACAGGACCACTCAGCATGGCATGCCCACATCAGAAAAAGTGATGTGCTCTACAAGCAAAGCAGAATTTCAATAGCACAAAGGAAATATAGGATGTACAAATTTGGAATAACCACCCCAAATGTTCACACGGACTATCTGTGCCCAATCTGTGGCAGAGCATTCTGAGCTTGTATTGGTCTAATCAGTCATAGTCGTACACATTGAAATTTCACTTTATCATGGTGATGTCATTTTGGTCCTCTTCAAGAATAAAGAACAACAACAACCATAGGTACTTCCCAATGTAGGGACTATAGTTTAATGTAGATTTATTCAGTCATAATCCTCTCCCAAGCTTCTACATCTGGCAAACATAACCTTGAACTTGTTTTAATTCATTGAACCATAGTCACATGACCTTGGCATAATGGAGTCATACTCCCTCGAGAAACAAACAGTACATGCTCAGCTATGAGTGGATATTTTACTCATAGGGTAGAATCCATAAAAGCAATAAAAAATGCATAATAAAACATATACTGCTTGGCTACATGCCTACAGCCTCTCCTAGACTCAAGTAGTTTCTAGGAAATGGAAAGGCTGCTCTGAAACCAGAAATTCTAGACACCACTCAGTTTAGTTTATATAAGTCTACATAGCCAAGCATTTCCCCTATGAGAGGGCAAAGGAATATAGACAATGTAACGTTGGTTGCAAATGATACTTATCTCACATAGCCAGTAGACCCAGGCATCAAGGAGATGAATCATTTAATCAACTGACAAGCATTTATCAGGTACTTAGAATGTTCCAGGCACAAAGAAAAACAGAATCTAAACTTCTTGGTTTTTCCTAATCAACCCAGGAGCCTAGTGGATTTAGAAAAAGAGAGAAGCTTCCACAGCCAGTGCGTTTTTCAATTTTGACTGTCTTGATGGTAGTAAAACAACTAGTTCTAAATGGGAATCCTGCCCCTATTTCGCCCTGGCTTCCCTCTCCAACTTTAGGACCTCTAGCTCAAGAGTCTGGTTATTGAGACATGGTCATACTCCTCAGCAACTTAGCTGGGCATACACACGTTTCCACATGTTTCAGTCTGTACAAACCCAGGGGAGAAGAGACACATTAAGTCCTGGGAAACCCCATGGGGGTGAGAGTAAACCTTTTGACAGTATGATGATATGAAATGTCAGAACATGACCACTCTCTTCCTAGAACATGGCCAGTCTTCTATGATTGTTATCTGTCCACTTTTACTGCTTAATGACAGAAAGTCTTTTAGTTATCCCTTCTGCATTGTAAGGTCTAGGGGTGTGGTACTCCCATGATCTGGAAAATCCATGAAAAGTTTTTTGGCCCTTGCTTCATACCAGAGAAGAAGTCTAAATGATTATGGTATTAAAAGATAAAATATGTTGATATTATATCATACTACACATATATTTTATACTTTTCTGAGTTTCTAAGCTTCTCCTGTGTCATTTGCAGACCTTCACCTGTCCTCTATGGCTTCCTCAAAACTCCCCCAAAATTTCCATATAATTTCTTATGCCAACCTGTGATATATCAAAACCATAATAAGGAAAGTCTGGATGTGGAAGAGATAACTATAATTGATTACTGAGTCTGAACTGAGAATCCATACAAAAGGCATCGTAAGCAAAATCTCTCTTTCCTTTCTGCCATGAGGAGCAAGCACAGCTCCCTGAGCCCAACGGGGACCTAATGGGCTGCTCTTCTCATTCATACTCTGCTGGGCCAGCCTATGGGTTCATGACCTCCTAGTGAGGCCTGTGTCTGTGATGGGGTCTTGTGAGATTTGAAAGAAAAAGCCTCCTGAGGTGAAGGGACAGAAGCCCATCCATGACAGAGACTGCTGCAGCTACCATACTCTTGAGAAGAAGGAAGGAATGAAAGGAAATAAGCATTTATTAAGCACCTGCTACGTGCCTTCCAGACACTGTGCTAAGCCTAGCAGTGGCTCTACCCAGAAGTGGGGTTACCACAACCTGAAAGCAGAGACTGCATCCATCAGTTATGCCACATTTAAAAGTAAATTTGAGGAGGTGGATGCTCTGAAGCAACTGCTTTAAAAGTTGGTTGTGGTGGATAATTAATAATAACTGAGGAAACAATCTGAGCTATATGATATATTAGCAAAACAGGCACAATAAAAAAGTTAATGGACTCCACAATCAGTCCAAAGACCCTGAATACAGTGAGACAGATTATTATGTATAAAAAAATTCATCAAGTAAGATCAATTAAATAAAAGAAAACAAATAACAGGATAAAAAATTAGGTGATCTGCTTTCTAATTGGAGGAAAGATTAGGGGTTTTCCAAGCTGAAAGGGGAAGAGTGAGTTTCAGTGAGGCTGGGAGGGAATGAGTAGGTTTCAGGGTCTTTCTTTTCCCAGAATTGAGAGATGCTGATTAATTGCATTTATGCAACAATAGATATTTTATATCATCTAGTTTCCCATGAATGATTTGTAGAAAAACAAAATGGAAGAGAATACATGTGGCAGCACAAGATGGAGTTAGTGTTCATGAGATAAAATCTAACTGATTCTCTTGACTCCCACACCAAACCAACTCCATTTTGTAACTGGTTTTCCCTCTGTTTCATCAATGCAAACACATTCTCCCAAGACATCCCAATAAAAGCTAATTGGGGTTAATTGTTTATTGAGGATATCTAGGAACTTGCTCATTTGATAGTGTAATATAAATTATTAGAACAACCAATGATGTAAAGGAGATATTAACTGTAACTGGCAATTGACATGGGAGAAAGGGGAGATAAACTGGAATAGGGGCTTGAACTGATAGCATTAGAAATATATCACAATCCTTCAGAGTACCCCTAGAACCCTGAGGGGGAGATGCAGCCACCATCTGGGATCCAACTTGCCAATATAAATGGAAATTAAGATAAAGACCCCTACCCCCAGAGTTCATAAAGATACATGAATACAAAACACAGAAAAAAGTATTTAAAAATGGAGTGGGGAGGAGGCTTTGGATGGTGTTCCAACAAGCATGGTAATGCTGAAAGTCTTTATTGTTTCTTATCATGCAGTTCTATTTCATTACATTCATACATCACAATTTGGTTATGTTGAAGAAAATCACTAAGACTCTAAGTTAAAGAAAGAAATGGATCTCCCATAGTTGGAGGTTGTCTCTTTTTTGGAATTCTCTATACTGAGGAGATCACAAGCCTGGACCAAGAAGAAGATGATAGCATTACAATACCAGAGTATGGTGTAGAGAACTGAGTACTAAATATGACATCAGAAAGATCTACACACACTTAAATGTCAGAGTTAGGATTTGAATTCAGGTCTTCCTAACTCTAGCTCCCTACCATCTAGCCATCATGCCATCTAGCTCCCTCGTTTCTCCTTTACTTCACCCTTTTTAAGTATCTATTTTTGTATGGTTTATGATGCTTATAATGCTAATGCAGTACATATATAATTTGTGAATAAATAAATGTACATATTTATTGGAGTGCTTGCTCAATACCTTTATTTACTCTTACTGTTGTTTAGTCCTGTCCAACCCTTTGTGACCCCTTTTGGGGTTTTCTTGGCAAAGATACTTGAATGACTTGCCATTTTCTTTCTCCAGCTCATTTGACTGATGAAGAAACTGAAGGAAACAGGGTTAAGTGACCTGCCCAGGGCCATATGGCTAGCAGATGTCGAGGTCAGATCTGAACTCAGGAAGAGGAGTCTTCTTGACTTCAGGTCTGGCAGTCTGTGTACTACAACTCCACTTAGTTGCCCTTCTTTTACTCCAAAAAGTTTGGAGACTGATGCCCTATAACAGTGGTTCTCTAAGTGCAGTCAGAGGAGTCTCAGGAGCCCCTGAGATCCTTTCAGGGGGTCTACAAGGTCAAAACTATTTTTATAATTGTAACAATATTAAGACATTTCCCTTTATAATACTCTACCCTTTTCCAACTACATTTATATGATGTTCAATTTTCTTCATATTCTTCGACCAAAATAACATATTGCAGTAGATGTAATGCAGGAACAGATAGAAGAATCTAGCTATCTTTTATTAAAACAGATATTAGATTTGCAAAAATATATAAAGCAATGTTACTCCTCACGAATTTTTTTTTGTTTTAGGAAATTTACTTATTTTTCATAAAAATATTTATATTAACCTATAATAGGCCTATTTTAAATGAATTAATAAAGATTTTTTAAATGTTTCCATTTTAATTTTAGATATGGTAAATATCAATAGATATAACCCAGATAAACAAAAGCTCATTGGAGAGTCCTCAATGATTTTTAAGAGCATAAAGGGGTCCTGAGACTAAAAAGTTTGAAGTCTACTACCATATACAAATGAAATCACAGGTTTCAACTCAAAATAAAAGATGCTAGCAATACTCAAGTTGAAGACAGGAAAGGCTAGAAACAAAAAAGTCAGTGATTCAGCCTGGAGGTGATAAGGCCTGGCCTAAGATGAAAGGAAGGAAGGAACGGAAGGAAGGAGGGAGGGAGGGAGAAAGAGAGACAAGGTGAAAAAGAGAGAGAGTGAAAGAAAGAAAGAAAGAAAGAAAGAAAGAAAGAAAGAAAGAAAGAAAGAAAGAAAGAAAGAAAGAAAGGAAGGAAGGAAGGAAGGAAGGAAGGAAGGAAGGAAGGAAGGAAGGAAGGAAGAGAGAGAGAGAGAGAGAGAGAGAGAAAGAAAGAAAGGAAGGAAGAAAGAAAGAAAGAAAGAAAGAAAGAAAGGAAGGAAGGAAGGAAGGAAGGAAGGAAGGAAGGAAGGAAGGAAGGAAGGAAGGAAGGAAGGAAGGAAGGAAGAAAGAGAGAGAGAGAGAAAGAAAGAAAGAAAGAAAGAAAGAAAGAAAGAAAGAAAGAAAGGAAGGAAGAAAAGAGGAAAAGTCAAGAGACACCAGTCTGTTCTATAGATGTCTGCAGCTGTTACAGGATCATCTACTCAGAAATAGTGTGGTTCCTATTTCAGTTCATACTCAAGAGTAATTGACATGCATGGTTTCTCAGGAAGCCCATGAGGTTCCTCCTTAATTCCACAGACCACAGTGCTGACTTCACTGTTCACCACTTTTAAGAAAAGAATCACTTTTCCGCGTAGCCTCAATGCTAGAGTTTCTGAAAGGTGTCAGAACTTGCAATTCCTGTACGTCAACATATCACCAGACTTAAATTTTCAGGACAAGTGAAGAAAGATGGCAGGAAGCCACTGGTGTGGACGCTCTGAGAAAAAAACAATTAAGGGGTTAGAGATTAAAGGATTAGTATGATGAATTCTTCAGAAGATACCCTAGCAGCAATAAAGGTGTGGCACAGTTTATATTCACCAAGGGGTAAGTATTATTGCCCAATCAGCTGTTTTTCCTAAAAACCAGACTTAATTTTCAGAAAATGACTCTCCCCCTGAGTGGAACTGGTTATAATCCTGTGCTAGAACATATCCTAAAATGAATTAAATGGCATTAATATAAGAAAGTATGAGGCAACATGGGTAGCTAGGTGGCACAATGGAGAGACTCCTGGGCCTGGAGTCAGGAAAACTCATCTTCATGAATTCAAATATAGCCTCAGACACTTACTAGCTGTGTGACCCTGAGCTTAACTCTGATTACCTCAGTTTCCTCATCTGTAAAATGAGCTGGAGAAGGAAATGACAAACCATTCCAGTTCCTCTCCCAAGAAAACCCCAAATGAGATCACAGAGTCAGACACAACTGAAAATTACTGAATAACAAATACAGTAACAGTAATTAAACAAAAGATGTGAGACTCTGTCCCTGCCCTAGGCAAAGCATATCTGATGTACTGTGTAAAGTTCTGGATGCCACATTTTAGAAAGGATGCATAAAGAGGGTCAACTCACCATGTCATATAAGGATCATTTGAAAGGAATTGAGGATGTCTAGTCTTAGAGAGAACATGATCATAGGATTAGCTATAGAGCCAGAAGGACTTCCTGGAGTTATCTAGTCCAACCCCCTCTTTTTACAGATGAAGAAACCAAGGCCAAAAAGCTTGTGACTTTCTCTGTGTCACAGGAGTCACACTAGATGACCTCTAGTACGTCTTCTGATGAGAAGATTGAAATGAGATTAATACTCTATGCAGTTCTGTAGCTAAGCAATTGGTAACCACCAATAGTCTCAAATTGTGTATTATATTGAGTGTGCTTAACTGTAATTGGTGGTGGTGGTGATAGTTGTTCAGTCATTTGCAGTTGTGTCCGACTCTTTGTGAACCCATTTGGGATTTTCTTGGCAGAGATACTGGAGTGGTTTGCCATTTCTTTCTCCAGCTCACTCTACAGATAAGGAAATTGAGGCAAACAGGGTTAAGTGATTTGCCCAGGGTTACATGGCTAGGAAATGTCTGAAGCTAAATTTGAACTCAGGAAGATGAGTCTTCCTGACTCTAGGCAGGGCACACTGTCCTCTGTGCCACCTCGCTGCCCTACTATAATAGATATGATGACTTAAAGGAAACTTACTGGAAAAAAGTAAGGAGGAATAAAGTAAAACTCAAGGATTCTGATCTTCATAAATGAAATTTCACTCCTTTTTTACCTTGTGGTGACAGCAGCAAAGAGCACTGCCCAGATGGCCTGAGGAGAAGTAGCACTATTCTGTGACCATTCAGAAGCTAAAACATGGCATCTGACCACTAACACTTTGTAGTCAGGAAGACCTAGTTCAAAGTGTTCTGCATCAGATACTTACTATTGGTATGACCTGGCAGGAAGGTGAGCATCCCTCAGCTTCAGCTTCTTCATCCATAAAATGGGTGTAATTGCAGCACCTATTTCCCAGGATTGTTGTTTTAAAAGGTAATATAAATATTAACTATTCTCCTCAGACTCCTCTTTGAAACTATCAGAAACACTTTGGGAAGAATGGTTATAATGCTAACCAATACACATTAAGTAAGGTTAAACCAAGGCTTCTTAAACTTATTCCATTCACGACCCACAGTTTAAGAAACGCTAAAGTGGTCATGAGTGAGAAAAGTTTAAGAAGCCCATAGTCCTTTGAACTGGGTGAATCAAAAACTTTTCAAGACATGGACAAGGCTCAAGCATGAGGCTAACAGTTCCATCCTTCAGGAACAGTGGTTCCCAACCTGGAGCCAAGGAAGACATCAAAGGATTATTACAAGAGACCTGCAACTCCATCTGCATACCAAGCATTGACACATGGGTCTTCATGGTGGTTTCAGAAAGACCTTGGCTCAAGCCTAGACTCTGGCAAACACTGGCTTTGTGACTGTTCATCAAGTAACAAGAACTCAGTGAGCACTTAAGTTCCAGACAGTTGCTGATTTACATTGGTTCAGGGAGTTTCTGTATTGGGAATTTCCACATACCAATGAAACCACAGGTTGGTATCAAAAAATAAAATAAAATTTAGCCCCAACAAAATATGTACTGTGACACAGCATACTAAAGAAGCAAACATACCTTCCATGGACTGTGTAATGCATCTTGAACATATGTATTACTATTTCTCATGCTCAAGCTGTTGTCCCATAACTCTCTTCCCTTCACAGCCAAAATTCTAGAAAAAAAAAATCTGTCTACACTCATTGTCTCTGCTTTTTCTCTTCTCAAGTACATTCTTAACCCTTTGCAAGCTGGCTCCTGACCTCATCACTCAACAGAAACTGCTCTTCTAGTCTTCTCTGAATGGCAAAATCAACGGCCTCTTCTTGCCAATTTTCCTTCTTGACCTCTCTGCATCATTTGGCACTGTTTAGTACTCTTTCTGAATACTCACTCTGTTCTGGGTTTCTGGGGCAGCGATGTATCTCAATTGATAAGTGCACTGGACCTGCAGCAGGATTCAAATTTTGTCTCAGACATTTACTATACTCTTTGTTCCTCAGTTTCTTCAACTGTAATATGGGGATGATAAAAACACCCACTTCACAGGGGTGCTGTGAAGCCTAAATGAGAAACATACACAAAGCACTGGGCAAACCTTAAAGAACTGTGTAAGTAAGTAAGCTATTATTTCTCTGGGTGTGAGGATGTGAGTGAATGGATGAGTGAGTGACAGAGAGACAGAGACAGGGACAGAGACAAACTGCTCTCTTGGTTCTCCAAGTTGTCTGCTCTTTCTCAGTCTCCTTACTGGATCATGATCCATATCACTCCCCACTAACTGTGGGTGTACCCATATGGGGTCCTCTTTTCTTTTCCCTCTACATTTTTTCTTTCTCTGAGTAACCTCATTAGCTCCCATGTTTTTTATGACAATAGCTATGCAGATGACTGTCAGATCTATACACCCTAGTCTCTCTCACCCTAGTCACCACTCCTATATCTTCAGATGTCTACTGTAGTAGTCCTCAAAATGTTTTGGTCTATTGACCCCTTCATACCCTTAAAAATTATAGAGGACCTCAAAGACCTTTTATTTATGTGGATTATATCTATTGATATTTACTGTATTATAAATTAAAACTGATAAATTTTTTAAATATTTCCTAATTCATTAAAAAATAATAATAAATCTATTACATGTTAACATGAATTATTTTACTAAAAATATTTTTCAATAAAAAAAATTGATGAGAATGGTATTGTTTTATATATTTCTGCAATTTTCTTTAGTGTCTAACTTAACAAAAGACAGTTGAATTCTTATATCTGCTTCTGCATTCATTCTGTTCTGACATATTGTTTTGGTTGAAGTATATGAAGAAAATCCAACCTCACATAAATATACAGTTTGAAAAAGGGAAGAGTATTACAGGTAAATAATTTGACCTAGCAAACCCTGTAAAAGTATCTTAGGGTTCCCTAGGGATCCATGAGCTACACTTGGAGAGCAACTGATTTATTGTATATTTTAGATGCAGCTAGGTTGTATAGTGGGTAGAAGCCTAGGATTAGGGTCAGGAAGATCTGACAGTCACTTATTGAATGTATGACCCTGGGCAAGTCACTTAATCAGTCTCAGGATATTCATTTATAAAATGGAAATGATTAGAAAAGTTGTTGTGAGGATCAGATGAGATAATATACTTAAAGGGCTTTGTAAATCTTATAGTGCTACAAAAGTGACAGTTACCATTATTATGTTAAAGTCAACATCCCATAATCAGTTCAAAAACAATATACACAAACAGAGTCTATTATATTTCCCATAACTCCCCTCCCCCATGCTGAAGTTACCTATTTCTACCAAGGGTATCAGCATCTTGCAAATTAACCGGGTATGAAACCCAGGTATTGCCCTCAACTTTTCCCTCTCCCTCCACCTACAAACCCAATTAGTTGTTGAATCTCATAAAGTCTGCCTCTGCAGCCTATTTTACATCCATTCCCTTCTCTCCACTCACCAAGCATGGGAAGGCCTGTATTACCTCACACTGGGACAGTTGCCACAGCCTCCTCGTTAGTCTCTCTGTCTAAAACCACTCCACACTCCAGTCCATCCTCCACACAGCCATCAAAGCACGATTACAAAAGTATGTTCTCCTATTCAGAAAACTCCTGGTGCTCCTTATTGCCTCTAAAATAAAATACAAGTCTTTTTATAGGACCCTACATGGTCTAACTCCAGACTGGACTTATTGCACAGAACTCAGGCAGCTAAGTGGCACTGTGGAGACAGAGCTAGGCCTGGGATCAGAGAAAGCTGAGTTTAAATCCAGCCTCAAACACAGGCTGTGTGGCTCTGGGCAAGTCACTTAACCTCTGTCTACCTCAGTTTCCTCTACTGTACAATAGGGATAATAATACTACCAACCTCCCTGGGTATTTATTAAAGAAATAAAATTTGTAAAGTGTTTATTTAGCACAATATCTGGCACACAAGAGGCACTGAACAAATGTTTGTTTCCCTCCTTCACATACTCTAGAGACCCAAACCAAACTAACGTGTTGGTTCTTCACACATGACACATACCATTGTACAGGCTATTCTCCATGTCTAGAATGTATTCTTTCATCTATCCCTCTTGTTGTTCAGTCTTTTTCAGTCATGTCTGAGTCTTCATGACCCCATTGGGGATTTTCTTGGCAAAGATTCTAAAGGGTTTGCCATTCCTTCTCCAACTTATTTTACAGATGAGGAAACTGAGGCAAATTGGGTTAAGTGACTTGCCCAGGGTCACAAAGTTTAAGTGTCTGAGGTTGAACTTAAACTCAGGTCTTCCTGATTTCAGGCTCAGCACCCTATCTACTGCACCCCTATCTAGCTGCCCCTTAGAGTCCCTACTTTCTTTCCATCAAAGCTCAGGTCAAGTACTATGTCCTATAAGAGACCTTTCCTGACATCCATCCTACCTATCCCAGGCCCAACTATTAGTGCCTCCCCTCAGCCCAAAATTACCTTGTGTTTGCTTTGTGTATTCTGTTTTTAATTATCTATGAACCTGCTTTTTTTCTCCAATAGAATATAAGCTCCTTGAGGGCAAGAACTGTTTTGTTTTATTTTGTCTTTTGATCTTTTTATCTCTAATGAAGACTGCCTGACACTTGGTAGGGGCTTACGATGTTGATTATGGATTGGTTGATTAGCCAAATAAGCACATTTAGGCATGACCACCACAAACAGTAGAATAGGCTGCCCCAGAAGAAAGCAGATTCCCCTCTCAAGTGAGGGCTTCAAGAAAGGACCAAATGCCCCCTTCGCTATGTTGTAGAGGAGAGAGAACATTCTTGTTCAAGGACAGATCAAACCAAATGTCTCTAAGATCCTTCCCACCCAAGACACGATTGGAGGTTCAAAAACCAAAGGGGCAACATTCACTCAAAAACTACTCACATTCCAACTCTTTCACCAATATTATTTTGGGCAATTCACTTAACTCCTCGGGGCTTCAGTTTCCCTATCTGTAAAATGAGAGCAGTATTCTACTCCTGGGAGATTTAAGGATTGAATTATATCATGGATGGGAAGGTAGAAGCTTTGAAAAATGCCAAGTCCTATACAACTGCTGGATATTGTTCTAATGACACTGGAGTTCCTTAGTTTTACACAGTAATTTACAGTTACACCATACAAGGTCTGTTTTAAATGCAAATGGAACAAAAGTCTGCTCATTCACTTCCTTGCTTCAATTTACTCAGCTTCCCTGAATGAATCCCACTGAGGAACCACCTGACTTCTTTGCTTCATACTCTCCCCCCACTTGCCTTTTCACCTTCATCTCACTTGCAATGGGTATTTAGGATTTCACATAGTGGGATCATAGGTTTAGAGCTGGAAGTGGACTCAGAGGTCCTCTGGTCCAGCCTCATTTTACAGACGAGGAAACTGAGTCCCAAGGTCATACTGATAGTAAATAGCAAAGCCAGAATTTGTGGCTGGGTCTTCTGACTCCATCTCTAAGGCTCCCTCCACTACACCATTCTTTCCTCTCAATAAAATAAGTAAGCCTTAGCATTATATGAGCAGTGAGCTCTCAGTAGTCACAGTGTTCACTTAAAAGAGCTACTGTCCATCAATAACTCTGATAGGATCTTTTATAGCAGCTTCCAAAATATTTACAATTTGGCACCGTAAACCAAGTCATTTCTAACTCTCCATGACCCCATTTGGGGTTTTCTTGGCAAAGATACTAGAGTGGTTTGCCATTTCCTCCTCTAGTACGTCCCCATTTTATAGAAGAGGAACTGACACAAATAGAGGTTAAATGACCTATTCAGGGTCACAGAGCTAACAAGTATCTGAGGCCAGATCTTCATGACTCCAGCTGCCTGGGCCTTAGTTTACTCATTTGTAAAATGAAGCGGCTGGGCTAATTGGTCTCAGATGCCCCTTCTGGCTCTAGACCTATGATCTCATGAGATAAATTTGACTAGTTCGTTCTTGTTTCCAAGCAAGTCTTATGAAAGCCAGTTTCCATTTCTTCTTAGGTTACGTTCCTTTCCCCTACAATAGAGGCAGGTAGGTGTGCAGTGAGCCTGGAGTCAGAAAGACCTGAGTTCAAATCTAGCCTCAGACACTTACTAGTTGTGTGACCCTGGGCAAGTCATTTAATCCCCGTTTGCCTTCATTTCTTCGGCTGTAAAATGGGGATCATAATAGCACCTAACTCCCGGAGTTATTGTGAGGATCAAATGAGAAAATATTTGTAAAGAACTTAGAACAGTACCTGGCACATAGTAGGTGCTTAATCACTGTTTGTTTCCTTCCTTACAGCAAAGGAAAGAGAAGTATATGCTCTCAAGAGCTGGGGTTTATGGTGAATCAACATGTGGAAACTAGGAAAGAACAGTTTCATTTTATTTTTCCCTGTTCTAATATCCAGGTCTTGTAAAGCTCCATTGCTCCCACAGCAATTATAAAAGGTAGAATCTGTGCATAGGCACAGGAAGGGTGGTTTGCATAACGTACATCTGCAAAATGGATTCAAAGCCCAGAAATCCCTATCCTCTGAAAAAGGGAGCACTGCTACTTTAAAGTTTTGCTGGGTTTTCTGTGCTCAAATTGCAGGCAGAGCAGACTGCAGCGGCTGGCTCATCCTATCGATCAGGTTCAGTTAGAGCCAAGGTGGAGGATGGGAAAGGAATGGAGCTGTCCCAGCTCCTCAATGAGATCAGGGCAAACTATGAAACGCTGCTCACCAGAAATCAGATAGAGACCGTGCTCTCAACGAGACTCCAGGTAATGCTTTCATACAGGCAGGCAACTTCCAGGATAAGGAGACAATCCATGTCTACCCCATTCCTGTCTCGGCCTCTATGAGGTACAGTATTTCCTTTTCGATGCAGCATGTATGGGGGAAGGAATTCAGCTTTCGCTGCAATATGACTAGGACTAGAATAGAGAGGGAAATACAATGTTTATCTTGCAAAAATAGCATGCAGCTATGGGCAATTGGCAGACGGGGCAGGGGGGGGGGGGGAATTTGCAGAAAGGAAGAGATTACTGAGATTAACGAGACTTGGGGACCACAGACAGAATATGATGCCCTCTGACCTCTGTGACATCCTTCAGGAAAAAGCATTTCAAGTATCCTACAAAGATGTTGCAAAGGGGCTATTTATAGAGAAGGGTTTCAATAGTCAGCATCTTCAGCTTTACAGTAAAGAGATTAATGCGCTCCTTTTAAATTAAGCAACGCCTGTCTAAAAGATATCCATAATCCATTTGCATTTTAATGAACATGTAGTCTCACTTGATTATTATAAACTCTTTTTCAAATCATCCCATTGTGATGAAAAATCTAACATTCAGGAATAATCCTATTTTTTGTCAAAAACAACTCCTCTGCCTTCCCCACCCCCATCTAATTCATGATCGATACAGCTGTGCCTGGATTACTTGGTTTTACAATTCCAGAGGTTAAGGGAATTCATGATTATTTACATCCCAAAGAATGTACCATATAAATATTAAAAGGCAGGAAGAGGTGATGAGGTTCTAAATCTTAATTCCCTGGAACTGTTCACTTTTATCACAACAGATTCTTCAATTCAATAAGGCCCCAATCTACAAATATGTTCAAAAAGGATAAGCCTGTATTAAGAAGAAAAGTAGCAGAAATTCCTGGTTTTTCACTGCTTACCTACCTAAATCTGAACTCAAGATCTGAACAATCCTTTGCAAAAGGTCATCAAATCCTACACACTCAAATACAGTCAGGTTCTTATTGTATTGGTAAAGCATGTTTGGTCCCAGGGTGGGAAAGGAGGGAGGTGGAAATCAATGAGCCTTGACTGTAGACCTTTATTCCTTTAACAATTTATTTTTAAAATTTTGTTGTTGTTATCATTCAGCCATTTCAATCATGTTGACCCCATTTGGGTTTTGTTGGCAGAAATACTGAAGTGCTTTCCCATTTCCTTCTCCAGCTCATTTTACAGATGAGGAAACTGAGGCACACATGATGAAATAACTTGCCCAGGCTCACATGGCTAGTAAGTGTCTGGGGTCAGATCTGAATTCAGAAAGATGAGTCTTTCTGACTTCAGACCTGGCACTCTATCTACTGTGCCACATATCTGCCCTATATTTTTAAAATAGATTTTCAAACGTATTTTATATATAAATATAAATAAATGTATTTAAATATTTTTAAATAGCATTTATGGATTTGATTGGGGATAACCTTTAAGACTTCATTTTAAAAAATGCAGTGGAATGGAGACAGCAATTTGGAGCTAGCAGATTTGGGTTCAGGTCTCAGCTCTGGATAGTGTTAGGCAAATTCCTTAACTTCCATGGGTCTCAGTTTCCTCATCTGGACAACAAGAAGTATGGACTAAATGACTTCTAAGGTCCTTTGTAGATATTAGTCTGCAATCCTAATATGAGAAACATTTATTTATTCAAGATCAACATGGAAATTTTCAAATGTATTTGGACTGGTATATTCACTTCTCTAAATGGAATTTCATGAAAAAAGTCTGAATGCAGATGACGTCAGTATTTGAAAGCAGTCTTCGTATTGTGTAACCACATAGTACAAATGATTCTATCTTACATAAGTCATAATGTTGTCATTAGTTGATCAATATGCCACATAGGAGTTTTCTTCTGATTTGGCTGTCTATTTGTCTGTTTGTTTTCATATGCCTTAAGACCCATTGGGAAAAAAAGAAAGTTAGCTGGAATAAATTCCACAAGTATCATTCATTTGTTTACAGCAAAAGAAAGAAAGGCAAGTGGTAAGAGCTACTGCTGGGAACAGAGGGTGAAAAAAAAACCTCATTGAAATAAGCATTGGTTAGCATTTCAGGAGTAAGGGATATGTCCAGACCTTCTCTATTTCCTCTTTGTCAGTCATTCAATCATAAAGCAGCTACATAAATCTGCCAAGCTGATACCAAAAACTGAGAGACACAAGAGAAACCGCAATTCACAAGGACTCCTAGTCCTATCCCTTCCAACCACAAACTTTCACTGACTCAAAAATATTTCCATAATGAAATTTCCTTCACTTTATCAAAACTGAATTTATAATTCTAAAATCTCTGAACAAAACATGAAACAGCAAGTCACAATCAAGCAGATGTGAGAAAATCATATTCCCAATGACTACAATAATATAAAAGGAAAAAGAGAAAGAACAGGAAGGAAGGAAGAACAAAGAGGTGGAAAAGGAAAGAGAAAGAAAGAGCAAGGAAGGAAGAAAGGAAAGAGGGAGGAAGGAAGGAAGGAAGGAAGGAAGAAAGGAAGGAAGGAAGGAAGGAAGGAAGGAAGGAAGGAAGGAAGGAAGGAAGGAAGGAAGGGAGGGAGAGAGGGAGGGAGGGAGGGAGGGAAGGAAGAAAACATTGTGCAATTATAATCAAGTTTGACCCCAAAGAAAAGTTGAGAAAATTAACCATCCCCTGATTTTTTCAGACACAGGGAGCTATGGATTTGGAATGCTGGATGCACTGTCAGACATAGGCAACATGTTGATTAATTTTGCGCAACTGCCTGTTCCCCTCCTCCTTTTTAAATGTTTGTTATAAATGATGCCTCACTGTGTAGTGGAAGGGGAGGGATATATTCAGAGGTGAATGTGATTTAAAAACAAAAGGCATCAATAAAAATAAGATTTTTAAAAGTTTAAACAGTATTCCTTCTGCTTCAGGAGGCTGCAGACAATGCCCTTATAAGAGCAATAGTCAACTCCTCACTTTGCTTGTCAAGAGCCATCCAGGTCAGGACTCTCTTCAGAGGCAAACTCTGTTTAATTCTCACAAAAGAAAATATAAGGTTAACAATCCAGTTTGATACTCAGTTTTAGGATACTCTGAAAATAATGGGCACAACTTAAAAGGCATAATGCTTCACTACTCTATACAAGAAGTTAACATGCCTCCTAAAAATATATTTTAGAGGTGAAATTTTCTGCAGATCAATTTCAGGGTCTCTGAACTCTGAGACATTTTAGTTCCTCTGACAGTTTATTTATCAAAATAATTAGTAACCTATTTCCACGTATTTGTGAAATTCTTCCTCTCTGCCTTCTTCCTTATCTGTGCATTTGGTCCCAGAGTGCCACATTAATTTGTTAAGAGGTGCAGGTCACCTATTGATTGGTTTTGTGAAGTATTTGCTGAGAAAATACTGGTAGAAAGTGGTTTTATTCCCCCCTTCTTGTAGCCTCATTACTGTGACATAAATTGTACAGTGGTTATCCTGAGTTTAAGAGGACAACACAATGCTTATATATAAGGGTGAACAAACAAACAAGTGGATAGAAAGGAACCCAGAAAAATAACTGATATGTTGTTGTTAGTACATCATAGGGTCATAGAGTTAGTCCTGGAAGAAAAACTTAGAGAAAACTTAGATTGAGTCCAATCCCTTCATTTTTACAGCTGAGGAAACTGAAGCAGAAAAGTTACGGGACTTGTCCAAGATCATACAGCTAGTGTCTGAGGCAGGATTTGAACTCAGGTCTTTCTCACTCTATGTCTGGTCTCTGTGAATAGAGATCCATTGTAGCACCTGATGTTATTCGCTTTTTTTAAGTACAAATTATTTTAAACATAGGATTGATTTTGTTAAGAGCATCATGAATTATTAATAATTTTAAGAGATAACAGCAGAGATTGCCAATCATTGAATTTTCCTCCCCCTGACTCTATAAGTAATTTCGTAACTGGGGCTTGGTTCCAGAATGAGAAATTTAAACAGACACTCATGACTCTTTTAAGGAAGAATGTAAAAACAGTGGAAGAAGAGGTCTAGAGCAGGGGTGGAGAACCTGCAGCCTCAGGGCCATATGTAGGATCCCCACTCCTAGTAGACAATAAGAAAGGATGATGGAAGTGGAACCAACATTAGCTCACTCTCACAAACTTCTGGGTGGGCAGAGGCCCCAGTTGGCAGACCAAATTCCAGCCACACCTAGGATTGGGCAGGAAGGCATGGCCCCAAAAATTGCAGCTAATCTCTTAAATGCCAACAACTTTGGCCCTCTCACAGTCAGGAGGGAAAGCACTGCACAGCTTCCAAGAAGCCCAGAAGCCCTGATGAGAGTGCAAAATGAGGCCTCCACCCACAATCAGGCATAGATAGGGATGTCCTACAGGCAGCCCTACTGGAGAGCGGTGACTTCTTAGGAACTTAAGCCTCAGCCTCCCAGATCTTTTTCTTTCCCATAAAGTTTGCCCTCCCTGCCTTCTCAAAATTTGCCACAATCTGGAACCCCAGGGGTTGGCTGGAAAAACTGGGTTGAAAATGTGATGGGCTGCCTCGTGAATTGAAAGGAATACTCTTCTCACTCCAGACCTAAACATTTTGGGGCATTGCCACTGACCCTCCGCACAGCCTGCCTCTCCAAGAGTAATGCAGGAAGGAAGGGGGGAATGGGATTCTGGTAAAGCAAGGAAAGGAGGAATACAACTCCTTAGCTCTTTCTGGAGGGACCCTACTATTGCTCCATCAGGAGACTTTTTCTTTCCCTCCCAAGCTGCTCAAACTTTCCCAAGGTCAGAGAACTAAGAGATAGAGGATCTTGGGGCCAATATGTGTGAGTGTGCCTGTGTGTGCCCATGCTTAAAAGAACCAAGAACCCTTTCCCCTGCTCACTTGTTTGTACTGAATCATAAGACCAGAACAGCTAAATCTCAAAAACTTGGCTAAAAGACCACATTACTGATAATTCAGAGACCTGGGTTCTTTTCACTACTCTAATAATGTTTCTGTTGCAGCTAGTTGTACAGGATAACATACTGGACCTGGAGTCAGGAAGTCGAGTTCAAATCCCATCTTAGACACTTACTACCCATGTGACCCTAGGCAAATCACTTAACCTATTTGCCTCAGTTTTCTCATCTTAAAATGGGGTTAATAATATCACCTACCACTCAGGGTTGTTGTGAGGATTAAACGAGATATTTGTAAAGCACTTAGCACAGGGTCTAAGATAGTAGATGCTATATAAATGCCAGCTATTATTATAAATACTCTGTAAAATTAGGAGGTTTTGGACAAGATGGTCTCTACCATCCCACCCTATTGTACCAGTCTACAAACCTATGATATTTGGGTTCCATTTGACCACTTCTGAGCACAGCACACAACTTCAATTTCAATAAGAGTTCAAATATACTTTCCTTTGTAACCTTGGACTAGTCATTGACCTTTTCCAAGGTTTCAGTTTCCTCCTCAGTAAAATGAAGGCATTGGAGTTGATGGTCTCTATAGTTCCTTCCAGCTCTAACATGGATTTTTGTGTATTTTTTTAAGAAGGTAAGATTGGTGTCCCCCTCCAAACCATCTGTTTATTATAAGAGCTGCTATTCCACCTTCACCCCCTATTAATTGGGCTTCTTGGATGCTACATATGAACAATTGACCTTTGCCTCTGGTTTCCCAGACTAACTCATCAAAGTAGGAAGCTCCCAAATGGCCCTTCCCAGGGGTGTGTTGATAAATGTTTAACAACCAGCTTTCTAGTGCATGCTTGAAAACTCATTTTCCCCCTTCTCTCTTTCTCTCTCTCTCTCCTCATATCTTTCCCCCTCCTCTCTTTCTCTCTGTCTCTCTTCCTCCCTTCTCTTCTCTCTCTCTTTTTCTCCATATACATATATGTTTGCATATATCGATGCACATGCTACATATATACATATATACCACATGTATACATATAAATATACACTACATATACATACATATACACTATATATACATGCTACATATATACATACATACATTATATATACATGCACACATATATTATGTATACATATATACACACGTGTGTATACTTAAACATATATGTACAACGCATTTTTCAATTTAATCTGCATCAATGTTTTCTCCGTATCTTAAGTCTAGACAATCAACAATAAATCAAAGCTTGATTTGTAGCATTTGTCATTTTCCAAGGTATAAATGCTAAAAATTTAGCAATCAATTCTTGGGAGATTGTAAGAGCTGGCTCCTGCACACTCCTAATCCTTCCTCTAGCAGGAGAAGTCTATGAATAGCCTCCCCCACAGTGGCCTCCTGATGTCCTGGAATATCCATTTCATCCCACAAGTTTCCACCCCACAAGTCCAATGTAGAGTATCATACCAACTATTTGTGCTCAGCATAGTTTGGGGAGAGTGCCCAAGATACAAAATATTCCTAGTTAAGTCAACTGGCTGGATGGGTTGGGGCCATGCCTTCCTCCACAACCCTAAGTGCAGCTGGAGTTTGGTCCGCCAGCTGTGGCCTCTGCCCACCCAGAAGTTTGTGACAGTGAGCTGCTGTTGCTGGTTCCACTTTCATCATCCTTTCCCACTATCTACCAAGATGGGGAACCTACCTGTTGCTACCCCTGCTCTAGACCCTTTCCTCCAGAAGGTACTGCCTTTGCATTCTTCCTTAGAAGAATTGTGAATGCCTCTTTAAATTTCTCACTACTTTACTATGTTTGTGTAGTCTTAAATGAGTTAAAGGTATGGTCAAGTTTATTCAAAGACCTCTTTTATGGGAAATCAACAAATAAAAAACTTAGGAATGACTTTTCATCTTTTCACAAAATGAATGGGTATCTGCATGTTTTACAGAATTTTGAATCTAGAGGCCCTTAGAGATCATTCAGTTTACATAAAGAGAAACTAAGTCAAAGAGCCATCAGATGGTATGTTCAGGGTCACAGAACTAATTAGTAGCAGAGCTGACACTAGAAAACACAAGTTTTTTCTATAACCTACTAATGCTAACACACACAACTGGTCCTTGAGGTGGTTTTATGCTGAATTTCTACAAAGTTTCTCATATGTAATCATGCCCTCCTTGTTTTCTATAGCTAGAAGAAGATTTAAGCAAGAAGATGGACAAAGATGAAGAAGCGCTAAAGGCAGCCCGAGCAGAACTGAAGGAGGCCCGCCGTCAGTGGCACCATCTGCAAGTGGAAATTGAATCTCTCCATGCCGTGGTGAGACTAGTCAAAAAAAAACTAACCTTATATCTGTCCAACTGAAAAATGAGTCCATTTAGTCTCCTGTTGTTATCTGATTAAGATAGGGACAGGAAAACTGCCCCTTAGTCTCAGTAAGAAGGGCAAGGTCAAAGCCACAGAATTCTATTCCTACACTTCTTGCTCCCTTTCTCTGTGACTGTATGTGTGTCAGCTCAACCTTGTCTTCATGCACCTGGAAAATAAAATGATAAGACTTGGCTTACAGCCCTGAGATTCTCTGGACTTAGAGAAAAGGTCAGAAATAACAAATACCTTATTCTTATGGACTCAGTATTACAGGGGTGGTTGGCTTTTTTTTGTAAGTAATCTACTGGGAAAATGTTTACGCAGAGGATACATGTTCTTTCTCATATAGCCCTTATCAAAGAATAGTTTTCTATTCTAATTTTAAATTTAATTTTACTCTAATTTTTAAATCTAATTTGTAATTTTCTTAGGAAACTAAAGAGACATGCCCCCCCACTCTTAAAATGGGGATAGAAGAAAATTGAGAGTCCTAATATCATTATACAGATAAGTTAGGGTAAAATTAATCATGTTTCAGGATTCTTTGCTGCGCAAAAAGAATCATCCCAGGATGTACTTAAGTAGCAAAGTCTTTTGTATACAATAACATGCTAATAATAATAGCATTTAAGGTTGGCAAAGTGCTTTACAAATGACATCTCATTTTATCTTCACAACAACTCTGGGAAGTAGGTGCTATTATTATACTCATATTAGATGGGGAAACTGTAACAAACAGATTAAATGACTTACTCAGGGTCACACAGTTCATATGTATCTGAAGCCAGATACAAACTTGGGACTTCCTGACTCTCAGGCCAGAGCTCTATGCACTGCTTGATAGGTGGTGCAGTGGATAGAGCACCAGTTCAGGAGTCAAGAGGACCTGAGTTCAAATCTCACCTCAGACACTTGACATTCACTAGCTTGGGCAAGTCACTTAACCCCAATTGCCTCATCCTGGGTCATCTCCAGTTATGCTGAGGAATATCAGGTCACTGGATTCAGATGGCTCTGGAGGAAAAGTGAGGCTGGTGACCTGCACAGCCCTCCCTCACTCAAAACAAAGTCAAGTGCAAGTCATGTCATTATTTCTCTGATGGCATGATCTTTGGTAACGAAGGACGAACACACACACATCTTGCTATGTATATGATTCTTCAGGAATTGATATCAACCAACATAGTATTTGTTGTTTTTCAGTCAAATTTGACTGTGACCCCATTTGGGGGTTTCTTGGCAAAGGTAGCGGAGTGGTTGAATGCAACGATTCCTAACTCTATTCTAGCTCTAATTCTATATACCCAAAAAGTATATACAGGATAATATAGGCAGGAGGTACTAGCAGCTGGGGGAACAGAAAAGTCTTTATGAAAGAGATGGTATGTTTGAGGTGAGCTTTTAAGGAGGGTAAAGGTTCTAAGAGATAGAGGTGAGAATGGATGCTATTCCAGGCATTGAGAACAGCCTTATATAAAGGCATGGAGACAGGAGATGGATTGTCTTGAGTAAGGACCAGCAGGAAGGCCAGTTTGACTGGACTGAAGTATGTATAAAGGGAAATGACGAAAAGTAATCCTGGAAAAGTAGCTTGAAACCAGGTCATGCAGGGCTTTAAATGGCAAATGGAGAAGTTTATATTTGTTTCCAGAAATAATAGGAGCCACCAAAGAGGGCAGAGATGAGATAAGGAAACCAGTTAGGAGATTTTTGTAATAGTCCAAGTAAGATGTGATAATGACCTGAACTACCCTAGTTCTGGGGTGAAGGGACATCCTTAGCCTCCCACACATCCTAGTGTGGGGTGAAGAAGAGCAAGAAATTCAAGATGGTTCCCAAGTTGCAAACCTGGGTAATTTGGTATGAAAATGGCAAAGATAATCCAGGTTTGGGTTTGGCCAAGTATGTACAGTAATAGGATCAGGAGGTAAAAGATTCAAGAATAGAAAATAGTGTAAAGTTGAAATGGTTAAGGGTATGGGAAAGGAGGAAAGTGAAGTCAGAGCAGAGGTGATGGCCTGGAAGAGTATGGAGAGCTAGAGGGTTTGGAGGTCAGAGTAAGGGCAAAGAAAGCATTTAAAAGGAGTTGGGAGAGATGGGATGATAGACAGTTGTAGTCAGACAAAGAAATGTCAGAGTTCTTGACAATGAAAAGTAAATCTCTTGTGAGTAATGACAAACCCTGTGTGGCACTGAAATGGATTGAAGGAGTAAGTCATAGGAGCTGAATAGATTGAGGATATGGGTGACCAGAATATTTGAGGGAATTTCAGCATTTATGTTGAAGTTCCCTAGTATAAGCTCAGGAGTTGGAAGAGAAATTAATACAGGTACTGAATTCTTTGAGAAATGAGGTAGAATTAGCTGGGGACTGACAGATAGCTTCCATCAGGATTTGAATTGGGTCATATATCTGCATAGAGTGAATATCGGAGAAAAGGTTGATTGCTAATCACCAACAAAACCCTGCTAGAAGAGATAGTAAGAGATACTTCCCACTTAAAATAACTACAGATAGAATAAAATACCTGGGAGTAAAATTGCCAAGACAAACTCAGGAATTACATGAACATAATTATAAAGTACTTTCTGTACAAATAAAGTCAAATTCAAATGATTGGAGAGATATTCAATGTTCATGGGTGGGGAGAAACAAAATGACAATTTTACCTAATCTACTTATTCAATGCCATCCCAATTAAATTACCAAAAAATTATTTTATTGAGCTAGAAAAAATAATAACAACATTCATTTGGAAGAAAAAAAAGCCAAAATATCAAAAGAATTAATGGGGAAAACATGTAAAGGAGGGTTACCCATACCAGATCTTAAACTGTATTATAAGACAGTAATTATCAAAACTATCTGGTACTGCCTAAGAAATAGAAAGGTAGATGATTGGACAGTATAGACATATAATACACAATAGTAAATGACTATAACAACCTTGTATTTGACAAATGTAAAAATTTAAGTTTTGGGATAAGAATTCAATAGAAAATATTGTTGGGAAAACTGAAAAATGGTCTGGCAGAAATTGGGCATAGACCAATATCTTACACCATTTACCAAGAAAAGGTCAAAATGGATATATTACCTATGTATAAAGGGAAATATCATAAGAAAACTAGAAGAACATGGAACATATTACCTATTATACTTACGGACACGAAAAGAATTTATAAAAGAAGTGATAGAGAGCATTGTGAGATATGAAATGGATAATTTTGATTACATTAAATTAAAAATGGTTTGTACAAATAAAACCAACATAACCAAGATTAGAAGGAACGTAGAAAATTGAACGGGGGGAATTTATAGAGAGTTTCTTGGATAAAGGTCGTATATCTCAAATATATAGAGAACTTTGTAAAATTTATAAGAATATGAGTTATTCCTGAATTGCTAAATAGTCAAAGGATATGAACAGTCAGTTTTTGGATGAAGAAATCAAAGCTATATATATACATATTCATATGAAAAAAATATCTAAAACATTATTGATTAAAGAAATGCAAGTTAAAACTACTTTGAGATATCATCTCATACCACTTGGATTGGCAAGAATAATAAATGGGGGAAATAACAAGTGTTGGAAGAGATGTGGAAAATTTGAGACACTATTGGTGGAATTGTGAGAAATCTTCAATTACGGAGAACACTATGGAATTTTGGAGCGTAATCTAGAATTATGCTGAAAGAGTTTAAAAGATCTATATAGCCTTTGACCCAACAATACCACTATTAGGTCTGTTTTCCAAGGTGATCAGGGAAAAAGGAAAAGAACCTATATTTTTTAAAATATTTATAACAACTCTCTTTGTGGCAGCAAAGAACTGAAAATTGAGAGTATGCCCGTCAATTGGGAAATGGCTCAACAAGCTGTGGTATATGATTGTGATGGAATACTACCGTGCTGTAAGAAATGATGAGCTGACTGATTTTAGAAAAACGTGAAAAGACTTGGACAAATAATGAAGAGGGAAGTGAACAGAACCAAGAAAATAATGTATACAGTAACAGCAATATTATCCAAAGAATAACTGTAAACAACTCCGTTATTCTTAGTATGATAAATACTCAAGTCAGTTACAAAGGATCCTATGAAGGGAGATGCTATCCACTTCCAGAGAAAGAATTGATAAATAGAAATATGCATAGCATGGTTTTGTGTGTGTGTGTGTGTGTGTGTGTGTGTGTGTGTGAAATGGTTGCTTCTCTATCTAGGAGGTTTGGGAGGGAGGGAAACAGTTCAGAAGTTAAGATGTAACAAAAAATATGCTAACTTAAAATTTAAAAATAATTTTTAAAGAGGTTACTTGCTGATTAGGAGCAACACAATAGATATAGATATAGATATAGAGCCTAAAGTAAGGAAGACCCAAGTTCAAATCTAATCTCAGATACTTGCTAGCTGTGTGACCCTGGGCAAGTCACTTAACTGCTGTTTGCCTCAGTTTCCTCATCCTTATCTGGGAATAATAATAGCATCTACCTCCTAGAGTTGTAAGAATTGAATGTGATAATGATTGTACTTAGCACGATGCCTAGCACAATTAAGTAACATATAAATGTTAGCTGGTAATGTTATGATAGCAGGGGAAGGGTCTGGAAGTGGCAATGGGTAACAAGGAGGGTGTGAATTCCTCTTCTGTAATCAGTGTGTTGGGAGACAGCCAGAGCTGGAGAGGATGGCTTATTATAAAAAGTAAAGTATAATCTACAGGTAACCTTGTAAGGACGGGGTTCTTTACCTGTTAAAAGTTTTATTGATATCTTTTGTTCCTTGTGTCATCATAGTTATCCTATTTATCTCCTTCCTGTCCTGTCCCAGGGAGCCATCCCACGTAACAAACAGCATTTTGTAGAGTAGGGGGAAAATTCAGCACCATTGATCAATATATGGAAAAAGTCTGAAAACATATGTAATGTGTAACACCTGGAGACGTTCTAATGTTACAAAGGGCGGGTTGAGGCTATCTTGTGATATTTCTTCATTTAAGTCATAGTTGATCTTCACAATTTTGTTACATTTTATTTTGATTTTTTTGGTGAGTGATTTGCTTTCCCTTTACATTGTTGCAGTTACTGGCTAGCTTGTTTTTCTGATTGTGTTATTTCACTTTCATCGGTTCGTGCTTTCCATGCTTCCCCGTACCCATCACATACATCATTTCTTATAGAACAATAATAATCTATTACATTCATGTACCATGATTTGTTTAGCCATTCCTGTTAATGAACAGCTACTTTGTTTCCAATTCTTAGCTATCGCAAAAAGTGTTGCTGTAAGTATTTTGGAGGACATGAGGATTCATTCATTTTCAATCCCGTCTTTGAGTATAAGCCCACTCTTCACTTTTTCTATATCATGACTCCCTTGGGCAGTCTGGGGAAACCTATGCCTCCTTCTGAGAATAATGACTTTAAATAATTGAAGGAAATGCTAAATTTCAGTTAGAGGTTAGCGAAAATAAAGATGTAATTTTTTCCCCATCTAAGCTCACAGAAACACCCCTCCAAAATCTATACATAGATCAAGGTTAAGAACCCCTTGTTGTAATGGGTAGTAATGATAGTTCAAATCAGATTTCAAAGCTACATTTTGCATCACTAATACTATCTTGGTTAAACAGGAAAGGGGCCTGGAAAATTCACTACAAGAGTCTGAGCAACATTACCAAATGCAGCTTCAAGACCTGGAGGCTGTGATCGAAGGCCTAGAGAAAGAACTGGCAGAAGTAAGGCGAGGGATTGAAAAGCAGCTCAGAGAGCATGAGATGCTACTCAACACAAAAATGAGGCTAGAACAAGAGATAGCGACCTATCGACGCCTTCTGGAAAAAGAAGAAATCAGGTACTCAACTCCATCTAGAGAGCAAAATGATCCGACAGAGAAAGAGAACACAAGCCCAAAAAACCTACCCACCCCCCAAAACCATCAGCACCATCACATTCTCTTTATCAAGTTCCTAAGATAATGGATAGAGAGAGCATGGCATAGTGGATAAAGAGAAGCCTTAAGAGTCAGGAAGACCTGAGGTCAAGTCCCAGCTCTGACACATACTGGCTCTGTGATGGTGGGGATGCTATGTAACCTCTTAGCAACCTTCTAAGACTGTAAGTTACAGGAGAAGTGCCAGCCTGAATTGGTAATGGGAGTTTCTTCATCTGGGAGCCCCCTATGCAATGAAATCCCAGGTCTAGTCCCTTCACCTAAGATAAATTAATGTTAAGTCATTTTTCAGTCATGTTCAACTCTACATGACCCCATTTGGGGTATTCTTGGCAATGACACTGGAGTGGTTCTCCATTTCCTTCTCCAGCTCATTTTACAGATGAGGAAACTAAAGCAAAAAAGGTTAAGTGATTTGCCCAAGGTCATACAGCTAATAAGTGTCTGAGGCTGGATTTGAACTCATAAAGATGAGTCTTTCTGCTTAGGGACCGTAGTAAACATATGGCAGACTAGGTTGTGGTCCTCTACAAGTCAGCAGTAGAAATACTTGAGTTGGACACAGTAAATGAAATCAGTGTCACCTAGATCATTACAGTAAGTAATTCTCAGATACTGTCAAGTGAGCCTTGTGTTCAGCCTGCCCTCACTTATTCTCAGGACTCATATGCCTCTTTTAAGACCATTCTGTGCCTTCCATGAACCAACCATAATATAAGGTAAAAACGTTAAAATCCATACATCCCTATTACTTACAATCAATCCCCTGATCCCCAAAATCTTGGAAAGTGAGTACAGTGAGACAGTGTGGCACGGTAGATAGAAGGCTAGCCTCAGTCAGGCCTCAGATCCTGTCTCTGAAACATTGGCTCACACTGGAAAACTCACTCAACCTTTCAGTTCCCCAGGCAACTCTCTGCAAGACTTTAAGCTGCAGAAGAACAGGTATTGGCCTACATTGGTAGAGGAAATTTCCTCACTGGGAGTTCCTACTAGCAATGAAATAACAAACCCAACAACAACAACAAAATATGAGTGAGTACAAGGTGTTTTCACTACAAAGACAGAATAACATTTTTCTTAACACAGCATAGAAGGTAGTTCTGTATTGACAGGAAGAAATGATGTTTACCATGAAAAGGAGATTAATTCAGTCATTCCTAAGAACTGAAATTTCAGTTCAACCACTTACAAGCTCAGTGGGGGCAGTGAAGTCACTTGACCTCTAACTCTGAGAGAGTCCATAAAACAAAATCTCTGTACTCTTGGGTTTTTGTGTTTGTATGTATGCTGCGGAGGTTTTGGGGGCGAGGGGAGGAAAGGAGATATCTAAGAAATGAACTAATTTACAATTTCAAAACTATATCTACTACAACCAAGGTCACAAAATGGCTTTAGCCAGCAAATTAATAAATTCAAGGCCCATGCTTGCATTACCAGATCTTCATAAGATGGAAGACAAATGTGCCTTTTTTATACCTACTTGATATTATGATTTAACTCTAGAAGCCTCTCAGGTAAAATTCTAGAACAGTAACTCCCCATCTGAGTTTTCTATCCCAGATACCTCCAACTATTTCAAAGGAATATGATGAAATTTTTCTTTTCAAACCTTCCAAAAAATTAATTTTATTCACTTTGTGTGTTTATGTCTTTTTAGTATCTATATGTGTGTATCATTAGCAGACATTTATTAAACATCTAACATATGAAATACTTAGTGAAGCTGTTGGGAAAATATGAATGAAAAATTTCAAATTGTAATTAATGTTCTCAGAGTTATGTATATTAATAAAGTCTTTGTCATTTAAGATCTTGATTAACTAATCTAATTTTTTAATCACCATAATGCAATTCTTTTCCATTTTTTTCAGATATTATGGCTCTATTCAGTCTGGGAAAGAAGATACAAAGCCTACCACAAGTCGAGTAGGCTTTATCTTACCTGCAGGTGAGTTTGCTGACATTAGTAAGTCACTATATGTAGTGGTAATCAGTGCATATAGCACCTAGTGCTGCTAGCTGGTACAGCAGCTAGAGCTCTGGACTTAGAATCAGGAAGACCTGACTTCAAATCCTCCCTGACACTTATGAGTTACATGACCCTGGGCAAATCACTTAAGCTGTCTGGGCCTTAGTTCCTTCCTCTGTAAAATTAGGATAATAGTAATAATCTACTTAATAGCATTGTTGTATAGTATAGATATAATGCTTTGTAGCCCTTAAAATGCCATTACTATTACCACTTAGCATTTACAGGTCAAATTTCTGATTTGACACTGAATATTAAAAACAGCAAGTAAAAATTCATGATGTAAATTAATATAGCCTATAATTAATTGTAAGTTACTATTTAATTGATGGGGGCCTGGGATTCACTGGCAAAGTAAACTCTGAATGTGAAAATGCCTTCTACCAGATCTATAACTGCCTATAATAGGGATTTCTTGGCTTTTTGTGTGTGTCTTGGACCACTCTGACCATCTGGTGAAGCTTATGGTCCCCTTCAGGGAATAATGCTTTTAAATGCATAAAATAAAAAACAGAAGATTATAAAAGAAACTAGTTATATTGAAGTACAGTTATCAAAATTCTTTTTTTAAAAAAATCAAGTTAATGGACCCCAGCTTAACTTCAATTCTTAGATATTTGCATAGGGCACTGAGAGTTTAAGTGACTTTTCCATGGTCCCACAGCTAAAAAAAAATCAATCAATAAGCTTTTATTAAGCAATTACCATGTGCCAGCCACGGTGTTAGGTACTAGAGATAGAAAGACAAAAATAGAAGTTTCTACCATCAAAAAGCTTCTGTACTTTTGGAATAAACAATATAAACACATATACCAAATATATGCCAGGTAATGGGGGGCGGGGGAAGAAGGGCACACCAAGACACTGTCATCTAGGGGGTGAAGAAAATGAGCTTGGGATCAGGTCTTCTTGACTGCAACACCATTACCCTAATCTATTATGCCAAGCTAATGCTCATCATTTAATGTTTTAATGAATAATAAGTTTCAGTATCCAGTAAATGCTACATTCCTCAGGAATTGTCTTTTTCATCAGAGGTCATACACAAACGTGAGAAAGAAAAGGTAGAAACTGTGACCAAACAGGCCATCTTAAATGGAAGCATTGTGAAGGAAAGTACTGAAGCTCATGGGACCATACAGTAAGAAAAACTATTTATGGAGGGGATGGGGACTGGGATGAGGACCAGACCTATGATTTCATTGCCATAGGAAACTCCTAGGTGAAGAAATTCTCTCTACCAATGCAGGTTAAAAGCTTCTCAGTTACTCTTAGAGAGTTGCTGCCTAAGACATGGAGACATTAAATGAGTGACTTTCAAAGTAACAAAAAGAAATAAATTGAACGTATTTATTTATTTAAATCAAAAATAAATAATTAATCCCCAGTAATGAAAATAGTTGAAATCTAATTATTTTCCTTATTTAAATTCATTTTCACTTTCTTATATTAAGCTAATACAGCAAATTCCTAAATTAAGCTAATATAACAAATTATAATCTGAAATAAATATCTACTCTTCCTAATACACTGATGTTTACAAGTATATTCTAATTGAACAAAAGTTCAGATATAATAGGACTAACCTTTTCATTTGTTATTTTTCCTGAAAATACAACCTCAAAACAAATTTTTACATGTTTTGTCTCCAGAGAAAGCTAGTCATAGCTTTCTCTACAAAAATTCCCTAGATTTCCTACTCTACCCCATGTTTTCTACTATTTCCATGTTTCCAATGTATTAATTCTCTCCTTAATACAAAAAGATTTAATTTTTTATTTCAGGACTGAAAGAGTGGATGAAGTTATTAAAGAATGGGAAGGTTCTTTCTTTAAAGATAATCCACGATTAAGGAAAAAGTCTGTTTCTCTACGATTCGATCTACACTTAGCAGCCACAGATGAAGGATGCTTACAGACTAAACAAGATAATCTGCCTGACATAGAGGTTAGACTCATTATGCGGAGGTCATGCAGCATCCCTTCTATCAAACCTTCAACAGGAGCTAATTAATCCAAAGACTGTATTCAGTGGGATTTGAAAATAACATCCAGATAAATCTAGATAGGCCACATTGTCCCCTTGGTGTCCTCAAATGTTATTAAAAGGAAATGTTATTAAATCATTGTGTTAATACATATAATGAACATGTAGTTATCTTTGAAAGAGAAATGGATAAGAGAGCAAGTTTTTCAAAATCCAACATCTGATAGTTGTTTTAGGAGATGAATTTTTTTTTAATTGATAGATAACACTTCTTTTGTTTTACTCACTTCCCAAATATTGTTTCCCTCCCCCAACTCCCCTTCCACATACAAATACAGGGGTTTTTAGAATTAAGGTGTTTCAGTCATACCTTATCTTTTCACCCAAAATTGCTTTGAAGTGTTTGAACCCCTTGTTTGGACCAAGATAATTTAATGCTTTCTCTTCTTTTCTTAATCAGTGTTATAAGAATAGCAATAACCACTTTATTCATGGTCGAAAAATTTTGAGACTTAAAAGGACTGTCTTTTTTTTAATCCCAACCCATGACCAGCCATTATATACCTGAACCCTGTTTTCTATCTACAAAAAAATATATATATATATTAACAACATTTTAAAGGAGAACACTATTAACTTGGCCGGTATTTTTTCTTTGGGATCAGCTGCCTATGCATAAAAGAGAAAAACCCACCCCAACTGAGTTATTTTCTAGCTTTGTCCAACCCACAAGAATACACCCTAAGCCTAGTTCTACAGTTAAACAATAGTAATCTACACCTGCAAAGTTTTGGGGGTTTTTGTTGTCTTTTGGACTTCCAAAGAAAAGTCATTACCCACAAAGCACCATATTCAGGGTGTTGCCAACAGAATTTATAGCTTACACAAACAAAGCAAGAAAAACAAAGTGAAGAAATGGTTGCTGTAGTTACCAGAAGTGGTTAAAAGAGAACCCAAATAGTTACCTAAAAGCTCAGCACCGCAGTTTTTTCTCTACTAAATTAAATGTAAGGAATGTCAGTGTCCAATAAGCACCTCAGGTTGGGTGCTCAACAGGGTAAAGTACTCTCACAACATGTCTTTGACTCATCTGTAGATATCAAGATACATCTTATTGTTAAGTCAAGCTAGGAGTCTTTGCAAGATGTTTTAAATGCAGAAATTGTTTAAACTGTAAAAATACAAGCAAGAAACCATATCCATGAGGAATAACCCTTTTAAAAAAATAACAAAACTTGCTTGCTAGGGTTTATTTTAGGGCTTCAAATATTGAAAATTCATCTACACTAATGGCCTAGTCACTTGTTTTTAGTCAAAAATCATGGTTGAATTCAACTGGCCATATTTCTCCAGTCAATGGATCACCATCTAAGGGCTACAGAATTGTCAGCATTTTAGTAAAGCCTTTATAGTATTTTCCATTTCTAATTCAAACTTGAAAATGCACATTTTAGCAAGGGGAAAAAAGCATATCTTTCACACGATAATACAGGGATATTAGAAATTTTAAATTTTTTCTTTCAATCAATTTAAATTTTTGCAAGTTTAGCTTCTTCCATTTAGTGAAAAGAGATGCTTCATTTTGCTGAGAACACAACAGCCAGTTAAATGTTTACCAGTGTATCAGCAACTGACCTAAACTTGCTTTTATACATGCTGATGTCCTCCCTCTTGTTTTATTCTTTA
The DNA here is from genome assembly GCF_028372415.1 of Notamacropus eugenii. Taxonomy (NCBI): domain Eukaryota; kingdom Metazoa; phylum Chordata; class Mammalia; order Diprotodontia; family Macropodidae; genus Notamacropus; species Notamacropus eugenii. Next base: position 356,312,745 of record NC_092873.1, on the reverse strand, counting down.
TTTTAAATGTAACTATTCAGGTCTCTGTTCTGTAGCTACTGCATTACTAGGCAACAGCAAAACATGATAAGCTATGTATCTAGTGAAATTTCTGTTCAGTGCCCATGGCATCGTGAATGTCCTTAGTAACTCTACTATGCAGCTCTCTGTGCTTATAACATGTATGTTTTAAAATACTTGAATTTGTAACAAAGTTTGACTAGCTTGGAGGTCTTTTAAACTGGAATGTGAATTTACCAAAGTGATATCACTGCAATAAAGATGGTGAAATGTGGAACTCAACCATGCATTGTGTTTTAGTTTGCTACGTACTTCCTTCATCTCAAAGATCATAGATTCAGATCATAGATTTAAGATTCAAGATCATGAACTCACGTGAATCATGGATTTGGAGCTAGAAGGGACCCCAGATGTTATCTAATCCAATCCCTTCATTTTGTAGCTGAAAAAAACTGAGGTTCAAGGAGTGTTCCATTGGTAAATGTTTAATAATTAGCTGTCCAAAAAAAAGTATGCACAACACATGTTGAAGTTTAGTCAGCATTACTAACATTTTCTTCATCACTTTCTTATGTCTGGACAGCTCTAGTCCTGATCCACCTCGCTAATTTCTGAGGTGTAAATGCTCATGCTGAAATGCACAGGCCTATGTAAATACACATCTCTGGGTCCAGGGAAGTTGCAACTTTTCCATGATCACACAGGTAGTGAGATCACAGAAGGAGTAAGGGCAGAATAAAAATTTGAATCCATGTTCTCTGATTTTAAATTCAATGTTCTCTCCACTATGCCATGATGCCTCTGAGAATCCCTCCTGGAAAGAACATAAGACCTCAAAGATCTAGCTCAGCCCCTTCATCTTATAAGTAAGGAAACCAATATCTAGGAATGTTAAGGGAATGCCTAGCACACTGCCTGGCCCATGGCTGGCAATGAATAAATGTTTGTAGATTGATTGATTGTCCAGGATGACAAAGTCTTTATTCACACTCACCAACACCCTTTTCCTCTCTACATCTCTAAAAGCAATGTCAACAAAATTCATTCCAGTTATAGATGGGAAATAACTGTAACAACAGAAAGAGGCATAACAGTCCTCAATAGGTTTGTTTTTTGTCCATGTTTATTTTCTACACTTTATTAGTATCACATCCCACCAGATATTCCTAAAGGAAAATACATGGGATGGGATCCAATTCAATTCAGTAATCATTATATGGTACATGATAGATATTTAATAAACAATTGATTGTTTGCTGAACTATGTGCCAGGTACTATACTAGGTACTGGGGATATAGAGACAAAAATAAAAACAGCCCCTGCTTTCAAGGAGCTTACATGCTATGGCAATTAAAATTAGTACATAGCAATATTCTTCTAAAATGTTTCAAAACTCCCAGAACATTAAATTATCTTCCTTCTAAAAGCACTAGCTTTGGATTGGGTAGAATTTGGGGGCAAAACTGTGTCAAGAAGGAAGGAATTTGGTTGGTATTGACAATTGGACTTCTATTAAGTTCATATTAGACTTTCAAAATCTAACAGAAAAAGGCAGCATTTTCTAGATGAAAAGCAATTACCCAATTTGATCTATGTTCCAAATACTAAAAAAAAAAAAATCTAGATTTATAGGATAAATCCTCTAATTACAGAAACACTTAAATAAATTTGAATCTTTTAAGTTGGAATATTATAGTGCACGAACCCAATTTCAATGATAGATACATCTATACACACACAGTTGTCGATTTTACTACATATATTGACATATCAGAGTTTTGTGCCACTGTCAATCAATAGTCACAACTCCAAAAGACATGTGTAGTAAGTTATTTTATTATAAAAGAGAACACAAGACATGAATGTCAGGTATCCTCTCCAGCACTTCTTAAACTATGGATTGTGACCTCATATGGGGTTGGGAAGAATGTGGCAATAGTAAAAGGTTTCTGGGGGGGAGGGGCAGAGCCAAGATGGCAGAGTAGAAGGACAGACCTGCTCTAGCTCTCTCCCCATAGCCCATAAAATACCTGTAAAAAATGACTCTAAACAAATTCTAGAACAGCAGAAGCCACAAAACAACAGAGTGAAAGAGCTTTCCAGCCCAAGACAGCCTGGAAGACCAACAGGGAAGGTCTATCACATCAGGCTTGGAGTGCAGTACAGCATTGGCCCGTTGGCCACGCAGCTTGGATAGGAATGGAGCAGGCTTCAGGGCCCGAAATGACAGGGAGCCACTGTGGTTCCTAGATTTCTCAACCCACAAATACCAAAGACAGCTTCAAAGGTCAGTGAGAAAGCTCTTTCACCTGGGTGAGAGGGGGGCATGGATCTGGCTCAAGCCCTGGCCCCAGGGCAGTGGAAGTCACTGCAGCAGCATCCCTTTTTGGAATCCTCAGCCTAAAGACCCTGGGGGGAATCAAGCAGCTGATCTGGACCTTAGCCCTAACTAGTGGTCCTCGGGTGAGGAGGAGCTCTGGCATGGTAGAGCTGGTGGAGGCTCTGGAGAGAGGGAATCCTACTCCCAGATCCTGGGCAGAACAGAGTGCTCATGGTTGCTCCCAGACCAGAATGCAGGCCAGGAGAGAAGTAAACTCCTCTCCCTTGATTATGTCACCTTGATAAACTGAGAACTTACAGGTCCTTAGAGTATACCCTCCACTTGACAAAGGACTCAAAAGTCAAGTAACTGGCTGGAAAAATTCCCAAAAAAGGGAAAAAAATAAGACAATAGGAGGTTACTTTCTTGGTGAAAAGGTATTTTCTTCTGTCCTTTCAGATGAGGAAGAACAAAACATACCATCAGAGGAAGACATAAAAGTCAAGGCTTGTACATCCAAAACCTCCAAAAAAAATATGCAATAGTCTCAGGCCATGGAAGAGCTCAAAAAGGATTTTGAAAATCAAGTAAGAGAAGTGGAGGAAAAATTGAGAAGAGAAATGAGAGATGCAAGGAAGTCATGAAAAGTGAGTCAACAGCTTGCTAAAGGAGACCAAAAAAATGCTGAAGAAAATAACACCTTTAAAAATAGACTAACTCAAATGTAAAAGAAGTCCAAAAAAGCCAATGAGGAGAAGAATGCTTTAAAAAGTAGAATTACTCAAATGGAAAAGGAGGTTCAAAAGCCTCATTTCTTTAGCCTCATTTCTAAAATACATAGAGAACTGAGTCAAATGTACAAGAATATAAGTCATTCTCCAATTGATAAATGGTCAAAGGATATGAACAGACAGTTTTCAAAGGAAGAAATCCAAACCATCTATAGTCATATGAAAAAACACTCTAAATTACTATTGATCAGAAAGATGCAAATCCAAACAGATCACACCTATCAGATTGGCTAACATGACAAAACAGGATGATGATAAATGTTGGAGAAGATGTGAGAGAATTGGAACACTAATTCATTGATGGTGAAACTGTGAGCTGATCCACCCATTCAGGAGAGCAATTTGGAACTATGCCCAAAAGGCTACAAAAATGCGCACATGCTTTGACCCAGCAGTATTGCTTCTAGGACTGTATCCTCAAGAGATCATAAAAATGGGAAAGGGTCTCATGTATACAAAAATATTTTAGCAGCACTCTTTGTGGTAGCCAAAAACAGGAAATCAAAGGGATGCCCATCAATTGGGGAATGGCTCGATAAATCGTGGTATATGTATGTAATGGAATACTATTGTTCTATAAGAAATGATGAACAGGAAGACTTCAGAGGGGCCTGGAAAGACTTAAATGCACTTATGCTGAGTGAAAGGAGCAGAACCAGAAGAACTTTATACACAGTAACAAAAACAGTGTATGAGGATTTTTTTCTGGCAGATTTAGAACTTCATTGCAATGCAAGGACTTAAAATATTCCCAATGGTCTCTTAAGACAAAATGCCTTCCACATTCAAAGAAAGAACTATGGAATTCAATCGTAGAATGTAGCAGATCATTTTCTTTTGTATTACATTTTGGTTTGTTTTATGATTTCTCTCATTCATTTTAATTCTTCTATGTAACATGACTAAGGTGAAAATGCATTTAGTAGGAATGTATGTGTAGAACCTATATAAAATTGTATGCCAACTCAGTGAGGGAGGGGGGAAAAGGGGGAGAGATGGGGAAAATGGGGAGGGAGGGGAAAAAATCTAAGTTATATGGAAGTGATTATAGAACACTGAAAACAAATAAAATATAATAATAAAAAAATAAAATAGTTCTTTAAAAATTAGAATAGAGCAGATGGAAGCTAATGACTTTACGAGGAATCAAGAAATTACAAAACAAAACCACAAGAATGAAAAAACAGAAGACAATGTGGAATATCTCATTGGAAAAACAACTGACCTGGAAAACAGATCCAGGAGAAACAATTTTAAAATTATGGGACTACCTGAAAGTCATGATCAAAAGAAAGAGCCTAGATATCATCTTTCATGAAATTATGAAGGAAAACTGTCCTGATATTCTAGAACCAGAGGGTAAAATAAATATTGAAAGAATCCACTGATCACCTCCTGAAAGAGATCTGAAAAGAAAAACTCCTAGGAATATTGTAGCCAAATTCCAGAGTTCCATGATCAAGGAGAAAATATTGCAAGCCAACAGAAAGAAACAATTCAAATACTGTGGAAATATAATCAGGATGACATAAGATCTAGCAGCTTCTACATTAAGGGATCAAAGGGTTTGGAATATGATATTCCAGAAATCAAAGGAACTAGAATTAAAACCAAGCATCACCTACCCGGCAAAACTGAATATAATACTTCAGGGGGGAAATGGTCATTAAATGAAATAGAGGACTTTCAAGCATTCTTGATGAAAAGACCAGAGCTAAAAAGAAAATTTGACTTTCAAATACAAGAATCAAGAGAAGCATAAAAAGGTAAGCAGGAAAGAGAAATCATAAGGGACTTACTAAAGTTGAACTGTTTACATTCCTACACAGAAAGATAATATTTGTAACTCTTGAGACTTTTCTCAGCATTTGGGTAGTTGGAGGGATTATATACATATAGATGAGAGCACAGGGTGAGTTAAATAGGAAGGGATGATAGCTAAAAAAATAAAATTAAGGGGTGAGAGAGGAATACATTGGGAGGAGAAATGGAAAAATAGAATGGGGCAAATTATGTCTCATAAAAGAGGCAAGAAAAAGCTTTTTCAATGGAGGGGCAAGGGGGGAGGTAAGAGGGAAAAAGAGAAGCTTACTCTCATCACATTTGGCTTAAGGAGGGAACAACATGCATGCTCAATTTGATATGAAAATCTATCTTACGCTACAGGAAAGTAAGGGAGAATGGGATAATGGGTGTGTGGAGGATGACAGAAGGGAGGGCAAATGGGAGGAGGGAGTAATTAGAAGTGAACACTTTTGGGAAGGGACAAGCTCAGAAGACAGAACAGAATAAATGGGGGGGAGGACAGGATAGAGGGAAATATAGTTAGTCTTTCACAACATAACTATTATGGAAGTATTTTCCATAACTACACATGTATAGCCTATATTGAATTGTTTGTCTTCTCAGTGGGAATGGGTGGGGAAGGAGGAAGGCAGAGAAGCTGGAACTCAAAGTTTTAGGAACAAATGTTGAGAATTGTTTTTGCATGCAACTGGGAAATAAGAAATACAGATAAGGGGGTATAGAAATCTATCTTGCCCTACAAGAAAAGAGAAAAGACTGGAATAAGGGAAGGGAGGGGTGTGATAGAAGGGAAGGCAGATTGGGGGAAGGGGTGATCACAGTGCACAGTGTTATGGGGTGGGGAGAGGGGAGAGATGGGGAGATAATTTGAAACTCAAAATCTTGTGGAAATGAATGTTGAAAACTAAAATTAAATAAATAATTTTTTAAAAAAGGTTTCTGAACACACAAGGACCCAAAATTAATTCAAAATCAAATGCATAATTAACAGTGTTTCTGACAGCACTTACCTATGTTGCATCAGACAATTTCATTGCAGCCTTGGTTTTGAACACAAAGCATGAATATTTTGCACTGTGTGTGTCATTAGACCATGCAACACCAATGAATGCTGCTGAAATGTAAAAGTTTAAGAAGCCCTGCTCTGAACCAAGTATGAAGGAGCCCAACAATGCTGTCAAAGTCTTGGGTATTTATGTGTTAGAGCAAAAATGGATTGCAACATGGGAGAAGAAAGGGGCAATCTCCTATCTGATGGGAGGTTACAGAGGAAGAGAAGGAGCAGAAGGAGGAGGATGAGGAGCCCCTCTGGGAACTGCTACGCCATGGAGTAAGATACCCTTGTTTATCTGAAAAGTTTCACCTGCACAAACAGTTTATCAATCTGATACAGACTGGCTGGAACCTATCTTATAGCTAACCTGGCTTTAAGGACACTGAAACATCACTTGAGAGTTCCAAAAGATCACTGTTATGTCAGCTCAGAGGGGCTTCATCATTGGCTCATTCTGGGCCTCCTTTATATCCCAAGTCTAATACCTCTGGAATATAAGACAAATCAAGAAACAAGCTAAGTCACCTTCAGGGTGTGTTATATACAGAGTCTGTACAGGAAGGCAGAATCTGTCCTTCCTGCACAATATTGAACAGGTATATATATAATTTTATATAGAGATATAAACACTTATATAAATTCATAATAATAATTAAATACTGAGATAGAAGGCTAGCCTTGGAAACAAGAGTTGAATTCAAATCCCAACTCTGCCACTTACTTGCTGTGCTGACCCTAGACAACTAACTTAACCTTCTCATCTGTAAAATGAGATTATGGTCTCTAAGATCCTTTCCACCTCTTGATCAATGATCCTAAGAATCTATTTAACATTTTTATCAATGACATGGATAATGGCTTAGATGGCATGCCCATCAAATTAAAAGATGGTATAAATCTGGGAAGATACCAAAGTCAGGATTCAAAGAAACATTGACAGACAAAAGGAAAGCATTTGATGCTGAATCTAATAAGATGAAATTCAAGAGACAAATTACCAGTAAGGTAGCATAGTAGACAGAGCACTAGAGAAGGAATCAGGAAGACCTGAGCTCAACTCCTACATCAGAAACTTCCTAGCTATGTGATCCTGGGCAAGTCATTTGATATCTCTAAGCTTCAGTCTCCTAAGCTGTAAAATGGGAATAATATTAATAAATTGCCTCAGAGGGTTGTTATGAGGATCATGTGAGATTACATACGTAAAGTACTTTACAAATCATAAAGCACTATATAAATGCTGGCTATTGTCACCATTCAAAGTGTAAAAATCCTACACTTCAGTTCAAAAATCACCTTCAGAGGCATGTGATGGGAAAGGCGTGGTTAGAGAGCAATTTGTCTGACCACAGTCTGGGGGTTTTAGCGAACTGAAAACCCAATATTTAGTAGTGCAATGTGACTGCTAAAAAAGTTAATGCCATATTGAGCTAAAGCCAGGAATGCCTCATTTCTAGCATGAAGGAGATGGTCATGCCATTGATAGCTTCTAAAGGAAAGATACCAGCTTTGTGAGCCATAGAGTGATCAGTGGAAAGAACTACTCATACTTGGAGTGGAGAAGACCAGACTTAATAAGAACATGATGGTCATCTTTTTGAAGGATTATCATATGGGAAAGGAATTAATTTTGTTCTGTATCCAAAAAGTTGGAGAAAAATTTAGATCTGATATCCAAAAAAAAAAATTTTAACAATTAAAGGTATCCCTAAGGAAATGGATTTCCTCAACAAAAAGTGGAGGTCTTAAAGCAGAGGCTGCATGACTATAGTCAGAAATGTTATAGTGGGAATGGATTCCCTTTAGGTATGGGTTAGATTAGATGGGCATTGAGGTCTCTTACAACTCTAAAATTCTGATTCTGTGACCTTTAATAATTCAAGATCGGTCAATTAAAGATCCATGAATCTAGGACAGTTCCTCCATCCACTGATAGACTGCAGATCTTCTATGATTTGGTAGAGGATCTTCTACTGTGTGGGGCACCAAGGTGGTACAATGGATAGAGTACTGGTCAGGAAAACTCTTCTCCTTGAGTTCAGATCTGACCTCAGTCACTCATGAGCTTTGCGACCCTGGGCAAGTCACTTCATTTTGTTTGCCTCAGTTTCCTCATATGCTAAATGAGCTGGAAAAGGAAATGACCAACCTTTCTAGTATCTTTGCCAGGAAAACCCTAAATGGGGTCATGAAGAGTTGGAAAGACTGAAAAACAAGTGAATTTTTACTGTACAGCCAAAACCTTCATCACCCTATGGCCAGCATCTCTAACCTTAGTCAGGTTGATCCCCAGAGGGCAGATACAAGCATAGTCTATCAGCCAGGTCATACTCAAACCCTTTCTAGCTTGGTAGAAGGTGCCAGTACTTGTTGCCTCCATAGCCCTAGGGAATCCAGGATCAACTCCACGTCAAGGTGGAACACCAGAGAAGAATTTTAGTGGAGGATGGAAACATTTTAGGAAAATTTATTTCAAAACTCCTTTTTTTGTAGAATATTTACAGGGAAAAAAGAGTTTTTTGCAAATTATGATATACAGATGGAATGGACCATTACAGCAAATGTAAGGAATGAGGAATATAATGAATTCAAAGACACATGGTAAGACTCATAGGAAGCAATACAGAATGAAAAAAGCACAGCCAAAACAACAACATAGGCAATGTCTGCACCAATGTATACAATGTACACAACATGTGTAATGGCTGCACCAATGTACATAAAAATAACATGGAGAAGCAACGAAACACTGTTCAGTTAAAATAGCCAAAGTGATAACACAATGAAAAAAACTGAGTGCATTCCCTCCTTTTCATTAACAATCAAAGCCCAGTTTTTTTCAGAGAATGCAGTCAGCAGACAAACAAGTACTAGCACTTGCTATGTATAGGGCATTGTGCTAAGTGCTAGGGTTATAAAGAACAGCAAAAAGCAATCCCTGCCCTCAAGAAGCTCAGCTTCTAATGAGGGAGAAAATATACATATAAGTTTAAAAAGCTAAATAACAGTCTCAAGACACTTGCAGCGGGGTGAGGGGGTGGAGGGGGGAGAATACTAAAAAAGGTCTCTTCCAGAAAGGTGGGATCTGAGCTGAGTCTTGAAGGATGTCAGGGAAGACAGAAGGTACAGCCAAGAAGGGAGAACATTCCAGGCGCAGAGGACAGCTAGTGAAGATGAACTTTATAAAAGGGTTTGTTTCAGTGTTTATTAGGAAGTATCTGCTGTATAAAAATAAAATATAGCAATAAACTTATTTTTTAAATTAAGCAGATGAGGATAAGGGCTAGATCTATGATTTTACTAGTTTAGGAACCCGCTGATAATTAAACACCCTCTACCAAAGGATACTGGCACTTTCTCTGGAAGATATAGTCTTAGAGAGGTCCCTAGAGCAGTGACAGGTTAAGTGATTTATCCAGGGTCACAAAGTCAGTATAAGTCAAAGGCAGGACTTGAATCCAGATCTTCTTGGCTCCAAGGCCAGCTCCCTATACACTATGCTATACTACTTCTCAAAGTCAATATAATTTTTTTTAATTTTGAAATAAGAGTAAATAATAAGTTTTGCAATAATAACTATTATTTTCCAATAATATATAATATTTTTTGCAATCACCTTAGGTCTTCTTATTCTTTCATAACATTCAGAGTTTACATTAAATCCCTCATGTTAATTATTTTAATTAAAGCTTAAGAAGTGGAAAGGATGAGTATCCCCAATTTAGCTTAACTAAGTCTGAGTAACATATGTTTATTTTGCATGCCAAGATTCTCTTCTAAAGTACATTCCATCACCTCCCTCACAAATTCTGACTTTGCTTTTCTATATTGCTCAAAACACCCCAATGACAAACAGCCCCTAGTCTAAGGCCATCAGTCACAGTGAATATGCCAAAAGGTCATACATTCAGTAGATAGCTTTCTGCTAATTAATAGGGCAAGAACAACTTGATTTCTAACTTTATTCCCCAGTAATTTATGCAGGTTGTTATGTCAGGGATGGTGAACCTTCAGCTTTGAGGTCACAGGTGGCCTTCTAGGTTCTTGGGTGCAGCCTTTTGACTGAGTCCAAATTATCTTATTAAGGGAACTAGTTCTGTGAAGTTTGGATTCAGTAAAAGGGCTGCACTTGAGGACTCAAAAGGGTACATATGACCTCAAAGCTGAAGGTTCTCCACCCTTCCATTGGATATATATACCTAAAGGACAGACTAAACAGAATTTTTAGATGCAAAATCATATTTGTAAATGTCCAGTTCTTGCTATTTAAAGGAATCTTCAATAAACTGAACTCCCAATGTCGGTATTCTGCAAATCTAAATTTGCACATTTTGGATTTCCTTAAAGTAAGAAGACACACCTAAATTTCATCAACACAGTTAATCATCAATTACTTTAAGTCTATTGCTTGGATTAAATGGGTTTTGCAAAAAAAAAAAAAATTGTCCACCAAGCAATACTTGAACAATGTGCTCTTTTACTTGGAATATTTAAGAGAAAGCCCTTAAGTGGAGGCCAGGTGCTTTAACAAGAGACACCCAAGCAATCAGGAGGCAGGCACAAGGGCAGAATGCTAGAACAAACCAGTAACTCCCCTACTCCTTCCTCCTTTACAGTGGGTCCAGTACTGGCATTTCCAAGCCCAACATCCCCCTCCAAAATTGAGCTGGGAAGAAGCAAGAAAGGGATACACGTAAGGCTCTCCCTAGGGAATCTTAAGCACCATAGTCCTCAGGCATGGAGAAGAGGCAGTTCTAAATGGTATAGCAAGAGGATTCAGCCAGGGAAGACAGTCAAGTCAGGAAAGATCATTAAGGTGGGAAAGGGAGGCATCCCATGTGGGGAAAGGTCCCATTGGGAAAGATCTCTTCCCTTAAGTTACAGACAGGGAGATACCGATGAGTTAAGAAACCAAAAGTTTCTAGCATAGACAGAAGATTTCAGATATTGGGGAAGAGAGGTTGGGCCCAAAGAAATAGGGTCGGAAAGAAGGGGTAGGAGGGGTGGGACCTAGATAGGAAATAGATAGCTTGCTGGAAAGAGAAAAAGCTAAGTCATTAAAACCTAAAGGGTTTTATTTTTTTGGTTTGTCTTGTTTTTTATACAATCTGAATAGCTAGCATAAAAAGGGATAATATGGTATCATGAAAGGTATTTTATGCCTTTAATATATCTAGCAGGCTCCCTGTTGGTCTCCACTAAACATGTAGTCTCCATCAGATGCTAGTCTATTGCATACAGCCCCAGAGGGCACTCCCATGCTGGGTAAGGTTCATAAAGTCTCCACCAGATGTGGCTAGGCCACACCTCATTAATGGCTGTGTTGCTTCTCTCTACTCTCAGCTTCTTGTTCAGCTGCAATTCTTACCTAGATCTTCCTTATGAATGGAGTGGGCTTTGCTATGCTCATTCAGTTACAGCAGATGCTTTTTTATAGCTCTTTTAGAAAAGCAGCCATCAGGGTGAAGCCAAGATGGCAGAATAGAAGCAAGGACCTGCTTGAGTTCTCCCCCCAAACTCAAAAAAAAACTGTAAAAAATGACTCCAAACAAATTCTAGAGCAGCAGAAGTCACAAAATGACAGACTGAAACAAATCTCCAGTCCAACACAACCTGGAAGGTTGATGGGTATGGTATATCACACCAGTCTGGGAGCTGAATGCAGTTTGGCATGGTCCACACTAGTGCAGACAGAGTTGTAGCAGACCTTAGGGGATTGAATCACTGAAGACTACAATGGTTTCCAGACTTCTCAATCCACAAATTCCAAAGATAGCTTTTAAGGCCAGTGGGGAGGGTCTCTCACCTGGCTGAGATGGGAGCATGTTCCCACCCCAGTCCCAGCCCTAGCATGGTGACAGCTGCTGCTGAAGTGGTGGCTGTTTCTGCAGCCCTCCACTTAACAAAGAGGTCAAAAGTCAAGTAATTGGCTGGGAAAATGAGCAAACAGGAGGAAATAGATTATAGATTCTTACTTCCTTGGTGAAAAGGTATTTTCTTAAGTCATTGGTGATGAGGAAGATCAAAACACACAACCAGAAGACAACAAAGTCAAAGCTCCTGCATCCAAAGACTCCAAGAAAAATATTAATTGGTCTCAGGCCATGGAAGAGCTCAAAAGGGATTTTGAAAATCAAGTAAGAGAAGTAGAGAAAAAATTGGGAAAATGAGAGTGATGCAAGAAAAATGAGTCAACAACTTGCTAAAGGAGACCCAAAAAAATGCTGAAGAAAATAACACCCTAAAAATTAGACTAACCCAAATGGCAAAAGTGGTCCAAAAAAGTCAACTAAGGAGAAAAATGCTTTCAAAAGTAGAATAGGCCAAAAGCTCACTGAAGAAGATAATTCCTCAAAAATTAGAATGGAACAAATGGAAGCTAATGACTTTATGAGAAATCAAGAAATTATAAAACAAAACAAAAAGAATGAAAAAAATTGAAGACAATGTGAAGCATCTCATTGGAAAAACTACTGACCTGGAAAATGGATGCAGGAGAGATAATTTTTAAATTATTTGTCTACTTGAAAGCCATGATCAAAAAAAGAGCCCAGACATCATATTTCAAGAAATTATCAAGGAAAACTGCCCTGATATTCTAGAACCAGAGGGTAAAACAGAAATGGAAAGAATCCACCAATCACCCCCAAAAGAGATCACAAAAGCAAAATTCCTATAATTAAATTCCAGAGTTCCCAGGTTAAGGAGAAAATATTATAAGCAGCCAGAAAGAAACAGTTCAAATATTGTGGAAATATAATCAGGATAACACAAGATTATCTTGCCCTACAGGAAAGAAGAAGGGAAGGGGATTTGGGGGGGGGGGGGCAGTGACAGAAGAGAGAGCAGATTGGAAGAAAGGGTAATCAGAATACACACTGTACTTAGGTGTGGGGAGAAGGGAGATGGGGAGAATATTTGAAATTCAAAATTTTGTGTAAGTTAATGTTGAAATTATAAATAAATAAACTGAATTAGAAAAAGAAGAAAAGAAAAGTAGCCACTTTTCATTTGGTGAACAGCCAAAACAAAAAACAAAAAAATCTTCTTTAGGAAACATAAGCTGTTGTTTTGGTTTGTTTTTAAATTTTTTTTCCTTCTTTTTGACCTAGGTAGTTCCCCTCAGACTTAATGAGGCATCTCATCCTCAAAAGAAAATTCTTAGCCCCAGGAAACAAGCTCTTTTAAAGTCTTCAGTCTTAAGTTTTAATTTAGACTATATACTTTCTTGCCCAGGGCCTTCAGTCTCCATCCAAAACCTCATCCCAGTTTTATGTTGAATATTCCCTCTACCTCCTGATTTTAATCTCTGAAGACTAGCCTTACATGGGCTATTCATCCAATAATCACCAATGGCTCTAAAGTCCCAAATTATTCAATTTTCTAACCCAAACCTCTCTCTCTCAAGTAGATGAATTGAGGGGGGATCTTACAGAGCCATAGCTAAGCCCAAGGCACAAAGTTATCATCTGTCCTACCTGCCCAACCATATTCATAGCCCTTCACTACAGATATGGCCAGACAAAGTCAAAAAAAAGCTTTGGGCTCACCTTTACACGAAGTAATTTAGGAAGAGGACACTAGGAATTGGAGGGAACTAGAAAGGTCTCTTTAAAGAAGTAGCACTTGAGCTGAGCCTTGAAGACATTTGGGGATTCCAAGAAGCAAAGGTGAAAAGGGAGAGCATTCCAGGTACGGGGGACAGGCTAGGCAAAGTCATGGAGACTGGAGATGGAAGATCATGTCCAGAGAATATCAGGTAAATCAGTTTTTCTGGAATGTAAAGTGTATGAGGGAATTATGTGAAATCAGTTTGCAAAAATAAGTTGGAGCCAAATTGTGAAGGACTTTAAATAGCAAACAAGGAATGCATATTTTATCGAGAACAGATAGGAAGCCACTGAAGTAGGGCTTGGTCATATCTATTCTTTAGAAACATCAATTTAGCACATGGATTGAGGATGAATTTGAGAGGTAAGAGCACAAGAATGAATTTAAGGAGACAAATTAGGAGTCATTTCAATAGTCTAAGTAAGAGGGGGAAATATCCCTGGGGATGAGGTACTAAAAACTAGGGTACCGGCTGTATGAATAGAGAGAAAGAACCAGAGGCAAGAGATGTTGGGGAAGTAAGTCAATAAGACTTTGCAATGGATTGGATGTGGGGGATAAGAAAGAATAGACAGTCAAGGATGACACAGATTGCTAACCTAAGGTACTGAAATGATGACAGTACACAACAAAAATGGGGAAAGAACCCACACAAATGAAATCAAGGATTCATCAAACTATTAAGAAGAAACATATGTTATCCATTACCCTCTCTTCTCCTATAGACTTCTTCTCTTCCCTCCACCCCACCTTCATCTGCCCATCAGGTCCCACAGCATTTTCCTAGATCCACTCTATCCCTTAGGTTCTGAATTTCTCTTTCTGTACCTACTTTCTCCAGGTCGCATGAAAAAGGAAACAGGGATAACTATGGAAAGGGCAATGTCATGGTAGGAATCTGGCTCTATAGCTATCCATAGGTGAAATAATAATTAATGACTGACAAATTATCCCATACTTCTTACCTATTCCCAACCTCCCACCCCTTGCACCTCCATTCAGCAACAATAAAGGAAGATGTGGAAGAGACAGCAAATTTTGAATGCCATATTGTCTGATCAAGACTATTTTGGTATATTTGTCTCTATATTTGCTTTATTTGTCTGCTTTACAGGGTTAAGTGCCTGTAGCCATGGTATTTGTGCTTATTATAGTGTTGATCTCAATACATGTCTAATTCTTTGATTTTAAAAGCCATGGTTTTTAAAGGAACATTGGGAATGAGTAAATCTCCCAGTTTATAACTATTTTCCCTCTACATGGGGGAGAGAAGCGTTTACATAAATCTTTTCAAATTGCTTATAGTTCCTCTTCCTTTTACAAATTTCCATGGGAAACAAGGTAGTTCTTGTGGGGGTGGGGTATAGAGAGGCATAAGAACAATACCTCTACAAATTAAATGTCCTTAATAGGAAAGCAGGGTTAGAGGCAGAGCTAGCCATAGTAGGCAGATAGTGAAGATACTGGGGCCATACTATATATTCAAATCAAAAGGAATAAGTGGCCTTCTACTCAGACCTTGAGGTGAAGTACAATTACACCTTATGCCGTGGTTCCCCACTGAGGAAGCCAAGGAAACACGGTAGAAAAGAAAGAGGAGTGCTTTAAAGGATCATGACAAAGCTGTCCTACAAGGAGAAAGGGAGGCTTAAGGTGGCAACGATATATGTATGTGTGTGTATATACACATATACACATATACACACGTATACACATGCACACACATTTTTTAAGGGAGTAAAAGGGCTTAAAACAGCATTTAGATTGGTAATCAAGACACAAGTTCCAGGCTTAACTTGATTTAATGTGCTGATCTAAGCCAAATCATCCCATTTCTCATGGCCTGTTTTCTCAGCTGTCAAAAACAAGTCCTGGACTAGACCAGGGCTTCTCAACTTTTTTTGGTGTCCTGCACACTTTTGGCCACCTATGTGTGTGCGTGTTTTTTTAAACTTTCTAATGGAAGGAAATGCTAAATTTCTAGGAGAGGTTGGTCAAAGATGTAATTTTTTCATATCCAAATTCATCGCCTTCTCCCCTGCTCTTCCCCACGCCCACCCCACTCCCCCATCTCCACACCATGTTAGGATCCACTTGGGCTGAGATGCAGTGAGGTTTTTTCCAGTTCTGACTTTCCCAGTCTAGGATCTGAACAGCTCACGGGCAATCAGCAGGTTACTATGGAAACAAGGCAGGCTGGTTGCCTGGCAACCACCTCCTTCCCCCTCATCCCCAGGATGCAAGCTGTCCTCTGAGACAGTCTCCTCCCCTTTTCCTCTTCCCTGAAAGACTGCCTTCGTAAGGGTAAAAGCACTAGATTCGGGAGCAGTTCTGAGGGTACAGTATGCAGCAATGCCAGGGAGCCGGGTAAGAGGGCGGGTGGGTCCCCCGTAATCTGGCGCTGTTAAAAGGACCGTGGCTTCGGGGACGCCTTTAGCCCCTGCTATTTATTTACTACCTGCACAACGTTGGGCGAGTCAAGCTAACTTCTCCAGCCCTGCTTCCCGCTCTGTAAAATAAAGGGACGATGCTCAGCTGTTCTAGCCCTCCTTCCCTTCCAGCTCTGAACCCTAAAAGTCCCGACCGCACCCTCTAGGGCGGGTCACCCCTCCCGCATTCCCCGCTGGGTCAGGAGTGTCTTTGCTATAGACAAACACTTTAGTCTGGACCCGGACAGTTGAGTGGGTAAGACCAGGCTCAGCTCAGAGCAGGACCGAGCAGTCCAGCCCTTACCGTCCAGCGCGGGCACGCTCTGAGCTGCGGAAGCGCGCACGCCTGCATACGTGCACACGGCACGGCCACCTACTTACGCAACGGCGCGTCTTGAACCCGCCCCCAGCTCGAGTCTGAGAGGCTGTGCGAGCGCGGGCTCTGGGTCACGAGGTATCACATTCGCCACGCACCCGGCGCCTCCTCGCTCTGGCCCCGCCTCCAGGAAAGGCTGCGTTTACGCTTCCGACTGGGCCTCTTCCTGTCTATGGGCTGTCGTCTTTCTTCTCGCCCCTCCCACTCCGGCTCCTGTGGCGAATCTGCGCCCCGCTAAAAAAAACCTCTGGAATTCGAGAACCTTTGAGGGAAAAAAGAGACGGACTCGGTGCCAGATACTTTCTCGCCTGGCAATGCCGCGGCTTCGTGCCCTTCTTTCTTCCCAGGAGCCGTCGTTGGTCCTAGTCCCGAGTCCAACCGTGTGTCGAAAGTGCGACCGCGAAAGCGGCGGCGCGGCGCGAGGGGGCGGGGCCTGCGCGGGACAAAGGAAGAGGAGCCGGAGCGGCGGCCTCTCTACAGAGCCCGGGTAAGTGGAGCAAGACGGGGAAGACGCGCCTACTGAGCGGGGGGCGAGAGCTCCGCGGCGCCCCTGCCTCTGCCCCGAACTTGGGACCAAGCTGGGCGGCGGGGGCGGCTGTGAGCCCGGGCGGGAGGGCGGGAGGCCTACGGCGGCCCCCGGTGGAGTAATCTCCTGAGCCTGCTGAGGTCCCGGCAGCCCCCCGACCGGGGACGGGGAAACCGGAGCTCTTTGTGTAGGCCGCGGCCCGGGAGGAGCCACGTTGTCCCTGTCGGGCTCCTGAGAGTGGCAAAGGGGAGGTCTGAGGGTGGGCGGGGGGAACGCTGTCCTGGTCCTTCCACCCCTCCCCCCAGAAGTGCGGCCGGATTCCGGCAGCACCTGCTCGCGGGGAACAGCTGGACTCCATAGTCAGAGGTCCGTGACGTCCGCATGCTCCTCTTCCTTAAAAATGGGGAAATTCCCTAGAGTACTGAGACTAGATCCACCGGGAATATTCATCCCGTTGCAGTCATGGTTCCCCCTCCTCCCTTATTCTGAAGAGCCTTGTTGAGGTGATACATGCCCCCCAAAATCATCTTTGTCTGATGCATTCATTCCACGTTGCAGTCACTGGGTGAAAGTTATCCTGAGTGGGTAGGACCTTTACTAAAGGGGTCCTTAACTTTGTCGTTTTTTCTGATTTTTTTTTTTTTAGCTTTCCCATTTATATGTACTTAGAATGACATTTTTTTTTAAGACAAACACAGTCATAGCTTAATAAATCTAGAGCTGGAAAGGACCCTAGAGGCCATCTAATCCAGTCTCCTTCCCCTACCCCCACGACCCCCATCCCATAATTTTACAGATGAGAAAATGAGGGAGAGTAAGTGATTTGCCCAAGGTTATACAGGTAAATAAATAGTCCGATGTGGAATTACAACCCTGATCCTCTGACCTTGGAGATGGTGCTCTTTCCACTATAAGTGGCTGCCCCAAAGTGTTTAGTTAACTTTATGCTCCTAAATCCTTTGTCCAGTATCAGAAATATAATAAAGTGAAACACTATTATTTCTGTAAAACTTATAGTTAGTTAAAACAAGTGTATAGGATTTAGTCTTGCAAGGAAATTTATAGATCATTTTGTCCAAGGATTCTTATCATGGACCCCTTTGACAGTATGGTAAAGCCTTCCTAGAGTATTATTTTTTTTAATAAATAAAATGCATGGGATTACAAGGAAGCAAAGGAAACCAATTCCACTAAATATATGTGTTTTTAAAAACATTTTTATGGAACCTAGGTTGAGAAATCTTGATCAAGTCTGATCACCTCCTTTTGCAGATGAGGAAATTGAGACTCAGAGAGGATTAAGTAACTTTACCAAAGTCATAGGAGAAATTTATAATTTCAGACCTAAAAGCTTTGATTTCAGATTCAGTCCTCTTGCTCATATAGCATATCTGCTTCTCTTTTTGAAAAGTTATAGTTTTCTCTTAAGCTGTGGAAATTCCTGTTCTTTGCCCAGCTTCAAAAGAGTAATAAAGAGCAGTTTCCAAGACACTAAATGGAAAGAAACTGCTAATCAGTTGTATTCTTTCTCCTAATCATTTTTAAAAAGAGCATCTTTAAATTTGCTTGTGTTATCAGTAAATATTTCTTAAAATGAGAATAGCTCAGTAATCTCATAGAATTTCAGGGTAAAATTTTAAAAACTATTGCACTAGTCCAATCGCTGTTATTTTCCCCCAATAATTTGTAATAATCATTTTAATTCAGAAAATAAGCTTCCAAGCCACATTCTTAAAGGATTTTTTTAAAAAAGGAGAAAAGGCAAAATTTGGAGTTGTTTTACCCAGAAACACTATTTTATTTATCATATTCTTTGACTGCTTAGGAAAACATTCTCTCATGCATACTTTTGATTTTCTTTGTTGTTTTGTTGTTTTTTTTTTAGTGTCCCAAGTTCATTGTTAAGGGACTGAGAACTTAATCTTCCAAAATGTCAAGTAAGTTTCATTTTTTATATTTATCAAACTGTGTGAATAAGGGACTAATGCCCTAGCAAATGGGAATTCCAAAATATTCTTTCTCAAAATTTTTCTTCAAAACAGGGCCATTGGTAGTTTTGTTGCTTAGTGTTATATCTCCGTTGTTTACAAGAAGTTATTTATTTTCTTTCAAACAGAAAGACCATCTTATGCCCCACCTCCCACCCCAGCTCCTGCAACAGTAAGTTTTAATTTTCTTGTTAATGTAATAGCCAAAAGTCTGGCCTTGCTACAAAAACCCAGATGTCTTCCAGTAGCAATCACTCAGTAATACAGCAACCAGAATGAAAACATTTCATGTAAAAATAATACTTCCTACTAAATATTTTAAATCTCTTCACACCTTGCCTTGAACTAACCCTGAAATTTTCAAAGAATAAACTGCCAAGATACAGTGATCTCTCAATTGCAAAATAAATTCCTGATAGTGAGTTTTTCTTGTACTGGGAAAAAATAAGAACCCTGTGATAATCATAACAATAATTTCACCGCTTTTATCTTGGCAATAGTCATCATTTAAAAAGAAATCATAGAATTTCAAGCTCAAAGGGACCTTGGAGGTCATCTAGGCTAATCCCATCATCGTATTAAATGAAAAAACTATTGGGTTTTTACCCATCAGAACATTCCATTTTCTTGACTAAAAAAAATTTTGCCTTCAGCTGGTTGTTGCTTATTCCCTTTTGTCCATATTTCTTTAAGAAAAAGTTATATAGTCTTTTTTAGAATATTGAAGTCCCTAGTTTTATAACAACCCTCAAGCACTTTTAAAATGTTTTCATTTTCATGCTATTTAGGAAAGGCCTATGTTACAGATTGGCCATATTATACTACATTAATAGTTTCATTAAAGAATACGTTAACTGATGTGAGAGATAGTCACAGTTACAATAGAGTAGTTTATTTACTCAGCAAGATTTGGCCCAGTGCATATGAGACCCTTCCCTGATAAGCATGAAAGTACTTGCCCAGTCTGCAAATCTGATTTTGAACAGTTAGCTCTTCAGATCTCAATAGACCTGATTCTTTGGAGTTTAAGAAACATTGAGGTAGTTTACTATGTCACAAACCCATGTATATAAAATCTCTATGCCTATATATCAGATTATTTTCAGTTTTTGCATCACACTAATAGTAGATTCTTTCTGTGTTACTACAAATGTTTCTTCCCCCATCAGACAATCACTGTGGTAATTGCTTCAGTTTAGTTATGTTTTATTTACATTTATTAGCAGTTTTTTTGTCCTCTGTGTACTGAGATGTTTTAAAAATAATTTTCAAATCATATTGCATGCTTTCAAATAGGACAACTTAGACAAGTGTTAAGCAGACACAAATGTGGACATTTCTGTGTCTTACAGACAGATGGCTCTGAGGGAGTCTGTGGAGTATTTCACTCCCCTTAAATCAAAAAACATTTATTAACAAACTATTTCTGTGGCACTGTATTAGGAACAATACAGATGAAATTGAACAAATGTTTACAATCGCAGTATACTTTAGTTTTGAAATTGATATGGTCTGTGACGTTTCAGCTTCTTATTTTAGTTCTATAGTTCCCTTGGTTTTGTTTTTTCTTATGTTATTTTCTTGTAATAATTCCCACCATTTTGTAACCTGTTGGAGATGTTTTGTTGATAGAAATAGTCCCTTTTAGCCAGTGTGTAGGTAGAAATTCAAATTTTCTTATATGTAGCTCTAAGTGTTTCTATTTTAAAATTCAGCAACTGAGAAATCACGTTTTTTCTATCACTAAAATACAAAAATGTATTTCTGCCTGTCTTGAGGAGTAGTTTTACATTGTTATATCATCATAATGTTGCTTTAGATACTCATTGGTAAGAAATCTGATAACTTAACAGACTGATGTCAATTTAATGGCTCTGTTCTCCCACCAAAATGTACTACTCAGAATAAATGCACCTCATTTCTTCTGTGCTTTGACTCCTTAAGTTGTTTTTTGCGTCTTCCATAATAGGAAAGACTAGGAGTTGGTCAACTGCTACTTCTCCTAATATTTCAATTCAGTATTTCTTTGTACACTATGTTTAGACACTAAGGATGGGTCACAACAGCATATTTTGAAACTTGTTTTTATTTTACACTAATAACAGTTGAATCAAGTTGAGTTTATGAATTGGGTGTGTACATTATACAGGGCTAAAGTTGTGAATCAAATGTTCAGATGAAATGGTTGTTGTTGCTTGTTTTGGTTTTGAGTTTCATAAGAAAAGAACTTGCTACTTTTAGTCTCCCTGTTGCATTTTCCTTATGCATCTTTGTTGTGGTCCTCATGAACATCGGACGTGTTTATATTAACTGATAGCAATCATAAGAGGCTCCTGTGTGTAATGAACTTAGGGCCATTTAAGATCCCATTTCACCGTACTGACAAAACACAATGTTTCTGCTGCAAATTAAGGAATTGCACTCTTAAATGTCTAGTGTTACCAAAGAACTAAGTAAGAAAAGAAAAACCAAAGACCATTATGTAGGGACTGACTAAAGAAGTAGTACAACTTTGACGCAAAGTTCAGGAAGTCTTCAAGCTTGAGCTCTAGAAGACAAATCAAAGAAGAAGAAGTGGAAGAAGAAAAAGGAGCGTATAAAAGTGACAGCTTTTTTTAAGAATAGAATGTAGCCCAGAAAGAAAGTTTAAACAAAATCCACGCGTCTCGCACAAGTCTTTGTTTTGAAATCATGTTTGACATCCACTGAATTCCACAAGGTAGGTTCCCCTGTACTCGGGAACCCCCAGTCTTAGTTAAGCAGGTGCTTGTCATTTCTCATATTTACATGCAATTATGTTTTTTATATATATACATATATATATATCTTGAAAGCAGATCCATTGCTTGTTTTTATTCGTGTGTTTGGTAGATGACATCATTGGTGGTGTCCACATAATGCTTAACAGTGTGCTGTCTTGTATGTAAAATGTTCCTGGGCCTCTGGTGTATCATGTTTCCGGGCCTCTTGTCTCAAAATACCATATATCCCTGAGTTCTATCATTTAATAGCCTAAATTAGAATGTATGTCTTTGTCATTTTAGACCCATGCCCATTTTAGTTGATTATAAAGTAATTTTGAATCTGTAGTAAAATCTAAATGCCTTCTCTGCTAAAACAAAAACAAACCTGCAAACAGGTTTCTATTGGAGTTGTTTCTGTATTGAAAAAGCCAACCAAACTACAACCCATCATTTGCTTGTTTAAGTTCAGGTTGCTTTTGCATGCCATATGCAGATCATTTTTCATTTCTGTGTTTTCCTCGTTTGAGCTCATTTCTCATTCGTGTTTTTGTCTCATTTGTTTCCATCAGCAAATGCCCAGCACACCAGGGTTTGTGGGATACAATCCATACAGTCATCTGGCCTACAACAACTACAGGCTGGGAGGGAACCCGGGCACCAACAGCCGGGTCACGGTAGGAGAATCAACTATTACAGCATCCAGCAGACACCTGGAATTGACCAGAAATGGCTTCAATTAGGTCCTTCCAAATCATGGATACAGCCATTTTAAAAAATAATTTGACTGCAAAAATTAACTTTGCTTTTTCCAATATTTTGTGCACTTCCATTGTAATATTTTACATTCCCCAAAATGGAATTGTGGGGAAAAAAATACTTGGAGCAAAAGAAAAACTCATTCAACTTGATCAGTAGGAAGAAGTCTAAATAGTGAACTCCCTTACTGAAAGTAGAAAAAATCATAAATTTTTGTAAATCAAATGTCTTCTTTTAAATAGAGAGGTATATCTATTTCATCTGATGTTTTAGGAATTAGATTAAAGAGCCAGTTTTCTAATTAAGAATGAAACCCACTGAGTAGGCTAGGTAAGGAATAATAAGCATTGTCCTAGTCTGCCAGAAACTTGAGATTTCAGTTCCCACCTCACTATTCTGCGCAGTTCATTTGTCCTTTGAGTATAATAACAGATCCCCAAGCAGCCACCGAAAGGAAGCAAACCTGCTTCTCTCCATTTGAAAAGATAAGGCTTTTGATGTTGCCTCTGCTATATAAAAGAAAATAAAACTTTCAAAATTTGATGAACAAATATGAACACCCATTTCTGGGGTGGGAAGAAAAAGTAACGTAAAAAATAGATTTTTCAAAATTTCTTGTGCTATTTATTTTAAATAAGCAACCTTTAATGTGTTATAATCTCACTCTAACAGAATTTGATTGGCATTAAATTCAATATGAGGCTGGTCCCATCCAAATAAATTTAGTTATTAAAGAAGCAAAAGTGCCTTAATTTAAATTTATAAATTATTTAGGAAGAGATCAAAAAGCCAATTTATTTGCAAATACCTAAGTATAATGTTAATTAAACTTATTCATTGAATGGCTGTTACAGTTGAATTATTTTCTAGCTAAAGGTAGTATAATGGATTATGGTATCCATAAAAGAAACCCTCTCACCCTGTAGTAAACTGTGAGTGGAAGCTTGGTATTATCAAAATTTGTATCTATCTTGCTAAGTCCATTACTTGGCTTGATAGGTTCCTCTCGTCTTAGATTTTTCATTGTTTCTACATGATTTGTACTTCACAAGCATATCAAGTTTTATGTGCCATGCCTATTTCATGGTATTTTAGAAGAGAATCCTAAGTGTGTGCATGTGTGTATGCATTCCTTAATGCATACAACTTTTATGTACATTTTTGTTTTCCTAAGCCTGGATGCATAACTTTGAAATGGAAAGATTATGAAAGGTTGATAACATATATTTAATTAAATGAAAAAACAGTCTATATTAGTTAATTCAGAATACTGGCAGAAAGTTATGCAGGCAGCAAATTCAATGGAATAATCAATTTGATACTTTGTTCTACAGTCAGCTCTTGATTATCAGTACTGATGGAGTAGAAATAATGGTGTCTGTAATCTCAGAATAATTTCTTTTTACTTTGAAATGCATATTGTACTTAAAAGTGAGTGTGTCTGACATGTGAATTCATTGTCCACCAAGTAATGAGGTAATACTCTGAAGATCACATCAGAAAGAGCTGGAAAACTGCTGTCCTAACTTTAGTCCCTTCTCCCCTACTCCATCCTGGTGATTGATGTCTTAGGACAGAGCATTTGGAGTGAATGCTGACTCCAGGGTGGGCTGGTATGTAAATGGTTGAGTTTAGGAATTTATGGTTCTTTGGGTTCTTTTTTAGTTGCTTTCTTTATATTTTCCCCTGTGGATGAGAGATTTAGGTATTAACTAACTAAGCTGTAATAGGATCTTGCACTGAGAGGCTTTTTAAGTGAAGCTATTAATTTCAGTTCAGCAGCTTCAAACATTGTGGACATGAATTCTGGGGCATCTGTTCTCTTGGCTCTTAGCTCTTAACTCTTTAAAATCGTTGATCTAAATACAGGCATTTAATATTACCTCTTCTCTTATCTCTGAACCCTTAATAAGTTCAGTCCTGTATGGGTTTTATATTTCTTTGTTTTTCACCCTCACTGGAGTCTAGCTAAAAGATTTTTTATAGAAAAACTTTTCACCTATTATGATTACCTGCTTGAGTACTTTTTCATAACCATGGGCACATTGTTAGGTGCTACATAAAGGCACAGCTGTTAAAAGCAAAAGCCCTCAGACCAAAAGGAAAAAAATGACAGTGGAAAAGGACCTGAATATTTTCACCCTTATAGTCTGTGTTGTTATTATTTGTCAAAATGTATTAAAATAATAAAAGGTAAGATGAGACCTGAGGCCCAGACAAATTAATTAACTTGCCCATAAACGCAGACCGGTTAGTGACAAAGCTGGACTTAGAATCTAGGTCTCCCCAAATCCAAGACCAGTACTTTTTCTACCACACTACAATGCTGCAAGCCAAAAGACAACACAGTTCTCAAAGGGCCTCAAAAAAATATAGAAACCTACTTTAAAGATGCAAATAGGGATTGATGCAAATAGGTCTTATAAGTTGCAGGGATAGAAGGAGGCTTGAAACACAAAACTACTTCTTGTATATGTAAACTGACTTCCAAGAACATGTACAGTTGTTGACATAGGCTTTCGCATATATTCTTATTTGATGCACCAATTCTGTAAGAAAAGTGATGCAAGTACTTCCATTGTCTTCATAAGGAAACTGAGGACTGAAGAAGTTACCTGACCCGGTCAGGGTGTAATAACTAGTAAAAGACAGAAATGGGATTTTAATCTAGGTTTTCTGACACTTTAACTCGGTATTCTTTTGGTTAACTCAATTATAATACTGCTCAGTTGGGAATTTTAAAGCTACCTTTTTGATTGCCCATCTGTACTTGAGAATCTCTTTCTGAATTTCCATTCATTTTAAGTCAACAGGCATGTTTTAAGTGTCTATTTACTGTGTGCCAGCACCAGAAACAACCTGGAAAAAAATTTTGTCTCTATGCTTAAAACTTTATTTTCATATTTTAGTCTGAAAAATTCATTTTAAGATTTGAGAAGACAGATCAATTCAAGGGATCCCTAAGAAATAATACAGGACAGTAGGCAGAGCCCTGAGGTTATTAAGTTCAGAATCAGGAAATGTGGATTCCAGCTTTGTTCTGTTCTAAAGTAACTCTGTCTCTGGGCAAGTTACAAGTTACCTCTGTGGACCTTAGTCCTTTCTCGATAAAATGAAAAGTATGATTGAGCAAGATCATTTGTTCCACCTTTTCTGTGAGCTCCCCTCAGTCTGTGTAAAACCTTGTTTCCCTTCATTCTTATAGACAAAAACTACATTTCTATAGGCACTTGTGAAACTTTTTTTTTCATTCCAATGATAGCAGTCAGCTCTTCAAAAAGAATTGTGAAGTCAAAATAATTCATAGCTTGGATCAAGGTGTTTTAATACAGTCTTAACAGAAATTTCATCTTATCAGCTTTAGAACAACACGTACACACGCTTCTAAAATAGTTCTTCAGTAAATACTTTGAAAACTAGAAGATAATCAAAAGAATCTCTCTGAGCAAGAAAAATAGGTGTCACAAGGTCCTCATATTAAAGCCCAGATATTTTACTACCACGATGGGATTTCAGGATCTATTTTAGTCTCACTTTACATTTAGTTCTACTAAAGTTGATTATCTGGTTTCCAAGATTAGAAAGAAAATTAGAAAGGATGAGAGGGAATAATTACAGCCCCGCTTTCAGCCATACCTACCTACCACAGAGAGCCCTGAGACTATCATTGTATCACAATATAATACTATCCAAAGTCAACAAGAAAAAGTATCTTCTATTTAGGTATGTGTATCTAAAAATTATCTAAGTATTTTCATCCAGAATAGTTAAGAGGCTTGAAAGCATAGGAGGTGTTAAAATACAGTTGATGGGGTAAACCTTGAACCAGCCAGAAAATAACTATCAAGAATAGCTTGTTTCCTAAGAGTTCTTAATAATGGGATTTTACTGTATTTTATGCAAATTAGCCAGTTACTAGTAGGGAAAACTTCCTGTCTGCTAATGTTTTGAAAATGTAACTCAGGAAATGGGTAAAAATCTATTAGGAAAAACAAAGATCACTAATGCAGCCTTAAGGGAAAAAAGTCAATCCTGTAGATCACTATGTGGATAAATACTACCACAATTTGATCTTTAAAAGTGTTTCTGATTTCTTTCAAAAAATTTAGAGATGAGAGATTGTTAAGGTTGTCTTTCCACCTCACTCTTTTATTTCCTTCTCTGGAACCCAAGCAGTATAGAACTACCAGTATAATGGTTTTGCTGCTTGGAATAATAGTCTTATTTGCTGGAACTTGAGGATTTTGCCATGGAAGTATTTTAAAAACCACATGGCACAAAATTGCAAAAAAGCAGCTCTTAGTGCAACTCCAAATTTTTTTTTAAAATAAAGATATCCTTCTTTGAGTAATAGTTTTTAGAAATGTGTAGGTGTCTTCTTTTATACCCTACTGTGGTGATAAGTCCAAAAGTTGCTAGTTTGCTTTACCACTTAGGGTAAGGTTTTCATAATTTGAGTGTAATACGGCAATTTACCTGTAGTCTACTTATTCCCATTATATTCAAATAATACTGCCAGACCTGCAGTCAGTCAACTAGCATTTATTAAGCATCTACTGTGTAGCAGGGACTTTGCTTAAACACTGGAAATGCAAAGGAGTTTGGCAGAGGCAAAGTACAAATAACTATATACAAACAAGGATAAATTGGAGATAATCAACAGAGGGAAGGAATTAACAGGACTGCCATTATGGGGACTCAGGAACAAATAGATTCTTATAGAAGATGAGGTTTTAGCTTAGACTTGAGGGAAGCCAGGAGACCTATGAAGGACAGCATTCCAGACATGGACAAGTGCTAGTGGAAATGCCCAGAAACTGGAGATGGAGTTTCTTGTTCAAGGGACAGCAAGGAGGCCAGTGTCATTGGATGGGGGAGGGGGGGAATTAGGGGTGTTCAGGTAATAAGACTGAAAAGGTAGAGATGGGGGGCCAGGTTGTGAAGGGCTTTGAATGCCAAACATAGGGTTTTTTATTTGATCCTGGATGTGATGGGGAGTCACTAGAGTTTATTGAATGGCAGGGAGGAGGGATTTAAATCTTCATTTTAGGGAGATTAATTTGACATCTGAGCAGAAGGTGAGCTAGAGTGGGGTGAGACTTGAGGCAGGGAGTTCAACCAATAGGGCATTGTACTAGTCTAGTCTTAAGGTGATGTGGTCCTACACCACAGCAATAGCAATATCAGAAAAAAAAAAAAAAAAAGAAGTAATGTGTATTGTTCAAGAGATGTTAGAAAGAAAAATGCTGCAGGCTAGGAAATTCTTTCCACCCCCTTTCAATTCAGTAGGAATGAATCCAGTCAGCCTCATGTAAAACAGTCATTGAAAACAAGAACCAGAGATGTGCTGGTTAGTCTATATATTCCCTTACTTATAACATTGTTTCTAAAAGAAAATGTATTCTGCATACCAAACTTACAAATGAATTTTATAAATTTACAATTTAGTATATTCATATGTTGGAGCCTAACTTCACTCCTCCATTTCCATATGTTTCACTGTTATGGGGAGTTCTTGAAATAAAACCTTATACTTTTAGAGAAGGAATAAAAATTTATTAAGCAGTTACAATGTGCCAGTCACTATTTGCTTTTCAAATAACTCATGCAATACTCACAGCAACTTTAGGAGGTAGGTGTTATTATTATCCCCATTTTACAGTTGAAGTTTAATAATTTACCTAGAACCAAGAAGCTAGTAAGTGTCTGAGGTCAGGTTTGAATTCAGATCTTCCTGACTCAAGGGCCAGTGCTTTATCCACTGGGCCACCTAGATGCCTCCTGGAACATTGGCCCCAAAATAACTTCTTGGACCTGAGGTCATCAGCCATCTTACACAGTTATTAATCACGTGATGTGAATCCTCTCCCAGTCCCCTTCGTTTGCTTTCTTTTTCTTCCCCCCTTTCCCATTTATTTCTTCTTTCTCCTAAATCCCTTTTCTATCTCTTTTCCTTTTCTCTTTAGTTTACATGAAAATCACTTTGTATAATACGGAGCTTTTTATAGTTGATATAGCTTTCAGTCCCCAATTACATTAGAATTCTGTGTAAGGACACAGTTCCCTGTTATCTATAATTTTTTACCTATTCGGGAGAAAAAGAGATGAACTTTATTCTATAGTTTATTAACCGGTACAGCCCTTCAAATACTCTTAAATGTTTTCCTGTTCAGGTTAAACATATCCAACTCTTTGTATAAAATGGTTTTCCCATCCTAGTTACTTTGATCTTCATGCTTCAATCTCCTTCCTAAAACATGTCTCTTAGCACCAAACAAAATAACTCAGAACAGTACAAGCAACAGAATTAGGATCTCACTTGTTCCAGTACTCTTTACCTGAAGGCAGCCTAAGATCCCAGGGTTTGGGGTTGCCTTGTCACATTGTTGACTCTTTTTAAGCTTTTTTTAAGCTCTTTTTAAAACCCCAGAACTTTTTCATATGAATTACTGTGTAGTCATATATCCCCCATTCTATGCTTATGCCATTGATTTTTTTTTTAAACCCAAGTATAAAACTGAGGATTTGAAAGGTAACCAGTTTCTAAAAGGTTGGTAAGTAAAGGTTTGAGTTGTTTTGTTTAGTAAAGTAAAGATTTGGTTGTTGATTTGGTCTAGTCGTTGGTTTAGTTTTTTTTGATTGTGTTTGGTGGGAAGGGGTTAGTTTTAAATTTGGAATTCTACTAAGTCTAGGTACTATGCTGATAGTTACAAAACAATGACAAAGCAGCATTATCAGCAGATTAGGTATGTCTGGTAAGTGCTGAGGGGGCTCAGGATTTGGTGCAGATAATCAAGTGTTGACTGTATGTTACTAATGTTTGTAAATTAAAGGACATAGAATGCCAGTTGGTGTTTCAACTGTAAGTCATTGACATGTATCCATATTTCTTATGTCTAGATCATTTCATGCTGCTTTGTCTTTTTTCCTTACCACCTTTATAGCTTTAGTATTAAAGCGGACAAAGCAGTGTACCTTCAGAGACATTTTCTTGTTTTTCTGGTGATGCCTTTGTGAAGATATCTTTCAGTGGAGAAAAATGAATCTAGTATCAATGGACAAGTAGAAAAAAATACTTTTTTATATATGTCTATTTCCAGATTGCCACATGCTACTATTTGCAACTGATTATCCAGTTCTTTTTTTTTTTACAGGCTTCCTCTGGCATTACAATTCCCAAACCCCCAAAGCCACCAGATAAGCCTCTGATGCCCTATATGAGATACAGCAGAAAGGTGGGTACACAATATCAGGGAGTGAAATCTTTATTTCCTCTTTTAAGTAGAATTTCAAACCTTAATGAAGGTTTTTAAGTGTTGGCTTATCTTTTTTTTTTTTTTAACCTATGACTGTTTTAAAATCCACGTGTACTTTTGGCCACTATTAAAAGTATGGATGTTTTCTTTTTAAGGTTTGGGACCAAGTAAAGGCTTCCAACCCTGACTTAAAGTTATGGGAGATTGGCAAAATTATTGGTGGGATGTGGCGAGACCTTACTGATGAAGAGAAACAAGAATATTTGAATGAATACGAAGCAGAAAAGGTAATGTGTCAGGGAGTAGGGTAAGAGCACAGAAATAACCATTTGGATACTTTAATCACATATGTGAAAAAACAATTTTGTCAAATTGCAGATAGAATATAATGAATCTATGAAGGCCTATCATAATTCACCTGCATACCTTGCTTACATCAATGCAAAAAGTCGAGCTGAAGCTGCATTAGAGGAGGAAAGTCGGCAGAGACAATCCCGAATGGAGAAGGGAGAACCTTATATGAGCATCCAACCTGCAGAGGATCCAGATGGTAAAAGGGATGGGCTTTTAAATAATGGGAGGTCTTGAATATTAAGCACAATCCTTCAGGGCCTTTCATTACCACTTCCCTTTTTGTACTTTAAAAAAAAAAAAGTCACTTAAAAAAAAGTCAACTCCTGTTTCTAGTTTTTCATATTCTCTGTTTCTAGAATACCTGATAAACTCAATTTGTGACCAAGATTTTCTTCCTGAGTATTTGTAAAGGATAAATAAAGGACCCAGCAGCACAGGCATCTTCTATTCTCCTATGATTGGTCTTCACTTAAAAAGAAAAAGGCATTATATGCAGGGAAATATTTGAAGTTAGCCCTTTCCAGGAGTTCTGGAAGGCAGACAATAAATTATATTTTAATTTTATAAATGGACATTTAGAGAACAATATTAAATAAAGGAAGGTACCACTATGTTAACCTCAAAATAGCTTAGCTAGTCTTAAATTCTTAAGTCACTGTCGAGTGAAACACAGATTTATTCAGTGCTTTGGGCAGCTCAAGACCAAAACAGATATAACTTCTGTCTCCTGTTGTACTTCAGCTAACTACTTCTCTAGTATTCATCATCTTGTAAAAGTTTGTAGGAAACTTCTCACCTTGACCAGTGTTTGCCACATGTCCTAGCCTGTGTTTAACATCAGAGTGACCCTTGCATGGCTTTGTGCCTCAGCATTCTTAGGTAAACCTAGCACAGTTGCTAGCTGAGCAATTAAATGTTGACCTTACAAGTGCTATCTATTATGTTTATGGCTTAACTTTCACGAACATGTTGTTTATTACAGACTATGATGATGGTTTTTCAATGAAGCACACAGCTACTGCCCGTTTCCAGAGAAACCACCGTCTAATCAGTGAGATATTAAGTGAAAGTGTGGTGCCAGATGTTCGTTCAGTTGTTACCACAGCCAGAATGCAGGTTCTCAAACGACAGGTTCAGTCCTTAATGGTCCATCAGGTAAAGACTGCTTATTCATAAAATATTCATCACTTCTTGAGTAAAGCTGTGCAGTAGGTGACCTGATTTTGTACTGTACATGAAAGTACATGGAAGTAAGGGTGGAGGTTTTTCCCTTGAGATTTCCTGCATGATAATACATCATTTTAAATTGTACCTTGTAATGGGAATTTGTCAATTTTAAAAATTTAGATTAACTTAGATACCTGTTAACTCTGGTATTTTATATGAGGTATTTTACTCCAAAGAAATCATTGAAGAGTTTGAGAGTTAAGAACAAGTTAACAGTTTTATTGAATAACAACATTAGTAATAACTGGCATTTATATAGCACTTTAAGCTCTGCAGAGTGCTTTAATATGCATTATCTCTTTTTTTTTTCAATAACCCTGTGAAGTTATTATCCTCTTTTTGCAGATGAGAAAACTGGAGCTGAGGGCTTGTTGGGTTATATGTCCAAAGTTACATAGCTTGAAAGTATGAAAGACAGGATTTGAACCCAGGTCTTTTCCTTATTCTAGTCTTAGACTTTCCACAGTATCACACAAACTCCACATTCACTTCCCTTTTCTGATGTCAATGTTAAAAATATTATCTCGATGTGATATATCATAAAAGAATAAAATGAAAAGCTCAAAACTCTTCTTTAATGCCATGCTATTTTTAAAGGAGGGGGGACACCATTAGAAAAAACAAGCTAGATTTTTATAACCAGATTTTTTGTATTGAAAGGGGTAGGGACAAAAGGGAAAGCTTATCTGGCTGTTAGAAAACACTCTGGACTTAGATCTTGTGTTTTACAGAGAAAATTAGAAGCTGAACTCTTACAAATAGAAGAACGTCACCAGGAAAAGAAGAGGAAGTTCTTAGAAAGCACAGATTCATTTAACAATGAACTAAAGAGGGTAACAGTTTAATTTATTAATTCTGTTTGTGATAGGAAACTTTTTTCTTTTATTTTTGGAACCAACTTTTGATTTCATTAGTATAGGGAAATTCCTTTGAGAAAAACTCCCAACAAAGATTGGCAGTAAATGTTCTGCAGAGGTTAAGTGACTTGCTGTGGTCATACGGCCATTGTGTGTTACCAGTAGGAATTGAACTCGGCTCTTTATGATTCTGAGTTCAGCTGTTTACTACACAGTGCTGCCGCTCTCCAAATTAATTTTACTGTAGCTTTTATCCCCTTTTGAAAGAGTGACTTACCGCCAATTTATAGCTGCCCATTTGTGACAAAATTAGAGTTTAGTTTAAATACATTTATATGTTATAGTAAAATTATCAAACAGTATGCATAAGTATGGAGTTTTCAGTGTATGTTCTTATCAGATGTGATGCACATGTGACCCTTTCCATAATGACTAGTAAACCTAGATTTGAGTAACTCAAGCTGAGAAATTGAAGTCCTCTACTCATTCCTGTATTTTCATTATATTTCTGACTGCTCTGTAATATCAGTTGTAAGAGAGCTTTAGAATCATTAACTTTCATGAATTTCTTTGTCAAACTGATAAATATATGACAAATAACTAGAAACAGTGATGATTTATCTTGCAGAAAGCCTACGTTCACACTTTCTTTTTAGGTAGGCAATATAATATTTTGTGTGTATTTGTAAATCCATTTTTGAGCCAAATTTACTTGTTTAAAGTGAGACTTTGCTAAGATGGCTGTATTTTTCCTTCTGGCTTGTAGTTGTGTAGCTTAAAAGTGGAGGTAGACATGGAAAAAATAGCAGCTGAAATTGCCCAGGCAGAGGAACAAGCCCGAAAACGGCAGGAGGAGCGAGAGAAAGAAGCAATGGAGCAGGCAGAGCGTAGTCAGAGCGGTGTGAGTGCTACCGCTACTGCCGCTGCTACTGCCACCAGCGAGGACGACCAGACAGCCAGCAAGGGTGATGAGAAGAAGGAAGAGGAAAGCACTCCAATGGAGACAGGTAGTAACGTCTGTCCTTGTGACACTGTCTAAAACCCAATGCACACTCCTCCAAGGGTGGGCTATGGGGTGTGGTGTTTAACCTTTGTTTCTGAAACTATCCAGAGAAACCTTAACAGACTAAAACTCTAGCTCTAGATAAAGGCTTTCAAGCAAATTGAACCTTTCTTCTTTCTTCAGAAATCATCAGAAAATAGTTGCAGATTTCTTATATATAATAATAGATATCCCCTGGAAACCTTATAAAATTTCGTAGAATTCATAGATGTAGTACTGGAAGGGACCTCAGAAATCATGCAGTCTAATCCTCTCATTTTGCAGATTGGGAAACTAAAGCCCAGAGATTATGGCTTGCCAAAGATGATATACTCTTAAGGTGGCATTGGAACCTTGGCTTTCTGACTTCAAAGCCATTGCTCATTTCACTGTTCCATACTGTTTGGGAGAGTCTGTTTTAAATTTTTCTAGAAGTGGGAGAGGCTTCCTTTAAACCCACAGGCTTCATGTTCAGATGTTTTATGTCCTCTGACATGTGAAAAGTAAATATTGTCCTTGTAAAAACTTAATTTAGTATGTTAACACTGCAGATAGTGAAATTAAAAATTTAATTATTTGTGTCACTTGCTACTTAATATGAACACGTTTTTGATCTTAGCAAATTTAGAGAGCAAAGCACGTCCTGTGGTTAAAGCAGAGCTTGAGAATCAGAATCTTGTTCTCTTCTAATTTTACCACTAGACAAAACACAACACTCCTTTGTTTCATTTCACCATTTGTAAATAAGTTAGTGCTTATTTATAAAAGCTTTTTTCTAGCCCATTAGTGGAAGCAATAAAGGAGTAAGAATATTTGTGAGCCTTTAGATTCATGTAATCTTACATATAAAATTGCTTCCTGGATCATTTGAGAGACACATTCCTCTCCCAGGAAAGGGGAACCCAGTGTCCAAACCTTAGTAAGTTAATGGGACTGTAGATTAAATATTCAACTTACTTGGTCACTTGGGAGAAATCCATTAAGCTGGAATATCTCCTGAGGAATGAAAAATAGGATCATTATTAGCACATTGATGACCTGTTATGCCCTTGAGAGTGAAGGAGAATAAAGTATTATTCTATCAAGATAATGGGAAGAATGTTGGATTTTAATCTCAACAGCTTGTTTTTTTGTTTGTTTTGTTTTAAAGGTACATATGTAAAAAATAGAAGAGTGAGGTTCAGATGACCAATTTGAGCATAGGATGAAGGGTCAATCTTACACTGGGTCACAGCAAAGCAGGAAACCTTAAGAATGGGGCTCCAAAGGCATGGAGAATCATGGCAGACCAAGAATTCTCAGAAGACACCTAGTTCAACAATTACAAAACATTCACCACACAAATAAAGATAGATCTAAATAATTAAAGAAATATTAATTACTCATGGGTAGGCCTAGCTATTATAATAAAAATGACAATACTACCTAAATTAATTTACTTATTCAGTGTCATACCAATCAAACTACCAAAGGATAGAGCTAGAAAAAAAAATGAAATTCATCTGGAGAAACAAGAAAGTCAACAATATCATGGAAATTGGGGAGGAGCTGGGGGGAATACAAAGGAAAGGGTTTATCAAAGCTAGATCTCAAACTATGCTGCAAAGCAATCTGTAACTATATAAGATATAGAGTGATTGATCTGTTGAATGGATTAGATACATAGTATATACAGAAGGAAATGAGCACAATAACCTAGTGTTTGATTAATGCAAAGATCCCAGCTATTGGAACAAGAACTCACTGTTTAAAAAACTCCTAGGAAAACTGGACAGTAGTCTGGCAGAAATTAGGCAGAGTCCAGAGGTGGGGAACCTGTGGCCCCATGGTCGCAGGTTCCCCAACCCTGGCATACACCAACATTTCACACCAAATTACCAAATTAATGTCAAATTGGGTATGTGAGTTAGTCCTAAAAGGTTATAATAATAAGCAAATTAGGGGAGCATAGGAGATAATTTTGTTTACATAAAACTAAAAAGTTTTTGCACAAACAAGACCAATGCAGCCAAAATTAGAAGAAAAGCAGGAATTTAGGGGAAATTACAACTAGTTTTTCTGATAAATGTCTCATAAGGAACTGGGCCAGATTTCTAAAAATAAGAACTATTTTCTAGTTGATAAATGCTCAGAGGATATGAACAGGCAGTTTTCAAAGGAAGAAATCAGCATTTTCAGTAATCATGAAAAGTTGCTCCAAATCACTAATAATTTGGAGAAATGCAAATTAAAACAACTCTGAGGTACCACCTCACACCCAGAAGATTGGCTAAAATGTTAGGAGGATGGTAGGGGAAGGATGCCCTGTTGGTGGAGCTCTGAAGCAGTCAGTCCATTTTGGAGAACCATTTAGAACTATGCCCAAAGGGCTATAAAACTACAGAATACCCTTTGACCCAGCAATACCACTGTCACTATATTGGGCTATACCTCAAGGAGATTAAAGGAAAAGGATTCATATGTACAAAAATATTTATAGTAGCCTTTTTCGTGGTGACAAAGAATTAGAAATTGAGGGGTTACCCATCAACTGGGGAATGAGTGGCTGAACAAATTGTTATATATGTGATTGTGAAGGAAAAATACTATGTTTTAAAAAGTGAAAGGGAGTGGTTTCAGAAAAACCTGGGGAGATATATGAGTTGATGCGAAGTGAAGTGAGTAAAACCCGAGAAGTTGTACACAGTATTGGCAATACTGTAAAAATAACCCAACTGTGTAAGACTTAGTAACTGATCAGTACAGTGATCTATCACAGTTCCAAAGGATTAATGATGAAAAATGCTATTCACCTCCAGATAGACAACTGATGGACATAGAGTGTAGATTGAAGCAAGTTATTTTCCTCTTTCTTTTTTTGGGTGGGGGAGGAACATAGTTAATGTGGAAATGTTTTGCATGATAAAAAAAAGAGAGAAAACTCCCAGTTCACAGATTTAGAACATGAAAGGACCCTGGAAGCCATCTAATCCAACCTCCCTCACCATTCCGTTCCCCTCTCTTCTTCCTCCCCACCAGTTTTGCACATGAGAAACTGACCTAGAGAGGATAAGTTCCTTTCCCAAGATCATTACAGAGAAATTAGTAAACTTTTTTTCTTTTTTTTAACTTATTAATTTATTTATTTTTAGTTTTCAGTATTCATTTTCTTAAGTTTTAAGTTTTTTAAGTTTTTCTCCCTCCCTCCCCAAGACAGCATTCAATGTGATATGGCTCTACACATACATTTCCTATTAAACACATTTTCACATTAGTCATGTTGCATAGAAGAATTATAATGAATGAGACCATGAAAAAACAAAACAGAAAATAGTCTGCTTCGCTCTGCATTCCAACTAGATAGTTCTTTTTCTGGATATGGATGGCATTTACCATCATGAGTCCTTTGGAACTATTTTAGGTCCTTGCATTGCTGAGAAGGGCTCAGTTTATCAAAATCAGTCATCACACACTGGCTGTTTCTGTGAACAGTATTCCCCTAGTTCTGCTCACTTCACTCAGCATCAGTTTATATGTCTTCCCAGAGTTGTCTGAAGTCCGCCTGTTCATCATTTCTTATAGCACAATATTATTCCATTACATTCATATACCACAACTTGTTTGGCCATTCCCCAGTTGATGAGCATCTCTTCAGAAACTAGTAAACTTTTAAGGTATCTAGCCAACTTGTGTAGATTTTTTTTGTGAACACTTTCAACTATATATTAGTCTCCTTGTGAGCAAAGCCTAGAAAAAACAAGCTTGGTTTTCTAAGTGTGTGACATGGGGAGAAGGGGAAAAAAGGGAATTTAGTATAAGAACCAGGTAATCTGTGCTTTCTTCAGTAGCTCATATACTAAAATTGGAACGGTGCAGAAAAGATTACCATGTCCCCTGCACATGAGTGACACTCAAATTCATAAATTATTCCATATTTTTACCACTCAGACTGTCTTAGGGTGAGAGGGAAAGCTAGGTGAACCAGCTATGGTTGTGGCGGGAAGGTGAAAGGACAATGGATTCAGGGTGGAGTAAAATGGAAGGTCAGATTAATTCAGACTCTTGACAATGTCCTATGTATAAGACATAGAATGTATAGCTGATAGGAGAACTGGGCCAGTGATTACTTACTAACTTGAGAAGAGTCTAGATCCCTCTTTGATCTGTCTAAAAGGGAATTGAGGGTCTCAGCTCAAATTTTTCATAGAAGCTATTAAGCTTATTCTCATATTTTAAGGGAAAAAAATTAAGAAAATTGTACTAAGAGGTATCAGTCCAAATCTTTGTTCTTTCATTTTTAACAAGAAACAGCCAAGCACAAAGTATTGGTTGGCTCTTTCTCTGGAAATCTTGATTTGAGACTTTTGGAACAGTCTTAAAATTTAATAACAATATACAATAATAAGTTTGATACATTTCACCCTAAGAACTGCTTGTCAGCACAGTTAGGAAGAGTAAATCGTTGCTCTCAGACTGACAGTGAAAAATATCTGATTGCAGAAGAGACACACCCAGAGGAAACTACAGAAAGTCAACAGAATGGTGAAGAAGGAACATCTACACCTGAAGATAAAGAGAGTGGCCAAGAGGGAGTAGATAGTATGGCAGAAGAAGGGACTAGTGACAGCAACACTGGGTCAGAGAGCAACAGTGCAACGGTAGAAGAACCTCCAACAGACCCTGCACCAGAGGACAGTGAGAAGAAAGAATAAATGTTGAATTCCATGTGTTTTGAATTATTTTTTTTAATGAAATACTGTTTTTGAGTTTTAATGGCGTTTTGTGGTTTGTGTATGTGCTCTCTTTGTCCATCACCAAAGACTACTGGACCACTTACCTATGATATCCCTAGTGGTAAAATGGCCTTTCTTCAACAGTCGGGTAGAGATCACTGTTTTCTTCGAACTTTGTTTCTAGTCTTAACTACTTAAAGTCTCAAAACTTTAGTGGATGGAAGGAATTTCCATCTTTTTATAGAATTAACTTTTAATGCTGTAGACTCAACTCAACTTGACTCTTAAAGATGCCTTTCCATGTTTTACTTGGGTCGTTACCAAGCCCTCAGCTTTAAACTTTCTTGGTTCCTATCAGCAGTGTATTGAAGCGTCCTTAGCCTGCTTATCTCTGCCGAGGCAGGATTTATACACACAGCTGGATGTTACATACAGCTCACTGGTGTTTTGGCTCCTCAGGTGAGGTATCCTCAGATATGAGCGGCACAGGTACTGAGTGGCCTCACCTCCTGCCCCTGGGCCTTGTTGATCTACTGACTATCCCCATAGGCAACAGGTTAGTGAAATAGGTTGCTCCACAGGGACATGAAAAACATGTCCTATGGTTCACTCTAAGTCATCCAGATTTCATGTCATGGGAATGAACATCATCCATTTTTAGTTAGTTGATACAGTTAGTTCAACTACTTTTTTTTTAATTAAACATTCCAAAGATGGAGAAGATCCCAAACTAAGACAATTTAAAGTGCATTATATAGACTAAAGAGGCCTAGTGGTACAGTGGACAGAGGGTTGGGCTTGGATCCAGAGGGATCTAGATTTCATTACAGCCTCTGACAATGATTAGCTGTTTGACTCTGGACAAGTCTCTTCACCATTAGAAGCTGAGGTAATTCCCTAGGACTTAACCTAAGTTAGAGAGGTTGAAACTAATCTGTTTTGCAAGAGGGAGTCCCTTATTGGGAGTTTCCCACACTGATGACATAACAGACATTTGTGTGTATGTAGAATAAGCAGGCTTCCTGAAGCAAATAGCCTATTTCAAAGTAATCAGCTGGGAGTTATCCATTGAATTTTTTTTTTTTAGATCACAGGATACAATCGTGAAATTGTATTAAAATTAAACCTTTAAGCTGCAGGTTTCCTTAGGTCAGAGCCTCTTTTTGATAATAAAACTTCATGGAAACTATTAGACTTGAGACAGTATATTGCCAGGCCTAGAGGCCTGAGGGCTACCCGAGTCTTACCTTACCTATATCGCAGGTCTTCGGCTGGCCAAACCGGATAAACGTATGAGAGAAGAGACTTTCCGGAGTCGAACAAGGGTTAGGCTTTATTCAGGGTCTTGGTTACATGTGCAGGGGGAATTCTTCCTTAGGAGAGAGAGAGAAATCTCCCAAGGAGGCAAAGATCTTACAGTGAGGGAATGAAACCAGAAGTGGAAGTGGGGAGAGAGGGGGAAGGGAGAGCGAAGAGAGGAAAAGGGAAGAGGGGCCTTCTGTCCTGTAAGGGCCCCTCCCACGCTAAGAGTGCCTTCAGGCTTTCCTGACCCTAATTAAGCTCTCCGGCCGTGTAGTTTGCACCTGAATACCGTGCCTGTTAGATAACAATAGGTGTGCCCAGATCCGGGTCAGTCTTGAGGGCAGGGATGCTCCTCCCATCACGTTTCTCACGGGAAGAGGCAGAAATACACGAGATAGCTCGGTCTCACTCCTCGATTCCCTGCTGTTTTCTGGGGGGCCTCATGAGAACTCTAAGATTTAGAAGTTCCCACCTTTACCCACCCGAGACTGTCCACATGGAATTGAGCTTCCACCCCCAACAGTATATAATGAATCTCCTTCATGAAAAGGAAACTTATTAAATATTGGCATATCCAATGACATGTTTCTTTTTAAAATTTCAAATGTAATAAAATGTTTTGATCTTTCAAGTGGTGTTTTTAATATGTGGGTTAACACGTGCAAAAATACAGCTTAGTTTCATTCCTTGCAATTCAGGAACATTTGTATGAAGGAAGTGTCTTATCAGCAAGCAACTGGATCACCTTTCTTAGAGATATGACTAGAAAGGAACAAAATAGCCCACAGACCACCAAGAAAATGGGTATCTTTTACTTTATACCCCTTAGAGATGTATTCTTGACTGATCTGCAATCAGATATTTTTCATTGTCAGTTTGAGGGCAAAGATTTACTTTTTCCTAACTGCTGACAAGCAGTTCTTGGGATGAAGTGTATCAAAATTATTATTGTATGTTGTTATTAAATGTTAAGATTGTTCCAAAACTGTTACAGGCAAAATACTGGTCTACTCAAAAGTCTGACGAGCAGGCAGAAGTACAAGGTACTCTGCCTTGGAAAGGTAGCTGCTCATTAAACACTGAAAATTAGGCACTGTATTGAGTAATTGGCATTGCAAAGGAGGCCTTCACAAAATAAGCATCTAGATGTGAATGCTTCCCCCAATGTAACCCAGGCTCAGAAGTCAGTCCTCAAATCTAGGTCTGGTCCTTACAATCAATCACCTCCACGTAGCCTTTTGCCCAGAACTTGTGTTTGGTGACATTCAGGCCTGTCCCGCTCTTCATGACCCCATTTGGGATTTTCTTGGCAAAGAAACTGGAGCGGTTTACTACTTCTCCATCTCATTTTATAGATGAGAAAACTGAGGCAATGATATGTGATATAAGACATAACAGCACACAGGAGGGCTACTAGTAGGTAGGTTCATTCTGGTTCTGGCAGACAGGAAGACAGTTTTGGAAGGGTTAATTATAATACTTTTAGTCTAGTCTTCTCACAAGAGGGTTGCTGATAATGGGAGCACCAACTCCTGCAGCATTCTCTAATCACCTTTCTTGCAGGGGCCAATGGAAGGGGAAGCAGCTACCCCTAGTTCTCAGTGGGGTCAATCAAGACAGGCACAACTTGTACTTCCCCTCAGTCCCCTCAAGTCTCAGTGGGGGCCAGTTGAGGCAAACAGGTTCCCCCCAAGCCTTGATGGGGGCCAATCAAGGCAAGCACAGCATTCCAGCTTGTGCATTCAGCCCTAAGGGTTCCCACTCACTGACCAGTGCCCATTTGCTTGAAAGGGCAACAGACAAGGCCTGTTGCCAGCAATAGCCTCCAATACCTCATCCCTGTATCTCACTGTGCAGTCGCAATGGATATTTACAATTTAAGCACAAACGTTTGTATGGTCATTATTTAATGCTGCACAATCATGGTAGAGATGTTTTGAACCATAATCTTGAAAACTCCTATCCAATATCTGGGAACAAGAGATTGTTATGGCTATGGATCCTGGGAAACTAAACTCTAAGAAGGAATAACAAAAATCTACCTTGCACACACTAAAATTCACCTTACGCTAAAATCCACCTTACAAGTGACTAGCCTAGGGTTATGCTAGCAAGTGTCTTGAGACCAGATTTCAACTCAGGAAGATAAGCCTTCCTGACTCCAGGCCCTGGCCTCTGCACTATGGTGCCACCTAGCTGCCCCTACTGGTGACAATGGCATAACTACAGATCTCAATATATGGGGTGTTTTGCGCAGCAACTACCAGTCATTGAAGTTAGAACAAAGCTTTCTTGTCTCCTTTTTCTGAGACGATGAAACCTAAGGCATTACCAGAGGCATTACTCGAGTCTCCACAGAGGAAAGAAATAACTGAAATAGAAACCCAGCACACATTCCCAGCTAAAAGAAGGTTATGATGGTATATAAAACTTTCATATGTAAATGTTTTGGTTTGTTTTCTTGTCCAAATGAGATCAAATATCAAAATATCTGCCAAGCACTTAGTGCAGTACCTGGCACAGAGCAGGCCCTTAATATAAATTCTTGTTTCCATCCTTCCAATATTCTAATCCTCTAGACTGGGAACCCTCAGGAGAGGAGCCTGTGCTGTGATAGATAATTCCTGTTCAGGTATGGGTATAACCAGCTGGCTTCCAAGATTCCTTCCAATTCAGACAATGTAGCATCAGACTTAGCAGGATCTCTGAACTCTGCTTGTATGTTCTCATTGAAAAGGACATGGTATGTGGAAGACTGTTTCATACAGGTGTGGAGAGAGGCATTGATTACAAAGATATCCCTAACCAGCCTCCAAACAGTGGTGGTCTGTCTTGTCCAAAACTCCCCTATAAACTTGCCTGGGCCCAAAATTGACCTGCAACTTGAGTGACTGATTGTGATGCCAAACTAGGGGACTTGCTTCCTAAAAACCTGAAAATTATGATTATAGGGCTATCTGTGATTTCATTTGTGTAAGGAGTTTCAGTTGAAGAATTCTACCAGGGCAGGTCACAACTTTCTTTCACCTTATAGTCTTAGAATTATCTAGAGCACTGAGAGGTTGAATAAGCAATTTCACACAGCTAATAAGTGTCTGTGGCTGGATTTGAACTCAGGTCTTCTGACTCCAAGCCTAGAGTTCTATTTGCTGTGTCACCAGCTGCCTTAAAGTAGGCACTTAACTTTGGCTCCACCACTGACTGGTTGGCATCTCTGAAAGTTTATGTGAATTTCTGCATATTTACAAAGCTTATTCCATGGATTCCTCTTGCCAGTAATTATTAGGACGAATCTTTGGTTTCTCCCACAAAATGTGAATTATATTTAAATCCTCACTGTAGAAACCCTACCACCTCCTCCACCCCAAACTACACCCCGCCATGCATGTTCATTCCCTCCACCAAGTTTCAGCAAGTGCACACGTTTTACCTTGTTCCCTGGAAGATCAACAATCAGTTCCTAACAACCTGCCTGTTAAACAACATGACATCTTTGCAAATAAACAACCTGGCCTACAGTCACTTAGTGTAAATTTTTCAAAAGAAAAAATGATGAAATCATAATTAGTTCTCTAGGAGTCAAGGCAAACTTTGAGTCTATTTATCCCTCCCTTTCTTTTATCTTTGTGTCCCTAAAGCTGTTATTAATTTTCATGTTGTTATCACAGAAGCATAAGACCTCAGAGTCAAAAAGCACCTCAGAAGTTGTATTAAAAATTAATCAAATTAACCAGCTAGATGGCAGAGCAAATGAAGGCTGGATTTGAGTCAGGCAGACCTAGTTCAAATCTTGCCTCAGACAGCTGTGTGATACTGAGCAAGTCTGTAAAATGAGGATAATAGCACCCACCTCTCAGAATGGTTGGTTGTAAGGCTCAAATGAGATAACACATGTAAAAGTACTTTGGAAATATTGAAGTGTTATCTAAATGCTAGCTATTATTATAAAAACAAAAGATCAATAAAAATGTTTAAAATAAAATATTGCAGAAAACAGCAGAAAGTTGTTTTTTTTAATTTCTGAAAGTTTTTGTAATGTCATGTTTTTAGCTTAGTGGGTATGTTGGCTTATCTTACCTTTCCAGATAATTCAGTGACTGCTTTAGTTAGCTTCTCTAACAATAATATTTTTGTAATAATAATTTATTATAGTATTTTAAGGTTTGCAAAGCACTTTACAATGTGATCCTCACAAAAGCTCTAGAAGGTAGGCGCTATTCTTATCCCCATTTTATAGAAGAGGAAACTGAGGCAGAAGTTAAACAACTTATCCAGGGTCACACATCTAGTAATTGTGGTTGGATTTGATTGCAGGTCTTTCTACCTCGAAATCCTGCACCCCCTCTTTAGGGGTGTTTGATGTGTTTGATAACCATGCCACTCTGAATCAATATACCTTTTTCGAATTTTCCAGCCTGTCCTTCAGATTCTTGTTGACAGAAGAGTTGAACAGAAATCTCCCATATAAGGTAGCCCCTGCCTTACACTCTACCTGGGAAAGACTGGCACCCTTGAAACTGTACAAGGCACTGTTATTTATGGTCTTTTTCCTTTGGCCACATTATTCTGACTAGGAATCCAAGGGCCAGGTAAGTTCCTTTGTTTCCCAAACTGTTTGCAAGATGATGCAACTTTATTCTTTCTTCCCCCTCTTCAAAAAATTAAATTAAAAATTAAATCAGACCATTGCTTTAGAGTTGGGATGCACCTTAGACATCTAGAGGCCAACTCCCTTCATTTTATAGAAGAAAAAAGCAGTCTTAGATGAAATAATTTACTGAAGGTCATACAGGTGGGAAGCATCAGAGCTAGACTTTGCACCTGGGTCCACTGTTTTCAAATCCAATGATCTCTGCACTGCATTACCCTCTGAAATATTAAACATGAAATTTATAACTGAGGTGT
The DNA here is from genome assembly GCF_028372415.1 of Notamacropus eugenii. Classification (NCBI taxonomy): domain Eukaryota; kingdom Metazoa; phylum Chordata; class Mammalia; order Diprotodontia; family Macropodidae; genus Notamacropus; species Notamacropus eugenii. The sequence continues at coordinate 356,268,688 of NC_092873.1, read as the reverse complement.
ACAAAAGTCTTAGTGCAGTTTAAAGCTTTAATAACAAAAGCTGCATATGAAAACTATTTATTCTATGTAGTAAGTTGGGGTTATGAAAATACTTAATTTCTTCAGTTTTGTCCCATATTTGCCAGAGGATGAGGCAACCTGGGTTTTCTGCCCTTCTCATAGCTAAGAATTAAGTTCAATTCACTCACAAAATTCAGTTCTCTAAGCACCATGGAATAAAGCAGGTGTTTAGTCTCTCTGGAGAAAAGCGGTTCAGAAAGCTGTCCCCTACATTCATTTGGTGCCCAATCCAAGATACTAAGATGGTAAATGTTTTACATTGGTAAGACCCTGGGCCTGTCCAGTGTGGGCATTCCTTTCACTAGTACAAATTACAACCCATCCATCTCTTCTCGTACTTTGCATTTCTTGTCCAAGTGCATCCATGAGTCACAGAATCACATAATTTGAGAGTTAGAAATGACCTCCATAGCCATCTGGTCCCATCAGTAAATAAAAGGAATTCCTAGTATATCAGACAAGTGATCATCTATTCACAGAGAAACTACCCAGCACAGTGGGCCTTCAGTCCTCTGGCCCAGGTAACCCAGTGGATAAAACACTGGACCTGGAGTCAATAAGACCGCAGTTCAAATCCATCCCCAGGCACTTACTAGCTGTGTGACCCTGGGGAAGTCACTTCACCTCTGCTTCTGTTTCCCCATCTATAAAATGTACATAATAGTAGGACCCACCTCCCAAGGTCATCATGAAGATAAAAGGAGTTAATATATGTAAAGCGCTTTGCAAATCTTAAAGTATTGTATAAATGGTAGCTATTATTATTACAGTTAGCAATTATTTTGTACTTTAAGATTTGACAGGGCCTTTACATATGTTATATTACTTGATCCTCATGGCAAAGATGGGAGGTGGGTGCTACTATCCCCATTTTACAGATGTGAAAACTGAGGCAGACAGGTGTGAAGTGACTTGCCCAGGATCACACAGCTAGTATCTTGGGCAAGACTGGCCTATGGACGTTTCTTGGATGCTAGGGTACAAGAGCACTCTTCTGGTGTCTTGGTGTGACAGGACCCTCCAAGGCTTCAGATTGCAAAGGCTCAGTCAACCCTCATTGATGGCAACAGATTGAATCTGTGAGGAACAGAGAACAGCCTGATTCATCACCTGTCCCCAGGGAATGTTCTGGGTTCATGATAGGCCTTGATCATAATTAATAAAGCTTTAGAAGGTGGCTGACTGTATGAGGAATGGAGGAACCTTTCTACAGGCCAGGTCAGTTCACCACAGCCTTATCCGGTAATGATCTTATATCACTTCAAAAGAATAAACTGTATGATGTAGGAGGGGAAGGGAAAAGAATACACATTTATTAAATGTTTACTATGTGCTAGGCACTGTGCTAAGTGCTTTATAAATTTCCCATTTGGGCGTCATTTATGTATCAATCCAATGGTACTGAATACAAGCCCTATCCCTATTAAGAACTCTCTAAGACATGAAGACAAACCAACAACTTGAGCTGGCTGCTTCATGTTTTCTTCCTCCTTTACCCTCCCCAAACGAGCCCCTTTTTCATGCCCCTTTGAACAGCTATTGAGGAAAAAAACAACGCTTTGCAAAGGGAAATTCCCGGCTGATAGCTTTTTATGCAAAAACAAGATAGTAACCACAGGCAGAGAACAGTCAGTTTTGGTGGTTGCAAAGGACTGGAATGTATAAATCATCTAAAATGCCAGAAATGGCATTCTAAATGTCATGTAAAACCCATACCCAGTGAGTGGTTTTTATTGTTAGAGCTAAACAGAGAGACAAGGCTCGCCACCACACAAATCAAGCAAAGGTGCTCAGCAGAGATGATGCTCCTAAGAGTTTCAGAAGCTGCAACCTCTACCCTCACCAACTTGTCCTTGAGTCAAAAATAGTTTGAAAGTCAAGTAAGGCTTGAGTGAAGGCTAAATCTGGGACCATCAATCTAACAAGGTTTCAATTGACAAGTTCCTCTAGATAATAATGATTCAGGTCAGATCTATAAAAGGGCTGGAAAAAACCCCTGCTCCCCATTTACAGAATCATAACATTCCCACTGGAACTTTGCCCCAGGGCACTGAAATGTATTTATCATTATTTGTTATTGGGCATTGTAATTTAGAGGTCATTGATAGCACTCACAGTCTTTTTGCAGCAAGCTTGGTACCTACTTAAGAAGAATAATGAGCATAGAGAATACAAAAGCAGCATGAATTGGTGGTAAGGGTACTAGATTTGATGGCAGGAAAGCCTGGGTTCAAGTCCTGACTCAGAAACTTACTAGTTATGTGCCCCTGGGGAAATCATTTATTCTCTATCTGTCTCAGTTTCCTTGTCTATGAAATGAAGACAGACTCAGATCTCCAAAGTGCACTGCAAGTCTAAAGCCCTGTTCCTATGATCTTAAGCTACCAGATGACCCACTTCTTAACCCTCCTGGGTTCCCAAATGGAACTCCTCCCTGGCACTCCACCCATGCAGCCGCTTCCCAGTAGCCTGTGAGGGCACACATTTCCTGCCACCTGCCCCCAGCATAAAAAATTTATTAGTTATGTCTCTACTTGTTTATGTTCTCTTAAGTGGATGTAAATTAAAGACTGTCTCCAAGTGAAATGTTCATTTACCATTGGGGCCTTAAATGTTCCTTTTGACCTTGACTTGGAGCAGGGCCCCCAATTGTGTTTATGGTATCTACATAACATGGGAGGCTAGGTGGAGCCATAGTGCACAGAGTTCAGGGACTGGAGGCAGGAAGAGTCATCTTGAGTTCAATTCTGGCCTCAAACACTTTTACTAGCTGTGTGACCTTGGGCAAGTCACTTCAACCTGTTTGCCTCAGCTTCCTCATCTCTAAAATGAGCCAGAGAAGAAAATGGCAAACCACTCCAGTACCTTTGCCAAGATTACCCCAAATGGGGTCATGGAGAGTGGAACATGACTAAAAAAAAAGACTGAACACCAGATACTTAACACATAAAATGAAATAATCCAAGCACTCTCATTGCTGTAAACCAGCAAGCCCACTAATTCAAGCCAAAGAAATCCACTTTGGGGGGCGGAGCCAAGATGGCGGAGTAGAAAGACGCACATACACATAGCTCTGAACCCACAACCCATAGAATGGCTACAGGGAAGTAACTCACGGCGAATTCCGCACCCAGAGGCCACGGAACATTGGAGCGAGGGAGATTTCTGTTCCAGAGAGACGGGCAAACCTCTCGCGGGGGGGTCCTTCGCGCTGCTGACTGGGTGCCGGGACTGGGAGCTGAGTGCAGCCCTGCCGCGGCCGCGGCACCGAGAGGAAAAGATCCGAGCAGGCTTCACAGACAGGATCTCCAGCGGCCACGCGGGTCCCTCCACCCACAGAGGGATCTGCAAACCTCTCGCAAAAGGTCCGTCGCGCTGCAGACACAAAGCCCAGCCCAGACCTGCTGCGGCCACGGCTGCTGCACCGAGAGAAACAGATCCGAGCAGGCTTCAGGGACGGGATCTCCAGCGGCCGCACAAGTCCCTCCACCCACAGGTGACAGGGGTGGGTGAGAGAGTCTCTTTGGCGGGTCGAGAGGGGAGTGGGGTGCCCCCATAATACAGGCCCCCCCCCGGGAGGTAAAAGCTGAGAGGCGGCTGCAGACAGGGGCTCCCCAAGCGGGCGGGAGCCTGAATCCATTGCGGAAGGTCTGTGCATAAACCCCCTGAGGGAACTGAGCCTGAGAGGTGGCCCTGCCCCGATCTCAGCACCAGAACATAATCTCATACTGAATAGCAGCCCTGCCCCCGCCAAAAGCCCTGAGGCTGGAAGCAGCATTTGAATCTCAGACAACAAACACGGGCTGGGAGGATCAGGAGGTGAGGTGGGTGTGAGGAAAATATTCAGAGGTCAAGTCACTGGCTGGGAAAATGCCCAGAAAAGGGAAAAGAAATAAGACTATAGAAGGTTACTTTCTTGGCGAACAGGCATTTCCTCCCTTCCTTTCTGATGAGGAAGAACAATGCTTACCATCAGGCAAAGACACAGAAATCAAGGCTTCTGTGTCCCAGCCCACCCAATGGGCTCAGGCCATGGAAGAGCTCAAAAAGAATTTTGAAAATCAAGTTAGAGAGGTGGAGGAAAAGCTGGGAAGAGAAATGAGAGACATGAAGTCAAAGCATGAACAGCAGATCAGCTCCCTGCTAAGGGAGACCCAAAAAAATGTTAAAGAAATTAACACCTTGAAAACTAGCCTAACTCAATTGGCAAAAGAGGTTCAAAAGGCCAATGAGGAGAAGAATGCTTTCAAAAGCAGAATTAGCCAAATGGAAAAGGAGATTCAAAAGCTCACTGAAGAAAATAGTTCTTTCAAAATTAGAATGGCAGAGATGGAGGCTAATGACTTTATGCAAAACCAAGAAATCACAGAACAAAGAGAGAAGAATGGAAAAATGGAAGATAATGTGAAATATCTCATTGGAAAAACAACAGACCTGGAAAATAGATCCAGGAGAGACAATTTAAAAATTATGGGACTACCTGAAAGCCATGATCAAAAGAAGAGCCTAGACATCATCTTTCATGAAATTATCAAGGAAAACTGCCCTGAGATTCTAGAACCAGAGGGCAAAATAAATATTCAAGGAATTCACAGAACACCACCTGAAAGAGATCCAAAAAGAGAAACACCTAGGAACATTGTGGCCAAATTCCAGAGTTCCCAGGTCAAGGAGAAAATACTGCAGGCAGCTAGAAAGAAACAATTCAAGTATTGTGGAAATACAATCAGGATAACACAAGATCTAGCAGCCTCTACATTAAGGGATCGAAGGGCATGGAACAGTATATTCCAGAAGTCAAAGGAACTAGGACTAAAACCAAGAATCACCTACCCAGCAAAACTGACTATAATACTTCAGGGGAAAAAATGGTCTTTCAATGAAATAGAGGATTTTCAAGTATTCTTGATGAAAAGACCAGAGCTGAAAAGAAAATTTGACTTTCAAACACAAGAATGAAGAGAACCATGAAAAGGTGAACAGCAAAGTGAAGTCATAAGGGACTTACTAAAGCTGAACTGTTTACATTCCTACATGGAAAGACAATATTTGTAACTCTTGAAACATTTCAGTATCTGGGTACTGGGTGGGATTACACATGCACACACGCTCACATACATAGAGACAGAGTGCACAGAGTGAATTGAATAGGATGGGATCATATCTTTAAAACAAAATGAAATCAAGCAGTGAGAGAGAAATATATTGGGAGGAGAAAGGGAGAAATTGAATGGGGCAGGTTATCTCTCATAAAAGAGGCAATCAAAAGACTCATTAGTGGAGGGATAAAGAGGGGAGGTGAGAGAAAAACATGAAGTCTACTCTCATCACATTCCACTAAAGGAAAGAATAAAGTGCACACTCATTTTGGTAGGAAAACCTATCTCACAATACAGGAAAGTGGGGGATAAGGGGACAAGTAGGGTGGGGGGGGATGATAGAAGGGAGGGCATGAGGAGGAGAGTGCAATTCGAGGTCGACACTCATGGGGAGGGATAGGATCAAAAGAGAATAGAAGTAATGGGGGACAGGATAGGATGGAGGGAAATATAGTTAGTCCTATACAACACAACTATTACGGAAGTCATTTGCAAAACTACACAGATATGGCCTGTATTGAATTGCTTGCCTTCCAAAGGGAAGGGGTGGGGAGGGAGGGAGGAAGAGAAGTTGGAACTCAAAGTGTTAGGATCAACTGTCGAGTAATGTTCTTGCCACTAGGAAATAAGAAAAACAGGTAAAGGGGTATAGAAAGCTATCTGCCCCTACAGGACAAAAGAGAAGATGGAGACAAGGGCAGTGAGGGATGATAGAAGAGAGAGCAAATTGGTCATAGGGGCAATTAGAATGCTTGGTGTTTGGGGGGGGTGGGGATAAAAGGGGAGAAAATTTGTAACCCAAAATTTTGTGAAAATGAATGTTAAAAGTTAAATAAATAAATTTAATAAATAAAAAAAAAAAAAAAAGAAATCCACTTTGACATCAAGAATTTCATACTATACATGTACATAGCAGGGCAGTTGGTGGCATAGTAGATAGAGTGCTGCACCTGGACACAGAAACTCATCTTCCTAAATTCAAAACTGGCCTCAGTGAGCTAATATAATAAAAATGACAATTCTACCTAAATTAATTTATCTGTTCAGTGCCCTAATAATCAAGCTACCAGATAATTATTTTCTAGAGCTAGAAAAAAAATATCAAAATTCATCTGGAAAAACAAAAGTTTCAGACTATCAAGGGAACTAATGAAAAGAAATGCTAGGGAAAGTGGCCTAGCCCTACCAGATCTCAAATTGTATTATAAAGCAGCAATTATCAAAACCACTTGGTACTGGCTAAGAAACAGAGGGGTAGACCAATGAAATAGGTTAGGTATTCAAGACATAATAGTCAAAGAATATAACAATCTACTGTTTGATAAACCCAAGGACCCCAGCTTCTGGGACAAGAACTCACTGTTTGACAAAAATTGCTGGGAAAACTGGATAACAGTGTAACAAAACTGGGCATAGACCAATGCCTGACATTGTACACAAGAATAAAGTCCAAATAGATGCATGATCTAGGTATAAAGACTGATACTATAAACAAATTAGGGGAGCAAGGAAAAGTGTATTTGTCAGATTTATGAAGAATGGAGAAATTTATGACCAAACAAGAGACAGAGAACATTATGAAGTGCAAAATGGATAATTTTGATTATATTAAATTGAAAAGTTTTTGCACAAACAAAGCCAATGAAATCAAGATTAGGAAGGAAGCAGAAAACTGGGAAAGAATTTTTGCAACTAGTGTTAAAGTGATAAAGTGATAGTGATAAAGGCCTCATTTCTAAAATATACAGAGAACTGAGTCAAATGTACAAGAATACAAGTCATTTCCTAGTGGATAAATGGTCTACGGATATGAACAGGCAGTTTTCAGTCACATGAAAAATGCTCTAAATCACTATCGAGTAGGTAGATGCAAATCAAAACAACTCTGAGGCACCACATCACACCTATCAGATTGGTTAACATGACAAAACAAGAAGATGATAAATGTTGGAAAAGATGTGGGAAAGTTGGAACACTAATTCATTGTTGATAGAGCTGTGAGCTGATTCAACTATTCTGGAGAGCAATTTGGAACTATGCCCAAAGGGCTACAAAAATGTGCATACCCTTTGACCTAGATTCTCAGATTGTATCCCAAAGAGATCATAAAAATGGGAAAGGGTCTCACAAGTACAAAAATATTTATAGCAGCTCTCTTTGTGGTGGCCAAGAACTGGAAATTGAGGGGATGCCCATCAACTGGGGAATGGCTGAATAAACTGTGGCATATGAATGTAATGGAATATTACTGCGCTATAAGAAATGATGAACAGGAAGACTTCAGAGAGGCCTGGAAGGATTTATATGAACTGATGCTGAATGAAAGGAGCAAAACCAGGAGAACTTTGTACACAGCAACAACCACAGTGCGCAAGGACTATTTCTGAGAGACTTAGCCCTTCATTGCAACGTTCCCAATGAACTCTTGTGGAAGGCAAAATGCCTTCCACATCCAGAGAAAGAACTATGGAATTGTGTCATAGAATGAAGCAGAATATTTTCTCTTGTGTTATGTTTTGTTTGGGTTTGGTTTTTCTCATGATTTCTTCCATTCATTTTAATTCTTCTATGCAACATGACCAATGTGAAAATGTGTTTAACAAGAATGTATTTGTAGAACCCATAAGATTGCATGTCATCTCAGGGAGAGAGGGGGAGGGAGAAGGAAGGGAGGGGAGAAAAAATCTAAGACTTATAGAAGTGATTGTAGAAAACTGAAAACAAATAAATCAATAAAAAAAGATCACTGACAAAAAAATGATAAAAACAATATAGAAACCTGAAAGAACTGATCAGCACAATGATTATCCATGATTACAGAGGACCAAGGATGAAATATGCTGAATGTTCCCTATATTCTGATACAGAAAAGACTGTTTCAGAGAGCATAAAATGGATTTGTAAATATGGTCAATGAGAGAATTTTTAAATTCTCTCATTTATATGAAATGAATTGCCCAAGGTCACCCACCTAGTAGTGACAAGTCTAGAAACAGAATCCTCTAGCATCTCTGCGCTGAATAATAGGGGCTGATACCTATAAGCTGCCAGTTCATCTAGTCAAAGTCACTGTCACCAGAAATCCCATAAAATATGAGTCCCATCCACCCCTCCATTTCTGTTATGCCACAGAAGTAATTATAATATTGGTTATATATGATTTGCTTTTCTTTTTTCAAATTAGATGGGAACAGAAAATCAAGAAATTTTACTAATTAAAATAAAATTTAATTTTCAAAAGTAAAAAAATAAATAAATAAAACTGGCCTCAGACATTTATTAGCTATGTGACCCTGAACAAGTCACTTAACCCTGTTGGCCTCAGTTTCCTCATCTGTAAAATGAGCTGGAGAAGGAAATGGCAAACCACTCCAGTATCTTTGCCAAGAAAACCCCGAATGGGGTCATAAAGAGTTAGACACAACTTAAATGACTGAACAACGTCTATAGCAAAAGGAGAAAACCACCTTTGTTAAGTATGGATATTCTAAAGCCCCAGGCATTGGTTTTAAATTAGTGGATCAGAGGAAAAAAGCTTCTAAACTACACATACCTTCTGACTCAGGGATACCACTTCTAGGTCTAGACCCCAAAGGGATCTAAGAAAGAAAGAGGGAAAGAAACCATATTACAAAATTATTTGTAGCTGATCTTTTTGTAGTGGCAAAGGACTGGAAACTTAGGAAGTGCTCATTTATTGTGGACTGGCTGAACAAGTTATGGCATACGAATGTGATGGAAAATTATTGTGCTATAAATAATGATGAGAGAGATGGTTTCAGAAAAATCTAGGAAGATGTGTACAAACTGATGCAGAGTGAAATGAGCAGAACTAGAACAATGTACTTGGTAACAGCAGTTTTAGACAAATTGCTCAGTAGTTCAAATCCCTCCTCAGACACTTAATAACTGTGTGACCCTAGAGAAGTCATTTAACTCTGTTTGCCTCAGTTTCTTCATTTGTAAAATGAGTTAGAGAAGGAAATAGCAAACCACTCAGTACCTTTGCCAAGAAAAGCCCAAATGGGGTAACCAAGGGTTGGAAATAACTGAATAATTTTGCAGATGAGGAAACCAAGACAGAGAGATTAAGTGATTTGTCCAGGTTCATCCAGATTTTGTGCTCTACCCTCTTCACTACCAAATTGCATCAGTGTGCTGGTGGTGCTGGTGTGTGTGTGTGTGTGTGTGTGTGTGTGTGTGTGTGTGTGTGTATGTGAGACAGAGAGATAAGAGAGAGAGAGAGAGAGAGAGAGAGAGAGAGAGAGAGAGAGAGAGAGAGACAGAGACAGAGAGAGAGAGAGACAGAGAGAGAGAGAGAGACAGAGAGAGAGAGACAGAGAGACAGAGACAGAGAGACAGAGACAGAGACAGAGAGAGAGAGAGAGACAGAGAGAGAGAGAGACAGAGAGACAGAGACAGAGACAGAGAGAGAGAGAAAGAGTGACAGAGACAGAGACAGAGACCACAACCCCTGTTGCGGTTTCCTGTCAGTCTATGAGCAGCTGAGACTCTTCTTATGAGGCAACTCTGATTTTCTCATAACTTCGGTGCCAGTCTCAAAATGGGTTTTACACCATGTTTGCAAAGCTTATCTGAATCTACCTGGGAGTTTCTTCCATTCTCTTTCTTACTCCTGGAGATTCTCAACTGAACACCATTTTATTTTCTCTTCTGGTCTGGCATCTTAACCACAGTTCCTAGAAGAGAATGGCAGCTCCAAGAAGTTATTTTCTAGGCCAATCAGGATGACCTAGCTAACAATGTGGTTTCCCTCTGGCATAGGACACTTTTTAATATTTCCCATTACCCTGGCCCCCTCAGGCAGAAACCACATTGTGTTGTGCTGGCAGATGCACAGAACCACAGACTGTTGGAGCTTGGCAGGACTTTGGAGGTCACCTTTTCCAATACCTCTCTGTGATCATTGAGAAAACTAAGATCCAGGGAGAAATGAATTGCCCAAGGTCACCCACCTAGTAGTGACAAGTCTGGAAATAGAATCCTCTGGCATCTGTGCTCTGAATAATATGGGCTGATACCTATAAGCTGCCAGTTCATCTAGTCAAAGTCACTGTCACCAGAAATCCCATAAAATATGAGTCCCATCCACCCCTCCATTTCTGTTATGCTATAGCAGTAAATTTCTACATGGGAGAAAGTAAAGTGAAGTAGAAAGAGCCCTAGACTTGAAATCAGAAGATCTAGATTCAAGTCTAGACCTATGATTTGGGGCAATTAATTTCCCATCTCTTGGCCTCAATTTCCTCTCTTACAAAAGGTAAACTAAATCACAAGCTCTTATCCTTTTCTGTGTCATGGGCCCCTCTGGCAGTCTGGTGAAGCCTTCTCAGCATAATGCTCCTAAAGGTACAAAATAAAATACATAGAAGTACAAGGAAAACAAAGTGTATTGAAATATTGTTTTTGGCCAGGTGCATGCCTATGATCCCTGCTACTAGGGGAGAATGAGGCTGGGAAATTGGTTGAGGGTAGGAGTTCTAAACCACAATGGGGCTAAAACTGATCAGATATTTGCACAAAACTCAGCATCGACATAGTAAGCCCCCACCCGTGTTGGCTGCCAGCCTGCCAAAGGGGGAGCAAACTGGCCCATGTCAGAAACAGTAAAGGTCAAAGTTCCCAGGCTAACCATCAGTAGGATCAAACCCTTGAATGGCTGCTCCATCTCTAGCCTTGGTGAGATAAGGAGACCCAGGAAAGAAAGAAAGAGAGAGAGAGAGAGAGAGAGAGAGAGAGAGAGAGAGAGAGAAAGGAAGGAGAGAGGGAGGGAGGAAGGAAGGAAGAGAAGTGTATGTAAGGTGGATTTTAGTGTGTGTAAGGTGAATTCCTTGTTATTATTTCTCAGAGTTCAGTTTCCCAGGATCCATAGCCATAACAATCAATAGTTCCCAAATATTAGATATGAGTTCCCACAGTTATGGTTCAAAACATGTCCACCACACTTGCACATAGTTATATAATGGTAAGTAATATAAACATCCCCTGCGGGCACGCAGTGAGGTACAGGGATGAGGTGATGTAAACTTGTGAGGCTATTGCTGCACTATGACTTCTTTGTTGGTCTATAAAACAGGTGGTCACTGGTCAGCGAATGGGAAACCCTTAGGGTTGAATGCGCAAATGCTGTATGTGCCTCAACTGGCCCTCACTGAGGCTTTAGGGGATTTAGTGGAAGCACAATTTGTGCCTGTCTCGATTGAGATGTAGGGGTTGTTTCCCCCCTTCTCACCAGCCCCTGTGAGAAGGGTGATTAGGGAATGCTCTAGGAGTTTGTGCTCCCATTATCAGCAACCTCTTCTGAGAGAACTAGACTATAATAAAGCAAGATTATTAACCCATTTTTAGTATCTTTCTTGTCTGACCAAATCAAGAATAAACCTGTGCTAGCAGCCCTCAAGTGTGCTGTGTTTTATCTGTCTTACAGAAAGAAAGAAAGAGAGGGGGAGGGACAGGGAGAAAGAGAAGGAAAGAAGGAAGGAAGAAAAGAAGGGAGGAAGGAAAGAACAGAGGGAAGGAAGAGAAAGAAAGAAGGGAGGGAGGGAGGAAAAAAGCAAAGAGGAAACGAAGAGAGGAAGGAGAGAAAAGAAAAGAAAAAAATAGTTATGAAAATACTTTTTAAAACATGTTTATGGACCCTAGATTAAGAACCCCTAGATTAAATGATCTTTAAAGCCCTTTAAAGCTCACATTCTGTGCTTCAGAACCTAATGGTTCCCATTTGGTGTTGGGGAACTTAATGGAAAAAGCATTTGGTAAATGCTGTCCTAGGTGCCAGAATTTCCTGCAGCTGGAAATATCCCCATGGAAGGCATGACACTCTAAACTAGAAACAGCGGCACTAAATTTTTATTCCTTTGGCTACTGTTTTCCAAAAGTCCTCCTGGCAGATAATTCTTAGGGCAAAATCAGTTCTCATTGCATATCTAATGAATAGCAATGATAACCTGAAGCCAGAATATTTTCAGCTTAAGGACAAGAACATGGAAGAGTCAGCAGAGTCTAAATCTATTGCAGAAACTTCGAACACTCCAGAAAACTAAATACCCCAATAGGGATACACATTATATTTCAAGCGAAAAGCATGAAATAACTCCAAGGGACAAGCCTTGTGTGAATCACCATGCTCATTTGCTGTGGGCTAAGGCTAAAATAGGAGGCAGTCATATGGTTCAGTAGATAGAGCATTGGGCCTGGAGTCTGGAAGGACCTGAGTTCAAATCCAGCCTCGGGTGTTTACTTAGCTGTATGATCTGAGGCAAGTCACTTAACCTCTGCTTGCCTTAATCCACTGAAGAAAGAAAAGTCTCTTTGCCCAGAAAACCCCATGGACGGTACGGTCCAGAGAGTCACAAAGTTTCAGACACTACTGAGGAACAAGGCTAAAGTAATATGAACCAAAAGAAGACCTGGAAACATCATCAATTCACAATTCATCAGCATCCACAATCTTAAGGCATTCTTCATTTTCTCTGTTTTCTCCCATTGACTATGAAACAAAGATTTAGATTTTTCCTTTAGGATTGTCAAATCTTATTATTTCCACACCTCAGTTCAGGTCCACACATCTAGAATGAAGTGAGTTGGTAAGATTAGCTGGATTCAATTCAGTTCACTTCCACAAATATTTAATGTATCTATTCTGTCCAAGGCAGCATGGTATAGTAAATATAGGGCAAGCCTTGGTATCAGGAAGACTTGGATTCAAATCTTACCTCTAATACATATTGGATATGTGACTAGCCAATTAATAAGCCTTTATTCAGTGTCTCGTAGAGCAGTTCGGTGGTGCCATAGACACAGCAGTGGAATTGGAATCAGGAAAGCTCATCTTTGTGACTTCAAATCCAGCCTCAGGCACTTATTAGCTGTATGACCCTGGGCAAGTTACTTAACCCTGCTTGTCTCAGTTTCTTCATCTGTAAAATAAACTGGAGAAGGAAATGGCACAACCACTCCAGTATCTCTGCCAAGAAAACCCCAATGGGGGTCACCAAGAGTAGTTCAAGACTGAAAAAAAATTACTACTTAACAACCCCATGGGTTAGGCACTGTACTGAGTGCTGGGTCACATGTTAGACTATAAGGTTTAGGACTGTTTTTGCCTATATTTGTATCTCCATCACTAGGAACAGTGTCTATCAAAATACTGTTTATTAAGTAGGTGCTTAATAAATGCTTGTGGACTTGACCTCTCAGTTCCAGGCTAATCTCTAAGACTGTCATTAATCATTTTTATTGTTCTAAGTAACACATATAGTGCTTTCTTTGTGCCAGGCCCTATGCTAAGCATTTTACAGTTATCTTATTTAGTCCTCACAACAACCCTGGGAAGAAGATGCTATTATTATTCCCATTTGCAGATGAGGAAACTGAGACAAACAGAGGTTAAGTGACTTGCCCAGGGTCACACTGTTAGCAAGTGTCTGTGACTAGATTTGAACTCAGGTCTTACTGACTCCAGGCCTGGTGCTCTATCCACTATAAGTTATAAGTAAGTTACCTGTGTGTAGAGTAAGTTTCTTTCCTAGGAATTTCCTACATTATCAAAATTCCAGACAAAAAATAAAGTTATAAGATACTGTGGACAACTTCCTCTACCTTTATCTGAATTGTTCTAGATAATTATACCTATATCCATCTGACTGAACAGGTCTTCTTCTTGAATGAATCGATTTATGCATAAAAATATTCCCCCTGATGATCAGCCATAATGGTAGTTATTTAAAGTTTACAGAACTGTTTACAGCTAGGCTTCACTGTGGATAAAGCACTGAGTGTGAAGTCAGGAAGACCTGAGTTTACATCTGGCTTCAGACACTTACTAGCTGTGTGGCCCTGGGAAAATCACTTAACCTTTGTCTGCCTCAATTTCCTCATCTGTGAAATGGGGATAATAATAACATCTACCTCCCAGGATTGTTATGAAGATCAAACAAAATGATATTGTAAGGGGCTTAGCACAAAACCTAGCACATTCTAAGCACTATATAAATGTTCATTAATTTAATTATTTTGACCTCCCAAAAACTTACAAGGTAGGCTCCACAGGTAATTCTCTCTAATTTTCCTCATTATAAGATGAAGAAGCTGAGAGGTTGGGGCAGCTAGGTGGTGCAATAAATAGAGCACTGAACTTGGAAGCAGGAAGACTCGTTGTTCTGAATTCTGATCTGGCCTCAGACACTTTCTAGCTGTGTGACCCTGGACAAGTCATTCAACCCCATTTGCCCAGTTTTCTCATCTGTAAAATGAGCTGGAGAAAGAAATAGCAAACCACTAGCCATGCGACCCTGGACAAGTCACTTAACCCTATTTGTCTCAGTTTCCTCATCTGTTAAATGAGCTGGAGAAGGAAATGGCAAACCACTCCAGTATCTTTGCCAAGAAAACACTAAATGGGGTCACAAAGAGTCAAACACAACTGAAAAACGACGCAACAACCAAATTGAGAGGTTAAGTCATCTGTCTATGGTTACACAGCTCTTATCAGAGGGGGGATACGAAGTCAAATCTTCTCAACTTTAAGTCTAGCACTATCAATTACACTACTCTGCCATATAACATAAATTACTATGATGAGACTTGTCTAATACTTATCCCCAAGGGGGAGTCAGAGCTTTCTGACGTGAGCACCTGGCTAGTTCCCCACAAGGAGGCTTGGCTCACCAAGCAGTTCTGTTTTTCTAACCTTCTCTAAGAAGAGACCGACTCCCACACATGAAGCTTTTGTTATGATAACTATCTCCCAATGGGCATGTTCCCACCTGATATCAGAAAAACATTCTCACCTCCACTGATGTACTTATTCTCTTCCTAATCTTTGCACCTAGTGCCCTCTGGAGGTTTGCTGAGAAATAGTTTCTGTTTCTTACACCTGCTAGACAATGAGGTTTGCATCTGGACTACCAGGTGGGGAAGAGGAAAAGGGCTTGGGGGTGGGGCACGGGACAGAATTCCCCCTATGGTCAATTTCAAAAGGCAGGAAATTTCAGTGACCGGAGCCCCTTCCTGGACATCTTGTGGTGGAGCTTTTAAAGGCTACATCCAACCTGCTCAGAACCTCTCTCAGCAACCATTTCCCCATGCGCAGTCTTTGAAGGCTGTCTATGGGAAAGGGTGCCCAGATCCCCTCATGCTTTGGCTGCTTTCCTTTGGGAGTTTAGTCTAAAATGTTCTCTGCTGTCCCTTCCAGCTCTATACCCTGTGAGTGATCGGTCACCAGAGCTGAAACTGGGGTGAAAGCAGGCAAAGTTAGCCTATGAGTAGGCAAAAATTTAACTCAGAAGGTAAACAGTGAGAGACACTTAAAAAAAAGATAAATGTAGTTCCATAAAACTCTATGTTCCATGTCATTGAGCGTTGGTCTTGTGAAAAGTAAAGTCTCACATGATAGGAAGAGGAGAAGAGAATGGAATAAGTATTCACAGAGCACTCACTATGTGCTAAGCACTGTTCTGAGCACTGTACAAATATTACCTTATTTGGTTCTCACAACAACCCTGGGAGGTAGGTGCTATTATTATTCCCATTTTACAGTTGAGGAAACTAAGGCAAACAGAGGTTAAATGACTTGCCCAGATTCACACAGTTAATAAATGTCCAAGCCTGGATTTGAACACAAGTCAACCTGACTCCAAACATAAGGTTCTATTCACTGCACTTCCTAGCTTTGTCTATTGTTCAGTTGTGTCTGACTTTGTGACCCCATTTGGGGTTTTCTTGGCAGAGAACTGGAGTGGATTCTCATTTCCTTTTCCAGCTCATTTTACATATGATGAAACTGAGGCAAACAGGGTTAAGTGACTTGCCCGGGGTCACACAACTAGTAAGTTTCTGAGGCAGGATTTGAACTCAGGAAGACAAGTCTACCTGACTCCAGTCATGGCACTCTATTTAGCTGCCCCTGCCAAGGTAGCCCATTCTTAGCCTCATGGAGCTAACAATTTAGTAGGAGAATAAGACACAAATGTAAATGATATAATAACGTACAATATTACATAAGAAGCGCAAGCCAGAGTCACACAGCTACTAAATGTCTATGGCAGGATTCAAACTCACATCTTAGTCGCTTCTACCACAGTGCCCTATCCATTTTTCTACCCAGCTCCCTCAATAAGGAGGTAGCTTTTCCTTTTCCTCCAAGTCATGTTTCCAAAGTTCATAGCCCCCAGAAATGCCCTTGTCAGACACCTTGGAGAGTTCCTTACTGTCCTCAGCATAAGGAATATTGGGATAAGTGTGAGGAGAAGAATTCTCTGTTTTGAACCCAAAGGTCTTCCCAGGGTCTTGGTTGTACTTGAATTTTGTATAGGAGAGAGAAGAGGAAAGAAGGAAGATAATGGAATCATTGAATTAGAGCTAAAAGAGGGCTCAGAGTCCATTTAGTCCAAACTTCTTTCCCCAAACACTGACCTTGCTTCTGTACCCAACCCTCACTTCAGACACTGAGGAAAGGAAGGAAGGAGAGGATGACCAATGAAGGACAGAAGCTTAGGAAGGGAAATGGAGGATGACCAAGGTTGGAGAGAAGTTTAGGAAGGGAAGGGGAGAGGTGGGCCTGTATGTAGAAGGTAGAGATGGGTGCCATCTTGGAAGTCTCAGTACTCGCACAGAGAGGGGAAAGAAAATGTCATCTTGTCCAACTCCCTTATTCTATAAATGAGGAAACAGTCTCAGAAACAGAACTTTCTAAAGGACTAGAGCTCCAATTTGCTTTATCCTCCCTTAATCAATCCCCCTCTACAGCCCCTCTCCCCTCCCGGCCCCCAACCTTGGCATGATCATTTCCCTGAAACTAGAATTTTTGACCAGCTCTCACATTGGACTAACCCCACCCTACCCCTCCCACCCAAGGTCAAAAAAAATAAAATGCAGGCATCAGTAGAAATTTGTGATTTTGAAAGTGAAAGAAAAAATTCTGGACTCACAAAATGAGGTGGAGGAGAGAGGGGGGAGGTGAGAATAAGGGGGGTAGGCAAAGATTAACTTCCCTTTCAACTTAATTGCTCCCTCCACCCTCCAACCCTCCTGGTGCCAGGGGTGGAGTTGGAACCGTGACACCGGCTCTAAGTACAGCCCTGAAGGATTTTGGATTAACAAAAGTGATTCTCAGATGGTTGGGAGAAATAATGAGAGGGTGGTGGTGTTGTGGGATTTGTTTGTTTGGTTTTTTTTCTTTTCCAAGGGAGGATCTTGGATAACAAATCCTGGGCTGCCTCAGAAGTGAAGAGATGGAGACTGATTCTACCCCAGGCTGGGCCAAATGACGGGCTTCCTACCCAGCCGCAGGCAGGTGGAGGATGACTAAGGAGGGATGAGGAAACTGGCTGTGGCCACCTTCCCATGGAGATACCTCTGCCCAACAGGAGCCATCCAGGGATGGGCTGAAGGGATTAGAGTTGGGGGGAATGGGGCCAAATGGGAAGCTACAAATTCTTCCCCAAGACAGTGACTACTCCCCTTTCCCTTTGGAGCCCTCAAACATGAAAGCTACTAGCTGCCTTTAAAGACACTTCTAAAGCTGTTTTTCTGCTTTTTAAAACAACAGAAACTACTCTGATCACACTGTTTCAAACCTCAGGATACCTGAAAAGGTCTCCAAAACCTTCTGTCCCACAGCAGTAGCCTTCCAACTGCTCTTCTTGCCTCAAATATAGCTCCCCTTACCCCATCCTACTCCAATCCCTGCTCAGTGAGCTCCGTTGACTTCCCATTGCTCCCATCATCAAAGATGAAGGTCTCTGTTCAGCATTCAAAACTCTTTATAACTTAGTCCCTTCCCACCATCTTTTTACACTTGACTTCCCTCTACACATTCCAGGATCCAGTCACGCTGACCTCCATAGCATACAGTCTACAAAGAATACAACGCCATCTCCAGTCTTGCACTGGGTGGCCCCTGCCTAGAAGGCTCTTTCACCTCCCTCCCTCTCCCTCTTCTTGGTTTGCCTGGCTTCCTTTTCAAGACTCCAATCCCACCTTGGAGGAGGTCTTTACCCTCTCTTCCCCAGTTGCTACAGCCTTCCCCTCTCAGCTTGCCTGCCTCCATCTTCTTTATCTTATGAAAACTATTTTCATGAAGATGTGATCATTTTCATGAGGTTGTATGTTCCTTGAGGGCAGGGCCTGGGCTGCTTTTTGCTTTTTACCTTTATTTGTATCCCCTACACCTAGCCCAGGGCTGCGCACCTGGTAAGCACTTGTCAATATGCTTGTTGACTGACTTCATAAACAGTGAAAGGGCTGGATTTGGAATCAGAGCAACTGGTTCTAGATCCTTGCTATACCACTTAATTTGTTGTTATTGTTCCTGGTCAGTCATTTTCAGTTGTGTCCAACTCTTTACCCCATTTGGGGTTTTCTTGGCAGAGACACTGAAGTAGTTTGTCATTTCCTTCTCCAGCTCAACTGAGGCAAATAGGGTTAAGCGACTTGGTCAGGGTTACACAGCTAGTAAGTGTCTGAGGCTAGATTTGAACTCAGGAAGACTCATCTTCCTGACTCCAGGTCCAGTACTCTATCCACTTATATACCTACCTGTCCTTAATACCTTATGTAACAATGGGCAGGTAGGTGGTACCAATAATACACAGAGCACTGAGTCTGGAGTCAGGAAGATGAGTCTTCCTTAGTTCAAATCTAGCCTCAGATATAACCTTCCTAGCTATGTAACCCTGACCAAATCATTTAACCATTTGCCTCCATTTTCTCATCTGTAAAATGAACTAGAGAAGGAAATGACAAACCACTCCAGTATCTCTGCCAAGAAAACCCCAAATGGGATCACAAAGAGATGAACATATGTGATACTCTTAACTTTGGGCAAATCATTTAACTTCTGTATGGACCTTGATTTCCTCATCTATGAAATGGAAAGGGGAGAGGTGGACTCAATGATCCGTGAGGTCCCTTAGAGCTCTAAATCAACAACCTGTGATTCTTCTCACTGAAAAAAAAAATCTCAGAATTGTCATAGAATCTATTCCTTTGGACCTCAGAAGTGTTCTAGTTCAACACCTCCCTCCCAACACACACAGACACACACACACACACACACGTACTCATATGCACAATGATCAAGGAAGGCTAAAAGACTTGTCCAAGATCAAACAGACAGAAAGCATCCAAGATGGGATTTGAACTCCAGTCTAGCCTCAGTAGTTAACGTTCATTCCACTATACTACTGCTCATCTCCCTCTGCCCATTCCTGATCAGCAAATCTGTCTACAATATCCATAACGAGTAATCCTCCAACCTCTGACTAAAGACCTCCAATGAACAAGGTAGTATATGGCAAAGAGTCTTGGAGTGGTCTTGGAGTCTTGGAATCAAGAGATTTAAGTTAATATTGTAACTTAGACACTTACTAGCTACATGACCATGGCATGTCCCATGAATTTCCAGAGTCTCAGTACAATAGGCATGGTCCTTACACTATCTACCTCAAAGGGTTCAGAAGTTTCATAATTCCATCACATTCATTTCCTCCAATGGTAAGGCTCACAATCCATCCTGATCTCCTTCTGTGGTACCCTGCAGATCTTTCACAAAACATATGCCCAGTTTGCTGGGATCCTTTCTTTAAACTTGCTAATAATGCCAACTTTAAAGTGCTCCATAAATGTAAGTTATTTACATTTCCTCCTGATATCAGGGCCAAATCTGTATCCCTATCATTTCACACCTTGCTCCTGATAATCATTTAATATCATTTGAACCTCAATAAGGGCCAGAGCCTGAACTAATCAACTAGAAGAAGCCCCCTGGCCTTACTAAATTCAGAGAATGCCTTTTCTTATGTCAACAAGGTCAGATGGAACTAAGAGCATTTTTTTCTCTGTTTATGGCCATTAAGGATGAGCTCCTTAACCCAAGACATGATCCTGAATAGTGGGATTTTTCTTATCTTAATATTTTATGAATATATACTATGTTATGGCAGGTTAATGGTAAAGAAGACACATATCATGGATGGTCATTTCAATTGACAGTTAGTCAACTGTCTTATCTTATTGTACTTACCACCTATTCAACTAAGAAAATCCCTGTCTCATACTATGGTTAAACATATATGGAGATCATAAATTGAGTCCTGAGCTGAAATTGTTCTAAAAGTATTTAAGGCTGGTCCTACTTTTATCAGTCAGATTTTATCTGGCTCCATGCATGCATGTATTTTGCTTGCTTTAAAGGAATAAAACAAAATGAATTTACATGTCACTGTAATGTTAATTATGTTAATAAGAATTAAAGATCTTCCCTACCCATTAAAGGGTCTACCCATTAAGGGAAGCTTGATTAGGGGAGATTTGTTTTGTAGGAAGGCCCACACCTTTTGTTAATTTCTAACGAGGCACTGCTTCTCAAGAGTTGTGATGTCCTCTTACTCTGAAATATATATATACACTCTGAGGTAAGGTTTTGTTTTGGGGCTTACTCATTGGAAGTGTTTGTTTGAACAGAGGAGACTCTGGGTAACCACTAAGGAGCCCCCTGACTTTGAAAACCCAGATGTTGGTGCTTCTCTCTCTGCTAACTATGTATGTGTGTAATGGTCAGACAGTTGGATCTGTCTGTTGATCTGTGATGTATGTATTGCTTTTGGTCAGACAGTTGGAAGTCCTGTCTGTTGGTCTTTATTTCTCTGCTTCTATTTTCTTTGAAGTTCAGGGTGCTGACTTTTTCCCCTAAACTAAGTGAATGAAATATGTGCTTGATTAAAGTAGATTGTTGACCCCTCAAAAGTTGCTTTCCTTTTAGAAAAGCATATCTAAGAACCTGTATAGGAGGCCCTCCTGTGTATGTCGGGGTCCTTGTTGTTACAATCACTTAGGCTGGTTGCCTCCTTTAACCAAACTTTCAGATCAACACTCCTCATACTACCCTGTAGGATGAAGGATAACAAATCTAATTCCTCTTCCATCGGACAGCCTTTCAAGGATCTAAAGGTAGTGATCAAGTCTCCCTCAAAATCTTCTTTTCTCCAGCCTAAATACTGCCCCTCTCACCTCCCCCCACACACATACACTCATTCCCTCCTTTTCATTTAATTCAACCATATGGTTTCCAGTGACCCTCAAATACCATCTTCCCTTGCTACCCATCCTTTTTCAGAAGAACTCAAGGCTCTCCTTGGGAAATTGCTTAGACTGGGTGGAAAGAAGGGTAAGAAATGACTGGTCTGAATATTTGTTTGCAGGAAACTTGAATCATCATTTGCATGAATCTTTATCCACCTATAGTCAATTCTTGGTCATACAGGATTTAATTATCTAGTGTACAGAGTCCTCAAGCCACTTTCTTCTCCCACCCAGTTTCAGCATATCTCTCTCCAATGGCAACTCCCAGAGACGAAGAGAAGAGAATGGCAATGACTTCTGTCAGCTCTTGATTGTGTTTGTGAATGGAGTAAAACCACACCTACATATTTTCATTTCAGTTTGGGATACTTGATTCTTGGGAGTAGATATCTTGGTAATTTTGTAAATTATAAAACTATGAGTGGGAGAGATCATTGAAAGACAGCCCCAGTTCCTTTGGCAGCTGGCTGTGCCCAGTCAGCACATGCACACAGTGGCTCCTTTTCCTCACCTTGAGATTTCTTTCCCTTGCCTTGTATGTCATTACTTTGTTTATTTTCGTGTTATATAAACTTTTATTTGTGTTTCTGTGGGGGTATTAGAAATTGGGGAGCCAGTGAGATCTAAATAATAGAGTAGACTCATCCAGTGTACACTGTGGAAGCAGAGACTAGATAGGGAAGTGGGAAAGAATTCCTAGACTCAGTGATAGCTGCCTAGGAATATTTTTAAAGCCATCACAGGGTGATAAGCAAAAGAAACAAAAGGAAAGAGAGACAAAGAGAGATAAAACCATAGAGAAAAACTGAGAGAGATGGGAGAGACAGGGAGAAAGAAGAAAGGGAGAGAGGAAGAGAGAGAAGGAGGGAGAGAGAAGGAGAGATAGAGAAGGAAGAAAGGAAGGAAAAAGAGAGGGGCCAAAAAAAGAGGGAGGGAGGAGAGACTGAACAAATGAAAGGAAGGAATAAAGAAGGGAGGTAAGGAAAAAGAAAATCTGAAGCCATAAATTTCCCACAGATTATTGATATTGTACAACTAAAAGCCTGGACTTTAGAGAGAAGACTCTTCTTTTTCTGGAAAACATTAAGGAGCAGCCGTTCCTGGGTTCTTCTACTCTCCTCTTCCCCCTTCTCCTGATTTATTCCTACAAGTGCAGCTTCTCTACCAGGGTAGCCTTGTGACATGTATGCTACATAATGTAAATACTTATTACATGTGAGGGGAGAACCCTACTATTTATAAAATTAAATAGCTGCACTAAACAGCCTCTGAGATCCTTTCCAACTCCAGATCCTATGAACTTAATGTCAGGGGTGGGAGGACTAGTATATTGGGAAAGGCTTCATGGGGATGACACTTGAGCCAAGTTTTGAAGGAAGCCAGGGATTCCAAGAGATGCAAACTTGCTCACTCCACCCCAGAGAGATAGAAGCTGCTGGAATGGGCCTCATTGGCAAATACTGCCTTTACCCCTGAGGCAAAATGGGATCCCTTTCCCAAAACAGTAGTCTAGACGGATTCCTAAAATGCCAGAACCAAGGGCAGAGTTTTCAAGGTCTTGAGCCACTACTTCTCCTTTCTTTTATCCCCAGGAAAATGAAAAGAGGGCAAATCACCGCACATATCCAGGGGGATTAGGAATTTGTTTCATTGGCCTTGAGGAAGTTACCAATGTCAAAATGGCTAAGGCAAATGGTTCCTTGGCTCTTTGACAGAGTTCAACCTTCTGGGTACCCCAAGAAATTTTCAGCTTAGCATTTATCCTTATTTAGCACCTCTTCCCCTACATACACACCAAGAGAAAAAAAAAAACAGTGACCTTTAACCAGGAACATCCAAGGCAGGTCAGTCCATCAATAAACATTAAGTATCTATTATATGCCAGGCACTGTGCTAAATGTTAGGGATATAAAGAAAGGTAAAATCCGCTAGAATTGATCTTTTCAATTCAACAAATATTTCATACCTTTGCATCCTGGATTTCTCTGAATGTCTAACGTAATACCTTGTGAATTTTCCTGTTTAACTACATACAAAGTGTCCCAAAAAGTCTTAGTGTAACTCAAGACTATTAAAGCTGAAAACTATACTAAGATTTTGGGAGGACTCCATTTTGTGAGAAGGGAGCCACTATGAGCAGTCTCATCTTCCTAAATCACAGTTCTAACCACATCAGTACATGGCTCCAAAGCTTTCGAAGGTTCCCTGACAGGACAGAATCCAAACTCTTTTGATTCATATTCAAAGAATTACACATGGGCCATGTCCAGTACTATTGATCTATATCTTGCCCCTGGACTCAGATGGCTCCAGAGGAGAAAGTGAAGCTGGTAACCTTGCACAGACCTCCCTCACTTAAATGCAAGTCATGGCATCATCTTCCCGATGTCATGGTCCTCTTTGAGAGCAAAGGACGAGCAACAGCAACCTTCCACAATCTGGTCCCAACCAATCTTTCTGACCTCCTCTCTCACTACCCATTTTCATACACCCTATTGGCTCTGGCTATTTGACATTCCCCAGATGTGTTACACTGTTTCCTCCACACTGAATACCCATGTTGATGCCTCCCCATCTCCATATATACTCTCCCAACCAACACCACCAGTATTTTCCCCAAATCTCTGTAGGCTCTGAAGGTCTCTTCTCTTCTTTCTCTAGTTTCTTTCTTCTATATTCTCTTCCTTGGCAATCTCATTCAGTCCTAGGTAGCTTCAATGACCACCTTCTAAGTCAGTGGTTCCCATTTAGTGAATCTCAAACCCCTTGGGGGTTTTCATTGATGTTCCAAGATAAAAATCCTTCTATGACATGTTAAACAGTAAATATTTGTAAAGAATATTCTAAATATATATTCAATTATCCCTTTGAGGAGGGTTGTTGTTTAGTCATTTCACTCGTATTCAACTTTTCATGAACCCATTTGGGGTTTTCTTGGTGAAGATACTGAAGTGGTTTGCCATTTCCTTCTCCAGCTCATTTTGTAGATGAGGAAAGTAGGGCAAACAGGGTTAAGTTAAGGGTCACATGGCTAGTAAGTGACTGAGGCCAGATTTGAACTCAGGAAGATGAGTCTTAGTGATTCCAGGCCTGGCATTCTAACCACTGTGCCACTAGCTTCCCCCTCCCCCTTTTGGGGGGAGGTCACAATAATTTTTCTTGTTGTTGGTATGGCTTCACAAAGCAAAAAAATGTTGATAACCAAAAGCAAATGCCTACCAAATCTGTATCATTGGTTCTAACCTCATAAGCTTCAGATCAGTAACTTTGCCTTTAGAACAGCTTCATCTGGATTTCTCACAACCACCTCAAATTCAACAGGACACAAACCAGGCTTATTATTTTACTCATTAAATATGCTACTTCTTCTGACTTTATCATTTCTATTTCACTATGAGATAATTAGGTGGTATAGTGGGTAGTGGGCAGAGGAAGGCAGACCAGCATTTATTAAGAGCCTAATATGTGCCACACACTATGCTAAGGGCTTTAAAAATATTATCTCCAAGGGCAGAGCCAAGATGGCAGAATAAGGCAGGAACTCACCTGAACTATTCCAAATTCACCTCCAAAAAACTATAAAATAACTCCTCGAAGCAAATTCTATAGCAGCAGAACCAACAAAAAGATGGCATAAAACAATTTTCCAGCCCAAGGCAATCTAAAAGGTCAGTAAGAAAGGTCTATCTCACTCATGATGAAAGAGGAGCTCAGCCCAGAGCACATGGTATCAAGTCAACATAAGCCAGACAGAGGCCCCAGGCCCCAGCACAGGTCAGCAGTGAGACCTCATGGCCCTGGAAAACAGGCCAGTGGCACAACAGGCCAGCTATAAGGCCTTGAACTCTGTGACACAGCAGGCCAGGGGACCCATGGTTCTAATGCATCAGGCCAGTGTTTAGGCCCTAATATTCCAACACAAGAAGCCTGGAACAGTCCCTCTACTCCAGCAGCAGAGCCTAACTCTCAAAGTCATGAAATAGGCTGGGAAAATTAGCAAAATACAAAAAAATAAAAAATAAAAAGAAACTGACCATACAAAATTACTACGATAACAGAAAAGATCAAAACACAAACTCAAAAGAGAACAACAATATCAAAACATTTTTACATGAAACCTCAAACATATTATGAACTGGTCTTAAGTCTCCCTCTCTTCCCCCAAAAATACCTCCCAGAAGAGCTCAAAAAGATTTTAAAAATCAAATAAGAGAGATAGAAAAAAAATTGGGAAAAGAAATGATGGGAGAGAATGGAAGAGAATCATGAAAAAAGAGTCAATATCTTTGTAAGGGAATCACAAAAAATGAAAAAAAATGCACAAAAATCCACTGGAGAAAATAGCTCCTTAAAAAGTAGAAGTGGCCAAAAGGAAAAGGAGCTACAAAAGTTAACTGAAGAGAATAATTCCTTAAAAATTAGAATTGGGCAAGTGGAAGCTAATGACTCCATGAAATATCAAGAATCAATCAAACAAAATCAAAAGAATGAAAGAATAAAGGAAAATGTGAATCTCATTGGAAAAACAACTGAACTGAAAAATAGATCAAGGAGAGAAAATTTAAGAATTACTGGGCTACCTGAAAGTCATGATCAAAAAAAAAAAAAGAACCTGGATATCATATTTCAAGAAACTACTAAGGAAAACTGTCCTGATATCTTATAACCACAGGGTAAAAATATAAATCAAAAGAATCCATCAATCATCTCCTTAAAGAGATCCCAAAATGAAAACTCCCAGTAATATTATAGTCACATTCCAGAACTTCCAAGTCAAGAAGAAAATATTGAAAGTAGCAAGAAAGAAACAATTCAAATGTTGTGGAGTCACAGGATTACACCAGATTTAGCAGCTTCTGCATTAAAGGATCAGAGGACTTGGAATATGATATTCCAGAAGGCAAAAGAGCTAGGATTATAACCAAGAATGACCTATCAGTGAAACTGAGCATAATCCTTCAGTGGGGGGAAATGGTGTTTAAATAAAATAGAGGATTTTCAAACATTCCTCCTGAAAAGACCAAAACTGAACAAAAAATTTGATTTTCAAATCAAGACTCAAGAAAAGCATAAAATGGTAAACAGGAAAGAGAAAGCAAAAGGGATTCAATAAGATTAAACTGTTTACATCCCTATATGGGAAGATAATACTTGTAACTCTTAAGAACTTTATCACTATTAGGACAGTTAGGCATATACATAGACACAGGGTGAAGGTAAAACTTGACTTTGATGGGATGATACAAAAAAAAAATTTAGGAGTGAGAAAGTGAATTGCATTGAGAGAAAAGGGAAGGGAGAGATAAAATAGAGTAAATTACCTCACTTGAAGAGGGACAAAAGACCTATTACAGTGGAGGAAAAGCTTGGTGGTGGGGCATCTCTTGAACCTTACTCTCATTGAAATTGGTTCAAAGAGGGAATAATTTACACAGTCAGCTGGGTATAGAAATCTATCTCATACTATAGGAAAGTAGGAGATGAGAGGGATGGTGGAGGTGAGGGGGTGGTTGGGGCTGATAGAAGGAAGAGTAGATTGGGGGAGTTGGCGATAAGAAACAAAATATTTGTGAGGAGAGTGAAAGGAGAGAAAAAGACGATAAATGGGGAAAAATAGGATAGAGGGAAATATACAGTTAGTAGTAATAACTGTGAATATGAATGGGATGAACTCATCCATAAAATGGAAGCGGATAGCAGAATGAATTAAAAACCAGAAACCTACAATATGTTGTTTACAAGTGAAGCAGAAAAACACACACACAGTAAAGGCAAGGGGCTGGAGAAGAATCTACTATGCTTCAACTGAAGTTAAAAAAAAAAAAAAGCAGGAGTAGCAATCATGATGTCAGACAAAGCAAAAGTAAAAATAGATCTAATTAAGAGATAAGGAAGAAAACTACATCTTGCTATAGGTGCCATAGACAAGGAAGTAATATCAATACTAAACATATATGTACCAAATGGCATAGCATTCAAATTTCTAAGGGAGAAGTTAAATGAATTACAGAAGGAAATAGATAGTAAAATTATACTAGTGGGGGACCTCAACTTTTCCCTCTCAGAACTAGATAAATATAAACAAGAAATAAGTCAAGGAGGTGAACAGAATTTTAGAAAAGTTACATATGACAGACCTCTACAGAAAACTGAATGATGATAAGAAGGAATATCCTTTTTTCTAAGTGATACATGGCACCTACAGAAAAAACCGACCATGTATTAGGGCATAAAAACCTTACAATCAAATGCAAAAAGGCATCCTTTTCAGATCATAATGCAATAAAAATTACATTCAACAAAGGGCAGTGGAAATTAATTGGAAACTAAATAATCTAATCCTAAAGAATGAGTGGATCAAAGAACAAATCATAGAAACAATCAATAATTTCATCAAAGAGAATGACAACAATGAGACACATACCAAAACTTATGGCATGCAGCCAAAGCAGCACTTAGGAGGAAAGTTATATCTCAAGCACTTCCATCAATAAAATACAGAACAAGCAGATCAATGAATAAGTCATGCAATTTTAAAAAAAAACAAGAAAAAGAACACATTAAAAATCCCCAATTAAACAACAAATTGAAAAGCCTGAAAAGAAAAGGAGTGATTAATAAAAGTGAAATTAAGAAAACCATTCAAGTAATAACTAAAACTAGCAGCTGGTTTTATGATAAAATCAATAAAATAGATAAACCATTGGTTAATTTGTTTTTTAAAGAAAACACAAAAAAGAAAGAAGAAAACCAAATTACCATTATCAAAAATGAGAAGAGTGAATTTGCCACCAATGAACAGGAAATTAGAGCAATTATTAAGAGCTATCTTGCACAATTATATGCCAATAAATCTGACAATCTAAGCAAAATGGTGAATATTTACAAAATTATTTAACTACCCAGATTAACAGAAAAGGAAATAGAGTACTTAAATATTCCCATCTTAGAAAAAGACATTGAACAAGCCATTAATGAACTCCCTAAGAAAAAATCCCCAGGGCCAGATGGATTCATAAGTGAATTCCACCAAACATTTAAAGAAATTAATTTCAATACTATACATACTATTTGGGAAAATACACAAAGAAGGAGTCCTACCAAATTCCTTTTATGACACAAATATGAGGCTGATACCTAAACCAGGAGAGCAAAAACAGAGAAAGAAAACTGTAGATCAATTTCCCTAATGAATATCCATGCAAAAATTTTAAATATATTAGCAAGGAAATTACAACAATATATCACAAGGATAGATATCACTACAAGCAGGTGAGATTTATACCAGGAATGCAGGGCTGGTTTAATATTAGGAAAACTATCAGTATAATTGGCTATATCAATAACAAAATTAATAGAAACTATATGATTATCTCATAAGTGCAGAAAAAGCTTTTGACAAAATGCAACACTTCTTCCTATTAAAAACACAAGAGAGTATAGGAATAAATGGAACTTCCCTTAAAATGATAAGTAGTATTTATCAAAAACCATCAGTTAGCATTACCTGCAATGGAGACAAGCTAGAAGCCTTCCTAATAAGATCAGGGATGAAGCAAGGATGCCCATCATAGCCACCATTGTTTAATATTGTATTAGAAATGTTAGCTACAGCAATAAGAGAAGAAAAAGAAATAGAAGAAATAGGCAATGAGAAAGCAGAACAATCAATCTTTGCAGATAGTTTACTTACAGAACCCTACAGTATCAACTTAATAACTAGTTGAAATAATTAGCAACTTCAGCAAAGTTGCAAGATATAAAATAAACCCATACAAATACCAGCATTTCTATATATTGCCAACAAGGTCTAGCAGCAAGAAATAGAAGGAGAAATACCATTTAAAATAACTGTAGAAAATATAAAATACTTGGGCATCTACCTGCTAATACAATCCCAAGAATTATATGAACACAATAACAAAACACTTTTCACACAAATGAAGTCAGATGTAAGCAATTAGAAAAATATCAATTGCTCAAGAAAATGATGAGCCAATATCATAAAAATGACAATTCTACCTAAATTAATTTAATCATTCAGTGCCATATCAAACCAAAAAATTACTTTATAGAACTCGAAAAAATAATAGCAAAATGCATCTGGAAGAACAAAAGGTCAAGAATATCGTGGGAACTAATGAAAAAAATATGAAGGATGGCAGCCTAGCCATAACAGATCTCAAACTGTAATAAATAAATAATAAATAAATAAAGCAATAATTACCGATGCAGTTGGGTACTGGCTAAGAAATAAGGTGGTAGATTATCAGAAGAGATAAGGTATACAAGACACAGTAGTAAATGACAATCGCAATCTAACATTTGATGAACCCAAAGACACAAGATTCTAATAAGAACTCATTATTTGACAGAAACTGCTAGGGAAACTAGAAAACAATATGACAGAAACTAGGTATATACCAACATCTTACACTGTATATATAAGGTCAAAATGGGTACATGATGTAGATATAAAGGGTGATATCACAGGCACATTAAGAGCACAAGGAATAGTTTGCCTGTTATGGAGAAGGGAAGAATTTAGGACCAGACAAGAGATAGAGAGCATTAAGAGATATAAAATGGATAATTTTAGTAATATTAAAAAGGTTTTACACAAAGAAAACCAATGCAACCAAGATTAGAAGGAAAGCAAGAAATTGGGAAACAATTTTTACAGCAAGTATCTCTGATAAAGGCCTCATTTCTCAAATATATATACTGAGTCAAATATATAAGAATATGTCATTCTCCAATTGATCAAAAGGATATGAACAGGCAGTTTTCAGATAAAAAAAAGTCAAAGCTATCTATAGTCATATAAAAATGCTCTAAATCACTATTGATTAGAAAATGAAAATGAAAATTCGGAGGTACCATATCATACCTATCAGATTGACTAATATGACAGAAAAAGAAAATGATAAATATTGGTGGGGATGTAGGAAAATTGGGACACTAATGCACTGTAGGTAGAGTTGTGAACCGATCCAGTCTTTCTGGAGAGCAATTTGGAACTATACCCAAAGAGAGAACAAACTGTGTATACACCTTGACACAGTAATACCACTACTAGACCTGTATCCCATACAGATTTTTTAAAAAGGAAAAAAAGACCTATTTGTACAAAAATATTTATTACAGCTCTTTTTGTGGTGACAAAGAATTGAAAATTGAGGAGATGCCCATCAATTGGGGAATGGTTGAACAAGTTGTGGTATATGATTGTGATGGAATACTATTGTGCTATGAGAAATGATGAGCTATATGCTCTCAGAAAAATCTGGAAAGACTTACATAAACTGATGCAAAGTGAAGAGAGCAAAACTAGAAGAACACTGTGCACAGTAACACCAATATTGTGCAATGATCACCTATGAATGACTTAGCAATTCTCAGTAATACAATGATCCAAGAAATTCCAAAGGATTCACAATGAAAAATGCTATGGATATCCAGAGAGAGAAATGAGTCCGAATGCAGACTGAAAGACTATTTTTCACTTAATTTTTGTGGGGTTTTTTCTTCTTTCACAATATGACTGATATGGAAATATGTTTTGCATGATTGCATATATAACCTATGTCAAACTGCTTACCATCTCAGGGACAGAAAAGGGAGAAAGACAATTTAAAACTCAAATTTTTAAAAAATGAAAGTTTAAAATTGTCTACATGTAATTGAGAAAAAATAAAATATCATTTTTCAAGAATTTACTCACATACCATGAAACCAGTGATGAAAAAAACCACAAACACTATCTTAATTTTCATAACAACCCTGGAAGGCAGGTGTTATTAATATTCCTATCTTACAGCTGAGGAAACCTAGAGAAGAAGCCATGAAGTGACTTGTGCCAGGTCCCATAGCTAATTGAGTGTCTGAGGCTAGATTTCAATTCAGATTTTCTTGAATCTAGGCCCAGTAGTTGATGCCCGTCACCACCTAACTGAGTTCAGATCCTACCCCTGACACTTGATTACCATATCTATAAAATGGAGATAGTAATATCACCTATCTCAATGGTTTGTTGCAAAAATCAAATGAGATAAAATATGCAAATTGCTTTGAAAATCTAAAGATGCTATCTGAAAGCTATTTTTATTACTTTTGTTGTCAATAATAATTATTATTATTTCTGTCTGTTTTACTATTTACTTCATTCAAAACCTTAATGTTTTCTTTGACTCTTCCTTTCCCCTTATATCTCATATCCAATTGAATTCCAAGCCCTTTAGATTCCACCCTACAACATCTATGTCAATTACTCCTTCCTTTCTATTCAGATGGCATAGTGGATGGCATGCTAGACCTGGAGTCAGGAAGACAAATATTGCCACAGACACTTATTAGCTGTGTGACCCTGGGTAAGTTATTCAACCTCTGTGCCTCAGTTTCTCCATCTGTAATGGGGATAAAAATAGCACCTACCTCCCAGTATTGAGAGGATCAAATAAGATAGCATGTACAACATGTATTACAAATCAAAACACTATAAAAATGTGAGCTATTATTATTACTGTAGGATAGACCTGCTTTTCCATCCCATCGCACTCTCACAATACCTTCTTTACATGTCTTCCTACCTCTATTCTCCACCTCACATTGACCCTGCACCAAAAACCATCACCACCCTCCAATCCATCTTGCCATATTGCTGCCAGGATAAAATTTTCTAATGTTTTGATCTGGTCATATCACACCTCTGTTAAAAAATTTTTCATGGCTCCCTGTCACCTGCTGAATCAAGTCCATACTGGTCCACTGGTCATTTAAGTCCTTCCACAACCTACCAGGGGACACTGCCAATCTTCTCTCCCCTTACTGCTCTTTACATGATCAAAATGGACAAGTTTCTTCCCCCTAAACATGCCCTGTGCACTTTCTCACTTCCTACCATTTGCTCATACTCTTCTTTATTCCTGGAATACCCTTGTTTCTCCTCTTCCACCCTTATTTCACCTCCTTTGTGTATTGTCTTCCCCCATTAGGATGTGAGCTCCGTGAGAGTGGGATAGTCTTATTATTATTATTGTTATTATAAATTATCATTATTCCTTCTCCTTCTTCTCCTTCTCTTCTTCTTCTTTTTCTTCTTCTTCTTCTCCTTCTTCCTCCTCCTTCTTCTTCTTCTTCTCCTTCCTCCTTCTCCTCCTTCTCCTTCCTTCTCTTTCTCCTTCTCCTTCTCCTCCTCTTTCTCCTTCTCCTTCTCCTTCCTTCTCCTTCTCCTTCTCCTTCTTCTTCTTCTTCTTCTTCTATTTGTATCCCCAGACCTTGGCACAGAGCCTAGCACATAGTAAGAACTTAATAAATGCTTGTTGCTTTTTTCCTTAAATTCCTATCCATCTTTTAAAACCTAAGGTAAAGGCCCTCCCAGAAAGCCTGTCAGGGACGACCTTCCTTCTTGAAGTTCATAACTCTCTCTGAGGAACTTATGTAATAATGAGAGTTAAGGTCATCCGTGTTTAGGTTTTATCTCTTTACTTGACTCAGAACTCCACAAGAAAAGAAATCAGAGTTATCTAAATGTTTATCTGGCTCAAAGACAGGATCTATTTAATGAAGGTACTCAATAAGTATTTGATAAATGAGCAGATAATTAAATCCAAGTCCAATGCATTGTTGAAGACCTAACTCAGATGATCAGCCTCCAACAAGCCTTCTTTTATACCCCCAAACAGAAGTGACCTTTCCCTCCTCCAAATTCCCTCAGCATTTATCTTATCCCTTTTACTAGAATCTAAGCTCCTTGAAGGCAATAACTATGTCATCTTAGTGTTTTGCTGTTGAATCATGATTCCATTTAGGGTTTTCTTGGCAGAGATACTGGAGTGGTTTGTCATTTCCTTCTCCAGCTCATTTTACAGATGAGGAAATTAAGGCAAAGAGGGCTAAGTGATTCGCCCAGGGTCACACAGCTAGTAAATGTCTGAGGCCAGATTTGAAGTCATGAAGATGAGTCTTCCTAACTCCAGCTCTGGTACCCTATCTACTAGGCCTCCTAGCTGCCCGTACCATCTTGGTAAGAGCCCAGAACAGTGCCCCACATACACAGTACATCATTAAATTTTGTTGAATTTTGAACAAAGAAGCCCAATGCAATAAGAAGAGCATTGAATAATAGTAATTAGGGGAATTATCTACACATGCTGTTACTTCCTCTCTCTCTGTCAAAGGAAGAGATTGGTCTAGATGACCAATTCCAGCTAGAAGGAGCTGTAAACTAAACACACACACACACACACACACACACACGCACACAATCCAGAATGGCCCACAGCTCTTGGAATGTTTTCCATTAGTAGATTTTTGTCCCATTCCATAACTAAGGAGCTCCACCCACAGGACAAAGCATAGAACCACAGGTTGTTTTTTTAATTCTTGTACTATGTGACAATGTGACTAGCTAACCACAGCCCTCTTCTCTGCTCTGAGAAGTCTCCCTGCCTGGAAAGGGAGAATTATTGTTGTTACTCAATGGTGTCTGACTCCTCGTGACCCCTTGAGATTTTTCTTGGAGCGGTTTGCCATTTCTTTCTTCCAGGTCATTTTGGGGCAGCTGATGGTGCACTAGATAGAGCACCAGTGCAGGGGTCAGGAAGACCTGAGTTCAAATCTCACCTCAGACACTTGACACTCACTAGTGTGTGACCTTGGGCAAGTCATTTAACCCCAACTGCCTCATCCTGGGTCATCTCCAGTCATCTTGATGAATATCTGGTCACGGGATTCAGATGGCTCTGGAGGAGAAGTGAGGCTGAATGCAGTTGCATTACATTACACTGCATACACCTGCAGCTCCTTTTACAGATGAGAAAACTGAGGCAAACAGGGTAAGGTGACTTGCCCAGGGTCATGCAGCCAGTAAGTGCCTGAGGCTGGATTGGAACACGGGGCCCACCTGACTCGGGGCTGGCGCTCTATCATTGCACCACCTCGCTGCAAACGGGGCCCTTCCAGGATAAATCAGAATAGCAAACAGGTGGGGCAGGTGTTGAACAAGTAAAAGAAATCGTCATCATCAATGTGACAGGGGCAGACCCTCACCAAAGAACGTTTTCATGAAGGTATAGCCATTGACCTCTACCCTGAACATCAATGATGATGACAATGTTGAGGCAGTATGGCATAGAGGACAAAAAGCTGACCTTGAAGCCAGGAAGACCCAGCTAAAGTTGTGGCGTTGGGCAAGTCACTTAACTCAGTACTCTAGGGAGTTTTTGAAAACTGTGTGTGTGCTCATCCTTCACTGCCAAAAAAGACCATGCCATCAGAGAAATAATGACATGACTTGCACTTGACTTTGTTTTGAGGGAGGGAGGGCTGTGCAGGTCACCAGCCTCACTTCTCCTCCAGAGCCATCTGGATCCAGTGACCAGATATTCATCAGGATGACTGGGGATGACCCAGGATGAGGTAGTTGGGGTTAAGTGACTTGCCCAAGGTCACACGATTAGTGAGTATCAAGTGTCTGAGGTGAGATTTGAACTCAGGTCCTCCTGACTCTTGCACTGGTGCTTAATCCACTGCACCACCTAGCTGCCCCTCTTGAAAACTAGAAGTTGCAAAGAAGGTGCTGGCTTACATGGGGGGGGGGGGGCAGGGAAGAGAGGAGGGAATGAGAGGGAATAAGCATTTATATAGTGCCTACTATATGCCAGGCACTGAGCTAAGCACTTCACAAATGTTATCTCATTTGATCCTCACAACAACCTTGTGTAAGTAAGGTGGATTTTTTTATTCTTTCTTAGAGTTTAGTTTCCCAGGATCCGTGGCCATAACAATCTCATAACAATTTCCCAGGCTCATGACTTGTAAGCATCTCCGCCATGCTTCCGTAACATTTTGCAATGATTAATAATATAAACATTTGTGCATAAATGGTAAATACCCAACTGCGACTGTGCAGTGAGATATAATGGTGAGATAACGCAAACTTGGGAGGCTCTCGCTGGCAATGTGCGTTCTTTGTCTGTTGCGCTATAAAGCAGGTGCGCACTGGTCAGTGAGTGGGGAACTCTTAGGGTTGAGTGCACAAGCTGGAATGCTGTGCATGCCTTGATCAGCCCCCATCAAGGCTTAGGGGGAATCTCTGTTTGCCTCAACCAGCCCCCACTGAAGTCTGAGGGGATTTAGGGGAGCACACAAGTTGTGCCTGTCTCAGTTGGCCTCATCAAGATATAGTGGTAGCTGCTTCCCCTTCTCATCCACCCCTGCAAGAAGGGTGATTAGGGAGTGCTGTAGGAGTTGGTGTTCCCATTATCAGCAAACCCTCTTAAGAAGACTGGATTATAATAAAGAAAGATTATTAACCTCTTCAAAGCTGTCTTCCTGTCCTTCCTGTCTGACCAGATCAACAAAGAACCTGTGCTAGCAGCTTTCCCGTGTGCTAGTGTTATCTCTCT
Source organism: Notamacropus eugenii (assembly GCF_028372415.1). Taxonomy (NCBI): domain Eukaryota; kingdom Metazoa; phylum Chordata; class Mammalia; order Diprotodontia; family Macropodidae; genus Notamacropus; species Notamacropus eugenii. The sequence continues at coordinate 356,233,017 of NC_092873.1, read as the reverse complement.
TACACCCTGACAAACTGATGATATTATTACCCCCATTTTACAGTCTAGGAAACTGAGACAGAAAGAAGTCAAGTGACTTCCCCAGGGCCATACAGCTCTTCTGACTCCAGGCCCAGGGCACCTAGCTTCAATGAAAGAAATCACAGCTTTTGTCCCTGTCCCTAATTATGATAATAATATTAGTTTGATGGATATAATCTTGATTGTCTAAAAAATCCAGCCCTTGTGAGCATACGTTCTGTGTATGACTGGTGAAATTCTCATATGGATTGTGGAACATGCACAGGCATTCTGTCACTGTCCTTGGGTGACAACGTGAACTTTTGAGTGGTTGCTGAACCAAACATGGATATGTATTCAAAAAGCATTAACTAAGCCAAAGCTAGGGGTGAGGAGGGTGGTCTTCCTCTTTCCTGCCTGGCTGCATTTGAATGAGAGAGACATACTGTAAATTTCTGGGATAAGAAAAGACCTTGGGCTCCTTCCACCTGCCTCACAAGGCAGTGATTATGGATGGGACTGTTCTGTTCTTTGACTTTGTGAGTCTTCTGCCTGTAGTGAAGGAGTATTGGAAACAGCTATGACCTGGTGAACTTGCAAAGGTGAAAATGATGAGCCACCAGAGCTCTGCAAACTGGGGTCCATGCTGGGATGTCCAGGAGATGTGGCATCTAAGACCCTAAAGAGTAACAACTGAAAGAGGGAACAGACTCAGATGCATTCAGAGGTGATGTCATATTGGGAAGCAAACCTGGTGGGGGAAATGCTTTGTGCCATTTTCATTTTACACTCACAACAACCCTGACAAGTCATCTCTTCTTTAAGTGAGAGACAGCTCTTCCTAGGAACTGAGGTGATAGATTGAAGTGTCACAACCACCCACCTCCCCTGTTCAAGGGGAAATGTTTTGTAGCTTCTGTCCTTGTTATATCAGTTCAGTAAACACCCTTTTATCCAAGATAGTTGATGTTAATTGGTTGAATGAAAGTGAAGCACTTATCACTGGAAGCTAACATTGGAAAGAACACATCAGAATGGGAGGTCAAGCCTACAGCACTGAAGACACCCCAATCCTTCAGTTTCCTTAGGACTTACTTAACTTTGAGAGAAGAAGCTCTGGGGGAACTGATTCATCAGTGTAAGCGTAAGGATTCCAAGAGTTTATACTGACTACATTAGTAATAGCTGATGGGATCCAGGTAGTCTGACTGACCCCATGATCCCAGTAGGATTAGAATTATGAGTGACCCAAAATGCAATGGGTTCAAGTAGCCAGAACATGTTCCCAGTGACTTGTGTAAAGGATGTGGTGTAAGAGACATCACCCAAGGTGTGTATGGGCACAAAAATTGGTCACATAGTTCAAGTGTGACAATAACCAAAGAGTGTTCAAATAATCAGGCTAAGGTCTCCAACCTAGTGATTAAGTAACTCCTGTATGGAGGATTTACATAAAGATATGAGGAAGGATCTCACAAGACGAAAAGGAGGAGAGATCTTGCAATCTGCATCACTGAGTGAGAAGGCAGGCCCACATAGACAAGACCACAGAGCCTCTGAATTATTGAAATAGTCAAACATTATCAACAGGTGAAAGGATAATGCATCCTTTTAACACACCTGTTAATGCTGGTATTCCTTTTCTCTGCGCAGATGGCAACTCATGAATGGCTTTTCTTCATGTTCTCCTATAGTGATCAATATGCTGGAGACCTTCATTGAGATCTTTTTACATCTCATGGGTACCTAGACTACCAGCACCACAGGGCCTTTAACCCCTGATCACTGCGTGGCTGACTACACCACTTCCTTTTCCTCCTTCCCTCCTTTGTCCTTTTTTCTTCTTTTCTTTGTTTTTTCCTTCCTTCCTTCCTCTTTATTACTTTTTACTTACTTCCTTTATCTCTTCCTCTTTTTTGTAGTGTTTCAAATTTCTTGACCAAACAGTATAAGTAGGAAAATATTTATTCTAAAAAGATAGATTTTTGTGCTGTGAAGCAACTGGGGATCATTGAAGGTGATATACAATTTATTTTTTTCATCCAGTTTTCTTTAAATTCTGAATTTAACAGATACCAAAGAGAATGCACAATATCGTATACAATGTAGAACAAGAGGATAGGATAGTCCATGAAACTATGAATCTTTATTATATAGTGCTTTTCTTTTAAAGTATATAATAAATTCTTTTAAAGTATATACATTTTTTTAAAAATTTAAAGTATATAATTTTTAAATTTTTTTACATTTTTAAAAATTTTTATATTTTTAAAAATTATATATTTAAAGTATATATAGTTTTTTTTATTTTAAAGTATATAATAAATTCAACATATAACTTCCAAAGCTATCCTGTTTTCTGAGTTCCTTCTGGCCTCTCTTTTATTCTCTTCTCTTTTTTTTTTTGCTTGGGGGGGGAACATCCTACCCTTAGCTCCCCTTTTATATCCCCCTCTGGAAAAAAAAAGGGGAATTCATCCAATGATCATACTGTATTTAGGTATGTATTTGTTGGGACCCAAACTAAACTATGTTTTAAGCCTCCTCCCCAAGAGACCAAGGTGGAGCAAGGAGATATTCCTCCCTTTCTGAGCTATTAGAGGGGATAAAAATGTTTGTTCTTGGTATATCTTTGAAATTAATATCCCTCTGTAAAAGCTAACTGATGTTATATATTTAAATATTTAAATGGAGTGCTAATTACAGACTTCCAAAAGAGTAATGCCACCAATATTACTCACATGGGGGGAAGCCTCACATTCTGGATCCCTCTCCTCATTGATATACATAAATGTATACATATACACACACATATATACACATACACTTATACATACATGTGTATAGATTGCCCCAAAGTGTATATATGCATATGTGTGTATACATAGTTTTATATACACATGCCCACACACACATATGTTCACAGGAGCATAGGCCCTAGATTTGGGGGAGAATACTCTAATATCAAGTTATTACTATGCTATTCCAGTAAATATCTTGCCCTAAGATAATTATGTCCTTTGGCTAAATATGTTGGTGGGAAGTTTTGAGCTATGGTTGTAAAAGTGTAAATCCATGATGTACCTTGAAACTTATAATCATTTCTTGGTGAGCCCAAATCGAAAATCTGAGTCAAGGAGATGGCCTAACAGGGTACTACACAGCACTAATTAAGTACCTACTATGTGCCAAAAACTATGTTATGCATTAGAGAAACAAAGACAAAGAAAAAGTCCCTGGCCTCAGAGCACAAAATCCATGGGAATAACTCACACAGATAGTTTTGAGTTTGAGAAGAAGACTATTTACTCAATGGTTAACTCTCAGAGAAGAGGATCCTGCAATGTACCCTCCATACAATGGGAAACCAGGAGATCTAGACCTTAAATACCCATTCCGCAACACCACTCCCTTTCTACTCAGGACTCCATATGCTCTGGATCCACAGATGAGGTCTGGGTCAAGTTCAGAGAACCATTCCATAAAAGAATTTTAAAAAAAGAAAAAATGTTCCATGAAAATACCCTAAGAGTCTGACATCATATACAGTATTCCATACCCGTGGTCCCACCACAACCATGTGGGCAAAGAAATAAGGGAAAGTTCAAGCTGGGTTATAATTTCATAACATTCACTTGTTGCTCCCTTTTTTAAAGGTTCACTAAGGCATTGGTTCTTCTCACTCAGTGACCAAAAAGGGGTTGACTTCATCATGCCCAAAGCTCTCAAGAGCTAGCATACATGGTTGGTCAGATGCAAGGAGGACAGCTCTGTGTATCCTCTCCTCAATGCCAACTTACATCTCTCTCAATAAAAAGTAAGCCGCTTAAGGACGGGCATTGTTTCGCTTTTGTCTTTATATCTTTCCACAAAATAGGGATTAAATAAATGTTTGTTGATTGATTAAGAGGCAGAATACTACTTTTTTTGTTGTTGAGTAATATTACACACTTCATGATTGCATTTGAGATTTTCTTGGCCAAGATACTGGAGTGGTTTGCCATTTCCTTCTCTAGATCATTTTACAGATGAAGAAACAGAGGCAAATAGGGTTAAGTGATTTGTCCAGAGTCACATAGATGCTAAGTGTCTGAGGCCAGATTTGAACTCAGGTCTTCCTGACTCCAGGTCTGGAACTCCATCTACTGTGCCACCTAGCTGCCCTCAACTACTACTACTACTACTATTACTACTGCTACTACTGCTGCTACTGCTGCTACTGCCTTTACTGCCACTACTGCTACTACTACTACTACCACCACACCACCACCATCATCACCATCACCACCACCATTTATATAGTAGTAACTTTATGCTAGGCACTAAGCTAAGCTCTTTAAAAATATTATCTCATTTGATCCTCACAACAGCCTTGTAGGGTAGATACTATTATTACAATTTCCATTTTACAGTTGTGAAAACTGAGGCAAACAGAGGTCAAACAGTTAATAAGTGCCTGAGGCCAAATTTGAACTCAGGTCTTCCTACCTCAATGTCCTACATTCTATCCTTTGTGTCACCAGCTACAGAAGTGAGAAAGAATTGCATTCCAGGTTTGAGGGACAACTTGACAAAGGCACAGACTCCTAGGTGAAGATAAGTCTTAAAGAGGATACTATTTTGCTTCACCTAGAGTAATGCTATTTCATAGTGAAATAACAATAATTCATAAAACACCGAGGAATCTTGTATTTTCTGTGCCTTCTAGTCAACTATGTTACTATAAAGATGCAGTCAGTTATAGAAAATAATTCCCAAAAGCCTGTTCCTTCTCACATCTTCATCAAGGATATGAATCATTCTTATGATGATTTTATAAAGATGAGAGAGTAGGCATATGGGCTGGTAGTTATGAATGTTTTCTCCATCGCATTTTGGGGATAATAATATTGTCCATAATTTTTTTTTCATTTGTTTGGTAACTTTCTCTACCTGAAACATCTTATCAAATGATCCCTGAATGCTTTCAAGATTGGTTTACCTCCAGCACCCCCTTGGTCTGTGTGTGCATGCCTCCCATCGCTCTTCTCCACTTAATTGTCTTAATCGCCATTTTCATTTTCACCTATACAGAAAGCAGATGAGATGTGTGAGTCAAAATCCCATGGTTCCACTAGAGCTGATGAGGAAAACAGATCATTGCCCACATAACACTCCTGCCAAGCAGACACATTGGCTCCATTTTATACCGATTTATTGTTCCCCCTTTCATCTTTGAGTGTTATTCAGGGGCCAGGCCTAGCTCAGGCCAGTCCAGTGATTCAGGTTTGGGATTGAAAGGCGATGCAATACTCAAAGATCGTAAAAGTGTAATAAAGAACTTTATTTACAAAAAGGTTTAAAAGGATACAATTCCTAATTGATTAAAAAAAAAAAAAGCACTACTTCCTTCTTCCTCCACATTCTTCATGCAAAAGGTCAGAAAGGCATCTCTGAACTCTGTTAAACCTCTAGAGCACCAATTCCATACAGGCTGGGCTTTTTATGCCTCTACCCCTCCAGAAAGAATGGTCCCTTTGTCTCCTTAAAAGAAAACCACCCCAGCCTGTATAAAATAAATACTATCCTGCCACAAATTCTTTCGGGATGAGTCAACTTATTTGGGGTCGTTCATGAACTATAAACTTAGGAACTCTGATCAACATAATGACCAACCACCATTCCAGAGGACTCATGATGAAATATGCTGCACAACTCGAATAGAGAGGTTATGGAGTCAGGGTGGAGACTGGGGCAAGTGTTGGATTTGGGATTTGTTTTTTGGGGTTTGTGTTTGTTTGGGGTTGGGTTTTTTGTTTTCTTTTGTTGTTTTTAACATGGACGATATGGGCATTTGTTTTGCTTGATTATCTATGTTTGTAAAAGATTTTGTTTTTCTCATTTCCTCAGTGGGAAGTGGAAGGGAAAGAATTTGGACCTGAAAATTCAACAAAATTAGATTTCCTCCTCTAACTTATTTTACAGATGAAGAAACTGAGGTAAACGGAGTTAAGTCACTTGCCCAGGGTCACACAGCTACTAAGAGTCTGAGGCAGGATTTGAGCCCATGAACATGAAACTGATTCCTGATCAGGAAAGAAATCCATACATTGACTATATCTAAAAATATTTGTTTTCATCTGCCCTGTTTGTGCCTCACATCTCTTTCAGATAGTAGATAGAGAATACATAAATGCATATATATGTATATATACATATATATGTACATAAAACTTTTTCAGATCAGAAGATAAATGTATCTTAGCCATGGGCTGAGAATATATTGTTACTATTTATACATATTGATATACTATAAATACTGTTGGGCTGGGGATACTGATGCCTGTTATTTTTACATTTAACCTGTGGCAGGTAAATGATGAAATGATTAAGAAAATAAAAGTTCAATCTTCCAAGCATACTACATATTGGGGTGTGTGTGTGTGTGTGTGTGTGTGTGTGTGTGTGTGTGCGCGCGTGCATGACAATTGCCAAACAAACTGGGATCAAACCTCCTCAGCATGGGCCTGGACCCTGAATACAAGGAAAGACAGGCTGTTGAATACATTAAAAACAAATTAATCAGATAAGACCAATTAACTAAAAGGAAAAAATACAGAATTAGGTATTCTGATTTCTAATTGGAGGAAAGATTAGGACTTTCCAAGTTGAGATGGGAAGAGTGAACAAGTACAATTCCCTGAAATCAGAAAAAAGAGGTGTCTCACTCCCAAGTGTCTGTGTACAATCAAAAGAACATGGAAAAAATAACTGATTGATCAGTATGGGACCAGGTTTCATGTAAGACATGTGGATTGCTTGAGATGTATAATTGTGAGAAAACTCCTTGCCTCAATCCTTGGATCTGACCAGATTTTGTCAGCATAACCTGGGTCCCTAGTTAAGCACCTCTAAACAGCAGACAGAGTTGGTTCACCTTTCCAACCACTCAGGGCTAAGTTCACACAACGCAATAAGGTTTTCTCCCAATTCTCACAGCTGAATACAGTTTTCTCACAAGCCAGAAATTAGACTAGACCCATAACTGAACAGAAAGGGGACTGAGCCAGTTCCAGAATTGAGTCACAAGATGGAGTTGGTATGTGTGGTTCATTCAATTCCCACAATTAACCACCTGCTATCCTAATGTCCTCAATTCCTTCTATTTCCCCCTTTTGATTCATGGGAGTATACAGCCCACTCCTCCCATGGATCACTTACCTAAAAGTCAAACCACCAAGTGATATCATTGACCATTGATCTAATGCTATTTAGCTAAATGAATCTACCATGGTGCCACCCCAAGACTAGAAGTGATAGAAATTTGTCACTCCTTATGGTTCTCAGAGAATGAAGGAATTTCTGCCCTTCAGTTCTGCCTCTTGCTAAACAGCCTTTGCTGCTTAAGAAAGGTGGATTATTATGGTCTTGGTGACTCAGGATTAGTTCTTGAGAAACCTTCCATCTCTGGCAAACTTTATCTCTTCCCTGTTTTCCAACATTTCACCGAGCACTAGCCGTGTGACTTTGACAACATGAAATAAACTCCCTTTAGTTTTATCTGTTGATAATATATGCTTAGAGGCTGCACAGAATCAATAAAACAATAAAACTATACCAAGTAAAACATCCACCACATAAATTCATGTTTCTCTCCAATTTGGACAGACTTCAGATGGTACAATAAGCTAAATTCAAAGACCTAGGAAAGGCACAATTCACTTTGTTCAGTCACCATGGCCATGCCTTTCTCAGTAGGGCAATTCACCTCCCATATCTAAGAGGGCAAGACTAACTAAAGACTCAGGAACTCCAGACCTAGGATCATAGACCCTCCTCTTTGGTGCTGGTTGTGGACTTGGAACCTAATTCAACCTAAAATTCTTATGGCTTATGCTTTTTCTTCTCCATGTCCATTGTGTGGGATGGCTCAGGTCCCTACATAAATCAATTACTCAGAGGCCTCTCAAAGTGATGACAGAAAAGTGATTTATTCGATTCTCGAGAAGCGGGGCTCACCTGTAGGAGTAGGAAAGCCGAAGACAAAGAACAGGACAGTAATTTATATAGACCCTAACGCAAGTCCCTCCTCCCCCCACTGACCATTATCCTCATTAGCTGAGAATATGGTCTTACATTCTAGACACGAAATCTAACCAATCCCTTTTGAAATGAAGACATCGAGGAATTATGTAAGTTTTATCCAATCATTGAGACCCTAATACACTACACAGTTTTATATCCTTATATGGAACTATTCTATTCTAAAAATATTGTAACCTTGAGCCTTTAGGCCTTACCTCACCCCTGGGAGAAAAATTACAATCTGAGGAGTCTTCACTAAGTCTATCCCACTCAATCCCTCCTCTTATTTTATCAGCCTGAAGACTTCTCACGGATGTTTCAACCAAAGTTCTGTAACATAATCTCACACTGTCGATTAATCTCCTCATCCCAATCAGGATCATTCATGTTTCTTGTCTCCACAGGTGCCCAACCTTCCTTCTTTAATATCATCAATCGAATGGCTCCTTCGGTCCTTTCTTCTACTCTAGCAAGTTTTAGTAAAGAATTTCTAACTATTTTAGTAATTAGTGAAATCAAACAAGGTAAACAAATAGGAAGTAATACAATACCACTAATTGCTATAAGGCCAAACCACAGTAACCTCTTCCACCAGCTCCCCTCAAACTAGGACCACCAGGATGTATTGAAAGTGGAGCCCCAAGTTTGTATGGGAACATGAGCAACCTTCCTGATATTCTTGGTGATCTCTTTCACTATCCTTCCATTATCATCAATTTTTAAGCAATATGTAGATAAATTGAGTTTCCCACAAACTCCTCCTTCTTCTGCAAGTAAATAATCTAAGATTAATCTATGTTGCAGTACTGCTTCCCTAGTCTGTGTGGCTTGATCAGCCAAGAAGTCCAAAGCCTTTGCTGTTTGATTGGTTATAATTTCAACTACTGCTTGGAGTCTGATTACTCTGTTTAATAGATACATAGGGGTTCTATAACCCCAGCTCCCATCTTGAGCCCAAGTTGCAGGCCCATACTCTCTGATTATCCTCTCAGGAGGCCAAGTATCGCCCCACCCATTTGCATTTCCAGTCTGAGTGAGGGAGGTGTCGATGTTCCTCTTTCTTTTTGCTAGATCATCATATAGAGGGACCCCTAGATGCTGTTTCCCTGATTCAGGCAAGAAAAAGAATTTAGGTCTCACCAATCCAATGTAACAAACACCTCTCCAGTTTAGCGGAAGGTGAGTATAGGCTGTCTGTCCACATATCCAATAGTGCCCTCTCAAAGCAGGATTTTCCTCTAGAAACAGTCTTACTCTATAATCCACAGCCGGAAAGTACTTCACATCATCCGGGCCTAATGGTCCTCCTTTCATGATCTCTGACTTACCCTTCCATAGTTGTTGCTTCCTCTTCCATATACAATGTTGATAATTCTCCCCAGTTCTATTGATTACACTCCAGAAAGTATCAAACATCATCCTATGTGTTCCATTCTCCCACTTCCATACCCATTCTTTATATTCTGTGTTATTCTTAATACTATTCATATATATATATATATATATATATATCTCCACAAATAGTCATGGTCGTGACACCTTTCACATGGTTTTCTGGGATCAGAGGGGTTGTAAAACTTATACCTACAACCTCTGTGATATTCCCCTTTTGTTCTCTCTCTTCATATGAAGAGGGTGGGAAATATGAATGGGTACAGGGAATCACCCTACCATCTGAATAGGTAATACCGTTCTGATCCCATCTGTTTGCATACTGGGCACAATCAATATGAGCCAGGGTTTCTGGCCTTTGTGTGAATGTCCATTTACAATTACTTTCTCCCAGCCATGTCTCCTGCAATTCAGGTCCTGTTTGGTTTAAACAATATTCACCTGGAACTGATTCGGACAAAGACCATTGGTGTTTCTCTTGGCTTGTCCAGAATCTTGTTCTGTCATGTACTACAGATCTATTACTTAAAATCCAGACTGGACTCAGCGGTACTGCTACCCATGGCCATTGGCTTAACTGCTGAGGTCCCCCCACAAATCCAACAGTCGGATACCTCAAAGATGTCCGCAATGGTCTGAATTAGGGCTGGGAAACTATTTTCAAGAGTGGGGTTGATAACTGGGGCCTGGTGTCCCAGCAGTGGGAACAGGATCATGCCTAAAAGGGACATTCCCAGGGTATTACATTTTGGTTGCATTGTTCCCACGGTTTGTCAAGTCCACACAGTCTTAACAGAAGAGTCCTGTTTAAATATTGTGATTAATGGCTTAGGACAATTACTGAACAGAGAATCCTGTTAAGAACAAACAATAATAATCCTAGTATAGTTTCCCAAATAACAAAACTTATAATGAATATATATATATACCTCATTGGCTATCCCTTTCCAAATTCTGTGTGTTCTCACACACTTCAAATGGAGCTTTTAATACTGACAAAGTGTGTTTCCAAGCATGAAGCTTGAGAGTTTAATAACTAATAGCAATAATTATAAATGACAGTAAACAACTTTAAAATTTTTAAATGCAATAACCTTCCATAACTTTGTCTACTGGCTTCCCAAGCATGCTAAACATTTTCTGAATTGGGATGGGGGAATAGATAGTTCAGGGTTGAACTTACCCATATTCCTCCCCTCCTCTTATTTATTCCTTTTTCCATACCTAAATCCAATCAATAAATACCTCTTCACATTCTTTCCCTTATGAATCCTTCCCTTCATCTATCTTCCTTTTTTTTTTTATATGAATATGGGAAGGAAGCAAAGTTGACTGACACATTAGCAAATTACAGGGGGCAGTCCCGTTGTCATAAGTACAGATACAGAGATTTAAATTAATGAACTGTCCATTTAGAGGTTCCATCTCATACAGCAGTCTGGGGAAAAATATCATCTTATGCAGTTTTCTGATCTGGATGCTCCTTCAAACAGTCTTCAGCACAGCATCTCAGCATCTTCTTCTCTTCATCTTCTTGTAGAAATCCAGATGTCCACTCTCCTACAAAACTGAACTTAATACCATCTTAGATTACCATTCCTATCACTCTTACAAAAATCACAATTGAAACTTTGACAAATTGTCATTTTTTTTAAAAGAAAAGAAAATTCACATTAAAATGCAGCTTCTACATTTCACAGTAGGTCATTATTCATTCCCTCATTAGGAAGATGAGATTTCACTAAGGAGTCAATACCAGGCTCCAGTACTTATATAAATACAATAAATAATCATTTTTAACACAGTGCATATCACATCATAAAACAATTCCAACTTCTGATCATGTGATGCTTCTTTTAAAGCATTTACAATATAGTCCACAAACCATTTTTCATTTAACATTAACCAACTAAGACAAAATAATAACGGTGCACGCTAGTCTCACAAGCCCTTGACCTGATTGTCTTCACACTATTACTAAGAATTAGAGGACCCTAACTTATTGTTGTTGTTCTAAAGTCCTAAACCTGTTAGCTCAATTTTAGACTTAACCTCAGATGTTCCCCTACCAACAATCTATTATTCAACAGATCTGGTATTATTACTTACAAAACTTCTGATTTTAGGAATTTGCCACTAAGAGTAGGGACATTGCAGGGAAACAACATCTCCCTTACTTCATGTCAGTTCCAGGCAGGAGTAGATTGTCAACTGGCATTCAGCCAGGCTTCAAGTCTGCCAGGTGTCAGTCGGGAAATTGAGTCAGGAGAATCCTACCTCAGCCCAGACTGAACAGTCGCTCTCCCGACCTTCCCATGAGATCACCTTTTTGCAGTTCATACCAGCATCTCACAGGCTTATTGGCATCATGGATCAGTGGCTCAGACCACCTCTCTTGCTATCCACACCTGGAGTTAGACTCAGAAGAACAGTCAGTTAATAGTCCCACAAAAATCTTAAAATAGCAAGCTCCAATAATCAGTTTCAGACATGACTAATTTCACATTGGCCAAGGAACATCTTTGAAGCAGGTCTAAGTAGCCTACATGCCTTTCTATACATGTTCTAGTTCCTGATTGAATAACAATCATAAGTCATTGCTCTAGTAGATTTATATCTGTTTCCCAAACTACTTTATCTCTTTCTAACCCTGCTCAATCTAAAAGAATGAGCTACACATGTGATAAGTTCAAACACTAACTTGAATTTTTATGTTCCTGTAATGAATTCAAATCAAAACAATCATTTAACTTTCAATGCCAAATATTACCAGAGGCTACCTACCTCTAAGAAAATTAGACTGAAATTCTTTTTCCCAAACTGAAGTTGTCTCTGATTTAGTCTCAGTAATTAATTCAGTCAATTGTTTTAATACTAATTGCTTTTACATCATTTTGTAACATGTAAAGATCTCATTCCAAGTTGGGACCTTTGTCCATTACCCCAAAAGAGTTTTAGTCCCATTTGCCTAAAGGCCCTGGAAAACCTCACCTTGAAAACTCCTTGGTTTTTTTTTTCCACGTGAACCGGCTCTTCTAAGGTCCACTCTTTCACTATGCCCAAGTCTATTCTACTTCCCACTCTTAATTCTATCAGTCCAAATCTCCAGTTTACTGGCCACTCCCATCAAGACCATTCCTGGAGCTCCCAGACCACCTGGGGCTACCACCGCCCCCCCCCCTTTTTTTGTAAGGGATTCCTTTCCTTGAATCCCCCTGTAAATAAAATACAATTACAGTTAACTTTAAATCCCAATCTTGTTCTATGTAACAATGATACAATATCTATTTATTCCCATTAGATTTAGAAAGAATGTCCCCAGGGATTTTACTTACTTCTTAGATCCTAAATTTGCCCTAAAGAGCCAATCACTGAAGATCATTTCTTATACATTTTCAAATTCTCGCCAAAGCAAGTTCTATATACAATCTCCTCAGCTGCTGGGGCTGTACTTGTTATTAGCCTGAGGACTGCTTCTTTTCCCACATATACACACAGTGTACCAGCTTTAGGTTTTAGCATTAGAATTACAAATGGCAAACATAATTTTCATAAGTGATAACAAATTGTTTTAGCTATGAACCCAAACAATAAATTTCAGATGACACCAATTGCATTTTCATATCCTATTAGAGAAACTAAATTCTTCCCACTTTTGTAACTTACAAATACAAATTGGATAGGTAGGCCTTCCAAAAACCCATACGAAAGATTTTACAAAGTATTTCTTAATACAGCAAATATTTCCTCTCTTATGTACAGTTTGCAATTTATCACAATCCCCTTGAAACTAATTGACAGAAATCACAAGAAAAGACCTAAACCCAAAGCCTTTTCACATTTGCCCATAAACTTTCTTTTACAAAAATAACTTTAGAGTAAATGCTTGATTCATGGCAAAAACAATTTTAGCTAAAATTTCCTTTTCAACAACAGAAATAAACTTTTAACGTAATACATGCTCAGATGAAACAGGCTTGAAAATCACACCTATATATATACATACATGTACATTTTTAAAGCGTTCTCATTTTCTTAATAAGAATGCTACAAGGAAACTCTTATAAAAAAATTCATAACAGCTCTTTTTAACCAATTCATTAATGAACTTAACAATGCAATTTCTAATACAATATTTAGATAGATTACCTAAAAATTTAAACTTATTTAAGTTTACTTAAAACTTAAAAGAAGCCATTAACCTATTCAGCTCTTTTTTTTATAACCAAATGTAAGTTTCAAATTATCAAATTTCTATTACATCTTTTTAAAACCCCAATCTATATGTAATAAATTACAAAATTTAAAATCATGTAACAGTTACATTAGATTAATGTTGCATCTAACAAATACCTATCCTTTTGTTACTGGATCTAACATTTTTGCCAGAAATGCTACTGGGTGTCTCTGCCCTCCTCTTATTTGTGCCAGGATTCCCAAGGCCACCCCTTTCTGGCCCTCCCACTCTGCAAAGAAAAAGAAAAACCTAAACCTATTATCTTTTTACTTTAAATACATTGTCTGGCATCAAATATATTGATCTAATTAAACCTAAATCCAAAACTCTCAGCTCTAAGTTGCTTACTTGAGATTTTTTACTTTCTAATCTTCTGCTTACTTCCACCAAACTTTAATAAATTCTAACCTATCTGAAACATTAAATTAAGAATTACACATTTCACCTATTCACAATTCCAAATACGACCAGAATGAATTCACTTCACTTTCTGTTATTTCCCATTACACTAAAATTTCTTCTTTTGGGTGAGGCAGGAAATGGTTAAATGGTTGCCAGCATGCCTCTTAGGTCTGAGGGAAAAAGAATTTTTTTTTTTTCCTTTCTCTCCCTCCTTGTCCCTCCGCCCCTCTGAAACTAGTCTGGAGGGGTTGAAGAAAGGGAGTAACAGGAATTTCAAGGACAGTTCAGCTCAGCCTTTCTGCTCCTGCTGGCTGGCTGGCTAAATTTACAACCTTATCAGATAAAAACAGAGACACACAGACTTTCATTCACACAGAAATACCAACACAACATATACAGACAAAACATTTAACAGAATAGAATAGTACATATAGGTTTAAATTTTTGGCAAACCCAATCCTCGGAGGAACCATATTTGGGCCAGATTGTGCCTCCTCCTCCGATGTCTTTTCACCCCATATGAAACAACAATACTTAATCATCTTCTTCTACATTCTTTTCTCTATAATTTTGGTAATTCATGCCAATTTTGTAATCGGTTTCCCAAGGGACTATTTACCAGTATTTCTTCCTAACTCCACTCCGAAGCTCTATTCTTGGACTGCTTTTGTCTCATTTTGGTCGAGGGTTGTCGCCAACACCTCCGAGTCTGAGACTCAACGAATTGTGCTAGCTCCCTTGCTAGCTCTCCTGCTGGCTCCTTTGGTCGAGGGTTGTCGCCAACACCTCCGAGTCTGAGACTCAACGAATTATGCTAGCTCCCTTGCTAGCTTCTCTTGCCAGCTCTCAGGTGAGGGTCGCTCATCACCAGCAGTCACCCAGCAAACGTTTTTGGGGAGGCCCTTCACCCTGGGGTCCCGCAGTCCACTAATTTGGTTGGGAGTCTTCACCTTCTCCCCGAGTCTATCTAAGACTCAACGAATTGACCCCCAGACCCACCCACCACCCCACCCCCCCCCCCCCCCGCGCTTACCGCTGAGTCGTATACGCGTACAAGTTGCCTGACTGCAAACTTCAACACCAACCAGTTGGCATTTTTACACACTTCACAGCTTCAGAGTCTTTGGAGTCCCTATCTCTATTCTTTTCTGTCTTCACTGAGTTCCTCTGCTTCGGGTCGTTACCTTGCAGAGAGGGAGGCCCAGCAGCCCTTTTCAAGGACGATAGGGAAATCTCCCCACAGGCACCCAGTCTTTGAACTGAGCTGTCAGCCATCTCTCAGAAAGGTCACAGATCCCGGGCGAAGCCCCCAAACTGTGTGGGATGGCTCAGGTCCCTACATAAATCAATTACTCAGAGGCCTCTCAAAGTGATGAAAGAAAAGTGATTTATTCGATTCTCGAGAAGCGGGGCTCACCTGTAGGAGTAGGAAAGCCGAAGACAAAGAACAGGACAGTGATTTATATAGACCCTAACGCAAGTCCCTCCTCCCCCCACTGACCATTATCCTCATTAGCTGAGAATATGGTCTTACATTCTAGACACGAAATCTAACCAATCCCTTTTGAAATGAAGACATCGAGGAATTATGTAAGTTTTATCCAATCATTGAGACCCTAATACACTACACAGTTTTATATCCTTATATGGAACTATTCTATTCTAAAAATATTGTAACCTTGAGCCTTTAGGCCTTACCTCACCCCTGGGAGAAAAATTACAATCTGAGGAGTCTTCACTAAGTCTATCCCACTCACCATCCTGTCCCTAGGAATGACCTCTGACTGAATCTAACTGAAGCTAGTTTCATCATTCACAGTCAGAAGTATAAACATAGGCAGGTAAAACAAGAAGAGAAACTCTCTCCACTCTAAACACTATAGTGTCTCCTCTGTACCTTGTGGGTCTGACTTTATTGCATACTACTTACTTGTCATGGTCCCCACCAGATCACAGATTCCAACTGTGCAGGGAAGGGCAAAGACAGCAGAAAGGGTCCTATACATCATAGTCATTTTCATATATAATATTATTACCATGCTGGAATTGAACTCTTACTTGTAACAAAGGGGAAATTATTAAATAAAACCACAATATAATGACCACATCTGAGAATCTATTTAGAATTCTGTCCCTGTAGCCCCCACCTCTTCAACTTGAAAGCTCAAAACTTCTACATATTGGAAATATTCTCCACCCTAAGGCCTCACCTTCTGATTGGCTGGTTCCTCTCAGAATTTTCCATTTAAGGAGGAGGCTCAGGTCAAAGGTATCTTCATCCCTCTTTAGGATGTGATACTGTCTCAACTCTCCAAGATTTTCTCTCCCTTGCCCCTATTCCATGTACCTTCCTCCACTTAACCCTTTTCAGCTCCCTTTTATGTATTATCTTCCCCATTTAGAATGTAAGGCTCTTTAGCAAAAGGATTGTTTTTCTGCTTCTATTTGTATTCTCAGGCTTAGCACAATGCCTGGCACATAGTAAACACTTAATAAATTCTTGATGACTGACTAATTGACTTGCCTGATGAGAAGAGAGGGGCATGTTATAGTATCTGTTTTCTTGAACCAAGATTGGCTAGTAAAATATATAATTGCCCTTTCAAAAATTCTGGTGATAAACATTTACCATCATGAATGGAAGAGATAAAGCAAATGGAGGGAAGGTGAACCTTGAGAGGTATTCCAAACAAGGTTGTTATGAGTAACAACCTTCCTCACTTAGGAATAGTTTAACAATGTTTAACCTCTAACTCCATCAAGCTGACAATGACCCACTAAAGACCAGTTTGGGGGTCATTCATTCAACTAATGCAATTTTACCTAACTATATTATTATCTAGACTGTTTTGTACTCAAGTCTACTAGTAAGACTTCTGAAATTCAAGTATTTCTTGTCAATAATATTTCTCTAATGTACCAGTCTAGGAACTTGTCAATAAAGAAAAATAAGTTTAATCTGGCATGACCTGTTTTTTAAGAAGTCCTGCTGGCTCTTCAGTGATCACTGCTTCCCTTTCTAAATGCTCACAAACCCTCTTTTTAATAGTGTTCTAGAATTTTGCCAAGAATCAAAGTCAATTCCGCCTGTTTAGTTCAATTCAACAAAAATTCATTAAATGTCTTCTACACGCAAGTCACTATACCAGTCACAGACAAAAAAAAAAATCAAGTTTTTTTTAATCTGTTTCCTAAACTCCTCATCTAATTTTCACAGCTGTCCAGGTGATCCATGCAACAATATTTCTGCTGTTCCTCCCCTTATTGATTCTTTTCCTGCTCTTCCCTACCCTGTTTACTCCTTCTAGTTCCTTCCTTTCCTCACTTGAGTCTGTCCTTTTAATAATTATTTATTTAAAATACTTTAATTTAAATAATTTAAAATACTTTAAAAATATCTATGCTGTTCCTTTTCCCATAGCCACATTTCAGTCCTAAGTCCTACTAAAACCAAGTATCAATGACCCCTCTGAGAAAAAATTTGTCTCATCACATTCGGATCCATGATGCTTGAATTTGTTCAGATATCCGAGATCAGAGGTTTTCTTGATGACTCTTTTCTTTGGTGTTATATTATGTCCTGTATATTACTGGCTATTTCTCCTCTTAATCTTCTTCCTACATTGTATTCTCTCTGTTTGCTACTATGTTATCCAACTTCACTGATCTAGATGAGCAAATCCCCTAGTCCTTAAACTTACTCTTTTCAATCTTCACTAAAGTCCTCTTCTATTGCTTCATTTTGGTGGGAAGGTACCTATGGATCCTCAAAGGCTAGCCCAGTGGAGCACGAACTCTAAAAGTTTCTACTGACCTGGAAAGCTTCAATTACCAACTCAGTGATGAACTGCATATCACTTTGCCACTTCCAACAGGCTCATCACCATATACTGTATGGTTTTTTTTCAGATACTACAGTTCATGAAGTCCGTCTACCAAGGTGCAGATGGGTTATGATCTATATATCTCGGGAATTTTTGCCCAACAAAAATCATACATACCTGATGTATAGGAATTTATCTAATAAAGGCTTCACTTTCCCATGCTCTCTATCAGCACAGTCTTCTACTCAGACACTGTACTTTGGATTTATTTGAAAAAAAAAGTCACAAGGCATCAGTGAGTGAAGAAACCTTGACCCTTCTCCCACTAGTCCCCCACCCAGGGGTGCCACAGCATTTTAGAAGTTTATAAATACTTGGGGAGATGGGATATCTGTGTCTCCCCAAAAGACTGGAAAATACTTTTATAGCTTTTTAAAAGTGAATCCCAACTTTCTGCAAAAGAATAAAGGATAAGCTTGGACCCAAACAATAATTATGAGAAGACAACTATCCCTGCTTGTAGAGGCAGGTATCAAACATTACATATCAGATCAGGGTAAGTTATTCTTGATTATGTGTTAGTCATTTGCTTTTTAAAATATCATATTCCAATATTGCCTCTATAATAGCTGCAGCATAGCTTCATATGATCCTTGATGATGGTTCCTTGGTTCTTGAACTCTTGCTTCTTGGTCAATTGAAGTTTTTTTCCTTTTACCTGGAAGCTCTGGATTTAGGATATATTATTCCTGGGTGTTTTCAATTTTGCATAGACTCAAAAGATTATTAGTAGGTACTTTCTATTTTTACTTTATTCTCTGCTTATAATAATCCTAAACAGTTTTATTTTTATGATTTTGTGAAATATAGTATCCAAGACTTTTTGTTTGTTTGATCATGGTTTTCATGGACCTTGAGGACTCTTAAGTGACCTCTCCTCAACCTTTCCAATCATTTTTTGGTAGTAGATGTCTTACATATTCTCCTATTTTTTATTAAATCTTTTATATTTGTTCTAATATTTATTGTTTTTTCATGTAACCACTGAATTCTGTTTATTCTATTTTTCAGAGAACCCACTAATTAGGAAAGGAATTCTACCTTCTGATTAGGGATTTATTTTCCTTCCTTCCTTTATTTTCCTTCCAAACTTCTTCTCAATAGCTCTATTTTCAGTTTTTAACTCTCGCTTCATTTCTTCCAGACAAACTTGGGGTCTGTGATCAAGCCATTCCTTAACTGAGATTCTACTTGTATTTGTTATGGAGTGACTCTTCTCCTGGTCTTCTCTTAATCCACAACGTTCTCCATTATGTTCAATATTTTCTTCTGTTTACTCATATCACCTGCTCTGTGCTAGGGTCAGGCTTCTACTCATCCAACATTCTTGGGTAGAATGGAAAGGTTCTACTTGATGCTGTAGTCTGTAGTTTGGAAGCTGCTGGTGGTGCTGCAGTTCTGGATCAGTTGGCTGGGACCTAACCCTACCATTTGCTGGCTTCTGTGTCCTCTCCTAATGGTCCAGTGAGGATTTTGGCTTTGATCCTTCTCAGTCTTCTCCTTCTTGTACAATCACCAGCCAGGATGGAATTTTTACAGAAGTTGTTAAGGTAGAAATGACAAGACAACATAAACTAGATATGTGGAATGGGTGAGAGAGACAAGTCATGAATGACCTTGAAGTTGTCCAAGCCTTGGTAACTAATTACACCAAATATATACTGCATTGATGTGTCCAAGGACCAGCCTGCCTAAGTATGTGGAAATGGGTCAAAATGTTGGGTGAGAGAGTCAAACATGGAAATTTTTCACATGGATGCACATGTATGACCTACATCAGATTGCTTGCTGTCTCAAGGATGGGGGAAGAAAGGGACAGAGAATTTGGAAATCAAAACTTAAAAAAAAAAACAAAATGCTAAAGATTGTTTTTACTTGTAATTGGGGAAAATATTATTTTAAAAATTTCAAAAATAAAAAATGAATGGGAGAGTCATGAGCACATTATGAGGCTTCAGGGAAGGTATAAATAAATATGGAAAAATTAGAGAGAGAGTAGGAATGATAGAGGAGGAAATCTGATGGAGGAGGCAGGATGGGATAGGATGGGTTTACCTGGGTGAAGAGAAGAGACTCCTTTTCATGAGAGTCAGAGATGAAGGAGATAATGGGGAAAGATGCCCAAAAGATGTGAGATGAGGAGGAGAGAAGAAGGGAGCTCTAGTTGGAATCTTTGAAGTGAGAAGGTAGGGGGAAAGGGGTTCCTGAAAAGCTTGCCAGGGGATGGAAAAGGTCTGGAATAGCCAATCTGATAAAGGGAAGATCAAGTCACTTAATCCTGATTGCCTCTGAAAAAAAGAAGGAAATCTGAAATGATAGAAGGTTAGGATCAGATAAAGGAATTTCAGAATTTGTGAATGTGGTAATAGAATACTTGGAGGTGATGGGAGGAAGGGTATGGCCATATTTGTGCACAGCTGAGATAGAGGGAAAGAGCAGTTCCTAGTAACTGAGCAGATTGAGAAAGTGGGAAGTTATGGTATTTGATACATTAGTATCATTATGTGTGTGTGCGTGCGTGTGTGCATGTGTGTGTGAGTGTATAAAATGTGAGGGCAGGAGTTGTAGCAATGACTGTAAACCAAGCACTGAACTCAATGAGGAAGGAAGGAGAATGTCCTAGGAGTCATTAGATAATAGCCACCAGTTACTTAATGTCTCTGGGTCTCAGTTTCTTCATCTGAAAAAGGAAGATAAGATGATCTTTAAGGGTCTTTACAATTCTAAAATTCTACGATTCTATGATTCCATTAAATTGAGTAGAACTGGCTCTGGGATACCACTAGATGGCAGCAACCATGTGTGCTGGGCTAATCAGTCAAGGCAGAACTTACAAGCCACGTGCTAGGGCAGGGTGTGGTATGGAAAGACCAATGTTTCCACCACTTCTTTTTCAGAGTTTTGTTCAAAGCCAGAAAACCTATGTATTATCCCTAACACCTCTATTTCACACACTTATGAGGCCCATATAACTATTACCTACCTAAGGAGATGTTTTCTTGTCCAGTTAAATAACATTCTCTTCTCCAACTAGAATAAGAGGCCAATGACCCATCAAAGAGGAAAAAATGACAACATAATTGATCATCAGCTTTCTGTTTAATTTGTTTTAATATCTCTAAAAAGTAATTCTAATCTCTCTATAAAAGGACATGACAGTTTTACAGTTGCAACAGATTTTTCATTTATTGATGATTATACTTTAAAACACACTATATAACTATCACACAATAGAAAATGCCTTTTTAAATTAAAAAAAAAGATTGCACTCAGTAGGGAAATTTTCCAACAGAAGGTCTTCTTTTCAAGATAATTGCATATCTATACCCAATAGCTACATTAAAATGCTAATTCTAAACAGGCTCAGACTTTAAAAGTCATGATGAAAGTTAGCCAGGTTTTATCCAGAAATGTAATGTATATTTCACAATATGTTTCAGAGAAGATTTTTTTCACCAAAGATAGTTAATCAGTCAATCAACAAGCCTTTATTTAGCACCTACTATGTGCCAGGCACCATGCTATGAGCTGAAAGGCAAAAGCCATTTTAAGGTTGTCCAATGAACTAGGCTTACCCAAAACCCAGTGATCTGTTCTGTTTTACACAGGAACACAACCACTGATTGTTTTTGTCATTAATGACTCTATTAAAACAGCAACATTGACATCATTAATATACAAAGCCAAGCAAGAAGCTTTCCACAAATCCACTGGGTACCATTATGTTCTGTTTGGGCAATTCTTTTCACTCTTCAAATTATATTTTTAAAATCTGTCTTTTTGCTTTATTTACATCTTTTTCAACTCCCATCCAGTCAACTTTCCCATGACCACTGTGACAAGAGTCTGACAGAATAAAACTACAGCCTACTACAGATGCTACAAGTTTCCAACTTTCTGGAATAGAAATGATAACTGGATATAATGGATGGACACCATCCGTTACAGCTTGAGTATCTATGCTATATCATGTTTCTCTACAATAGGTCCAGAGATGTGGACAAAGTTCCAAGTATATACTCTGTTAAATCTTACACTTTGTAAGAGTTCTCATCACTGTTACATGCTGTAGAATAGGGCCTCCTGGTTACCATGATCCTGTTGCATTCTGTTCTCAAAAAAAAAACCTGGCAGGTTGACTTTTTTTTTTCTAAATTAGAGTTGACTTGATCCAATTTAATTCATTTCAACAAATATTAATAAATCTCCTTCTATGTTTACTCCACCTGATTATGGGCTAAAAGGTCCTATTTCTAATTCCTCACCCTGATATAGAGGCAAAGGCTGTCCCATAGAGAGCTGTAAGTTCTGGAAGATTCTAACAGGCAGGTATGGCTGTGAGTATAATCCAAGCAACAGCCTTCATTTGTTTCCTAAGGGCTGGCCCAGTTGACAAAGGAGAGGCTCATCAACAGTAGGTCTACATGGCACACCATGAAACAAAGAAAAATACAAAATGACCCTCCAAGTTCTATACCCCCTTCCTATTTCTGGAGTGACAGGCAAAGGCTGTTTGGAGACTATTCACATTAACTTAACTGCTGATACTTAAAATATGAGATTCTTATCCCAGTGTGAAATAAGTGGGCATGTAAGTGGAGGAACTGAATCCCATCAATCTTGACATAGTCCTCATAAAGGAAACCAGAAGCCAAAAGGAAGTTACACTCATGAAAGGACAGCTCGCACCCTCCCTTCTACAGAAGCAAATAAATGAATTGGCAGAACTTGCTTTATTCTGAGTCCAAAAGCCACAAGAAGTATCATTTCAGGGGACTCTTGGTCATCTCATGTTAAAATGCTCATGGTGATTATAACATCTAGACTTTAGGAGCCAAATCCAACTCCCTGGTTTTATAAATGAAGAACTCTAAGCATAGGAAAGTTACAAGATTTGTCTAAAGTTACCCAACCAGTGAGTGGGTGCGGGAGGATTTTAATTCAAGGCTCTCTGACTCCAAGTCTGGGGATTCCAATGATCTGCACCAGGATTCAACTGCACCAGGTTATCTCAGATATTTGCAGAAAAGAGCAGCAGGGTCTTGCAGCTCATGTGCCAAATGCTGCAGAGGATGAAGAGGTAGAGAACTGGTATATGAGATATGGTATGGGGTATATGGTATCTGATAGAACCTTTCCAATTCAATTAACATGTACTTCAATATTCCAAGATTTCAGAGCAAAGAAAGGCATGGGGAAGATGGTGGAAAATATGTTGTGAAATATGGCTCAGAAGTAAGAAGTGAAAGAGACCAAAAGCTTGAAGGTGCTACAAAAGCCATGCCTACAAGGTCATGGATACTTTGTTCAAAAAGAGTAGGGAGGCACTAGACATGTTGAAGGGCAGCTAGATGACTCTGTGGATAAAGGAAGACTCATGAGTTCCAATCCAGCCTCAGATACTTCTTAGCTGTGTGACCCTGGGCAAGTCACTTAACCCTGTTTGCCTCAGTTTCCTCATCTGTAAAATCAGCTGGAGAAGGAAATGGCAAACCACTATAGCATCTTTGCCAAGAAAACCCCAAATGAGGTCATGAAGAGTTAAACACAACTGAACAACAGGCACATTGATATTACTGAAAAGAAGTGATCAAGAAAATAACAATCTCTTCATCTATTTCCCCCATCTCCATAGATTTAGAGCTGAACTTTAGAGGCCAAGTCCAACCCCCTCAATTTAGAGATAATGTAGCTAAGGCCCAGATAGGTTAAATCACTTGCCCAGGGTCACACAACTAGAAAGTATCAGTCTTTTTGACTCCCTATCCCATGCCTTATCCACTTATACCACATGCCAATATCCCTCCTGTGATACTATGGGGCTGTGAATCATGAAACACCAGTCTCTGAATACTAACAGTT
Organism: Notamacropus eugenii; assembly: GCF_028372415.1. NCBI lineage: Eukaryota > Metazoa > Chordata > Mammalia > Diprotodontia > Macropodidae > Notamacropus > Notamacropus eugenii. The sequence goes on along the minus strand of NC_092873.1, from coordinate 356,209,176 downwards.
GGATAATAGAGAGGCACATGGTGGGTGTAAGTGGGTTGTGACATATTGCCAACAAAGAATTTCATTGGAAAAGTGTCATCAAGGATGTCATATGAAAGATATACCACTAGAAAAGGAGATGGGCCAGGATATGCAGTATAAGAGAGTAGGCGATCATTGACGGACACCCCACACCTCCAAGTCATAGCCTTACAATGCTAAGTAATCTAGAGCAAGCCTCCAAACACATTAAGTGGACCCTTAATGGAAGCTTCATAGGAAAATTAGGACAAAAGTCTCATGGGATAAGATGACATGGAGAAGATACAATTCTATTCAACTCAAAATTTCTTAAATGCAAAGCACTGGGAAGACAGAGATAGAAATGAAAATAAATAGCCTCTTCCCTCAAGGAACTTACATTGTGTGAAGGAATATAAATAAATATACAAACACGAACAGAATAATTTGAGGAGGTGAGACCACTGACAACTAGGAAGCTATATGTGTGTGTTGTCATTTCAGAATTTTTGTGACTCCATTTGGGGTTTTCTTGGCAAAGATACTGGAGTAGTTTGCCCTTTCCTTCTCCAGTTCATTGTTACAGATGAGGAAACTGAGGCAAAAAAGGTTAAATGACTTTCCCAGGGTCACACAGCTAATAAGTGTCTGAGGCTGGATTGGAACTCAGGAAGATGAGTCTTCCTGACTCCAGGTTCAGCAATCTATTCACTACGGTGCCACCTAGCTGTCTCTAGGAGCTAAGGTTACCAAGGCTTATAAAAGAACAATGTTTTCTGCCCTTGGGGAACTTACTGGACCCGAAAGGAATTCTAGTGGAGAAAAAACAATAGAAGCAGAGACAGGTAGGATACAAGGTAAGGAGGGGTGGAAGCAATGGAGAAATCAAAGTACTTTCAGAAAAAAAATGTGAAGGATAGTGTGTTTTAAACTGGGAGAATAAGGAAAGTCATCATATATGGGAGATGCCTGGGCTGAACCCTGAAGGAAGAGGAGGATTTTGAGGGGCAATGAAGGAGTGTCTTCTAGGGGACAGCCGAAGGAAATGAATAGAGACATGAGTTGATCATTTATTTGGGTTTATAGGCAAATCTGATTTATCTGTGAGTCAATGACGTAATGTGCAGATCTGATTTTTCCAAACCTCTGAAACCCAGGTATGTTCCTATTTGTCAACAATTAGATTTTACAATAGCCAAGCAAGAAAGCCCCAGGGTGGCCTGAGCCAGTGGCAGCACAGTCGAGTGGCAGCCCAGGGCGGGAGACCAGTGAAGCCAAGCAAGTGAGAGCCACTGAGCCCCAGATATCAGCCACAGCAGCTCCTGAGACTTTCAACCTGCAGATTAAACGTCTGTAAGTCACCTACTAGAACTTCTGGGAGCCAAAATGGTGGAGTGATCATCCCCACTCTCTCATCCCCACTTGTTGACCTCGAAAGAACCATAAAATATTTCCCCAGAAAAATCCTGGATCAGTGGGATCAGCAGAAGGGGCAAACAGTCTCCTAACACCTGGGGCTAGAAAAATAGCTAAGGGGGACTCCTCT